>NC_066585.1:470063983-470687619 GCF_024323335.1 Lathyrus oleraceus
TGAAGAGGCCATGAATCTCAGAATCAAGTATTTGGATGTCTTCAGTGATTCGGCTTTGGTTGTGAATCAAATCAAAGGAGAATGGGAGACAAATCAACCCAATTTAATACCATATAGTGATTATGCGAGGAGGATTTCAACTTTCGTTACAAAGGTTGAGTTTCATCATATCCCTCGAGATGAAAATCGGATGGCAGATGCTCTTGCAACATTGGCATCAATGATTGTTGTAAAGTATTGAAATGAAGTTCCCAATTTGACTGTGATGCGTCTTGATAGGGCAACTCATGTGTTTGCTATTAAAGAGATCAAAGACGAGAAACCGTGGTATTATGACATCAAAAGTCTCCTCCAAAGTCAGATTTACCCGCCTGGGGCATCTTTGAAAGATAAGAAGACTTTGAGAAGATTAGCCAGCAATTTCTACTTGAATGGTGATATACTGTACAAAAGAAACTTCGACATGGTTTTACTCAGATGCATGGATATACACGAAGCAGACTTGTTGATGACTGAAGTGCATGAAGGTTCCTTTGGTACTCAATCCAATGGACATGCAATTGCGAAGAAAATGTTGCGAGCAAGTTACAATTGGCTGACAATGGAATCTAACTATTGCAAATTTGTGAAGAAGTGCCACAAGTGTCAAATTTATGCTGATAAGATTCATGTTCCTCCGACACTATTGAATGTTATCTCTTCCCCATGGCCTTTTTCCATGTGGGGAATTGATATGATTGGGATGATTGAGCCCAAAGCTTCGAATGGACATTGTTTCATTTTGGTGGCAATTGACTACTTCAGAAAATGGGTTGAAGTGACATCGTTTGCGAATGTAACCAAGCAAGTTGTTGTAAGGTTTATCAAGAATCAGATTATATGCCGCTATGGTGTGCCAAGTAAGATCATTACTGATAATGGATCGAACATGAATAACAATATGGTGGAAACCCTTTGTAAAGACTTCAAGATTGCACATCATAATTCTTCTCCCTACAGATCTAAGATGAATGAGGTTGTGGAAGCTGCAAATAAGAACATTAAGAAGATTGTCCAGAAGATGGTTGTCACATACAAGGATTGGCATGAGATGCTCCTGTTGGCTTTGCATGGGTATCGTACATCCATCCGCACTTCAACAGGGGCAACCCCTTTCTCTTTTGTGTATGGTATGGAAGCAGTACTCCTCGTAGAGGTTGAGATTCCTTCATTGAGTGTGCTTATGGAAGCCAAGTTGACTGAGGCTGAATGGTGTCAAACCAGGTTTGACTAGTTGAATTTGATTGAAGAGAAGATATTGACTGCCATGTGTCATGGTCAATTATATCAGCAAAGGATGAAGAAAGCTTTTGATAAGAAGGTCAGACCTCGTGTCATTTACAGACTACCATTCCATCAAATAAAGTTGAGCTTTTATCCAATTGTTTCTACTCTTATTTATCTCAGCCAATAGTTTAAATTTTATTATGATCATATTTTGAAAATTTAAATTTTTTAATCAAAATCTCTTTTTCTTAAAAACATATAAAGCAAGAATTATCCAAAGGAATTGAAATAAATATCAACAACATTCCGATGGATAACAAGTCCTTAAGTGCGAAACATCAGAGGTTCCCCAAGCAGTTAACCCTTCGGGTATCCCTGGACATTTGTGTTGATTCAGTTCCTTGGCGGAGTTTTTGCTTCCCCAATAGAGCTTTGTTCTTTTCCTTAGCTGAGTTGGTTGATTCAGGTACCCTGTGGTTTGTTTTCCCCGACAGAGTTTCTGCCTTTCTCAGTGGAGTTTATTTTCCTTCATCAGAATTGGTTGATCTCCCTAGTAGATTGCATTGGTTTCCCCGCCAATCACCAGTCGAGTTGCTCCCTAGTCAGAGTTTCCTCCTGGTTCCTGAGCAGTTTGTTTTTGCCTGTAGGGTTGTCTCCCACTTTTATGGTGTTGACCTAAAATTCCCCACAGGTTCAGTGATATCTTCTTTTTCCTCAGCAGATCTCCTCCTTCCCCATTTAAGGTTGAGCCTTTTTGGATTTTTGATCTCTCTGTTCCCCGACAGTTGTCTTCATGTTTTGTGGATTGACCGAGGATTGTATCGTTGATTCAATTTTTTTGCGACACCTTCGTATCCTTTGTGATCGTTCTTGTCAGCATAATCATCATATACATATACATTCATATAATTTCATATTTGCATATTCGCATATCTGTTTAAATTGTTGGTTTGAGATTCTCATTCCCTGTATGGCGGTACTTTATCCCCACACAAATTTCGATGTCTGTCCTCTCTCAATTGTAGAGTGTCAGCCCCTTAGGCAGAAAGACTTTAACCTTTCTCCTCTTCCCCACTGAGTTGTTTCCTCGTGGATGATTATAACTTCAGTTTCCTCCCCAGTTGTTTATCGGGACGAAACCACTTCCCTTGAGTTATGTCCTCATTGGGTTGAGTCTTGATTGACTATCTCTTTCTAGCTCTTACCTAGATTGACACTTTGAGTTCCCTAAGGGTCTATTTCCTAGTAACTGGTAATATTCTTCTTAGTTTGCAGTTTGGTACTTCTTTCCCAATACCCGGCAAAACGTTTTCCCAGCAGTAGAGTCCCTAGTGGATCTGATTCACTAGGAAGTATATCCTTGATATGTTCACCCTAACCAGTGACAGGTATCTTTCTCTCTCCTGCTTGAGTCTATCCTTGATATGTTCATCCTAACCGATGACGGATATTTCTTTTTGGTATTTGTAGCGGTGTATTCGTCACTTTATGATTTATTGACTAAATCAAAAGCAAAGCATACAAAGAATCGAGTCGCCACCGCACTTTTATTTATCCAAAGGAATGGCTAAAAAGAGAACAAAAGCCTAAGAAGTTTTACACATAGAAAACTAATGAAAAGATCAGAGATCTGGGTAAGGGGTTAATTACGCAATGGGAAGGTGTTAGGCACCCAAAACGTCCTAGGTACTCCTAGGGATCCCTTTTCACAACTTGTTGTATGAAATGTTATTCGTTTATGAAATATTTATTGTGCAAACATGAGTGAAGGGATGAGAAAAGAATATACAAGTTATTATTTTTGTGTTTGAGTGGATGAACCCGTTGCCTACGTACCTTTCCATGGAAGGTAAGGATCAAAACGCCGTAGTTCGGCTAAAAGATTTCCAAAAGTAAGTGAGTGGATTGATTTTAAACAAAAGCCCTAAGGTCTTTCATTATCCACGGGAGAAAACTCAACCTTATACAAACAACAAGTCCACCATGTGAGAATAGCTTCGACATACTAGAGAGGTTAACCCTGTTTTCAGTATGGAAGTCTTACGGTTCGATCACTAAGGACAAAAAGGCGAGATTAACATCAACCACTAAGATAATTGAAACCTATGGCTAATGTGTGAAAACTTGATGAAGAAGTGGACTTGGGCCACAAAAGCAATTGAGTGAATGAAATTAACCGGTTATGAGTATTCATAAAATATGGTCAAAGTATGATTAGAATTCAATTCAAAAGAAGTATTGTGAAAATGGAGTTTGAAAATCAGAGGCCTAGGGCCTAGGTTTCTAATTTGGAAAAAAACAGATGAAAATATTTGCACAATAGTTTTCAAGTTTTGGGTTAACATGCAAATGGAGGTTTAAAGTAACAAAAGGTGGGAGGGTGAGGAAGTAAAACTTCTTAGATCTTCACCTCTTGAGATCATATGTAGATGATTCAAGTGATTCCTTTGGAAAAGGCAACAAGCAAATAACAAAGTAAATGGATATCGGATGCCAATCAATGGACTTATTCCAATCTCACAAAACAAAAATGGATACCGGATGCCAATCAATGGACTTACACCAATCTCACAAAACAAAATGGATATCGGATGCCAATCAATGGAATTACACCAATCTCCTAAAACAAACAAAACATGGATACCAGATGCCAGTCAATGGACTTATACTAGTCTCCTGAAACAAAGAAACAAGGATACCAGATGCCAATCAATGGACTTATACTAGTCTCCTACCATATCACAGGAAACAACTGCCAATCAATGGACTTATGCTTGCCTCCTCCATGGACAAAACAAAATGTTACAAAGTAGATGAACAATGTTTATGAAATGATATACAAGTGATGAAGATACATGCACAAAGGCACACTCAAGCAAATATGTACAGATGAATCAAGGAAGCAAACAAACAATTCAATTAGCACACACTATACACAATCAATTAGGCTCAAGCAAGGTTAGGCTTTACAGCCAACTAGAATGGGGTGTTTTGAGCTCTTAACCCTAACATTGAGAGTTAGGGTGAAGCAGATGAAATAGAGATGAGGGGTGTGCCTCATAGCTTTTATCCCTGGTCAGGGAGAGCTTTGATCAATGGAAAGTGTGGGAGTTCAGAAAGTAGGAACTCTTCTCCACAAATGATTGACTCTATAAGATCTTGGGTTCTTATTCACAATGCATCAACACAGGGTGTGAGCAAAGTGAATGACACACTGAGTAGCAGAAGATGGATTACACATCTCTTTTATCTACCAATTGCCTCTTAAGAGGACTTTACCTGCTTGGCACAAAAATTAAACAAGCACAAACATTGCCTCTTAAGAAGGGCTTCAGACAGGTGCCTACCAATAATAGTAGGTCTTCCAGACTACATGAAGATTAGGGTCATACCTAAGTGGTTAGGCAACCAAGCAAAAGCAAAGTTCAAATGAACTTAAAGCAACTTAGGTACCTGTGGAAACGCTAAACAAATCAGTACAATACTCAGACAGACAGACAACAGTCAATAAGCAACAAGCAATCCCAATGTACAAAATGTGTAAGCCATAAGGCAAACTCAAATGAGTTAGCATCAACCTACAAAACACACAATATTAGTAATCAAAAGCCAATGTCAATATTCACAAGATGAAGCATCATCAACTAGGGAACTTGGATGCTTAAACCTGAAATCAAAGCTCACAAGTAAGTAACAAACCACTAGGTCAAAGCCTAGGGTCAAAGATGGAGAAAAAATTTGAAACAGGGGCTGAAATTTAACACAAAGTAACTTCAAACACATATTGACATATCCTAAAAAGGCTCACATCAAAATCGATCACCAAAAGCATTTCATGATCAAGTGAAGTTCAAAGCAATTTCAAAGCTCATATGTGACCATCATGAATGAAAAAATTCAAATCAAAACAGAAATGATTCAAATAAATCTGGAAAAACTCATGAACATTCAAGACATATAACATGATCCACACACAAAAAATTAGAAGAATCAGATATCATTTGGCATAGAAATCAAGTGGTACAAGTTGGACATTCAAAAGTGTGACACAAATTGTCACACCAAGTTAGCACATGCATAAAACAGAAATGGAGCATAGGAAAAATACCAAAATGTCAAGCAATGTGTCTAGAATCAGCATGCAAAATTTCAAGTTCATTGGATTAAAAACCAGCATTTCACAATGAGATAAGCAAGACAAGGTCACAATGCATATGTACTCAATCAACCTAGGACAAATTATTTTTCCAGCCAGGCACAACTTGCAAATTCATGATCATAAAGAACTAGACAGAATAAGGAGCATTTTGCAAAAAATTGGGATCAAATTGATGCATTTTTCAATTTATTATGATTTTTCTAAGTTGAGGAAAAAATTGAAATCAAAACATGAACCAAGGCATGAAAATGGAGGGAATATGTAAAAAACATGAAGCATTTGAAAATCTCGCTCGGCCAGGATCGAACCTGGCGCAAATTTGAATTTGAGCGCGCAAGCTAAAACGACAACGTTTAACTAAAGCCCTAGCGCTGGAAACGATTCCCAGAATTTCGTAGCAAACGCATGAAGGTCGTAGCAAATCCGCAGCAAGGCATGCATATTTCGTAGCTAAACCTGGAAATGTGATGATCTTCATCTTCCTCATTTGAAGCTTTCTTGATGATGTAATATTGAGTTGAAGTTGTTCCAAAATCTTTCCATTTTTGGAAAGTTCAAATTATAGGTCACTTGCTATTTTGGGCAATTCTTGACCTGACTTCAAATTCTTCAATGTGAGTGTTTGAAATTTCAAATGAAACTTGGTTGAACATGAATGAAGTATTTACAATCACTTCCCACCTCCAAATCCACAGTTGACTTTGCAGTTGACTTTCTAGGTCTTCAGTTGACTTGAAAATATTCTGATGAGATTCAAGCCTCTACCACTTGGGATTTTGCTTCAAAATGACATCATAACTCATGTGAACTCTTGTGAATGATTCTGGGGTCCAAATCTCAAGAATAACCACCATCTATTTCTCAATGAATGCCTTTGATTGCCTTGACCTGTTATTGCTTCATCTGCAAGACAAAGGTTAGATGACATATTTTTGTACTTTTGGTTAGTGATTAAAAGAAAAGCAAATGACATACAAATGCAAGGAATGCTTGGTGATCAAGAACCACTCTCAAAAGAGGATCCCACCCACAGGGGAGGAAGCAAGGTGCACAATGATCCTTGAAGCAATGCAATGATATGATATGATGCCATGAGGGATCTCAGGGACAAAATTGGGGTCTTACAGTAGTCTTCCTAGTAAAAAGGTAGTTGTAATCACTATTCTTGTTTCCCAGAGAGTTAATCCTTGATATGCTCATCTTAACCGATGAGGGGTTTCCTTCTCCTTGTGGTCTTCTACCCAGTAACCAGTAGTTGTAAACTCTGCTTTTATTCCCCCCGCAGAGTTGATCCTTGATATGTTCACTTTAACCAGTGACAAATTCTATCTCTTGGTATTCTATCCAGTAACTAATAGATGTAATTCCTATTTTCTCTCCTCACATAGTCTATCCTTGATATGTTCATCCTAACCGGTGACAGATTTTCTCTTTGACGGTATTCTATCCAGCATTCGATAGATGTAATTCCTACTTTTTGTTCAGTTGGTTTATCCTTGATATGTTCATCTTAATCGATGACGGGTATCCTCCTTGAAAATCCCAGGCAAGTCTATCCTTGATATGTTCATCCTAACCGATATAGATTTTCTTCCCTATTGAGTTTATCCTTGATATCTTCATCCTAACCGATGACGGATACTCTCACCCTTGGTCTTCTGTCCAGTAACTAGTAGTTGTAAATCCTATTTGCCGTAGTTCTCCCCAGCAAGGATATTCTTACCCAGTAACCGGTAATGAATATTCCCTTCTGTTGTTTCCTAGCGAGTCATCCTTGATATGTTCATCCTAATCGGTGATGGATGTCCTCTCTGTCTGATCTTCATTATCTCCTTACCTAGTAACAGGTAGTAGATAATAGATTTCTGCTCCGCCTGTGGTGAAGTTTATTTATCCTCAGTTGAGTTGAGTGCGCATTTCCTTAGTGAAATCGCTTTTCCTCGCATGATTCAAGTATTTCAGTTTTATCCTGACTTACTCGTATCCCCTGTAGATGTTGTTAGTTCCCCGACTGAGTCTTTTCCATGTTTCTATGGAATCCCTCAAGTCCCTCAGTAGTTTTAAGTCGTAGCCTGGCCTACGCATAACCCTTTTTCCCCCTAGAGTCTCTGTCTCCCCAGTGAGTTTTCCTTACAGAATGCATCATACTCCTGTGGACCTTCGGTCTCTCTGATTTCTTTTCCTTTGTGGAAATATTTCCCCACAAAGAATTTACTTTTGCATTTCATATCATATGCATCATGAGGTCTCTTAGGGAAAAAATTATTTCTATATGTTGTTATTTAAGCCCATTCTACTGAGTCGACATGAAGATTTTAACCTTCGCCTCCTCAGTTAGAATGTCCTTAAATAGGGGCAGCTATAAAACCCCAATTTTGACCCTAAGATCCCTCATGCAACTTCATCAAAAGCATTAGCATTGGGATCATACCTTGGCATCCTCCCTACCCCTCTTTCATTGGGTTTGTTTAGGGAGAGATTACCAAGAACTTTGTGATTGTATCATACTTATATATTATCTTTTTACTAACCAAAAAACCAAAAATATGTCTTTGCATTGGCCTAACTCTTTTGTAGGTAGGGCATGATCTCCATTGATCTATCAAATTAACATTTAGGGTTTGAGACCCCCATAAAAAAGAGCACAACCATTGAATTGATACAAGAATGGTTATGAGAATCATATATGAGTTCCATGATTACTACATGTCATATTGATCAAGTTTTCTTCAAGAGTTTGGAGGTGATTTGCCTTGGAAACCCTAGTTTGACTGGGTATCTTGAGTAACTTCTTCAACAAGCTATCTCACCAATTGATCAAATTTCTTAAGGGAAACTTCAAATTTCATCATCTTATGCATATATGATCTACCATGAGGGTAGAAAGTCAAGAAAATTGAAGGTTAGCAAGTTGGTTGATGGTGGTTGGCCAGATGAATTCATCTGATCAAAACTGGGTCTCCCTAGACCCTATATCCTACAATTTTCATCATATGAAAATTATTCCAAGAGAAAACTTAAACCAAATGACATTCCAAACAACTTTCATGTTTATACCTAGAGCTAGTTTTTCTTGGAAAATCATTTTCTATGTTGAAACATTATAGGTCATTTTGTCTAAACCCTAATTTGAAAGTCAACTTCCCAAGGCCATAACTTGCTCAATTTTTATGAGATGAAAGATTTCCAAGTTGCAAAATAAAATTAAAGATGTCTAATTAAACTTTTATGTTTTGAGTGAGATCTAATTCAACTTTTATGAGCATGTGATATGAGGCTACATTATAGGTCACTTTTGACCTATACCATTGAACAAGTGATTTTTCCAAACTTCAAAAATGCATAACTCTATCATTTAAAATCCAAATTACATAAACTGGTGACCATTTTGAAGGTCTTTGAAAGATATAAAACTTTTATGACAACACTTTTCTCATTTGAAGCTCACATAAAAAGTTAAGCAAGGTGGAATATTGAGATATATGGCTTGACACATAGAAAAAATTTCAACATGTTGAAATGTCGAAACTTCCACCTCAAAATTCATCATGATACAAGCTCCAAATGGAAAATTGTTGAACCTGAAAGTTGTTCCTCTTGATTTAACCTTTCCAAAAAGTCCAAGTTCATCTATTTTGGACAAGAATTCCTAGGGCTGCGCATGGCATGAACGTGGTATCATCATTTGGCAAAAATCAAACTTCAAATCTTCACACACACTTGCCTTGCAATCCAAGTTGATTTCAGACTCACTTACATTCATTTGTGGACCTTTAGGAATGATCTCATGGGCCTGTACATGACCATGCACCATGCATCATCAATGGCCAATTTTGGAAAGTGGATTTGAAGGTGCAAATATCATGAGCTGCAACTATAAATAGAAGCCCTTATGCTCAGAATTCAACACACCTTGCGTGCCAGATTTTTCCCCCATTGAAACCCTCTCATTCAAAAGGAAAACCTGATAAATTTCAACTTGAAATTTGAGTTTGAATCTCAACTGTTGGAGATTCAAAAACTCCAGGATCCAAAGCCTTGCAACCTCATCAATCACTTCCTGCTAGCTTCTCAAGTGTGATCAGATCATGTTTGGAGCAAGCAACATCAAGAATTGCACTGCATTGAAGGTAATTTTCAAAAAACTTCATCTCTCCGATTCTCTCTCAATCTTGCTCAATTCTTTTGATTCTTTGGTTGTCTGAAGTCCTACCAATGTAGGCAAGAAGATTGAGTTGCTTAGAAGTTAAATCGAAGCAACTCAGTTGACATACCTCAAAATTCAACTCCCCATATCTTACTATATGTGAGGAGTTAGTCAAAATTGAGGTGATATTCGTGATCTACGCCATTTTTCCTTTCAGATCATGTCCTTCTTTTTTATTCTGGTGATGGTTGAAGGTGGACCAATCCGGTGAGGTCCACCGGAGAAGAAGACCGGAGCTATAGCTCCTGCCGTGTGTTGGCACGTTTCCAACCATAGGATCCATTTAAATTGTTTTAATCCTGAGTGTTGTTTCTAATTACCACACGTGCTGCTCAGTTGACTAGAGACCACATGGAACGCGCGCTGGTGGCCACTTGATCTGCCACCTCAATTAATGAGGGAGATCAAGTGGTCCACGTTTTTTCTGATTATTTGAATTTCCTTTTAATTTCTTTATTTTCATTAATTCATATTAATTTTAATATTGATCCAAAAACTATGAGAGTTTCACCAAAAATTTTCCTCTTTCATATTTTGAATTAAAACTATTTTTTGGATCATTATTAATATTTTTCATGATTTAATTGATTTTCCATTTGTTTTTAATTGTTTAAATATACTTTTAAGTCTTTTAAAAATCTAAATTTTTTTCTCCAAGGTCCTTTGGCCTTGTTTGACCTATGATAAATCTCATGGCCATTTATTTGGTGTTTTGATGAGATTTTAGAAATTTGACAAACCATATTTAATTTAAATGCCTTATTTTAGTATTTTTTAATTGGAATAAATGCCAAATAATTTTGTTGACCAATGGTGATGACTTGTTTATGTTTGACTCTTGTTGTTGGGCCTTGATCAAGGTTGATATAACTTTGTCAAATTAATATCATTGGATTTAGGGGATTGATGGAATGTACATTCCATCTCCCAAAATGAATGAATGATATTAATTTGGTAAAAGTCCTCCTTTGATCAATTTGAGATTTCATCTATTCCCCTCCCCCTTCATCTCATTCCCATTCTTTATGCATTCATCCCATTTGGCGTATGATATCTCAAAATCCTAATGCTAGTTGATTAAAAAATTAACATGATTATAAATGAGATTAGGCCACACCTTTTGCATATTCTTTTTGTGTGTGGTATGTTTTATGAGAATAGTTCACAGTACTATGTCTCTAACATGCATTAACACCAAAATTCTATTGCCCGACCTCAAATAGTTGTGACTTCTACATAAGTCCAATTACGATTGCTTAACATAGCGCTGAATTTGTGACATAAAAGGCATAGCATTCTAGTTAGTGAGATTGTAAGTCTCCCCTCTTTCATGGTATTGTGTGGAAACTTTGCCTTCTTTCCTTCCTTTTGGAATATGTTTTGGCTCAAGGATTCATGCTTGTGATAAGTGGGTTGAATATTCTCCAAAGAATGTCTAAAAGGATGAAAAGCAAAAATAAAACAGTACTAACTTCTAACCTATTAACTACTAACTTTTAATTTCAAGCCCTTTACTTTAAAGCCATTTAATTCTAGCTTTTATACATTTGCCATTGTCCATATCATTCTAATTGTTTATGTTAATGCAATTTTCACTTTGTCCATTTGGACCATATTGTGTGATATACTTTGTTTATATATACTTTGTTTGTTTATGTGGTTTTTGACCATTAATGTACATAATAACAATAAAAACCCTAAAAAAACTTTTGTATGGACAATTGGCTTGATCTTGGACAAATGGACTTAGAACTTAGGCAACATTCCTATGCTAAAGGACTTGGCCAATGACAACTTTATATGAAACCAAGTGCTTGCAATTTGGAACTTCATTTGATACATCATTCAAGATCTCTCTAAGTTCATTTGCAACATGACCATGGTGACGTTGTTATTTTGAACCTGTGATTTATGGAATTCATCTGATACATTGGCTATTTTGAAGAAGATCATGGAATGGATAAGCTTGGATGTGGCCATCTTTATTTGATGCCTTGCTCTTCTAGATAATATGATTGTGCATTTGTATGTTTGGTTCTAAAACATCCAAGGAAATTCTGGGTTTCTATTGACATTCTTGTCTATTGGATTGCTACCCATTTGGTCAGATCTTTTCAACTCTAAACTTTTAATTTTGTACATATGATAGTCTCTTCATCTTCTCCCCATTTATTTAATTTCAAAATATCTACATCCCTTTTCAAAAATCTCCTTTGGTTGAACTTATTTTGTTCTAAACTTTGACCACTTTTTTCAAAAAGGATAGAAACTTTGGCCTTATGCCATTGCATTTTCAAACTTCTTTTCTTAAATAAAACTTGTAAATAAACTTAACTATACTTGACTTAAACTTTCAAATAGCCAAAAAGAACTAACTCATTCAAACCACTTTTAGGCCTTTGTTCCATTCAAATTTAATTTTTGTTAAAACCAATGCATCCCCTTTGAAATTTGTATCACGAACTACGAGGTTTTGATCCCTCATTTTTATGTTGGTACGTAGGCACAAGACCGAATGTCTTGCCAAACACAAAAATATAATTAGTGAATTATTTTCTCATCCCCCCATTCTATTTGTTTGTAAACATCACTTTGTACAAAATACATATGCACACAAAAAGGGCTCCCTAGGAGTACCTAGGGCACTTTGTGTGTTAACACCTTCCCTCTGTGTAACCATCCCCCTTACCTGTAATCTCTGACACTTTTTGGGTTTTGTTTTGAAAACTTCTTACTCTTTTTGGGTTTTGTTCGTACTTTTTTCCCTTTTCCCTTTTCCCTTAGAAACAATAAAAGCACGGTGACGACTCTTGTTATTTGATCTTTAGCTTATCTATAGCTAGATGATCATGAATTTACCGCTGCACCCCTCCTTCATTGGGTTTGCATTGGGAGTGATCACCAAGCACATTTGAATGTATCATACTTTATTTTCCTTTGCTTACTAACCAAAATACCAAAAATATGTCTAATATAGTTTCATTTCTTTGTAGGTAGTGTGTGCATCCACTTGTGCCTCATCAAGCTTATATCTAGGGTTTAAAACCCTCAATGCAATCGATCAATCAAGAAAAGGTTCACAATGGTTCTAAGTATCATATATGGGTACCCATGCTCTTTAATTATCATTTTCATCAAGAATTCATGAAGAGTTTGAAGCTTTTTTTGCCTTGGAACCCTAATTAATCTAGGTATATTGTGTGCCTTGGAAGCCCTAATTCAATAAGTTTAATCAACATTTGGTAAAAGATATTATGGGATCTAATTTTTATTGGAAAGTTATTTTTTATGGTGAAAGGTTATAGGTCATTTTATCTGTGCCATAGTTATGAGGGCAACTTCCAAGAACCATAACTTGCTGAATTTTTATGATATGAAGACCATCCAGGTTTCATGATTAATTTAAAGATGTCTTATCCAAATCCATCTACTATAGTCAACAACGATAACTAATCCATATCTCTTCCCATTAATTGAAGAAGTCCCAACAAGACCAAACAAATTAAAGTGAATTAATTCTAAGGGTCTAGAGGTGGAGGCAATGTTTTTAGATTTAAAAGAAGTTTTGTTAATATTCCTTACTTGACATGCTACACATAGAGCATATGAGTGATGATCAAGATCTGGAAGTCCATTTACTAACCAAACATTATTAATAGAGATTAAGGAACTACCAATGTTAGACGATAGGCATAGATCTAGAGGGATGGGGAGGGAATAGATCTCGAGTTAAAAACTTGACAAAAAGTATGTTTTAAAAGTTTATGGCGTAGATGCAAGTTACAAATATCCCGGGTCAAATATCCTCTATCCAAACCCGTTATAAAAAATCCTAGATATACGTATTAATGATAATGATTCACAAATCAACCAACAACAACTAATCACAACTAGTTGAATGCAAAATAATACAGAAAGTCAATCTCCAAAGAAAAGTTCATACAAAAATACAAGTGAAGCAATTTATCATACACTTAGTATGCGATCAATAATGTTTGGAATTCTATGTTGTATTGTTGAACTAGAAATCCAATCACAACCAAATGGTTTGTGATCTATACAACAACACCAATTCCAAAATGTGTTCAAAATTATGATCCAAACAAAATTGATCAAACGATCAACGCAATCGACAATTTGTGAATTGAAAATAAGAGAGAGAGAGAGAGAGAGAGAGAGAGAGAGAGAGATTACACAAGGATTTGTTTAGGAAGTTCTGCAATAAACCTCACAATGGGTACGTCTTCCCTCCATTTGAATGCTCATTGAGATAGTATATTATATCTTACTTTGCAAATATGTGTATAAAAGAGATGTATAAATCTAACCCCATAAAACATAGACTTGATGTTTATTCTACTACCTCCAAAACCCTTGATGAAAGATTAATCAAGTAACCAACAATGCCACTTCAACTGACCGTCTCACGCTACTTCTTGAACGAAACCCCTTGTTCTTCAAAGCTTTCACTCGATCGAATTAATTACAAGTGCATACTTGTTGAAACCCAAGATTTACCAATATGATCCATCGTCAAATGCTACTCCTTTGCTAAGAACTTCTCGTTCTTCAAAGACTTAACTTGGTCGGATCTAGATGGAGTAATCTTGTCCAAAACCTTCAAACCCTAAAGATCATGAAGGAAAACCCTACTTTGGTTTTCTGATTTGAAATCCTCAAAGTTCTCAACTCAATATACAGTACAAAAAACCTAATTGGATGTTATCAACCCTAATCTAGATGGCATCCAATCAAAAAATGATTATGTGTAGTTTGATTGTGTGTATGCATATTAGAGAGGTTGAAGATGATGGGAATGCTTTGAAATCCTAATTTCGTTTAGGTTTTACTCAATAGAAACCTTACTAAACAATGATGCATGTATGGAGTATTTATATGCATGCATGTTTGAAGGCAAAAGTAATGCAAAAGATTTGAAGAAATAGTGAAAATTTGGAAATCTTTGTCGCAAAGGTCGACCTATGAAAGTCATATGCTGACCTGTTCAATGCATAGGCCGACCTGTATAAGGTCATGCGTCGACCTATGAATGTCATGCGCTGCCTATGTGTCGAACTAAAGAGGTGGCACATGAGTCAGAACCTACAGACTTTAATAATGCAGCATGGGTGTCGACCTATATAGTCAGACCCCAATTTTGACCCTATGATTCCTCATGCTATCTCATTAGTTGCATTGGCTTTGGGATCACACCTTGGTATTCTCCTTACCCCTCCTTCATTGGGTTTGCATTGGGAGAGATCACCAAGCAAAATTGAATGTATCATACTTTATTTTCCTTTGCTTACTAACTAAAATACCAAAAATATGTCTAATATAGTTTCATTTGTTTTGTAGGTAGTGTGTGCATCCACCTGTGCCTCATCAAGCTTATATCTATGGTTTGAAATCCTCAATGCAATAGATCAATCAAGAAAAGGTTCACAATGGTTCTAAGTATCATATATGGACACCCATGCTCTTTAATTATCATTTTGATCAAGAATTCATGAAGAGTTTGAACCTTTTTTTGCCTTGGAAGCTCTAATTAATCTAGGT
Source organism: Lathyrus oleraceus (assembly GCF_024323335.1). Classification (NCBI taxonomy): domain Eukaryota; kingdom Viridiplantae; phylum Streptophyta; class Magnoliopsida; order Fabales; family Fabaceae; genus Lathyrus; species Lathyrus oleraceus. The sequence goes on from NC_066585.1 coordinate 470,079,175, forward strand.
ATATTGTGTGCCTTCCTCAATAAGTTTATTCAACATTTGGTAAAAGATATTATGGGATCTAATTTTTCTTGGAAAGTTATTTTTTATGGTGAAAGGTTATAGGTCATTTTATCTGTGCCATAGTTATGAGGGAAACTTTCAAGAGCCATAACTTGCTCAATTTTTATGATATTAAGACCATCCACGTTTCATGATTAATTTAAAGATGTCTTATCCAAATCCATCTACTATAGTCAACAATGGTAACTAATCCATATCTCTTCCCATTAATTTAAACAGTCCCAACAAGACCAAACAAATTAAAGTGAAGTAATTCTAAAGGTCTAGAGGTAGAGGCAATGTTTTTAGATTTAAAAGAAGTTTTGTTAATCTTCCCTACTTGAAATGCTCCACATAGAGCATATGAGTGGTAATCAAGATCTGGAAGTCCTTTAACAAGTTAGAGCATGCTAAGTTTATAGATCAATCTCAAGTTAGCATGGCCTAACCTTCCGTGCCATACCCATTTCTCATCACTCATTGACATAAGACAAACTAACTTTTAATCAGTAAATTCAGAAAGATTATGTTTATAAACATTTCCCTTCCTCTTGCCTTTGAATAAAATGGATTTGTCAGACTCATGATGACATAACATAAGTTCTTATTAAACAAGAATTCATAACCAATGTCACAAAATTGACTAATCCTCAATAGGTTATGTTTGATTCCATTTACTAACCAAACCTTATTAATAGAGATTAAGGAACTACTAATGTTAGACGATAGGGATAGATCTAGAGGGAGGGGGGAGGGGAATAGATCCCGAGTTAAAAACTTGACAAAAAGTAGGTTTTAAAAGTTTATGGTGCAAATGCAAGTTACAAATATCCCGGATCAAAAATCCTCTATCCAAACCCGCTATAAAAAAGCTTAAATATTCGTATTAATGATAATGTTTTGATAATGATTCACAAATCGATCAACAACAACTAATCACAACTAGTTGAATGCAAAATAATACAGAAAGTCAATCTCCAAAGAAATGTTCACACAAAAATACAAGCGAAGCAATTTGTCGAACACTTAGTTGTAGCACCTCAAATTTGCACCTACCATTATACATACATTTTCATATTAGGTCATAGCATGTCATGGCCCATTGCATAGCATTGCATTGTTCCTAGTTGCCTCAAGTGCAAGCAATCAAGAATTAGGTCAAACTAATCTCCTGATCAGTCAACCAAGCAAGCAAAAGAATTTCTCATTGAATCAAGGCCTTGGGGTTTGTCCAACAAGTTCACATGGCTTAGAGGTCTATTTGAAGTATTTTGGTCAAGGATTGAAGGCTCAGAGGTCAGCAGTTCACACACAGACAGTCAAAAGTCAAAGAAAGTCAACTGTCAGTCAAAGCAGTGGATGGTGGTCATTCTTGTGGAATTTGGGCACCATGGTCAATAATCAAGAGTTCATACAACTTGGGACATCATTTGAAGTCAAGTTCTCAAGGAATTAGGGTTTGGAAGTCATCAGTCAATGCACAATCAGGCAGAAACCCTAAAAGTCAACTGTTGGTCAACTGTCCATTTAATCAGTGATTTGATGATTGGATTTGGTTTGTGAGAGCTCATTCATGTCCAAATAGTCATCATACATCATGCCAAACACCATCACGGAAGAATTTGAAGCCAGATCAAAAATTTCCAAAAGTAGAAACTGGGCCTGTAACTGAAACTTACCATAAATGGAAAGTCTTGATCCTCAAACCTACATTTTGATACAAGCCTCAAATGAAATTTTGCCCAACATGAAAGTTGAAGATCTTGTTCTCCCATTTCCAAAAAGTCCTAGAACTCTCAATTCCCATGTGTGGTTGGCAAGTTATGATCGAATCGATTTCAGAAAATCTTGAACTTCAAAGGGCCATATCTCCCAAACCGTTTGGCCAATTTTGGTGGGGTTTTTTCCTACAAGTCACATTTGATCCCCTCTTTCCAAAAATATAAATTTCATGAGCCAAAACTTCACCAATCAAAATGGCATATTTTGACCTTTTTCATTTAAATGTAAGTTTGACCAAGAGTTGACTTTTTGACTCAAACATTTTTTCAGCATTTGGCCAATTGAGACAGCTCATAAATATCATTTTAAGTGTGTTTGCAAAGTCAAATTATGCAGCACATGTGAATCTATACTTGGTTACTTGAATTGTAAGAAAGGTACAAATGCACCATGCTTGTCCATGCTTTCCCCAACCATGCCTTATACCAGCATCATTATGCAGCATTTTTGACCATTTTTTCTGTCATGGTGAGCCTCATTGTGCAGCCATACTCCAATAGTACATATGGCCTTACTAGTTTACTTGAACATGGGCAAAAGGACATTGTTTCAAACATCCAATTGTTGAACCATACCTTGTACTTACAACAGCAGACCTAGTGGCAATGGTACAGCATTTTTTCTGTCATTGTTTGGATACACTACTAGCAGCAAGACCAACAGAAATTGAGGGAAGCTAAAAAACACTTTGGCCTTTCTTTTTCCAAAAAGAGCTGTCAAAAGCACCCAAAAGCATGGGCCTTGCCATGCCTGGTACTGCTCATAGCAGACCAAGGCCTTAATGTGCTGTGACTGGTAGCAGCATGGGCATGACACGAAAAACAATTTGGCCAAGGCAAATCAAAAGGAGGGATTCTCATTTTTAAAAAAAAAGAACTCACTGATGCACAAGGGGGACTCTCTGGCCTGGCCATTGCATTTTTGGCATTCTTCCTGTTACTAGACAACTATTGGCAGTAACAGCAAGAGAAGCAACTTAACAGCCGGGCATATTGTTGGGCACTGGTGGTAGCAGTAACAGTAAGGGGGCATCACAAGATTTTTGGGCCAAGATAGAAAGAAGCTCATTCAAAAAAACCAACTCACTCACTTTGGCATGATCAAGATGGATTCTGCTCAGATCCATTCAAAAGGAACCTTGCTATTTTGCATTTGAGATCTTCTGTCCAAAACAAAAGCTCCAAGTCCAACCTTGCTTGGCAACCAACAAACCTCATTTGTTCTAACCACTTCACTTGGCCAAATTCCAAAGAACCTATCCAAAACCAAAGTTGCCTGAGCCCTTGTTCTGTATCTCAAAACCCTGCCATGAAAAGCTCCAAACCAAACCCAACCTTGCCTTGCCACCAAAAACAACAGCCAATAGCAGGTTTTGGAAAGAGGATTTTCCTGTCATGAGAAAACACATAGCAGCAGCACAGCAGACAGAAATATAGAGCTTCATTCATTCAAACTCACCTTTTTGCATTTCAAAAATCCTGTCCAAGACTCAAAAGAGAGAATGCTTGGCTTTGCCTCAAACCAACCTAACAGAACCAACAGCCCAGCCAAAGATCTTTACACTCTCTCAGACCTCAAACTTTCTGTCCAAGACCAGTAACAGGCCAAACACTTGCCTTCTCATCCTTTCCAAACCAATCTCATTCATACATCTCCACTCTCAGCCTTGGCACTTAGCATCACCTGTCCAAACAGAAGAACCAAGTCCTATAAATACACTCCTCTCAAACCTCACCCTGGCTTGGCATTTCATCTTGGCTGTCAAAAGCACAAGAGTATAAAACCTTGCAACACTGATTTAACTCACTCACCACAACCTCCTTCAAAATGGACCTTGCCTTGCTTTGGCCAAATTTCAAAAATCCTGCCCAACTCTAAACACTGCCTTGCCAACCATGGCAGTTTTGTCATCTCTATTCTTCAGCAATTCCAAACTCTGCCAACATAGCCAACAAGCCACAAACCTTTTGGCCAAACAGTAAAAAGGAGCCACACTGTCAAAATCCTGCAGCATCAAAAAGTCAATATCCTGCAGCAAACACCCTTGGCATTTTCTTCTAAAAATCCTGTCAAACACCACAGAAAAAGTATGCCTTTCCCTCATTTTTCTTGCCATGGCCAAGCATCACTAGACAACACCAACATGACATAGTAGGCTAACAGACCTCATTCATTCAAACAAAAACCTCTTCTTGCACTTTTTCATTTATCAGTCCACAAACTTCAAACACTTTGACTTTGTTTGGTTGGTTCATCATCAAGGCAACATCATGAGCATTACAATCACATTTTTCACACTTGGAAGCACTGGTTCTTGCATTGTTTTGAAAAAGTGACTTCCATGGCAATCCAAGTTTGAGACTATTTCAATCTACACAAACAACTTTCATCATTCATCATCTAGGACCCTAGGGTACAACTGTTTCACTTCAAATTCATCAAAAGGCACCAGCAACACAACTGCTCCTCCAAATTGGTAAGTTTTCAACTTCCACCATTTTTAAAATTGACACATGCTTTGAATAGGCCTTTCCATGCTGGTTATCATGATGTGTTTATTTTTTGAAATGTTTGTGTGTTCATGAAGATATTTTGAAAACAAGTTTAATGTGGAAATGTGTTTGTGCTCGATTCATGATACACACGAGTTTTCAATGAAAAAGGGTGATAGATTCTTGTTTGCCATTGCTTGCTGATCATTTCCATGTACTCAATTTTAATTTTTGGGCAAGATTGTGAAATTATGATTTTTGAACACAAACCCTAATCCCAATTTTCCCAGCTTTCTTCCCATTTTCGTGTGGCCTGGCTTTTCACTCACCAACCAATGAAAACATTTCATTTGGTGCCCAAAACGACTGTGTTTGGTTAAGTGAATCAGAGAATTACAAAAATGCCATTTTCTCAATATAAATTCAATTAATTTCTTCACTTTGATTACCAATCTTCCAAAATTCATAACTTGCTCATTTTTGATCCAAATTCAATGGGATTTTTTGTGTTGTGTTCATCATGATCTCTACTTTTTTATCATATTTTTTCCAGAATTTTTGGATGAGTGGTTTTTAAATGGCCTTAGGGGTTGTGTCATGTGACCAAATTTTGTACACTTTGCCAAATCAATTGTGAAATGATGAGAATGTATCCAATGGCTCTCAAATTTTTTGTGCTTAAACTAGACACATTCATGGTGATTTTGGTATAAAGTTTGTGAATTTATCATTTGTGGTTTGTGAGATATGATTTTTAGAATTAGGGTGTGACAATTTGTGTCACACCATTGATGTCCAACTTCATGATTTTCATTACCATGCTTCCTTACATCCAAATGACCCCAAATTTTGCATGAGCCTACTCTTGTATGTCTATTTGATTTGTGAATTTTCTTGGATTTATTTGAACTATTTTCCATTTGTTTGAGATTTTTCCTTCCTGCCTAGTCAAATGTTGACTTTGTGTGACACATGTTCCCATTTCATTTGTGAAATTCTCATACTTTATTAGATGGACATGAAATTTTGCATGAGATAACTAGACATCCTCATCTTTGCCATGGTTTTAGTCCCATTCATTTATCATACACCATTCTTGACTTATGATTTTTCTAAGTTGATGCATGTTTGGTTGACTTCTTTGGGCATGTTCAAATTGGCTTTGACTTTCTGATTTTCATTGACTGCTTTCCACTTGTCCAAATGAGATGAAATTTGACATGCTTACCATGCTATGTGTTAGGTTTGATCATGATTTATTTGATGATTTTTGGAAAATGTTTAGATTGCTTTTGGTGCAAGTCTTGCTGTTGACTTCTATGAGCTTCTGTTTGCCATGTTTTGACCTAAATGGTTCATGAAATGATGATAGTGATTGATATGAGTGTGAACCCAATTGGTTTTGTTTCCTAATTGTTTGAGCATGATTTTGGATACTTACCCCTTGCTGTTTGGACTTTCTCATTCATTTTTGACCCTAGACTTGCCCTAGTGGTCCTGTTACTCACCTTTGAGCTTGTGATTTCAGGTTGACCATCAAATGGCCATTAAGACCAATTCTTTTGATTGAGCTTACCCAAGTATCATTGCCTAACCTCCTTGTTTTGTAGGTGGCTTGGCTCACATGCCTTAAGCCTTGTGCCTTGCACATCCATGTGCCTCCAATTAACTGTTGGTGTCGGTTTCTGTTTGTTTTGTTTGAAGTTGTATACTAACATCTGCTTGACTGTTTCAGGTGCTTTAGTTGCTTTTAGTTCCTTGTGAACTTTTGCTTTGCTTTGCTTGTATAAGCAATTTGCATTGAGGTATGTCTCTTTGTCTTCATGTAGTCTGGAAGACCTGGCCTGTTACTTGGTCAGGCAACTGTCTGAAGCCCTCCTTAAGAGGCAATGTTTGTGGATGTTTAACTTTGTCCTTGCATAGAGTCAAAGTCCTCCTAAGTGAAGAGGCAATTGGTGGAAGGTAGGGATATGCAGTCTATCCCCCACTATTCAGTGTGTCATCCGCTTTGCTCACACCACTGTGTTGATGCATTGCAGATACAAACCCAAGATCTTGTACAATTGTACAGTTGAGTCAGTATTAAATGTGTAGCAGGGTTCCCACTTTCTGAACCCACACATTCTTGTCTTGAGCTCTCCCAGGCCAGGGATAAGAGCTGTGAGGTCTCATCCTCACTTCATCCTTTCATCTGCTTCACCTTAGCCCCTCAATGGCAAGGTTAAGAGCAACATTCACCCAGTTCCAGAGGTTTGTTTGTTGAGGTTGATATGACCCCTTGACTAAAACCTAACCCTTGTTTGAGCCACTTGTTTGTGTATAGCGTGTGCTATCTGTGCTTGTAGGATTGTTTGACTTGCTTCCTGTGCAAGTTAGGATAGTTTGACTTGCTTCCTGTGCAAGTTAGGATAGTTTGACTTGCTTCCTGTGCAAGTTAGGATAGTTTGACTTGCTTCCTGTGCAAGTTAGGTTTAGTTTAGACTTGCTTCCTGTGCAAGTTAGGTTTTGCTTGGCTTGCTTCCTGTGCAAGTTAAGTGTGTGTGGCTTGCTTCCTGTGTGAGCCATACTTAGGATAGGTTGGCCCTTGTGCCATTTAGCTAGAAACCATAACTTAGGGTTGATTTTGCATGACAACATCTAGGCTCGAGTCGTAGTCTCCCTAGTTGTGTCTCCCTCTGTTATCTGGTTAGGCTAGTCCTTTATCCCTGCGTAGGGGAACTACATCGCCCTGATCTTCATACCAGATGAAGTATGTAGGCAGGAGATTGAGCTGATCTCTCCGGGCGCCCTTTTTCTTTTTTGTGTGTGTTGTTTGACAGTTGCTAGGCTCGAGTGCCTGACTCCTTAGCAATTTGTTGTCTGTCTGTTTGAGTGTGTGCTTGACAGTTATAGGCTGAGTCCCCGACTCCCTATTAACTTATTGTGTTGTTGTGTGCTTGGAAGCTGATGTAAGTCCATCGAGTGGCATTTGGGTTCCAGTGTGCGTGTGTTTAGGTTCGGATGCTGATGTAAGTCCAGTGATTGACATTCGGGCTCCACGTTTGCCTTTGCCTGTGTTTGTTTGCGTGCGTGTCAGCCGAGCTACGAATGCTCTGATTCTTCTCTCGTCCGAGAAGATACGTATGCATAGGATGCGACATCCTAGCGAGCATGTGTTGTTTCCCCAGTCCGAACTACTTGGACTCTGATGTCTATGCCTGATAGACTAAGTAGGCCCAGGATGCGACATCCTGCCGAGTTCAGTTTCAGTCAGTCTCTTTCCTTTCTTTCAGCCAGTGTGTGTGTGAATATTTGAGCAGTGTTTAGCAACCAATTTCCTTTCTAGTGTGCGTGGATCCCGTAGAGTACTACGGATGCGTAGGGGTGCTAATACCTTCCCTTCGCATAACCGACTCCCGAACCCATTCTCTTTGGTCGCGAGACCATGTTCTTTCCCAGGTTTACTCTGAGCGTTTCCTTTCCCTCTTTTGGGATAAATAACGCACGGTGGCGGCTCTGTTGTTCTTTCTTTTCCCGCCGGTTTTTCGCGCGATGCGACAGCTGGCGACTCTGCTGGGGACATATAGAGAAGTTGACCTATGCTGGTCCATCTTCCCTGAGCGAGTCTCTCCTAGCGCTCTTTAGGTTAGGGTTTTGGTTGCTTTATGCTGTGTTTATTTATTGCATTCATTATTTACTGTTTGCATTCATTGTCTATTGTTTGCATTTATGTTTGCATTAATGTTTGCATTTATTCATCTGTTCACCTGGCTGGTTGTTTGTTTCTCTCTGTGTGGGGGTGAAGAGTCAGTTGAGGTAAAAGGTCCAATACCCAGACCATGAGTGCAATCTAGGATACCTAGGAATAGAGTGATTCATGGGAAGCGGGTGGTATGGCGCCACTTAGCGGAACATTGATATCACGAGCAGTTCAGACCCTGGTGGGATGCTGTCGTTACATACTTCGGGTGTGTATATGACAGTATTCTGCGAAAGGTTATTTATGCTGCGTTTCTCTCAAGCTTTACCCTGGCCTAGACTACACCCGTGAGTGGGGAAGGGTTATTCATTACAGGTACCGTTGGTGACTCGGTTCTGTTGGTGACTTGGTTCTGATGGTGACTTTGTGTTCAGACAGTGTTCAGTTGACCTTAAGTTGGATTTATGTTCTGATTTTGACTGAAGCTTCGACCCAGTAATCAGAGATTGCACAACCAGCCAGCCGTGTCTGCATCATGTGCATCATAGCATATTTATTTTTCAAAAGAAACGCATTGAAAAAAAATATATATAAAAAAAAAAAAAAAAAAATCAAAAGAAAAGAAAAAAAGAAGAAAAAAATTAATCTCTGCATGCATATCATTTCTCAGGTACATTCCCGAGCTTGTCTACTGATAGAGATGGCAACAGTTCCCGAGTTGAAGCGGAAGACCTGTTCCTACAGTTTTCACCGTGAGCCTTTGACGCCTCTGATTGAGTTGAGTAACCTTATGACCAGTAGTAACCAGAAGGGGTTTGTTGATCAGTATGGAGATATTCTGACACTGTTGAAGATGGTAGTTGATCCGGTGCCGTTGCAGACTCTTCTACAGTTCTACGACCCAGAGCTTCATTGTTTCACTTTCCAGGATTATCAGTTGGCGCCTACTCTCGAGGAGTACTCTATTCTGTTGGGTGTTCCTATCCAGCATCAGGTTCCTTTCTTGGATGTGCCCAAGGAGGTTGATTTCAGAGTTGTTGCCAGAGCTCTCCACTCGGGTATCAAGGAAGTCAGTGATAGTTGGAAGTCCAGTGGGGATGTTGTTGGATTGCCTTTGAAGTTTCTGTTGAGGGTAGCTAGAGAAGAAGCAGAGAAGGGGAGTTGGGAAGCCTTTCATGCTCAGTTGGCCGTCATGGTATATGGGATCGTCTTGTTTCCGAGTATGCCCAATTTTGTTGACTATGCTGCAGTCAGTATTTTCATTGGAAGAAATCCAGTTCCTACTCTATTAGCTGACACTTACTATGCTATTCACAGTAGGCATGGTAAGGGTGGGGCTATCAGGTGTTGTCTCCCCCTTTTGCTCAGATGGTTCTTGTCTCTTCTGCCAGCTAGTGGACCATTTGTGGATACCCAGAGCACTCTTAAGTGGACTCAGAGGGTTATGTCTCTTACCTCCTATGATATCAGGTGGCAATCTTACCGGATGGATGTGCGTAACGTCATTATGAGCTGTGGAGGATTCCGTAATGTGCCACTCGTAGGGACTAAGGGTTGCATCAATTACAACCCGGTTCTTTCTCTTCGCCAGTTAGGGTTTGTGATGAAGGGAAGACCACTTGAGGCTGAGGTAGCTGAAAGTGTGTATTTTGAGAAGCAGAGTGACCTTGTCAGGTTGGAGCAGATTGGAAGAGCGTGGAAGTCTATTGGTGTGAAGGATGGATCTGTCTTAGGGAAGAAGTTTGCTGTTGCTATGCCTGATTACACCGACTGGGTAAAGAAGAGAGTGGAAACTTTACTGCTACCCTATGATAGGATGGAGCCGTTGCAGGAGCAACCACCTTTGATCCTTGCTGATAGTGTACCTGCTGAGCACTATAAGCAAGCCCTGATGGAGAATCGTCGTTTGAGAGAGAAGGAGCAAGACACCCATATGGAGCTGTACAAAGCCAAAACTGATAAGCTGCACTTGGCCCATCAACTCAGGGAAGTGCAAGGAGAAGATGCTAGCAGACTAAGGAGTAAGAAGAGGTCATATGAGGAGATAGAGTCTATGTTAGATGCGGAGCATAGGGAATGTCTGAGGCTGCAGAGAGCAGAAGCCAGTTATCAGAAGAAGATCAGAGACTTGGAGAAGCAACTCAGAGATAAAGACATCCAGTTGAAGAAGGAAGTAGACTTGAGACAGGCATCAGAGGACCGCCTTGGAGGAGAAGTCTTGGAGCTGAGAAGACAGTTGAAAGAGAAGATCACTCCTTTACCAGACTGTTCAGAATGCTCACTGTTGATAGACCAGTGCCATTACCTGAAGACCCTCATTCCGGAAGACCGTCTGTCTTAGTTTGTATCTCTGATTGTATTTTGTTGAGAATCACCTCCAGGCTTGTTGGATGGGATTCATTTGCGTGTAAGCCATCTCTTGGATCTTTTTGTTGAGAATCACCTCCAGGCTTGTTGGATGGGATTCTTTTTCTTTGTATGTTGTTTATTCAGATTTTCTGTTGACATTGGTTGTATGCCTTTTATCCTTATGTATATATAAGGATGTCAGCATTTCCTTGTATCTGTTTGTTCTCTTGTTGCTGCAGGTTGCCATCTTTTCAGGATGGGTCAGGCTCTTTGAATGCCTGAGAAATGAGCATCTCATGTGCATCATGCATATCATTAGCATCATACTTATATCATTTTGCATAACAGGTGTTCTTGATCGTGACTTCTCACTCTTGGTTCCTGTTCAGGCAGGATAGCTGATCAACGTCCGCACCGCTACTCAACAAGACTGAATCAACAGAGAAGTATGGATCAATTTCAAGCTGAGTTGGCTGAGATGAAGGCTAGCATGGCCCAGTTTATGAACATGATGCAAGGGGTTGCGCAAGGTCAAGAAGAACTTCGAGCTATGGTTCAGAGACAAGAGGCTGCAAATCCACCGATCAACCATGCTCCGCCAGAGGGAGGCCCGGTCAATGATAACAATGTTGCTACTGCAGTACCCGTCAACAACTATGCTGTAGGTGATGAGTTGGGGGGTATTCGAATCAACGGTCAACCTATTGTTCCAGATGCCGCTAATGCCAGAGTAGTCCGTGCTCCGGCCCGTAATCCTGCTACGATTGTTGACAGACAAGAGGATATGTTCTCTCTGCTCAGTGAAGACGAAGACGTTCTGGGAAGGGTCAATGAGAGAGACCGCAAAGTTGAGGCGCTTGCTGAGAAGATCCGTGCTATGGAAAGTCAGAATTCTCTCGGTTTTGATGTTACTAATATGGGATTGGTTGAAGGTTTGAGAATCCCTCACAAGTTCAAAGCACCATCCTTCGACAAATACAACGGTACTTCTTGCCCTCGCACCCATGTGCAGGCTTACTACAGAAAGATCTCTGCGTATACCGATGATGAAAAGATGTGGATGTATTTTTTCCAAGACAGTCTATCTGGGGCTTCTTTGGACTGGTACATGGAATTGAAGAGAGATTCTATCCGCTGTTGGAGGGATCTGGGTGAGGCCTTTTTGAGGCAATACAAACATAACATGGATATGGCGCCTAGCCGGACTCAGCTGCAGAGTCTATGTCAGAAATCCGGAGAAAGCTTCAAGGAGTATGCCCAGAGGTGGCGTGAACTGGCTGCTAGAGTTCAACCCCCTATGCTGGAGAGGGAGTTGACAGACATGTTTATTAGTACTCTTCAAGGTGTGTTTATGGACCGGATGGGGAGCTGCCCGTTCGGTAGTTTTTCTGATGTTGTCATTTGTGGAGAGAGGACTGAGAGTCTAATCAAAGCTGGTAGGATCCATGATGCTGGTTCCTCGTCTTCATTAAAGAAACCCTTCTCTGGGGCACCTCGCCGTAGAGAAGGAGAGACCAATGCTGTACAGCACAGAGGGGGTGTGTACAGAACAAATGCTAACAGAGATCAATATCGTCCAGTGGCTGCAGTGACTATTCCGGCACCTCAACCTCGTCAACAACAACAACCAAGAGTTCAACAACCGCAACAACAACAACAACAGCAGCGTCCTTATCAGCCCAGACAGAAATTGCAGGCTGATAGAAGATTTGATCCTCTGCCTATGTCTTACGCAGAGCTACTACCCGAACTACTCCGGTTGGGGATGATTGAGTTGCGTACAATGGCTCCGCCTACAGTGCTGCCTCCTGGTTATGATGCAAACGCCCGTTGTGACTTTCACTCTGGGGCACCAGGCCACCATACTGAGAAGTGTCGAGCTCTCCAGCACAAGGTTCAAGATTTGATCGATGCCAAGGCAATCAACTTCGCTCCAGTGCCTAACGTCGTGAACAACCCTATGCCTCAGCATGGTGGGCATAGAGTGAACAATATTGAGGGGAAAGAAGCTGAAGATCTGGTTGTTAATGTTGATGATGTTCAGACTTCTCTGCTAGTTGTGAAGGGTCGTCTGCTGAATGGGGGTGTCTACCCGGGCTGTGATGAAGATTGTTTGGGCTGTGCAGAATCTGAGAATGGTTGCGACCAGTTGAGGACCAGTATCCAGGGTATGATGGATGAAGGTTGTTTGCAATTCAGTAGGGCTGTAAAAGATCGTGGAACAGCGTCAACTATCACCATTTACTTTAAACCGTCTGAAGAACGTGGACAAAGGATTGTCAGTGCACCTGCAGCAAATGGTACCCCAGTTACCATTCCCGTGCCTGTAACCATCAGTGTTCCAACTACTATCGTTGCGCCTGGAAGGAGGGTTGTTGAGAATAGTAAAGCCGTGCCGTGGAAGTATGATAATGCTCACCGCAATTACAGAAGGACTGAAGGTCAGACAAGACCAGTGAATCAAACTCCAGTGACAATTGGTGTACCGAATAGAGTTCCTACAAGTGTTGGTCCGGCTGTGGATAATGTAGGGGGTCCAGGAGGTTTTACCAGAAGCGGTCGTCTGTTCGCACCGCAGCCTTTGAGGGACAACAATGCTGAAGCCCTCGCCAAAGCAAAGGGTAAGCAAGTTGTGGTTGAGGAAGAGCCTGTTCAGAAAGAAGCGCCCGAGGGGTCATTTGAGAAAGACGTGGAGGAGTTTATGAAGATAATCAAGAAAAGTGACTACAAGATTGTAGACCAGTTGAATCAAACTCCGTCCAAAATTTCTATACTTTCACTGTTGATGTGCTCTGAGGCACACCGTAATGCCTTGCTGAAGATGTTGAATCTGGCTTACGTGCCTCAGGAAATTTCTGTCAATCAACTGGAGGGTGTGATGGCCAATGTGAGCACCAGGCATGGTGTGGGTTTTACCAACCTGGACTTACCACCTGAAGGGCGAAACCATAACAAAGCCTTGCACATCACCATGGAGTGCAAGGGGGCAGTGTTGTCTCACGTATTGGTAGACACCGGGTCGTCGCTGAATGTGTTGCCTAAGCAGATTCTGAGGAAGATTGATGCGGAAGGGTTTGTGCTTAATCCCAGTGACCTGATCGTTCGTGCTTTTGACGGTTCCAAACGTTCTGTGTGTGGAGAAGTTACCTTGCCTGTGAAGATAGGTCCTGAGGTTTTTGATATCACCTTCTATGTTATGGACATCCAGCCTGCCTATAGTTGTTTGTTGGGGCGTCCATGGATTCATGCAGCAGGGGCAGTCTCGTCGACTCTCCATCAGAAGCTCAAGTATGTCTGGAACGGTCAGATTGTGACTGTGTGCGGTGAAGAAGAGATTCTGGTGAGTCATCTATCCTCGTTCAAATATGTTGAGGTGGATGGCGAGATCCACGAAACCTTATGCCAGGCGTTTGAGACTGTGGCTCTTGAGAAAGTGGCATACGCTGAGCAGAGAAAACCAGGTGTTTCAATTACTTCTTACAAACAGGCTAAGGAGGTTGTTGATTCTGGCAAAGCTGAAGGCTGGGGCAAGATGGTGGATTTGCCGGTTAAAGAAGACAAATTTGGCGTTGGTTACGAGCCTCTCCAAGCAGAGCGGAATGGTCAAGCGGGTCCGAGTACCTTCACCAGCGTTGGGCTGATGAATCATGGCGACGTCTCTGCAACCGGTAGTGAAGACTGTGACAGTGATTGTGATTTGGACAACTGGGTTCGCCCGTGTGCACCAGGGGGGTCTATCAACAACTGGACGGCTGAAGAAGTGGTTCCAGTTACTCTTCTGACAGAGTAATTTTCTGTTGTTTTGTCATTTTGCATGAAAATCCTACGTTCTGCCCAAGGCGTAGTGATTCATTTTTGTAGGGCCTCATCATGTTTTAATGATTATCATTAATGAAGGACATTTTTTGCAATCAAACTTTGTGATCCCTGTTTTTTCTATTTTTGTTTTCACTTTTTCAAAACAATAAAAAATGGCAATGTTTTTGTTTTTTTGTGACTTTCTCGAACTCTTTTTCTAAAACAAAGCATAAAACATGCAGAAGCGATCTTATGGCATTCACTATGAACAGTCCTGTTATGGCTCAGTATGATTTCGATAATCCCATCTACCAAGCTGAAGAGGAGAGTGAGGAAGATTGTGAACTCCCTGCAGAATTGGCCAGACTACTGAAGCAAGAGGAAAGGGTCATCCAACCTCATCAGGAGGAGTTGGAAACTATTAATTTGGGTACTGAGGACGCCAAAAAGGAAATCAAGATTGGGGCTGCTTTAGAAGACTCTGTCAAGAGGAGGCTGATTGAGATGCTGAGAGAATATGTGGAGATATTTGCCTGGTCATATCAAGATATGCCTGGATTGGATACAGATATTGTGATGCATCGATTACCTCTTAGAGAAGGATGTCCTTCGGTCAAGCAGAAGCTTCGTAGAACGAGTCCTGATATGGCAGCTAAGATCAAGGAAGAGGTTCAGAAGCAGTGGGATGCTAGTTTTTTGGCTGTTACAAGTTATCCCCCATGGATGGCCAACATCGTTCCTGTGCCGAAGAAGGATGGCAAAGTCAGAATGTGTGTCGATTACCGGGATTTGAACAGAGCGAGTCCGAAAGATGATTTCCCATTACCTCACATTGATGTATTGGTTGATAATACGGCTCAATCCTCGGTGTTCTCTTTCATGGATGGTTTCTCCGGATACAATCAGATCAAGATGGCGCCAGAGGACATGGAAAAGACGACATTCATTACACCTTGGGGCACGTTCTGCTACAAAGTGATGCCATTCGGGCTGAGGAATGCTGGTGCTACCTATCAGAGGGCGATGACGACTCTTTTTCACGACATGATGCACAAAGAAATTGAAGTGTATGTGGATGATATGATTGCGAAATCGCAGACAGAAGAGGAGCACCTGGTTAATTTGCAGAAACTGTTTGACCGGTTGAGAAAGTTCAAGCTGAGGTTGAATCCGAACAAGTGTACGTTTGGGGTGAGATCAGGGAAGCTTTTAGGCTTCATCGTCAGTGAGAAAGGGATTGAGGTTGATCCAGCAAAAGTCAAAGCTATTCAAGAGATGCCTGAACCAAAAACGGAGAAGCAAGTCCGTGGGTTTTTAGGGAGATTGAATTACATTGCAAGGTTCATATCTCATCTAACTGCTACATGTGAACCAATTTTCAAACTGCTCAGAAAGAATCAAGCGATCAAGTGGAATGATGATTGTCAGAAAGCTTTTGACAAAATCAAGGAGTATTTACAGAAACCTCCAATCCTTATACCTCCAGTCCCTGGGAGACCTCTGATAATGTACCTGTCAGTGACTGAGAACTCGATGGGGTGTGTATTGGGACAGCATGACGAGTCTGGTCGAAAAGAGCATGCCATATACTACCTTAGCAAAAAGTTTACCGACTGTGAAACCAGATATTCACTGCTCGAGAAAACTTGCTGTGCTTTGGCCTGGGCTGCTCGCCGACTGAGACAGTATATGTTGAACCATACTACCTTATTGATTTCTAAGATGGATCCAGTGAAGTACATCTTTGAGAAACCAGCTCTCACCGGACGTGTTGCCCGTTGGCAGATGATTCTAACAGAATATGATATTCAGTACACTCAAAAGGCCATCAAAGGTAGTATTCTGTCAGACTATCTTGCCGAACAACCGATTGACGACTATCAGCCAATGATGTTTGAATTCCCTGATGAAGACATCATGTATCTTAAGATGAAAGATTGCGAAGAGCCTCTCGTCGAGGAAGGACCGGACCCGGATGACAAATGGACACTGATGTTTGATGGGGCTGTGAATATGAACGGTAACGGTGTTGGGGCAGTGTTGATCAATCCTAAAGGTGCTCATATACCTTTTTCTGCCAGATTGACGTTTGACGTCACCAACAACGAAGCTGAGTATGAGGCTTGTATCATGGGGATAGAAGAAGCCATTGATCTGAGGATCAAAACCCTTGACATATTTGGAGATTCAGCTCTTGTGGTCAATCAAGTCAACGGAGATTGGAATACGAATCAGCCGCACTTGATCCCGTATAGAGATTATACCAGAAGAATACTGACGTTCTTCAAGAAGGTGAAGTTGTATCATGTCCCCCGGGATGAGAATCAAATGGCTGATGCTTTGGCAACTTTGTCTTCCATGATCAAAGTTCATTGGTGGAATCATGTGCCACATGTTGCGGTGAATCGACTTGAGAGGCCTGCGTATGTGTTTGCAGCCGAGTCTGTTATGGGCGATGAGAAGCCGTGGTATTATGACATCAAGAATTTCCTCAAGACTCAGGAGTATCCTGAAGGTGCGTCGAAGAATGACAAGAAAACCCTGAGGAGGCTAGCTGGAAGCTTCTACTTGAATCAGGATGATGTATTGTATAAGAGAAACTTTGACATGGTCTTGCTCAGATGCGTGGACAGACCCGAGGCAGACATGTTAATGCAGGAAGTTCATGAAGGTTCCTTCGGTACTCATGCCGGCGGACATGCAATGGCTAAGAAATTGTTGAGAGCGGGTTATTACTGGATGACTATGGAATCCGATTGTTTCAAGTATGCTCGGAAGTGCCATAAGTGTCAAATCTATGCTGATAAGGTGCATGTACCACCAAGCCCTCTGAATGTCATGAATTCGCCTTGGCCGTTTGCCATGTGGGGCATTGATATGATTGGGAAGATTGAGCCTACTGCTTCGAATGGACATCGCTTCATCTTGGTTGCGATTGACTATTTCACCAAATGGGTGGAAGCAGCTTCCTATGCTAACGTTACCAAACAAGTGGTTACCCGGTTCATCAAGAAAGAAATCATCTGTCGTTATGGAGTTCCTGAGAGAATCATCACTGACAATGGTTCGAATCTCAACAACAAGATGATGAAAGAGCTTTGTAAAGATTTCAAGATTGAACATCACAATTCTTCTCCTTACAGACCGAAGATGAATGGTGCTGTAGAAGCGGCAAACAAGAATATCAAGAAGATTGTGCAGAAGATGGTCGTTACGTACAAGGATTGGCATGAGATGCTGCCTTTCGCTTTGCATGGGTACCGTACCTCAGTACGTACGTCGACCGGGGCAACCCCTTACTCCCTTGTGTATGGTATGGAAGCTGTTCTACCTGTTGAAGTGGAGATTCCTTCTCTGAGAGTTTTGTTGGATGTCAAGCTGGACGAAGCTGAGTGGATTCGAACAAGGTTTAACGAGTTGAGCCTTATCGAAGAAAGACGGTTAGCAGCTATATGTCATGGACAGTTGTATCAGCGAAGGATGAAGCGAGCCTTTGATCAGAAAGTGCGTCCTCGAAGCTATCAGATCGGTGATCTAGTTTTGAAGAGGATCCTCCCTCCCGGTACGGATAACAGGGGCAAGTGGACTCCTAATTACGAAGGTCCGTATGTTGTGAAGAAGGTTTTCTCCGGTGGGGCCTTGATGCTTACAACTATGGATGGTGAAGATTTTCCGTCTCCTGTCAACTCAGATGTAGTCAAAAAATACTTCGCATAAATCGACCCGCTGGACAAAAAGAATAAAAGAGTCCAGGCAAAAAAAAGGGCATCCCGGCGAACCCAAAAAACAGAAAGAAAAGGTTCGGGCAAAAATTAGGGATAAAAATGAAAAATTCGTACACCCGGTAAGTCGAAAACCCGCAAGGGCGGCTTAGGCAAAAATGGGTATCCCGGTGGATTGAAAACCCGAAAGGGCGATCCAGGCAAAAGTTAGGGATTAAAGCGAAGACTACAGTCTGAGTTGTCTGTACTTCATCAAGCTTTGTCATCCGCCATCTCGAAAGATGTGATCCGTCCAGTCATTCTTCTCAGAAAGCAAGGAGTTGGGAGGAAAACTGATGATCTGTGAGTTATAACAGAATTGGGAAATAGTGGATGCCGTGTCCACGTTGCCATTAGGATAGGATTTTCCTTTTGTACGCAATTACCTCTTTCTAGGAATCGCTTCCTAATGTATTTGCCTCTTCAGGCACATTTTCAATCAATAAAAATCGTTATTCAGATAAATAGCTCTTGTTTTTATTTTTACTATTTTGTTTGCAAAAATGTCCGAATTTTTGATAAGCATTGCATATAAAAAACATGAAGGCTACACAATAGCTTGCAGAAAGATAAAACATTTGAAAATCATTTTGAATGTTGAGGACACTTGAGCGTATCTTGTCCATGTATCCCCTGGGGGCATTTTGTTGTGCTGTTTTTTCAGATTGGCATCTGTGAGGACGTTTCCTCAGCAGATATTTTCCCCAAGCAAGTTTGGAAGCTATCAGAGCTATTTTCCCCTGCGAAGACGTCTGTGGATAGTACCTTCTATTCCCCAACAGATCTAAGGATTGCCTATCCCCAGCAGGCCTGTATTTGCCGGTTTCCTCCCCGAGTGAGGCAGGTTCATTGAAATTTATCTCCAGCATTTATCCCATCTATGGACTGAAGGATATCCCCAGCGGAGTTTACCTTTCTCCAGCAGCAAGTGCTATTCTTCAAACATGAGTATGAAGTCGCTTTACCATTCCTCAAGCAGAGTTCCCCGCAGAGCATTTCCCCAAGAGGAGTCTCCCCACAGAGTCAGAGTATCTGATCATTTCGGCTCCCTAGCCAGGGTTCATTTGCATTTTGCATGTAGTAATCATTGCATCCTCAAAAACTGCGTAGCATTCCCATCCAATATGGGGCATTACGCCATAGAAAAATTCAAACATATGCATTCATGTGTTAACCTCACCAGACTGTATCCCCGGCAGAGGCGGATCATTTCTTTTCAACATCAGCACAGCAAGTCTGCTACAGCTGCTTCGACAACATTCAGAATTGATTATCCCCACAAAGGTTTATTTCCTCACCCGATGGTGACAGAAGTTTATTTCTCCCCAGTGAGACCTCCAGCAGGTGGTCAACCTTGCTTTGACATATCTAAGATGTCGTTCTTGTGATACCAGTAAGTGTCATGCCAGCACCCGCGTGTGCTTATTCGTTTGGTGTCGGTAAACACCATTGTTTCGGTGTCTGTAAACATCGGATATTTTATCCAGTCATCAGTAAATGTCTGGTCATCACTTTTGGTGTCGGTAAACACCATTGTTTCGGTGTCTGTAAACATCGAGTATTTTCTCCAGTCATCGGTAAATGTCTGGTCATTTTTGATGTCGGTAAACATCATCTTTCGATGTCAGTAAACATCGAGTCTTTTCCTCAGTCATCGGTAAATGTCTGATAATCCCCAACTAGAAATCCCCAGTAGAGTCATCTGTAAATGTCCTATCTGGTTTCCAGTTGCAAATATTCGTATCTCCCCAATAAATTTCTCATTCCCAGTCATCGGTAAATGTCTGGTCATTTCTTTGGATGTCGGTAAACATCATCTTTCGATGTCGGTAAACATCGTGTCCCACCCCAGTCATCGGTAAATGTCTGGTCATTCTTTTGATGTCGGTAAACATCATCTTTCGATGTCGGTAAACGTCGAGTCTCATCCCAGTCATCGGTAAATGTCTGGTCGTGAAATCAAGATCCCCAGAAGTCGTCGGTAAACGTCTTGTCTGGTATCACCACAAAGAGTTTATTCCTCCCCAAGTGGAGATGCCATCGGTAAATGGCCCCGTTTTCTTCGGTATCGGTAAATGTCGAATTCCCAGTTGCAGCAGCCATCGGTAAATGGTCTTGCTAAGTTTGACATCGGTAAACGTCAAATTTCTTTGAAGCCACCATCGGTAAATGGTCTTGCTTTCTTCCAACATCAAATCTGTTTTCCCAGCAGCCATCGGTAAATGGGTGTGCTGAAGTTGATATCGGTAAATATCAAAGTTTCCAATTTTAACCATCGGTAAATGGTTTTGTTTTTCAGAAGTTTGTTCTCCCCAGCAGCCATCGGTAAATGGTCGTGCTGAAGTTGATATCGGTAAATATCAAGTTTCCAGTTTCTAACCATCGGTAAATGGTTTTACTTTTTCTGAAGCTGTCATACAGTTTTGTCATCGGTAAATGACGTGGTTCTTCTTGTATCATATCCAGTACTGTGCAAATTCTACGTTTCTTTGGTATTCAATCCCTGTTTACCCTGAAAGTCTGACAGCCGTTGCTATCATCCGTTCGGGTTCCCAGCTGATTGAATAGGGGCAGCTGTAGCACCTCAAATTTGCACCTACCATTATACATACATTTTCATATTAGGTCATAGCATGTCATGGCCCATTGCATAGCATTGCATTGTTCCTAGTTGCCTCAAGTGCAAGCAATCAAGAATTAGGTCAAACTAATCTCCTGATCAGTCAACCAAGCAAGCAAAAGAATTTCTCATTGAATCAAGGCCTTGGGGTTTGTCCAACAAGTTCACATGGCTTAGAGGTCTATTTGAAGTATTTTGGTCAAGGATTGAAGGCTCAGAGGTCAGCAGTTCACACACAGACAGTCAAAAGTCAAAGAAAGTCAACTGTCAGTCAAAGCAGTGGATGGTGGTCATTCTTGTGGAATTTGGGCACCATGGTCAATAATCAAGAGTTCATACAACTTGGGACATCATTTGAAGTCAAGTTCTCAAGGAATTAGGGTTTGGAAGTCATCAGTCAATGCACAATCAGGCAGAAACCCTAAAAGTCAACTGTTGGTCAACTGTCCATTTAATCAGTGATTTGATGATTGGATTTGGTTTGTGAGAGCTCATTCATGTCCAAATAGTCATCATACATCATGCCAAACACCATCATGGAAGAATTTGAAGCCAGATCAAAAATTTCCAAAAGTAGAAACTGGGCCTGTAACTGAAACTTACCATAAATGGAAAGTCTTGATCCTCAAACCTACATTTTGATACAAGCCTCAAATGAATTTTTGCCCAACATGAAAGTTGAAGATCTTGTTCTCCCATTTCCAAAAAGTCCTAGAACTCTCAATTCCCATGTGTGGTTGGCAAGTTATGATCGAATCGATTTCAGAAAATCTTGAACTTCAAAGGGCCATATCTCCCAAACCGTTTGGCCAATTTTGGTGGGGTTTTTTCCTACAAGTCACATTTGATCCCCTCTTTCCAAAAATATAAATTTCATGAGCCAAAACTTCACCAATCAAAATGGCATATTTTGACCTTTTTCATTTAAATGTAAGTTTGACCAAGAGTTGACTTTTTGACTCAAACATTTTTTCAGCATTTGGCCAATTGAGACAGCTCATAAATATCATTTTAAGTGTGTTTGCAAAGTCAAATTATGCAGCACATGTGAATCTATACTTGGTTACTTGAATTGTAAGAAAGGTACAAATGCACCATGCTTGTCCATGCTTTCCCCAACCATGCCTTATACCAGCATCATTATGCAGCATTTTTGACCATTTTTTCTGTCATGGTGAGCCTCATTGTGCAGCCATACTCCAATAGTACATATGGCCTTACTAGTTTACTTGAACATGGGCAAAAGGACATTGTTTCAAACATCCAATTGTTGAACCATACCTTGTACTTACAACAGCAGACCTAGTGGCAATGGTACAACATTTTTTCTGTCATTGTTTGGATACACTACTAGCAGCAAGACCAACAGAAATTGAGGGAAGCTAAAAAACACTTTGGCCTTTCTTTTTCCAAAAAGATCTGTCAAAAGCACCCAAAAGCATGGGCCTTGCCATGCCTGGTACTGCTCATAGCAGACCAAGGCCTTAATGTGCTGTGACTGGTAGCAGCATGGGCATGACACGAAAAACAATTTGGCCAAGGCAAATCAAAAGGAGGGATTCTCATTTTTAAAAAAAAAGAACTCACTGATGCACAAGGGGGACTCTCTGGCCTGGCCATTGCATTTTTGGCATTCTTCCTGTTACTAGACAACTATTGGCAGTAACAGCAAGAGAAGCAACTTAACAGCCGGGCATATTGTTGGGCACTGGTGGTAGCAGTAACAGTAAGGGGGCATCACAAGATTTTTGGGCCAAGATAGAAAGAAGCTCATTCAAAAAACCAACTCACTCACTTTGGCATGATCAAGATGGATTCTGCTCAGATCCATTCAAAAGGAACCTTGCTATTTTGCATTTGAGATCTTCTGTCCAAAACAAAAGCTCCAAGTCCAACCTTGCTTGGCAACCAACAAACCTCATTTGTTCTAACCACTTCACTTGGCCAAATTCCAAAGAACCTATCCAAAACCAAAGTTGCCTGAGCCCTTGTTCTGTATCTCAAAACCCTGCCATGAAAAGCTCCAAACCAAACCCAACCTTGCCTTGCCACCAAAAACAACAGCCAATAGCAGGTTTTGGAAAGAGGATTTTCCTGTCATGAGAAAACACATAGCAGCAGCACAGCAGACAGAAATATAGAGCTTCATTCATTCAAACTCACCTTTTTGCATTTCAAAAATCCTGTCCAAGACTCAAAAGAGAGAATGCTTGGCTTTGCCTCAAACCAACCTAACAGAACCAACAGCCCAGCCAAAGATCTTTACACTCTCTCAGACCTCAAACTTTCTGTCCAAGACCAGTAACAGGCCAAACACTTGCCTTCTCATCCTTTCCAAACCAATCTCATTCATACATCTCCACTCTCAGCCTTGGCACTTAGCATCACCTGTCCAAACAGAAGAACCAAGTCCTATAAATACACTCCTCTCAAACCTCACCCTGGCTTGGCATTTCATCTTGGCTGTCAAAAGCACAAGAGTATAAAACCTTGCAACACTGATTTAACTCACTCACCACAACCTCCTTCAAAATGGACCTTGCCTTGCTTTGGCCAAATTTCAAAAATCCTGCCCAACTCTAAACACTGCCTTGCCAACCATGGCAGTTTTGTCATCTCTATTCTTCAGCAATTCCAAACTCTGCCAACATAGCCAACAAGCCACAAACCTTTTGGCCAAACAGTAAAAAGGAGCCACACTGTCAAAATCCTGCAGCATCAAAAAGTCAATATCCTGCAGCAAACACCCTTGGCATTTTCTTCTAAAAATCCTGTCAAACACCACAGAAAAAGTATGCCTTTCCCTCATTTTTCTTGCCATGGCCAAGCATCACTAGACAACACCAACATGACATAGTAGGCTAACAGACCTCATTCATTCAAACAAAAACCTCTTCTTGCACTTTTTCATTTATCAGTCCACAAACTTCAAACACTTTGACTTTGTTTGGTTGGTTCATCATCAAGGCAACATCATGAGCATTACAATCACATTTTTCACACTTGGAAGCACTGGTTCTTGCATTGTTTTGAAAAAGTGACTTCCATGGCAATCCAAGTTTGAGACTATTTCAATCTACACAAACAACTTTCATCATTCATCATCTAGGACCCTAGGGTACAACTGTTTCACTTCAAATTCATCAAAAGGCACCAGCAACACAACTGCTCCTCCAAATTGGTAAGTTTTCAACTTCCACCATTTTTAAAATTGACACATGCTTTGAATAGGCCTTTCCATGCTGGTTATCATGATGTGTTTATTTTTTGAAATGTTTGTGTGTTCATGAAGATATTTTGAAAACAAGTTTAATGTGGAAATGTGTTTGTGCTCGATTCATGATACACACGAGTTTTCAATGAAAAAGGGTGATAGATTCTTGTTTGCCATTGCTTGCTGATCATTTCCATGTACTCAATTTTAATTTTTGGGCAAGATTGTGAAATTATGATTTTTGAACACAAACCCTAATCCCAATTTTCCCAGCTTTCTTCCCATTTTCGTGTGGCCTGGCTTTTCACTCACCAACCAATGAAAACATTTCATTTGGTGCCCAAAACGACTGTGTTTGGTTAAGTGAATCAGAGAATTACAAAAATGCCATTTTCTCAATATAAATTCAATTAATTTCTTCACTTTGATTACCAATCTTCCAAAATTCATAACTTGCTCATTTTTGATCCAAATTCAATGGGATTTTTTGTGTTGTGTTCATCATGATCTCTACTTTTTTATCATATTTTTTCCAGAATTTTTGGATGAGTGGTTTTTAAATGGCCTTAGGGGTTGTGTCATGTGACCAAATTTTGTACACTTTGCCAAATCAATTGTGAAATGATGAGAATGTATCCAATGGCTCTCAAATTTTTTGTGCTTAAACTAGACACATTCATGGTGATTTTGGTATAAAGTTTGTGAATTTATCATTTGTGGTTTGTGAGATATGATTTTTAGAATTAGGGTGTGACAATTTGTGTCACACCATTGATGTCCAACTTCATGATTTTCATTACCATGCTTCCTTACATCCAAATGACCCCAAATTTTGCATGAGCCTACTCTTGTATGTCTATTTGATTTGTGAATTTTCTTGGATTTATTTGAACTATTTTCCATTTGTTTGAGATTTTTCCTTCCTGCCTAGTCAAATGTTGACTTTGTGTGACACATGTTCCCATTTCATTTGTGAAATTGTCATACTTTATTAGATGGACATGAAATTTTGCATGAGATAACTAGACATCCTCATCTTTGCCATGGTTTTAGTCCCATTCATTTATCATACACCATTCTTGACTTATGATTTTTCTAAGTTGATGCATGTTTGGTTGACTTCTTTGGGCATGTTCAAATTGGCTTTGACTTTCTGATTTTCATTGACTGCTTTCCACTTGTCCAAATGAGATGAAATTTGACATGCTTACCATGCTATGTGTTAGGTTTGATCATGATTTATTTGATGATTTTTGGAAAATGTTTAGATTGCTTTTGGTGCAAGTCTTGCTGTTGACTTCTATGAGCTTCTGTTTGCCATGTTTTGACCTAAATGGTTCATGAAATGATGATAGTGATTGATATGAGTGTGAACCCAATTGGTTTTGTTTCCTAATTGTTTGAGCATGATTTTGGATACTTACCCCTTGCTGTTTGGACTTTCTCATTCATTTTTGACCCTAGACTTGCCCTAGTGGTCCTGTTACTCACCTTTGAGCTTGTGATTTCAGGTTGACCATCAAATGGCCATTAAGACCAATTCTTTTGATTGAGCTTACCCAAGTATCATTGCCTAACCTCCTTGTTTTGTAGGTGGCTTGGCTCACATGCCTTAAGCCTTGTGCCTTGCACATCCATGTGCCTCCAATTAACTGTTGGTGTCGGTTTCTGTTTGTTTTGTTTGAAGTTGTATACTAACATCTGCTTGACTGTTTCAGGTGCTTTAGTTGCTTTTAGTTCCTTGTGAACTTTTGCTTTGCTTTGCTTGTATAAGCAATTTGCATTGAGGTATGTCTCTTTGTCTTCATGTAGTCTGGAAGACCTGGCCTGTTACTTGGTCAGGCAACTGTCTGAAGCCCTCCTTAAGAGGCAATGTTTGTGGATGTTTAACTTTGTCCTTGCATAGAGTCAAAGTCCTCCTAAGTGAAGAGGCAATTGGTGGAAGGTAGGGATATGCAGTCTATCCCCCACTATTCAGTGTGTCATCCGCTTTGCTCACACCACTGTGTTGATGCATTGCAGATACAAACCCAAGATCTTGTACAATTGTACAGTTGAGTCAGTATTAAATGTGTAGCAGGGTTCCCACTTTCTGAACCCACACATTCTTGTCTTGAGCTCTCCCAGGCCAGGGATAAGAGCTGTGAGGTCTCATCCTCACTTCATCCTTTCATCTGCTTCACCTTAGCCCCTCAATGGCAAGGTTAAGAGCAACATTCACCCAGTTCCAGAGGTTTGTTTGTTGAGGTTGATATGACCCCTTGACTAAAACCTAACCCTTGTTTGAGCCACTTGTTTGTGTATAGCGTGTGCTATCTGTGCTTGTAGGATTGTTTGACTTGCTTCCTGTGCAAGTTAGGATAGTTTGACTTGCTTCCTGTGCAAGTTAGGATGATAGTTTGACTTGCTTCCTGTGCAAGTTAGGATAGTTTGACTTGCTTCCTGTGCAAGTTAGGTTTAGTTTAGACTTGCTTCCTGTGCAAGTTAGGTTTTGCTTGGCTTGCTTCCTGTGCAAGTTAAGTGTGTGTGGCTTGCTTCCTGTGTGAGCCATACTTAGGATAGGTTGGCCCTTGTGCCATTTAGCTAGAAACCATAACTTAGGGTTGATTTTGCATGACAACATCTAGGCTCGAGTCGTAGTCTCCCTAGTTGTGTCTCCCTCTGTTATCTGGTTAGGCTAGTCCTTTATCCCTGCGTAGGGGAACTACATCGCCCTGATCTTCATACCAGATGAAGTATGTAGGCAGGAGATTGAGCTGATCTCTCCGGGCGCCCTTTTTCTTTTTTGTGTGTGTTGTTTGACAGTTGCTAGGCTCGAGTGCCTGACTCCTTAGCAATTTGTTGTCTGTCTGTTTGAGTGTGTGCTTGACAGTTATAGGCTGAGTCCCCGACTCCCTATTAACTTATTGTGTTGTTGTGTGCTTGGAAGCTGATGTAAGTCCATCGAGTGGCATTTGGGTTCCAGTGTGCGTGTGTTTAGGTTCGGATGCTGATGTAAGTCCAGTGATTGGCATTCGGGCTCCACGTTTGCCTTTGCCTGTGTTTGTTTGCGTGCGTGTCAGCCGAGCTACGAATGCTCTGATTCTTCTCTCGTCCGAGAAGATACGTATGCATAGGATGCGACATCCTAGCGAGCATGTGTTGTTTCCCCAGTCCGAACTACTTGGACTCTGATGTCTATGCCTGATAGACTAAGTAGGCCCAGGATGCGACATCCTGCCGAGTTCAGTTTCAGTCAGTCTCTTTCCTTTCTTTCAGCCAGTGTGTGTGTGAATATTTGAGCAGTGTTTAGCAACCAATTTCCTTTCTAGTGTGCGTGGATCCCGTAGAGTACTACGGATGCGTAGGGGTGCTAATACCTTCCCTTCGCATAACCGACTCCCGAACCCATTCTCTTTGGTCGCGAGACCATGTTCTTTCCCAGGTTTACTCTGAGCGTTTCCTTTCCCTCTTTTGGGATAAATAACGCACGGTGGCGGCTCTGTTGTTCTTTCTTTTCCCGCCGGTTTTTCGCGCGATGCGACATTAGTATGTGATCAATAATGTTTGGAATTCTATGTTGTATTGTTGAACTAGAAATCCAATCACAACCAAATGGTTTGTGATCTATACAACTACACCAATTTCAAAATGTGTTCAAAATAATAATCCAAACAAAACTGATCAAACGATCAATGCAATCAACAATTTATGAATCGAAAATAAGAGAGAGAGAGAGAGAGAGAGAGAGAGAGAGAGACAGAGATAGATTACACAAGGATTTGTTTAGGCAGTTCTTCAATAAACCTCACAATGGGTACGTCTTCCCTTAATTTGAATGCTAATTGAGATAGTATATTATATCTTACTTTACAAATATGTGTATACAAGAGATGTATAAATCTAACCCTCACAAACCATAGACTTGATGTTTATTCTACTACCTCCAAAACCCTTGATCAAAGATTGATCAAGTAACCAACAATGCCACTTCAACTGACCGTCTCACGCTACTTCTTGAACGAAACCCCTAGTTCTTCAAAGCTTTCACTCGATCGAATTAATTACAAGTGCATACTTGTTGAAACCCAAGATTTTCCAATATGATCCATCGTCTAATGCTACTCCTTTGCTAAGAACCTCTCGTTCTTCAAAGACTTAACTTGGTCGGATCCAGATGGAGTAATCTTGTCCAAAACCTTCAAACCCTAAAGATCATGAAGGAAAACCCTACTTTGGTTTTCTGATTTGAAATCCTCAAAGTTCTCAACTCAATATACAGTACAAAAAACCTAATTGGATGTTATCAACCGTAATCTAGATGGCATCCAATCAAAAAATGATTATGTGTAGTTTGATTGTGTGTATGCATATTAGAGAGGTTGAAGATGATGGGAATGCTTTGAAATCCTGATTTTGTTTAGGTTTTACTCAATAGAAACCTTACTAGACAATGATGCATGTATGAAGTATTTATATGCATGTATGTTTGAAGGCAAAAGTAATGCAAAAGATTTGAAGAAATTTTGAAAATTTTGAAATTTTTGTCGCAAAGGTTGACCTATGAAAGTCATATGCTCACGTGTTTAATGCATAGGCCGACCTGTATAAGGTCACGCGTCGACCTGTAAATGTCATGTGTTGCCTATATGTCGACCTAAAGAGGTGGCACATGAGTCAGAACCTACAGACTTTAATAATGCAACATGGTTGTCGACCTATATAGTAAGACCCTAATTTTGACCCTAAGATTCCTCATGATATCTCATCATTTGCATTGGCTTTGGGATCACACCTTGGTATTCTCTTTACCCCTCCTTCATTAGGTTTACATTGGGAGAGATCACCAAGCACATTTGATTGTATCACACTTTATTTTCCTTTGCTTACTAACCAAAATACCAAAAGTATGTTTAATATAGTTTCATTTCTTTTGTAAGTAGTGTATGCATCTACCTGTGCCTCATCAAGATTATATCTAGGGTTTGAAACCCTCGATGCAATAAATCTATCAAGAAAAGGTTCCCAATGGTTCTAAGTATCATATATGGATACCCATGCTCTTTAATTTTCATTTTGATCAAGAATTCATGAAGAGTTTGAACCTTTTTTTGCCTTGGAAGCCCTAATTAATCTAGGTATATTGTGTGCCTTCCTCAATAAGTTTATTCAACATTTGGTAAAAGATATTATGCAGTCTAATTTTTCTTGGAAAGGTTTTTCTTTTTTATCGTGAAAGGTTATAGTTCATTTTATCTGTGCCATAGTTATGAGGGAAACTTCCAAGAACCATAACTTGATCAATTTTTATGATATGAAGACCATTCAAGTTTCATGATTAATTTAAAGATGTCTTATCCAACTTTTCTTCTTTAAGAAATTACAAATTCTACTTGCAAGGGCATCTACCAAGAGGAAACATTATAGGTCATTTTGGGCCATCATCATTAAACTAGAAATTTTCCTCAACTTCTAAAATCCATAACTTCCTTATGCAAGATTCAAATGGTGTCAAATTTGTGACCAAATTGAAGAGGAATGAAAGAGCTACAACTTTTAATAAGGAAACATTTCCATTGGAAGCTCATAGAAAAATTTATTCAAGGTGGAAAAAGTGATCATTTGACTTTATACTTAGAAAATTTTCAACTATGTTTGATGTTTCCAACTTCCAACTCAAAATGTATCATGATCCAAGCTCCAAATGGAAAATGTTTCAATAGAAACATTGTTGCCCTTCATGTTATCTTTCAAAAGAGTCCAAGATCATGTTATTTAGATCATTTTTGAGTGACTTGCGCATGGGTGCAATGCATGGCCCCATCTGGAAGATTTTCATCGCGAATTTCCATTCCATATTGCATGGCTTCATGAATTGCTTTCAGCATCACATGTGCATGATTTTGGACCAATTCTAATCATTCTTTAGGCCTAGCACACGCCTACACAAGCATAACTTCCCATTTCTATTTTTGGCAAAAATCAAAAGGCGTGGAAAGAAATCATCATGCTATAAATACATGTGCCTTGAGCTCAGAGATGGATCCTTCTTGCCCAAGCTTCGACCTTCTTCTTCCCTAACCTCCATTAAAGGATAATCTTGAGGATTTCTTCTTGAAATTGAGTTTTAATTCTCATTCTATTTTGGAATTGAAACTCCAAGAATCCAAGCCTTTTAATCATCAATATCACTTCCTGCAAGTTGGTAGAAGCAAGCCCAAGCAAATTGAGATCAAGATCGTGCTTCCTCACTGCAAACAGAAGGTGAATTTTATGAAACTTCTCTTCTTCGATTCTCCTTCAACTATCCATCATTTCACTTGGTGAAATCGCCTTTTCCTGTTTGGTTCAGGTATTTCAGTTGTGTCCTGACTTACCTTTCTTCCCTGCAGATGTCCTTTTACTCCCCAATTGAGTCTTTCGATTGATTTATTTTTATGGAATTCCTCGAGTCCCCCAGCAGTTTTAAATTAGTAGCCTGGCCAACGCACGATCTTTTTCCCCCAAAGTCTTTGTCTTCCCAGTGAGTGTTCCTTACAGAATGCATTATGCTCATGCGGACCTTCAGTCTCTTCAGATTCTTTTCCTTTGTGGCAACATTTTCCCCATGAAGATTTATTTTAACATTCATATCATATGCATCATGAGGTCTCTTAGGGACCCAAATTTGTTTCTATATGTTGTTATTTAAGCCCATTCTACTGAGTCGATGCAGAGATTTTAACCTTCATCTCCTCAGTTAGAACATCCTTAAATAAGGGCAATTGTAAGACCCCAATTTTTACCCTAAGATCCCTCATATTATTTTCATCATATGCTCTAGCATTGGGATCACACCTTGGCAACCTCCTTACCCCTTATTAATTGGGTTTGTATCGGGAGAGATCACCAAGCACCATTTGATTGTATCATACTTTGTATTTTATCACTTACTAACCAAAATACCAAAAATATGTCATTGTATAGTTTGACTTTTTTTGAAGGTAGTGCACATGCTCACCTTTGATCTATCAAGCTCACATTTAGGGTTTAAGACCCTCATTGCAAGGAGCTCAATCAAGAATTAGTATACTATGGCTCTAAGCATCATATATGGATCCCCGTGATCTTCACATGTTATTTTGATCAAGAAATCATCAAGAGTTTGGAATTTGTTTACCTTGGAAACCCTAATTCATCTGGGTATCTTATGTGACTTCTTAAACAAGTTTCTGCAACAATTGATCAAATATTTCAAGGGATACTTCACATTTCATAATATTATGCATATATTATCCTCCAGGAGTCCCAAAAGTCAAGAGAATAGCAATCTAGCAAGTTGGTTCATGGTGGTTGACCAGAGGAAGTCAACTGATCAAAACTAGGGTTCCCTAGACCCTATCTCCTACAATATTTGTCATATGAAAATTATTCCAAGATAAAATTTACTCTAAATGACATTATAAACAACTTTCATGTTTAGGTCAAGATCTAGTTTTTCTTGGAAAGTCTTCTTTTATGGTGAAAGATTATAGGTCATTTTGTCTAAAT
The DNA here is from genome assembly GCF_024323335.1 of Lathyrus oleraceus. Taxonomy (NCBI): domain Eukaryota; kingdom Viridiplantae; phylum Streptophyta; class Magnoliopsida; order Fabales; family Fabaceae; genus Lathyrus; species Lathyrus oleraceus. Next base: position 470,110,418 of record NC_066585.1, read on the forward strand.
CCTAATTTGGAGGTCAACTTCCCAAGGCCATAACTTACTCAGTTTTTATGTGATGAAAGCCATTCTAGTTGCATGATTGAATTCAAGATGTATACTTCAACTTTGATGTTTAGAGTAAGAGCAAATTCAACTTTTAAATGCATGTGATATGAGGAGACATTATATGTCATTTTAGACCCATGCCATTGAACAAGTGATTTTCCTCAACTTCTAAAATGCATAACTCCTTCACACTAAATCCAAATGAGGTCAAATTTGTGACTATTTTGAAGGACCTTAAGATATCTACAACTTTTATGAAGGAACATTTCCCATTTGAAGCTCATATAAAAAGTTAGCCAAGGTGGAAGAAGTAAACATATGGCTTGACACTTAGAATTTTTTTGATATGTTTGATTTTCCAAACTTCCACCTCAAAATTCATCATGATCCAAGCTTCAAATGAAAAAGTGTTCAACATTATAGTTGTTCCTCTTGATCTAACCTTTCAAAAAGTTACAAATTCATCCAATTTGAATAAAGTATGAGTGACTTGTGCATGGCTTAAAGTTGGATCACCATTTGGCATAATTGAACTTACATCTTCCATACACAAATGCATGGCTTGCTAACATGACTTCAACGATGTTTGTACACGATTTTGGACCTGATTGAATGATTACATGGGCCTATCACACGCCCATGCATCCATGAAAAGGAAATTTCTATTTTTGGAGTTTTGAAAGAAGTGTGCAATTATTAAATGCTTTGGCTATAAATAGAACCCTCCATGATTAGAATTGAGGACACTTGTGCGCCAACTTTGAATCGCTAGCCCTAAACCTTTTCATTCAAAGGATAACCTTGAGTATTTCCATTGGAAATCGAGTTTGAATCTCCACTATTTTGAGATTCAAATCTCCAAGTGTCCTACTTCCTTTTTGATTCAATTCTGCTCTATCAAGCATCCAGAGAAAGGCTAAGTGAAATTTGAAGCAAGATCGTGGCCATCTGAACCTGCAGTGGAGGTGATTTTCTCATTTTTTAATTTCTTTGATTCTCACTCAATACTCCATAATTCTTCTTGATTTTTGGTTGTCTGAAGTCCTATCAATGTAGGCAAGAATATTGAGTTACTTTGAGTTCAAATCGAAGCAACTCAGATCATGATTCTCAAAATTCAACTCCCTGTGTCTTTCAATATACTTGGAGTTAGATGAAAATGAGGCCAGATTCGAGCTCCTGAGTATTTTTACTTTAAATTCATGTCCTCCTTTTTTATTTTGGTGATGGTTGAAGGTGGACCAGTCCGGTGAGGTCCACCAGAGAAGAAGACCGACGTTGTAGCTCCGGCGGTGCGTTGGCATGTCTCAGACCATATGATCCTCTTATTCTGTTTTGATTTCACACGTTGACTTTAATTACCATCCCTGCAGCGTATTGACTTAGGTCTACTGTGGAACGCGCGCTGAGATCCACTTGATCTGCCACCTCAATTAATGAGGGAGATAAAGTGGTCCATGTTTTTTAGCATTTTCTGATTTTTAGTTTAATTGCTTTATTTTCATTAATTCATATTAATTTTAATATTGATCCAAAAAATATGAGACTTTCACCAAAATAATTTAAATAAATTCCTCTTTCATTTTCTGAGTTAAAATTATTTTTTGGATCATTATTAATATTTTCATGATTTAATTGTTTTTGTGCATATTTTTAATTGTTTAAAAATACTTTTAAGTTTCCAAAAATGAAATTTTTTCTCCAAGGTCCTTTGACCTTGTTTGACCTATGATAAATCTCATGGCCATTTGTTTGGTGTTTTGATGAGGTTTTAGGATTTTGACCAACCATAATTTAATTTAATTCATTTTTTAATTGATTTTAATTGTTTAATTGCAAAATAAATTGTGTTGAGCTTTTGGTATTGACTTGTTGAGTTTGAGTTGTGTTCTTGGGCCTTAGTCAAGGTTGATTTGACTTTGTTGAGTTAAAATAATTGGATTTAGGGGATTGATGAAATGTATATTTTATCTCCCAAAATGAATGAATGATTTTAATTTGATAAAAGTCCTCCTTTGACCAATTTATGTTGATTTCATTTCCCCTCCTTCTTCATCTCAATCCCATTATATCCCCATCCCTTTAATTGACATAGGATATCTCTACATCCTAAAGCTAGTTGATTGCAAAAGTCAACATAAGTATGGATGAGATTTGGTCCATCGTTTTGCCATTTCTTTTTTGTGTGTGTAACGGTAAATTCATGATCATCGAGCTATGGGTAAGCTAGACATTAAATAACAAGAGTCGCCACCGCGCTTTTATTGTTTCCAAGGGAAAAGGGAAAAAGTACGAACAAAACCCAAAAGTAAGAAGTTTTCAAATCAAAACTAATAAAATGTCAGAGATTACAGGTAAGGGGGTTGATTACACAGAGGGAAGGTGTTAGCACCCAAAGTGTCCTAGGTACTCCTAGGGAGCCCTTTTTGTGTGCATATGTATTTGGTACAAAAATGATGTTTTACAAACAAATAGAATGGTGGGATGAGAAAATAATTCATTAATTATATTTTTGTGTTTGACAAGACCTTCGGACTTGTGCCTACGTACCAACATAAAAATGAGGGATCAAAACCTCGTAGTTTGTGATACAAATTTCAAAGTCGATGCATTGCTTTTAACAAAAATTAAGTTTGAATGGCACAAAGGCCTAAAAGTGGTTTGAATGAGTTAGCTCTTTTTGGATTTTCTGAAAGTTTAAGTCAAGTATAGTTAAGTTTATTTACAAGTTTGATTTAAGAAAAAAAGTTTGAAAATGCAATGGCATAAGGCCAAAGTTTCTATTTTTTTGCAAAGTGGTCAAAGTTTAGAACAAAATAAGTTCAAAGAACGAAAGTTTTAAAATGAGGGAGAGATTTTGAAATTAAAGAAATGGGGAGAAGATGAAGAGACTAATCCTATGCACAAAATTAAAAGTTAAGAGTTGATAAGATCTGACCGATGGGTAATAATCCAATAGGCAAGAATGCCATATAGAAACCCCAAATTCCCTTGGACATTTAGAATCAAGCAACACACAAATGCACAATTATATCAATCTTGAAGAGCAAAGGCATCAAATAAAGATAGCCACATCCAAGCTTTAGCCACTCCATTATCTTCTTCAAATTAGCCCATGTAACAGATGGATTCCACAAGTTACAGGTTCAAAATAACAGCTTCACAATGATCATGTTGCAGATGAACTCAAAGGGATCTTAAATGATGTATCAGATGAAGTTCCAAATTGCAAGCACTTGGTTTCACAAAAAGTTGGCATTGGCTAAGTCCTTTAGCATAGGAATGTTACCTAAATTCTAAGTCCAATTGTCCAAGATCAAGGCAACAGTCCATACAATTTTTTTTAGGGTTTTTGTTGTTATTATGTACATTAATGGTCAAAGACCACACAAACAAGCAAAGTATACACAAACAAGATATATCACACAATATGGTTCAAATGGAAAAAGTGAAAATTGCGATAACATAAACAATTAGAATGGTATGAATAATGGAAAATGAATAAAGGCTAAAATTAAATGACATTAAAGTAAATGGCTTGAAATTAAAAGTTAGTTGTTAATGAGTTAGAAGTTAGTATTGTTTTGCTTTTGCTTTTCATTTTAAGTCATTCCTTGGAGAAAACTCAACCCACTTATCACAAGGATGGATCCTTGAGCCAAGACATCTTCCAAAGGAAGGAAAAAAGGCCAAGTTTCCACACAATACCATGAAAGAGGGGAGACTTACAATCTCACTAGCTAGAATGATATGCCTCTTGTTTCACAAATTTAGTGTTATGTTAAGCAATCGTAATTGGACTTATGTAAAAGTCACAACTATTTGAGGCCGGGCAATCGAATTTTGGTGTTAATGCATGTTAGAGACATAGTATAATGGACTATGCTCATGAAACATACCACACACAAAAAGAATATGCAAAAAAGGTGGCCTAATCTCATCCATACTCATGTTGATTTTTCAATCAACTAGCCTTAGGACTTTGAGATGTCATAGGCCAAATGAGATGAATGCATAAAGAATGGGAATGAGATGAAGAGGGAGGGGAATGGATCAAAACTCAAATTGGTCAAAGGAGGACTTTTACCAAATTAATATCATCCATTCATTTTGGGAGATGGAATGTACATTCCATCAATCTTCTAAATCCAATGATATTAACTTGACAAAGTCAAATCAACCTTGACCAAGGCCTAACAACAAGAGTCAAACTCAAACAAATCATCACAATTGGTCAACACAATTAATCGGCATTTATTCAAATTAAAAAGACTAAAATAATACATTTAAATTAAATATGGTCTGTCAAATTCCTAAAACCTCATCAATGCACCAAAGAAATGACCATGAGATTTATCATAGGTCAAACAAGGCCAAAGGACCTTGGAGATTTTTTTTTAGAATTTTTAAAAAATTAAAAATAATCACAAAATCAATTAAATCACGAAAAATATTAATAATGATCCAAAAAATAATTTTAATTCAAAATATGAAAGAGGAATTTATTTGATTTTTTTTTGTGAAACTCTCATATTTTTTGGATCAATATTAAAATTAATATGAATTAATGAAATTAAAAGTATTAAAATGAATATCAGAAAATAGTAAAACACATGGACCACTTGATCTCCCTCATTAATTGAGGTGGCAGATCAAGTGGTCCTCAACGCCCGTTCCATAATGGACACTAGTCAATGCGCTACAGGGATGGTAATCAGAACTAACGCCTGAGATTAAAACATTTGAAAAGGATCCTATGGTTGGAACCTAGTCAGCGCGCCACACACGTGGTAATCAAAACCAACGCCTCAGATTAAAACAAAATGGCAAGATCATGTGGCTGGGAGACGTGCTAGCGCACGACCGAAACTGTAACTGCGGTCTTCTTCTCCGATGGACCTCGCCGGACTGGTCCACTTTCAACCATCACCAAAATAAAAAAGGAGGACATGATCTTAAAGAAAAAATGGCGTAGAGCATGAATCTAACCTCAATTTCAACTAACTCCAAATATATAAAAATATATGAGGAGTTGAATTTTGAGGTGTGTCAACTGAGTTGCTTCGACAACCAAAGATCCAAGAGAATTGAGTGGGAATCGAAAAGATGAAGTTTTCTGAAAATTACCTTCAATACTATGCAATTCTTGATGTTGCTTGCTCCAAACACGATCTGATCACACTTGAGAAGCTAGCAGGAAGTGATTAGAGAGGTTGCAAGGCTTTGGATCCTGGAGTTCTTGAATCTCCAAGAGTTGAGATTCAAACTCAAATTTTAAATTGAAATTTCTTAGGTTTTCCTTTAGAATGAGAGGGTTTGAATAGGGGGCAAAGCTGGCGCGCAAGGTCTGATTCAAATGAGCACAAAGAGATTTTTTTTATAGCATGAATGAATGATATTTGCACACTTCAAATTTTGTCCAATTTTAGAAATCTTGATGGCACGAGTACATGGTCACGTGCAGGCCCATGATGTAATTCAAAAAGGTCCAAAATCAAATCAAATGAAGTCTGAATGGAAGCTTGATTGTCAAGGCAAAGGGAACTGAAGTTTTAAAGCTTGATTCTTGCCAAAGATGCAACTCTGTTAAAGCCATGCACAACCCTAGCAAACCTCATCCAAAATGCATGAACTTGGGTTCTTTGGAAATCTTGGATCAAGGGGAACAAGTTTTATGTTCAACACTATTTCATTTCGAGCTTGGAACTTGGAGAATTTTGAGGTGGAAGTTTGGAAATTTTAACATGTTGAAATTTTTTCTAAGTGTCAAGCCATATATCTCAATATTCCACCTTGCTTAACTTTTTATGTGAGCTTTAAATGAAAACAGTGTCTTCATAAAAGTTGTAGCTATTTCAAAGACCTTAAAAATGGTCACCAATTTCATGTCATTTGGATTCGGAATGATAGAGTTATGCATTTTTGAAGTTTGGAAAAATCACTTGTTCAATGGTATAGGTAAAAAATGACCTATAATGTAACCTCATATCACATGCTCATAAAAGTTGAATTTTATCTCACTCCAAACATAAAAGTTAAATTAGACATATTGAATTTAATTGCGAAACTTGGAAATATCTCATCTCATAAAAATTGAGCAAGTCATGGCCTTGGGAAGTTAACTTTCAAGTTAGGGTTTAGACAAAATGACCTATAATGTTTCCACATATAAAATGATTTTCCAAGAAAAACTAGCTCTAGGTCTCAACATTAAAGTTGTTTGGAATGTCATTTAGAGTAACTTTTATCTTGGAATCATTTTCATATGGTGAAAATTGTAGGAGATAGGGTCTAGGGAGACCTAGTTTGATTAGATAAATTCATCTGGCCAACCACCATCATCCAACTTGCTAACCTTCAATTATTTGGACTTTTCTTGGCTCATGGTAGATCATATATGCATAAGTTGATGAATTTCTAAGTATCCCTTGAGAAATTTGATCAATTGGTGAGATAGGTTGTTGGAGAAGTTACTCGAGATACCTAGTCAAACTAGGGTTCCCAAGGAAAATCACCCTCAAACTCTTGAAGAAAACATGATCAATATAACATGTAGGAATAAATGGAACTCATACATGATGCTCATAACCATTCTTGGATCAATTCATGGTTGTGCTCTTTGTCATGAGGGTCTCAAACCCTAGATATGAACTTGATAAATCGATGGTGATCACGCCCTACCTACAAAAGAGTTAGGCAAATGCAAAGACATATTTTTGTATTTTGGTTAGTAAAATGATAATATACAAGTATGATACAATCACATGGTGCTTGGTGATCTCTCCCAAAATAAACCCAATGACAGAGGGGTAAGGAGGATGCCAAGGTATGATCCCAATACTAATGCTTATGATGAAATTACATGAGGGATCTTAGGGTCAAAATTGGGGTCTTACACAAGGTACTGAATCAACCAACTTAGTTGGGGAAAAGAATCAGAATTCTTCTAGGGAACAAACATTCAGCAGGGGAACCAGATCAACACAAACAACTAGGGATACCTGAGGGGTTAACTGCTTGGGGGACCTCTGATGTTTCGCACTTAAGGACTTGCTGCTCTTTGACGTGCTGTTGATATTTCCTTTTAATTGCTTTGAAAAAAAATCTTGTTTTTATATGTTTTAAGAAAATGATTTTGATTAAAAAATTTAAATTTCCAAAATGATCATAATAAAAATTAAACTATTGGCTGAAGTAAATAAGAGTAGAAACAATTGGATAAAAGCTCAACTTTATTTAATGGGATGGTAGTCTGTAAGTGACAAGACTCCATAGATTTTTTACAAAGTTGAAAAATGGTAATTTACATGGAAAAGAGTTACATTGAATACAAATGATCCTTAATCCTTCTACCAACTCTTGATATCCATTTTGCTCTTGACCGCTACTGGGATGATGAATCGACGTCAACCCTCATGCTCAACTAAGGTCTTTCTGATATCGGTCGATCAGCAGACTGCAATTACTTGCCATAATCCCTAATTTTTGTATACGTTGCCCCAAGGTGGGTTACTCAACTTATCGGGAAATTCTTTATGTTTTTATTCTCTAATTTTTGCCTGGACCCCCCTTTCAGGTTTTCAATCCACCGAGACACTCATTTTTGCCTAAGCCGCCCTTTCGGGTTTTCAACTTAGCGAGCTATTCTTTTCTTTTTTAGGCGAAGTATTTCTTGACTGTATCTGCGTTCACAGGATGAGTGAACTCTTCACCATCCATAGTTGTAAGAATCAAAGCACCGCCTGAAAAGGCTCTCTTTACAACATATGGGCCTTCATAATTAGGAGTCCATTTTCCCCTAGAATTTATTTTGAATGACAAGATCTTCTTAAGCACAAGGTCACCTTCCCTGAACACACGAGGTCTGACCTTCTTATCAAAAGCTTTCTTCATTCTCTGCTGATATAACTAACCATGACACATGGCAGTCAATCTCTTCTCTTCGATCAAATTCAACTGGTCAAACCTATTTTGACACCATTCAGCCTCAGTCAACTGTGCTTCTATGAGCACACGCAATGAAGGAATCTCAACCTCTACGGGGAGCACTGCTTCCATACCATACACGAGAGAGAAATGGGTTGCCCCTGTTGAAATGCGGACGGATGTGCGATACCCATGCAAAGCAAATTGGAGCATCTCATGCCAATCTTTATAAATGACAACCATCTTCTGAATAATATTCTTAATGTTCTTGTTTGCAACTTCAAGATCCCCATTCATCTTGGGTCTGTAGGAAGAAGAATTAAGTTGTGCAATCTTGAAGTCTTTACACAGAGCTTCCGCCATATTATTATTCAAGTTCGATCCATTGTCAGTAATGATCTTGCTTGGCACACCATAACGACATATGATCTGATTCTTGATAAACCTTAGAACAACTTGCTTGGTTAAATTGCATACGATGCCGCTTCAACCCATTTTGTGAAGTAGTCAATTGCCACTAAAATGAAACGATGTCCATTCGAAGCTTTGGGCTCAATCATCCAATTCATATCAATTCCCCACATGGAGAAGGGCCATCGGGAAGAAATAACACTCAATAGTGTTGGAGGGACATGAATCTTATCAACATAAATTTGACACTTGTTGCATTTCTTCACAAATTTGCAACAGTCGGATTCCATTGCCAACCATAGTAACCTTCTCGCAACATATTCTTTGCCATGGCATGTCCATTGGAATGAGTACCAAAGGAACCTTGATGCACTTCGGTCATCAACAAGTCTGCTTCGTGTCTATGCACGCATCTGAGCAAAACCATGTCGAAGTTTCTCTTGTACAATATATCGCCATTCAAGTAGAAATTGCCGACTAATCTTCTCAAAGTCTTCTTATCCTTCAAAGATGCCCCAGGCAGGTAAATCAGACATTGGAGGAAACATTTGATATCGTAATACCACGGCTTCTCGTCTTTGATCGCTTCAACAACAAACACATGAGTTGGCCTCTCAAGACGCATCACAAACAAATTGGGAACTTCATTCCAATACTTCACTATAATCATTGATTCCAACGTTGCAAGAGCATTTGTCATCCGTTTCTCATCTCGAGGGATACGATGAAACTCAACTTTTGTAAAGAAAGTTGAAATCCTCCTTGCATAATCTCTATATGGTTTTAAACCGGGTTGATTTGTATCCCATTCACCTTTGATCTGATTCACAACCAAAGTTGAATCTCCAAAGACATCCAAATACTTGATCCTGAGATTCATGGCCTATTCAATCCCCATAATGCAAGCTTCATATTCTGCCATGTTGTTTGTACACTTGAAAGTCACTCTATTTATTAACAGCTCCATTAAATACCATGCCCCAACGGGAACCAGTTTCTGGCCCTTCTTCAAGCAATGGTTCATCACAATCTTTCATTTTCAAGTGCAAAATCTCTTCATCAGGAAAATCATACTGCACTGACTGGTAATCTTCAATTGGTTAGTGAGCCAAATGGTCAGCCAAGATACTACCTTTGATCGCTTTCTGAGATCGGTATTTGGTATCATACTCTGATAACAATATCTGCCAACGGGAAATCCTCCCTGTTAAAGCAGGCTTCTTAAATATATACTTGATCGGATCCATTTTGGATATCAACCAAGTGGTATGATTCAACATATACTGACGCAAACACTTAGCAGCCCAAGCCAATGCGCAACAAGTCTTCTCAAGCATAGAATACCGAGTCTCAAAGTTGGTGAACTTCTTACTGAGGTAGTAGATCACAAATTCTTTATTTCCAGTCTCATCTTGATGACCTAGAACACAACCCATACTATCTTCGAGCACAGTCAAATACATGATCAAAGGTCTTCCTTCAACAGGTGGAGACAAAATCAGTGGCTCAAGTAGATATTCTTTGATACTATCAAAAGCTTTTTGGCAGTATTCGATCCAATCACAAGACCGATCTTTCTGAAGAAGCCTGAATCTAGGCGCACATGTGGCAGTTATGTGGAAAATGAATCTGGAGATATAATTCAAGCGGCCGAGAAAACTTCTGACTTGCTTCTCAGTTTTAGGCGCAAGCATCTCTTGTATTGCTTTAACCTTGGCAGGATCAACTTCAATACCCTTTTCGCTGACAATAAATCCCAACAACTTACCAGAATGAACACCAAAAGTACACTTATTGGGATTCAAGCGGAGTTTATATTTCCTCAAATGCTGGAATAACTTCAACAAATGCTCAACATGGTCCTCTTTATCAATTGATTTAACAATCATATCATCGACATAAACTTCAATCTCTTTATGCATCATATCATTAAAAAGTGTAGTCATTGCTCTTTGGTAAGTTGGACCAGTATTCTTTAGACCGAAAGGCATCACTCTATAACAGAATGTTCCCCAAGGTGTAATGAATATGATATTTTCCATATCTTTGGGTGCCATCTTGATCAGATTATATCCGGAAAATCCATCAATAAATGAAAAGACTTTGAATTTAGCAGTATTTTCTACCAACATATCAATGTGTGATAGAGGGAAATCATCTTTCAGACTGGCTTTATTCAAATCTCTATAATCAACACACATGCGAATTTTTCCATCTTTCTTCGGTACATGCATAATATTGGCCACCCATTGTGGATACTCAGCGGTCACAAGGAAACCGACGTCAATCTGCTTCTTCACTTCTTCTTTGATCTTCATAGCCATATCATGGTGCGTTCTTCTCAACTTATGCTTGACTGGCAGGCATTCTGGATTCAACGACAATCTATGCTCCACAATCTCATAATCCAAACCAGGCATGTCTTGATAGGACCAAGCAAACACATATGAATACTCTCGAAGAAGATCAATCAACCCCTTCTTGACATCTGGACACAGGCGAGACCCAATCTTGACTTCCTTCACATCATCCTCGGAACCCAAGTTGACTGGCTCAATCTGCTCTTTGAACCATTGAATGGTCTTTTCATCTTGCTCAAGAAGACGAGATAATGCATCACTCACTTCTTCATCACTTTGCTCATCGACTTCAAACACAGGGAATTCAAAATTTGGAGAAGGAGAAAGATCATTGTATTCAATGAGGTTAGAAACCAACCTGCATAATGATTTGATATTTTGATTTTAGATAAGTGGATTTGTGACCAAATATTATGCAGAAGGACAATTATTGTTTATTTATGTTTTTTATGATTACCATTTTTAGAATAAAGCAAAAAGTAAAAACAAGACATCATAGATATGGATGAATATAATTAATTTTAGTAATGATCAATTTGAAAATTCCCAAACAATGTTCACTTCTCCCTTAGGCATATGAGAAGGATTTTAAAAACATATAAAAGCAATTACTTAGATCGATGCAAAATAACATGAATATCAACAGCAGTCCAATTGTTGCAAGCCTTTCCATGCGTCACAAAATTGGTGCAGTCTTCCTCTTCGTCATCTGCTAGCACATCCGCTAAGTGTTGTTCATTGCCATGAATGAACCCTCCGCTACGAAAGCTAAGTTGCATATCGCCATACCTTGCAGTTGATGAACCTTTCTGGAACCCCAAACTGGTTTTGCCTTTATTGTCGGAGACCTCTACCATACGCCCCCACTGATCAACATTGCCTTCTTCCACAATCTTCTTAGCATCTTTCAATGAGGACATAGGTGCCCCAACTCTCTTTTCAACAACAATAGATAAGGCTTGGAATGGGGTTCCAACCTCATCCTCAGCTTTAACATAAGAGAAAAATGACAGATGGCTAACCAACAACGCCTTCTCCCCACCAACAATCACAAGCTTGCCAATCTTCACAAATTTGAGCTTCTGGTGCAAAGTTGAAGTAACAGCTCCTGCCTCATGGATCCATGGCCTTCCCAACAAGCAACTTTAGGCCGGGTGGATATTGTTAGACCCCAATTTTGACCCTAAGATCCCTCATGCACTTTCATCATAAGCATTAGCATTGGGATCATACCTTGGCATCCTCCTTACCCCTCTTTCATTAGGTTTGTTTTGAGAGAGATCACCAAGTACTTTGTTATTGTATCATATTTGTATATTATCATTTTGCTAACCAAAATACCAAAAATATGTCTTTTCATTTGCCTAACTCTTTTTTAGGCAGGGCATGATCTCCATTGATCCATCAAGTTCATATATAGGGTTTGATACACAATGTTCCCAAGCATCATATATGAGTACCAATGATCTATACACGTTATATTGATCAAGCATTCTTCAAGAGTTTGGAGATGATTTACCTTGGAAACCCTAGTTTGACTATGTATCTTGTGTAACTTCTCCAACAAGCTATCTCACCAATTGATCAAATTTCTCAAGGCACACTTCAAAATTAATCACCTTATGCATATATTATCTACCATGAGCCTAGAAAGTCACCCTAGACCATATCTCCTAGCATTTTCACCATATGAAAATGATTCCAATAGAAAACTTACTCTAAATGACATTCCAAAAGACTCTCATGTTGATACCTAGAGCTAGTTTTGCTTATAAAATCATTTTCTATGTTGAAACATTATAGGTCATTTTGTCTAAACCCTAATTTGAAAGTCAACTTCTGAAGGCCATAACTTGCTCAATTTTTATGAGATGAAAGATTTCCAAGTTTCATAATCAAATTCAAGATGTTTGCTTAAACTTTTATGTTTTGAGTGAGAGTTAATTCAACTTTTATGAGCATGTGATATGAGGCTACATTATAGGTCACTTTTGACCAATACCATTGAACAAGTGATTTTTCCAAACTTCAGAAATGCATAACTCTATCATTTAAAATCCAAATTACATAAAATTGGTGACCATTTAGAAGGTCTTTGAAATATCTACAACTTTTATGACAACACTTTTCTCATTTGAAGCTCACATAAAAAGTTAAGCAAGGTGGAATATTGAGATATGTGGCTTGACACTTAGAAAAAATTTCAACATGTTGAAATTTCCAAACTTCCACTTAAATATTCATCATGATAGAAGCTCCAAATGGAAAAGTGTTGAACATGAAAGTTGTTCCTCTTGATCTAACCTTTCCAAAAAGTCCAACTTCATCCATTTTGGACAAGAATTGCTAGGGCTGCGCATGGCATGAACATGGTATCATCATTTGGCAAAGATCAAACTTCAAATCTTCACACACACTTGCCTTGCAATCCAAGTTGATTTTAGACCCTATTACATTCATTTGTGGACTTTAAGTAATGATCTCATGGGTCTATACACACCCATGCACCCATGCATCATCATTTGCCAATTTTGGAAAGTGAATTTGAAGGTGCAAATATCATGAGCTGCAACTATAAATAGAGCCCTCTAGCATCAAAATTAAACACACATTTGTGCCAGCTTTGATCCTAAACCCCTAACCCTCCCATTTGAGAGGATAAACCTGATAATTTCATCTTGAAATTGAGTTTGAATCTCACTGTTTTGAGATTCAAAACTCCAGGGATCCAAGACCTTTTGTGCATTTCATTCTACTTATACAAGCATTCTGAGTGAGATCAAGCACGAGCCAAGGCAAGAGCAGTTGAACTCAGACCTACATTGAAGGTATTTTCCAGAAAATTTCATCTCTTCGACTCTCTCTCAATCTTGCTCAATTCTCTTGATTCTTTGGTTGTCTAAAGTCTTACCAATGTAGGCAAGAAGATTGAGTTGCTTAGAGGTCAAATCGAAGCAACTCAGTTGACATACCTCAAATTTCAACTCCTCATATCTTTCTATATGTGAGGCGTTAGTTAAAATTGAGGTGATATTCGTGATCTACACCATTTTTCCTTTCAGATCATGTCCTCCTTTTTCATTTTTGTTGAGGTGATGAATGGACCAGTCCGGCCAAGGTCGCCCAAGAAGACGACCGACGCTTTGCTCCGGCAATGATGTGGCGTGGTCCTGAACCATTGGATGAGTTTAAATTGTTTTAATCATGAGTGTGCATTTTAATTACCAAGCGTGTGTACATTTGACTCAGGCGCACCATGGAACGTACGCTGGTGGCCACATGATCTGCCACCTCAATTAATGAGGGAGATCAAGTGGTCCACGTTTTTTCTGATTATTTGAATTTCATTTTAATTGCTTTATTTTCATTAATTCATATTAATTTTAATATTAATCCAAAAAATATGAGAGTTTCACCAAAAATTTTCAAATATTTTCCTCTTTCATATTCTGAATTAAAATTATGTTTTGGATCATTATTAATATTTTTTCATGATAGAAAGCTGTATGTCTTGGAGAAACCTGTTCCTGAAGAGGAACCTCCTAGTTCTGCACCTAAGGCAGAAAGAGATGCTTATAAGAAGCATGTCGATGATGCCAGTGAAACTGCCTTTCTCATGCTAGCTAGCTACCATGAACTCAGAGTTGCAAAATCAACATGAGAACATGGAAGAGTTCGATATGATCGAACACCTGAAGATGCTCTATCAAGAGCAAGCAATGCATGAAAGGTTTTAAGTTTCAAAAGCCCTTTTTCAAGGCAAGTTAGCTGAGGGAGCCCCTGTAGGTCCCCATGTGCTCAAGATGATTGGGTATGTGAAAAACCTTGAGAGGTTGGGTTGTCCCCTCGGAAAGGAACTTGCGACTGATTTGATCTTGCAATCGTTCCCAGATAGATTCAGTCAATTTGTCCTAAATTTCAATATGAATGATATGGACAAATCTCTTCCTGAACTGCTAGCCATGTTAAGAACTGCTGAGCAGAATCTGAAGTCAAAAGGGAAGTCCATTCTGATGATCGAAAATGGAAAGAGACAGAACAAAAGGCCCACCAAGCAGGGTGATAAAGGGAAAGACAGGGAAGTTGCCAAACCCAAACTCACTGTTGCTGCTTTGAAGCCTAGCGGAGGCATAAAAAAGAAGGCACCTGCTTCCATTGCGGTAAGACCAGACACTGGAAGAGAAACTGCCCAAAGTACCTGGAAGATAAGAAGAATGGAGTAGAGACTTCAACTTCAGGTATTTTTGTTATTGAAATTAATTTATCTACTTCTGCATCATGGGTATTAGATACTGGATGCGGTTCTCACATTTGTACCAATATGCAGGGACTAAAAAGGAGTAGAGACTTGGCAAAAGGTGAAGTTGACCTACGAGTTGGCAATGGAGCAAAGGTTGCTGCTTTAGCCGTAGGAACTTATGTATTGACTTTAACTAGTGGTCTAATAATTCAGTTAGAGAACTGTTATTATGTACCTGCAATTAGCAGGAATATTATTTCCGTTTCTTGTTTGGACAAGTTTGGTTTTTCATTTATAATAAAGAACAATTATTCCTCAATTTATTTGAATGATATATTTTATGCTACTGCACAAATGAACAATGGACTATATGTCCTTGATCTTGAAATGCCTATTTATAACATTAATACTAAAAGGATGAAACCCAATGAGTTAAATCCAACTTACCTTTGGCATTGTCGATTAGGCCACATAATGAGAAACGTATTTCCAAACTCCATAAAGATGGACTCTTGGACTCTTTTGATTATGAATCATATGAGACATGCAGATCTTGTTTAATTGGAAAGATGACAAATTCTCCACTCACAGGAAAAGGTGAAAGAGCTAATGATCTTTTGGCCCTCATACATACTGATGTATGTGGACTACTGAACATACCAGCCAGAGGAGGTTTTCAATACTTCATCACATTCACTGATGATTTCAGTAGATATGGTTATGTGTGTTTAATGAAACACAAATAAGAGTCCTTTGAAAAGTTCAAGGAATTTAAGAATGAAGTACAAAACCAACTAGGTAAGAATATTAAAACTCTTCGATCAGATCGAGGTGGTGAGTATTTAAGCCTAGAGTTTGATGACCATCTGCAAGAGTGTGGGATCCTATCCCAACTTACTCCTCCTGGAACACCCCAATGGAATGGTGTATTTGAGAGAAGAAATCGAACCCTGTTAGACATGGTCCGATCCATGATGAGTCACGCCGATCTTCCAAACTCCTTTTGGGGACATGCACTATTGACAACAGCTTACACACTTAACTGTGTTCCATCCAAAAAGGTTGAGAAGACATCATATGAGATATGGAGTGGTAAGAAACCACATATGTCTTACATGAAGATTTGGGGTTGCGAAGTTTATGTGAAACGACAAATTTCAACTAATCTTGAGCCCAAATCTGACAAATGCTTATTTGTGGGGTATCCTAAAGAAACAAGAGGGTATTACTTCTACAATCCTTATGAGGGTAAAGTGTTTGTCGCTCGAACTGGAGTTTTCCTAGAAAAGGATTTTATTTCCAAAGGAATCAGTGGGAGGAAAGTAGAGCTTGAAGAAATTCAAGAATCACAAAGCATCGACACACCTATGGAGGAGTTTGGGCAGGAAACACAATTAGTTGTGGAAGAGCAACCTGCTCAAGTAGAACAATACCAGCGTAGGTCAAGCAGGATACATCACATACCTGAGAGATATGGATATCTCATAACTGATCAAGGTGATGTATTACTCATGGATCAAGACGAGCCTGTGACCTACCAAGAGGCCATAACTGGTCCCGAGTCTGAGAAGTGGCTAGAAGCCATGAAATCTGAAATGGATTCCATGTACACAAACCAAGTTTGGACCTTGGTAGAGCCTCCTGTAGGAGTTAACCCTATAGGATGCAAGTGGGTCTTCAAGAAGAAGACTGACATGGATGGTAAGGTACATACCTATAAGGCAAGACTGGTTGCAAAAGGATATAAACAAATTCATGGGGTTGACTATGATGAAACCTTTATACCAGTTGTAATGCTTAAATCTGTTCGGATTTTACTTGCTATCGCTGCATATCATGATTATGAAATATGGCAGATGGATGTCAAAACTGCTTTCCTTAATGGGAATCTTCTTGAGGATGTGCACATGACATAGCCTGATGGGTTTGACATACCAGAAGAATCCCAAAATATATGTAAGTTACAAAGATCAATCGAGGATTAAAACAAGCTTCCAGAAGCTGGAATCTTTATTTTGATGAAACGGTAAAACAATATGGATTCATCAAGAACGAAGATGAGCCTTGTGTCTACAAGAAGGTTAGTGGGAGCATGATCGTTTTCCTAGTATTATATGTAGATGACATATTACTCATTGGAAACGATGTCCCTACCCTGCAACAAGTAAAGTCTTGGTTGGGGAAATGCTTTTCTATGAAGGACCTAGGTGAAGCAGCCTATATATTAGGAATTAGAATCTATAGAGATAGATCACAAAAACTACTTGGCCTAAGTCAGAGTACGTACATAGACAAAGTGCTGAGAAGCTTCAATATGCATGATTCCAAGAAAGGATTCATACGTATGCAACATGGCATGTGTCTATCAAAAACACAATCCCCTTCAACTAGGGAAGAAAGGGATCGCATGAATAAGATTCCATATGCATCTGCAATAGGATCTATCATGTATGCCATGTTATGTACTCGACCAGATGTCTCGTATGCTTTAAGTGCAACAAGTAGGTACCAATCTGATCCTAGTGGTGCTCATTGGGTAGCTGTCAGGAATATCCTTCAGTATTTGAGAAGGACTAAGGACTCATTCTTGATATATGGAGGTCAGGAAGAGTTGGCTGTAATTGGATACACCGATGCTAGCTTCCATACAAATAAGGATGACTTTAGATCACAATCTGGTTATGTGTTTTGCTTAAACGGTGGCGCTGTGAGCTGGAAAACTTCAAAGCAAGATACAGTTGCTGATTCTACAACCGAGGTCGAGTATATTGCTGCCTCAAGTGCAGCAAAGGAAGTTGTTTGGATCAAAAAGTTCATTAGTGAACTTGGCATAGTTCCTAGCATTGTGGATCCCATTGGTCTCTATTGTGATAACAATGGTGCTATCACACAAGCTAAGGAGCCTAAATCTCACCAACGATCCAAACACATACTTAGGAGTTATCACCTCATTCGAGAGATAATAGATAGAGGAGATGTGAAAATATGCAGAGTACCAACACTTGACAATATCGCTGACCCACTGACAAAGCCTCTTGTGTAGCAAAAGCATGATGGCCATAGTAGATCTATGGGCATTAGGGGTATGCCTGATTGGCTCTAGTGCTAGTGGGAGATTGTTGGTGTAAGCCCTATAGGCCAATACTTTTGGTAAATTGTATTGAATTATTTATTAATAATAAAAGGCTTTTTCTTTATTATGTTTGTTTAATAAAGTCTCTAGAATAGATAGTCCGTTTAATGTATCTAGTGTGACTTAATCATGAGATCATATTAAACATAAGGACACTATTCTTAAAGTATCCATAGTCGAGCTTTATTGTGAAGTGGGATAACATTAAAGAATTAAGACTATTATGTATATAGACTGATGATCACATCTCATGGATCATGGATAAGGAGTTATCAAGTCTTAAACATAGGTATGAATATTAAGAGTAATATTTATACTGGGTTGACCCGCTATGAGAATACTATATAGAATGTTATGCAAAGTGTCATAAGTTATTCTCATGGTGATAATGGTGTATACCACCCTTCGACCTGAAACCACTATGGATCCTAGATGTAGAGTCGAGTGCCTTATTGCTGATCAAACATTGTCCGTAATTGGATTACCATAAAGACAGTTGATGGGTACTCCACGAAGCATGCTAAGGGACATGAGTGACCTAGATGGAATTTGCCCATCCTACGTAACAGGATAAATGTCTATGGGCCCAATATTGAACTGGACAAGGATGACACGGTGTATGCCTTGTGTTCAATAGAGACATAAGGGCAAAAGGGTAATTGTACACATAAATATTATCATAGAAGGATTTGTCAGATCACATGATATTTTAGTGTCTTGGGTAGCAGTGATGTGTTGCTAGATACCGCTCATTGTTTATTATGTTAAAAATGTGATTTAATATAATTGCCAATGCCGCGAAAACCTACAGGGTCACACACAAAAGAACGGATTGATGAGAGATAGAGTAACTAAGGAATACCGTAATGTACGGTGCACCTAAGTAAATTATAGAACATCGTAAGGTACGGTGTGCTTAAGTAGAATACAGAATATGGTAAGGTACCACGCGCTTAAGTGATATTGGCATATTATAAGATATGGGCCACATACACTTGAGTGGACTTTTTAGCTTGCAGCCCACACAAGTGGTTCTATAAATAGAACCCTTGTGTAGAAGCATTTGTCGAGTTGCAATTTCGTTTTCTCCCTCTCTCTCCATCAAAGCCTTCACTCGTAGCAGCTAGCATTGAGATTGAAGGAATCCGTTCGTGTGGACTGAGTAGAGGCGTTGTCATCGTTCAACGTTCGTGATCGCTCCGTAGATCTGCATCAAAGGTTTCAATCGTCACAAGAGGTAATGATTCTATCACTGATCATGCCCATTCGTAAGGATCACTAAAGGAGAAAAGTTTAAATTCCGCTGCGTTTTGGATCTCCCTTCTCCTTCACCTGAGCCATTGGACGAGTTTAAATTATTTTAATCATGAGTGTGCGTTTTAATTACCAAGCGTGTGGACATTTGACTCAGGCGCACTATGGAACGTACGCTAGTGGCCACATGATCTGCCACCTTAATTAATGAGGGAGATCAAGTGGTCCATGTTTTTTCTGATTATTTGATCATTTTAATTTCTTTATTTTCATTAATTCATATTAATTTTAATATTAATCAGAAAAATATGAGAGTTTCACCAAAAAATTTCAAATATTTTCCTCTTTCATATTCTGAATTAAAATTATGTTTTGGATCATTATTAATATTTTTCATGATTTAATTGATTTTTCATTTGTTTTTAATTGTTTAAAAATACTTTTAAGTCTTTCAAATATCTGAAATTTTTTCTCCAAGGTCCTTTGACCTTGTTTGACCTATGATAAATCTCATGGCCATTTATTTGGTGTTTTGATGAGGTTTTAGGAATTTGACAAACCATATTTAATTTAAATGCATTATTTTAGTATTTTTTAATTGGAATAAATGCAAAATAATTTTGTTGACCAATGGTGATGACTTGTTTATGTTTGACTCTTGTTGTTGGGCCTTGATCAAGGTTGATTTGACTTTGTCAAATTAATATCATTGGATTTAGGGGATTGATGGAATGTACATTCCATCTTCCAAAATGAATGAATGATATTAATTTGGTAAAAGTCCTCCTTTGACCAATTTGAGTTTTTCATCTATACCCCTCCCTCTTCATCTCATTCCCCTTCTTTATGCATTCATCTCATTTGACCTATGATATCTCAAAGTCCTTAAGCTATATGATTAAAAATTTAACATGAGTATGGATGAGATTAGGCCACACCTTTGGCATATTCTTTTTGTGTGTGGTATGTTTCATGAGCATAGTTCATAATACTATGTCTCTAACATGCATTAACACCAAAATTCTATTGCCCGACCTCAAATAGTTATGACTTATACATAAGTCCAATTACGATTGCTTAACATAGCGCTAAATTTGTGACATAAAAGGCATATCATTCTAGTTAGTGAGATTGTAAGTCTCCCCTCCTTCATGGTATTGTGTGAAAACTTGGCCTTTTTTCCTTCCTTTGGAAGATATCTTGGTTCAAGGATTCATGCTTGTGACAACTGGGTTGAGTGTTCTCCAAAGAATGTCTAAGAATGAAAAGCAAAAAGAAAACAATGCTAACTTCTAACTTATTAACTACTAACTTTTAATTTCAAGCCCTTTACTTTAATGCCATTTAAGTCTACCTTTTATACATTTGCGATTGTTTGTATGATTCTAATTGTTTATGTTAATGCAATTTTCACTTTGTCCACTAGGACCATATTGTGTGATATATTTTGTTTGTGTATACTTTGTTTGTTTGTGTGGTCTTTGACCATTAATGTACATAATAACAACAAAAACCCTAAAAAAAAGTTGTTGGACTATTGGCTTGATCTTGGACAAATGGACATAGAACTTAGGCAACATTCCTATGCTAAAGGACTTGGCCAGTGCCAACTTATTGATAAACCAAGTACTTGCAATTTGAAACTTCATATTATTCATCATTCAAGATCCCTCTAAGTTCATCTGCAACAATGATCATTGTGAAGCTGTTATTTTGAACCTGTGACTTATGGAATTCATCTGTTACATGGGCTATCTTGAATAAGATCATGGAATGGATAAGCTTGGATGTGGCTATCTTTATTTGATGCCTTGCTCTTCAAGATAATATAATTGTGCATTTCTGTGTTGCTTAATTCTAAAAGTCCAAGGGAATTCTGGGTTTCTATTGACATTCTTGTCTATTGGATTGCTACCCATTTGGTCAGCTCTTTTCAACTCTTAACTTTTAATTTTGTACATAGGATTAGTCTCTTCATCTTATCCCCATTTCTTTAATTTCAAAACATCTCCCTCCTTTTTCAAAACCTTATTTGATTGGACTTATTTTGTTCTAAACTTTGACCACTTTTGCAAAAAAGATAGAAACTTTAGCCTTATGCCATTGCATTTTCAAACTTCTTTTCTTAAATCAAACTTGTAAATAAACTTAACTATACATGACTTAAAATTTCAAAAAATCCAAAAAGAACTAACTCATTCAAACCATTTTTAGGCCTTTGTGCCTTTCAAACTTAATTTTTGGAAAAAGCAATTCATCCACTTTGAAATTTGTATCACGAACTACGAGGTTTTGATCCCACATTTTTATGTTGGTACGTAGGCACAAGACCGAAGGTGTTGCCAAACACAAAAAATATAATTAATGAATTCTTTTCTCATCCCCCCATTTTATTTGTTTGTAAATATCACTTTGTTTGTAAAAAGGGCTCCCTAGGAGTACATAGGACACTTTGGGTGCTAACACCTTCCCTTTGTGTAACCAACCCCCTTACCTGTAATCTCTGACATTTTATTAGTTTTGATTTGAAAATTTCTTACTTTTGGGTTTTGTTTGTACTTTTTCCCTTTTCCCCTGGAAACAATAAAAGCGTGGTGGCGACTCTTGTTACTTGATCTCTAGCTTATCCATAACTTGATGATCATGAATTTACCGCTACAGAAATTAAGTGGCGACTCTGCAGGGGAGTAGTCTTGAATGGGTTTAGCCTACTTTTTATGTGTATATATTTGTATATATGTGATGTCTGTATATATGTATGTGTGATATAAGCTGCTTGTTGTGCTTAGTGATCTTTGAGTTGTGAGATAAGTTCTAACCCGAATTTGAGTGCAATTAAGATAGGAGGATGGTATAGTCATGTTCAACTTGTGTGGAGTAGTCCTTAACAAGTTGGCTTGAGATCCATCTGCTAAGTGGAGACTCTTTTGGATTTGGAAATGTCATACAAGTATTTGCGGTTAGGCATTACTATCTCTAATTTGGGTCTGAGAAGCTGAGGACCGTAGAACATTTACCCCCTCTTGGCCTATTTAGGACGTAGTGCGGAAATTGTTCAAGTGTAGACTTGATAAGAGTTGTTACGCGATACTACACTCAGACGAGTTTCTCTTGAGAATATTATGGGTCGATGAGTTAGTCATCTTAACCTGTAATATCTGATAGATGGTATTAAGACACTTGGAACCTTTTAGAACATGATCTACAGGTTTTTATCCTTAGTTCGCTCCTTTGAGATGGTTCTTACCCAGACTCCATGCTCGTGACTTACAACAAACCCTTGATTCTTGGTTGATCCAATCAAGTCTTGTCAATATCAATGGAACTTGGGTGTTGATAAGGTGTAAACCATAATCCACCAAAATGGATGATTGATCTTGACAATGATTTGATTCATCCCTTGACCTTTGTTTGCCTTGTGTGTGATCCCTTATTTGTGATTGTTGCATTCATGCATTCATGCGCATCATAATATTCATCACACGAAAATTTCAAGGAACTAAGGTATCATTTGCACATGTTTTCAGACCATGGACTATGGATGAGGGAACACTAAGAAGTATAGTTTCAGATGTCCCGACTTGAAAGAGTTAAGGAAGCTAGCATCTTTTGTATTAGATCCCTTGGACTTCAAACAACGTCATGGGAAGCTTTTGTCCATCTTGTCTGCTGATGTGGTTGAAGGACTTTTGAGTGTGCTAGTGCAGTTCTATGATCCTCTCTACCGCTGTTTCACTTTCCCAGATTTTCAGCTTGTGCCTACGTTGGAGGAGTATTCTCATCTTTTGGGGATAACTGTTTCTAGTAGAGTGCCTTTTATTGGATTGGAGGAGATACCCCGATTTAGTATTATTGCTAAAGCTCTTCACTTGAAGAAGTCTAAGATAGAGGCTCATTGGGTGAAGAAAGGAGGGTTATTTGGGTTACCATCTGATTTCCTCATCAAGGAAGCTACTGCTTTTGCTCAAGCCGGTAGTGTGGACGCTTTTGAAGCTATCTTTGTGTTGCTCATTTATGGATTAGCTTTGTTCCCTAACATTGATGGTTTTGTTGATGTTAAAGCCATTAGAATTTTCTTGATTGGGAATCCTGTCCCTACTTTTTTGGGTGATATGTATTTCTCTTTGCATTTAAGGAATTCTAAGGGTGGTGGTATGATTATCTGTTGTATTCCTCTTCTGTACAAGTGGTTTATTTTGCACTTGCTTCAGACACCTGCTTTTATGGAAAACAAACAATGTCTAAGGTGGTCTCAGAGACTTATGTCTCTCACTAATGATAATATAGTTTCGTATGATCTGTCTTTGAGCAGTTTGGAGATTATTGATAGTTGTGGTGAATTCTCTAATGTGTCTCTCATTGGTACACAAGGAGGAATTAACTACAATCCTGCTTTGGCTCATCGTCAACTTGGGTTCCCCTTGAGAGACAAACCTAATAACACTTTGTTAGAAGGTCATTTCTATCAAGAGGGTAAAGATCTCCAACATTTGAAGTAGAAGATTGGGCATGCTTGTCATAATGTGCATAGGAAAGGAAGATCCGAGCTTGGTCCGTGCAATTGTGTAGCTTTGGAAGCTTACACTCTTTGGGTGAAGAAGAGAGCTTTGGAGTTGAAGATGCCTTATCCTTGTGAAAGACCTATGTCTATGGTTGTGGTTGAGCCATTAACTCTCCCTAACCAAGATGTAGAGGAGTTGGAAGACGCGCTCATGAAGATGAAGCAAGAGAAGGATATGTGGGAAGAGCGTTTTCGTGCTTTGAGCAAGAAGCATGAAGAGTTACAGTTGGAGTCTAAGGACAAAGATGCACTTATTGATCTACTAGAAGACCGAGTGACGAAGAGACAGAGAGAGCCAGAGGTTTCATCTTCTAGCACGCCTCAACCTTCCTATGCTTGGAAGAAAATTGTTGATTAGCTTGTCCTCGAGAAGACTCAGATGAAGGCTTCTTTTGAGACTGAGATTCGTCGCATTCGAAGGAAGTACGCGCCTACAGCCAGATCTTATGACATTGTTGTTAGGGATCCTTAGGATGACTAGCCTCCTTTTCTCTTGTATTTTGCATTTGCTTTCTGAAATTGTACTCATTGTAATCCTTCCAATTTATATAAATAAAAAGAGATTTTTGGTCATATCAAATTATTGCAATTGACATTTATATATATATATATATATATATATATATATATATATATATATATATATATATATATATATATATATATATATATATATATATATATATATATTTGTAATGATATAGTAAGTTCCTTGAAAATAAAAATAATCAAGCATGGCATTTCATGCATCATTTGCATAAGCAGGTTTCCGCAAGATGTCTGATTGGTGTTTCTTCTGTGCTTTAGCCAAGCTGACTCACCGATACGATACCCGAGCCAATCATCTGAGAATCATGGAGCACCTAGAGCAAGAAATCAGAGAGCTGAAGGACGAGATCTCCCGCCTGACTGCCATGATGGAGTCCGTTCTTGCCACTCAAAGTCAATCTTCTCCAACGCCTGCAACTCCTCCTACGAGGACTGTTATTTCAGAGGTGGTTACCTCTACCATGCCAGTTGTTGCCGCACATTTTGGGCCAACTATGCCTGCCGGATTCCCGTGGGGAATGTCGTCCAACTTTGTGCCCGAAGACTTTGCGCCTACCTTTGCTTCTATGCCGACATCTAGCCCGATCATGTCCGTGTCACCTCCCGTTGTGCATACTTTTCCTCGCGTAGAGGACACCATTTATCACTCCGAGCCATCTGAGGGTCTAGATGTCTATGAGAAGATGAATGAAATGAAAGATCAGTTTCTTGAGTTGCACAAGTAATTGAAGACGCTGAGAGGTAAAGATCTGTTTGGGAAGAGTGTTGTCAAGTTGTGTTGGGTGCCCAACGTCAAAATCCCGGTGAAGTTCAAAGTGCCTGACTTTGAAAAGTATAAGGAGAACTCTTGTTTGCTCAGTCATCTTGTGATGTATGCTCGCAAGATGTCTACTCAGACCGATAATGATCAATTGGTTATCCACTACTTCCAAGATAGTCTGACCGGTGCTGCACTCCGGTGGTATATGGGATTGGATGGTGCTCGCATTCGCACTTTCAATGACTTAGGGGAGGCTTTTGTCAAGCAGTATAAGTATAATGTGGACATGGCGCCAGATAGAGACCAACTGAGGTCTATGTCTCAGAAGGATAAAGAGACATTCAAAGAGTATGCGCAACGATGGAGGGAGTTGGCTGCCCAGATCACTCCTCCTTTGGAGGAAAAAGAGATGACAAAGATCTTCTTGAAAACTGTGAGTTCATTTTATTATGAATGAATGATTGCTAGTGCCCCAGTGACTTTACCGAAATGGTAAACATGGGATGAGGCTTGAGGAAGGAGTCTGAGAGGGACGTTTGTCAAGAGATAAGGCCTCAACAAGCAAGAGGGATTGTAGTAATTTTGGTAAGAAGAAAGACAGTGAGACGAATGCAATAAGCAGTGGGAGGCAGAGGAGGCCTCAGATCAGAAGGAATCCAACATCCCTGTAAACATCATCATCATCAAGTATCTTCCGTCATCCCAGTATTTTCTAATCAACAATCAACACCAGTTCAACAACACCAACGTCAACAAAAACAAACGCAACAACGAACGAACACCTACAACAACAACAATACCAACAACATTCATCATTACCAAAACTTTGAAAGGAAGAAGGTCTCTTTTGACCCGATTCCTATGTCTTACGCATAGCTTTATCCACCCTTGGTTCTCAAGCACCTGATCCAACCAAGAAACCCGCCACAGATTCTAGAACCACTTCCTTGGTGGTATAGACCTGAGCTCCGTTGTGATTTTCATCAAGGAGCACCTGGACATGATATTGAAAATTGTTATCCGCTTAAGTATGAGGTTCAAAAATTGATGAAAAGTGGTATGATGTCCTTCGAGGATCGTGCGCCGAATGTGAAAGCAAACCCATTGCCCGCTCATAGGAACTCTTTAGTGAATATGGTGGATGGTTGTCCTGGGGAATTTAATGTTTTTGATGTACATTTTATCAGGAGGTCCTTAGTGCAGATGCATAAGGACGTTTGTTTGGTAAGTGAATGTGAGCACGACCATGATGGATGTGTTGTTTGTAGTGTTAACCCGAGGGGTTGCGAAGTTGTGAAAAAGGACATCCAACGACTGATGGATGAAGGCATGATCCAAATTGTTCAATCCCGTCATATAGATGACGATGTTAATGTCATAGTGCCTGTTTTCAAGCAGCCTGAGAAGTTGGTGATTCAATATGACTCTAATAACAACAATAATCAAAGATCAGTATCGTCGTTGGTAATACGGTTAGCGGGCCCAGTCCCGTATTCATCTGATAAAGATGTGCCGTATCAATATATTGCTACAATGATGAAGGATGGTCAAGAGGTCCCGTTACCTACGACTAGTTCAGTGGTGAGCATTGCTGATGTTACTAAGGTTACCCGCAGTGGTCGAGTGTTTGGGCCGGTGTTCCCAAAGGATAAAGAAGAAGTAGTTGTGAGTAAGAAAGTGGAAGTGCCCGTTGAAAACCCAATTGGCTGTTCAAAAGATGAGTCTGGTGAATCCAGCAACTTGAAACCCAATGATGATGATGAGGTGCTTCGGTTAATTAAATGAAGCGAGCTTAATATGCTGGAGCAGCTGCTCCAAACCCCCTTAAAGATCTCAATGTTGTCTTTGCTCATGAATTCCGAAGCACATAGAGAGGCACTGTGTAGCGGTGTATTCGTCACTTATGATTTATTGATTAAATCAAAAGCA
Organism: Lathyrus oleraceus; assembly: GCF_024323335.1. Lineage (NCBI taxonomy): Eukaryota > Viridiplantae > Streptophyta > Magnoliopsida > Fabales > Fabaceae > Lathyrus > Lathyrus oleraceus. Next base: position 470,137,583 of record NC_066585.1, read on the forward strand.
AAGCATACAAAGAAATCGAGTCGCCACCGCACTTTTATTTATCCAAAGGATTGGCTAAAAAGCGAACAAAAGCCTAAGAAGTTTTACACGTAGAAAACTAATGAAAAGATCAGAGAATCTGGGTAAGGGGTTAATTACGCAATAGGAAGGTGTTAGGCACCCAAAACGTCCTAGGTACTCCTAGGGAGCCCTTTTCACACTTGTTGTATAAAAAATTTATTTGTTTATGACATATTGTGCAAACATGATTGGGAAGATGAGAAAAAAATATACAATTTATTATTTTTGTGTTTGAACGGATGAACCCGTTGCCTACGTACCTTTCCATGGAAGGTAAGGATCAAAACGCCGTAGTTCGGCTAAAAAATTTCCAAAAAATATGAGTGGGTTCATTTTAAAACAAAAGCCCTAAGGTCTTTCGTTATCCACGGGAGAAAACTCAACCTTATACAAACAACAGGTCCACCATATGAGAACAACTTCAACTTGCTAGTGAGGGGTTAACCCTATAATAAGCAAGGAAGTCTTACAATTCAATCACTAAGGACAAGAAGGTGAGATTAATATCAACCAACTAGGATAAATCAAACCTATGGCTAATGCGTGAAAACTTAACAAGAATGGACAAAGCCACAAAACAATTGAATGAGTTGGATTAACCAATTAGGATTTATTCACAAAAGAGTGGTCAAAATATGATTAGAATTCAATTCAAAGAAGTATTATGAAATGGAGTTTGAAAAATCAAAGGCCTAAAGCCTAGGTTTCTAATTTGAAAAGAGATGAGAATGTTTGCACAATAGATGTCAAAGTTTATGAATTATCATGTGAAAAGGGAGTTTTGAAAACACACACAAAAATGGAAGGGTGAGGAAGTAAAACTTCTTAGATGTTCACCTCTTGAAATCATATGGAAGATGATTCAAGTGTGTCCTTTGGAATAAGCAACAATGCAAGTGAGCAAATGCAAAGCAAGGTGATATCGAATGCCAATCAATGGACTTATACCAATCTCACAAAACAAAACTGGATACCGGATACCAATCAATGGATTTACACCAATCTCCTAAAACAAAACAATGATACTGGATTCCAATCAATGGACTTATACCAATCTCACAAAAAAAGGTGGATACCGGATACCAATCAATGGATTTACACCAATCTCCTAAAACAAAACAATGATACCAGATGCCAATCAATGGACTTATACTAGTCTCACACCATATCATTGGAACAACTGCCAAGTAATGGACTTACGCTTGTCTCCTCCATGGACAAAGCAAAAATGCTATAAAGCAAAGCTTATGAAATGATATACAAATGATGATGATAAATGCACTAAGGCAAACTCAAGCAACTATGCACAGATGAATCAAGTAAACAGACCAACAAGTCAATTAGCACACACTATATACAAGCAATTTGGCTCAATCAAGGTTAGACTTAAAAGTCAACTGGAATGGGGTAAGTTGTGCTCTTAACCTTAACATTGAGAGTTAAGGTGAAGCAGATGAAATGGAGATGAGGGGTGTGCCTCATGACTCTTATCCCTGGCCAGGGAGAGCATTGAATAATAGAAGGTGTGGGAGTTCAGAAAGTTGGAACTCTCTCCACAAGTGAATGACTCTATAGATCTTGGGTTAATATCCGCAATGCATCAACATGTAATGTGAGCAAAGGGATGACACACTGAATTGTAGGAGATGGACTACACATCTCTTTTATCTACCAATTGCCTCATATGAGGACTTTTCCTGTTTGGCACAAAGAGTAAACAATCACAAGCATTGCCTCTTAAGGAGGACTTCAGATAGGTGCCTGGCCACATAACAGGCCAGGTCTTCTAGACTACATGAAGAAGAGAGGTTATACCTAAAGTGGTTAAGCAACCAAGCAAAAGAAAGTTCAAAGTGAACTTAAGCAACTAATGTACATGTGGAAACATCAAACAAATCAGTATACTATACAGACAAACAACCAACAGTTAAGGCAACAAATAACCAATATAGGCAAAGGCATAAGCCATAAGTCAATCTCAATTGAGTCAACATCAACCTACAAAACACACATTAGTAATCAAAACCAAATATCAAATGCTCTCAAGATGAGGCATCATCAATTGTATAACTTGCATGTGTAACCTGAAACAAAGCTTCAAACATGAGCAACCAACCACTAGGTCAAAGCCTAGGGTCAAAGATGGAGAAACAATTTAAAACAGAACATGAAATTCAACATGAATCAACCTCAATCAATTAAGAACATAATCCAAAAGGTCTCATGTCAATAGCATTTACCAAATTCATTTCACAAATCAAATAAGGCAAGGCATGCAAGTTGGAACCACATTGATGCAATAGAATGAACAAATCCACATTAATTCAAAAATGGTTCAATTAATCTCAAGAAAAATCATGGCTAAACAGAACACATCACATGATCAACACACCAAAAATCAAGGCATTTGGATAAGTTAAAGCATGGAAAAGAAATTCCTTAAGGCAAGGCAAGCACAAACAAGCTCAAATAGGACACAATTTGGTACATCCACTTAGCACAAGCCTAAAACAGAATTGGAAAATGATAAAGACCTCAAACCAAAGCCACAATAAACTTCAATGTGTCTAGAAACAATGTGAAAAATTTCACATTCATATGATAAAGCATAAGCATTTCACAAATCATTGAAGTTCAACACTCATCAAAAGTTCAAACATGAAAATCCAGAAAGAAAAATCCCAAACAAATCAGAAATGAATCCTAAAATTCCACAAAACTTCATGAGCAATCCTAACATCCAGAAGAAGCAACATGCAAAAATTCATATCATTTGGAATTTATTTGGCATGGTAAAGAAAATTCACAAGTAGAGCAAGCAAAGGTGTGTCACACATTGTCACACCTACATTAACAAGATCATATCTCAACAACCATAAATTCTAAAAATGCAAACTCAACACCAAAATGTCCAGCAAGATGTCTAGTTTAAGCATGTCAATTTTCAGATCCATTGGATAAACAATCATCATTTCACAAATCAAATGGAAAGCAAGGTACAAGATAGCACATGTATACACAAACCCTAAGCCAAAACATTTTTCAACCGTGCAAAATTTCTGGAAAAATAGCCAAAAAATACTAGACATGATGAGGAGCAAGATACAAAAAACCACATATCATATGGAGCATTATTTATTGACTTATGAATTTTGGAAGTGAAAGGAAAAACTAAAAACACATGAATGAAGCATGGCATCGATGAATGAAGAAGTGAAATAAAATGCTAAAGGCCTAATTGGAAATGTCCTAAGCCAGGGATCGAACCGAGTGAGATTTTGAAATATGGCGCCTGGTGCTAAATGCACCGTTTCATTTAAGATTGGCTCTGGCCAATCAGAGCGCTGCATGAGCACTCTCATGAACCAATCAGAAACTGGCCTTGGAATAAACACATGCAAACACGCAAATTAGGTTTTCAAAGATCAAACAGACTTTTCTGGAAAATTTCTCAGCAAATTCATCATGTTCATCATCCTCAAGAACAAACATCCACAGAAATTCAAAATACACATATCATTGGACTCATCTTCCATCATACATCACAGATCAATGATTATTTTAAACTAATTCTACATGTATCAAGCAAATCGAACACAACAAGTTTCACATGCCAAACTTCAAATCACCATAACTATCTCATTACTGCATGAAATTCAAAGATCTAAAGCTCAGTGTGCTCAGCATAGAAGGATCTACAACATGCATACAACAATTTCATGAATTATGAGAGTCGAATTCTGACCTTAATGAAGCTACAGAAGTTAAATCAGTGGATTCAGGTCCTGGAAAGCAGAAACAGATGTTCTTCAATGCTTGGATGAATGAATGGATGAAGAATTGGAAGTTAATCGAGCTCGATCTTTCTCAAATCTCCAACTGCCATGGATGAGTGTGAGCTTCAACAGCTTCAAATCTCGATGAATTCTTCTGGATCTTGCTTCAATCTACCTCTCCAATGCTTGTGGATTTTGAACAAATCAAGAACAAGGCAATGTTTATGAAGAAATTTGATGAAAAGTATGAGAGAAAATTGGAGAGAAATTTCTAGATCTGAGATTTGTGAAGTGTTGTTGCCATTTTCTGTTATGATTATCTATATATATGCTCTGTTAATGAAGCTTGTTATTCATAATTAAGCAAATGCAATTGGAATTAGTGGAAATGAAGGTGTAATGCCAATTTTGCAAATTCACCCCTTATGTATGCATGCCAATGGAACAGTGCCCGAGTTTGGCCTTGGAATCATTTCAAATGTTGTTTGGAGCCAAGTGCAAGTGATGAAATGTAAAAATAATGCACCATTTTCAAATTGGAAATTTCCCTCCAAAATTCAAATGAAAATGCAAATATTTTTGCAATGGAAATGCATGGTTTATGATGCATGTTTTGGATATTGCATGTCAAGAGAGAAATGTAGCAAAAAGAACCACTCCATTTGGCCATTTGGTTGAGAAGTTATGCATGTTGGAAGCTCCATGTACACCTTGCCATGTTTTGATCATATCTCTTCAACCACAAATGAGAAATTGATGTTCTTGGACATTTTGGAAATGGGAGAGAAAGATCTACAACTTTCATGTTCAACAAAATTTCATTTGAAGCATTTTTGTCATGTAATCTTGAGGAGAAAACCTTTCCATTTTTGGCAAATTTGACTTATAGGTCACTTTCTATTTTTGGAAAGTTTTGACCTGACTTTATTTTCTTCAATGTTGATGTTTGAAATGTCAAATGAGACTTGTTTGAACATGAATGAAGTATTTCTAGGCTCTTCCCACCTCCAAAAATCACAGTTGACTGGCTAGGGCTTTAGTTGACTGAAGAATGCTTTGATGAGATTCAATCCTCTACCACTTGGGATTTTGATTGAAAATGATATCATAGCTCATATAAGCTCTTATGAATGATTATGGTGCCCAAATTCTGAAGAATGGCCACCATCTATTGCTCAATGACTGCCTTTGACTGCCTTGACCTATGATAGCTTCATCTGCAAGTAACAAGGTTAGATGACATATTTTTGTACTTTTGGTTAGTAAACAAATGAAAAGCAATGACACAAAAATGCAAAATATGCTTGGTGATCAAGACATCACACTCAAAACATAGCCCACCCACAGGGAAGGAGGCAAGGTGCACAATGATCCTTGAGGCAATGATATGATATGATATGCTGCCATGAGGGATCTTAGGGACAAAATTAGGGTCTTACAGATGCCCCTATTTAAGGTCATTCTAGCCGGAGAAGTGAAGTTTAGAAATCTTCATCTCGACGCGGTAGAATGGGCTTAAATAACAGTAATGAGACGAATTTTGGTCCCTAAGATACCTCGTGATGCAGATGTATGCATGCAAAACACAAACTCTGTGGGGAATATGGGTCCACAAAGAAGAAAAGACGATCCATCGGAGTGATATACTCACCAGGAACGGAGACTCTAACAAGACTCTCACGGGGACTCTTATTGGGGATAGAAAGAAAAAGAATGCGTGAGCAGGATACGACTCTGAATTAGGGGACAAACTGACACTGCGTGAATGAGACACGACTGGACTAGAGACCTCACTGAGGAGTGAAGGACTCAAACAGGGAAAAGAAGAATTCCAAAGGAATAAGCGCATCCAATGGAAAGACACAAGCTGACTCAAACTATCCACAAAGGATACTTCGGATGAAAATCCGGACTCGGACCAAGGAAAAGGTTCACCAAGAACCTCCCTACCGGGGAAAAATTGCATATATTGGGGAAAACGCCAATACAGCAAAAGGGTAAAAATCACCACAGGAAACTCCACTAGAGAAGGTCTAACAAAAAGACTCTGGGGGAGCAACAAAGAAATGAGGTGTTACTGGTATAAGGGTAACAAACTCAGGAAGAATGAATATCTAAGACCGGTATGAGGGTGATAGATATCAATCAACCGAACATCTGAGAGAGACCTGAAAAAGGTACATCAACTCAGGAAAATCTGACTCCACAAGGGACCAAGGTCATAATAGGGAGCAGAAAGGAAGGAACACCAGGGATACCGGGGTATATAATAGGTGACCGACCAAAGCACGAATTGGTATATATGCCAAAACACTCATCATCCGAAAGGAGGGCTTAAAAAAGCAAATCGACTTACAGGATGGACATTCGAATCCACAACAGGAAAACGAATCTTACTCAGCTGGGGACACAAACCCAAAGAGCACATGAGATATAATATCCATTACCGTCAGAACGTGGATAAAATACTCGCATGAGATTTATTATCTATTACCGTCAGAACGTAGATAATACTCTCGCATGGAAGGAAACACCAGGGATACCAGGGTATATAATAGGTGACCTACCGAAAACGTGAATTGGTATATATGCCAAGACACTCATCATCCAAAACACAAACTTGTTAAAGGATGGATATTCGATTCTACAAAGAATACGAATCTTACTCTACAAAGGATTCCAACCAAAGAGCGAAAGAGATATATTATTCATTACCGTCAGAACGTGAATAATACACTCGAAAAGGAAGACACCAGAGATACCGGTTACTGGGTATATAATAGGTGATCAACCAAAAAGAGAGACAATCGTTACCACAACAACAAGGTAAACGAAAGACAACTCACAGGGGATAAATTGCAAGCATCCGACAATTATCCAAGAAACAAAGGATATTCAATTCCACAAAGGAAAACGAATCTTACCTGACTGGGGAAACACAACAGGCTTCGACTGAAGAGTGCATGAGATATATTATCCATTACCGTCAGAACGTGGATAACATACTCGCATGGAAGATTATCCACAACCGGTTACTGGGTTAATGAAGGATAAATCGACCGAAAAGAAAGCATCGGGATACCAAAACTAGGTATATAAAGATGACCAATCAAAGGGAGCAACAATCATTACCAAGCAAAAGGGTAAATGAAAGAAAACTCGTTGGGGATGCATTGATACAAAATCAATGATCTGGGGATGAATTGAATAAACAACAATTATCCACAAGGTACTTGCTGGCGACTTCAAAGGGGATAACATTGCAAGAATACGGCAATGATCCAGAAGACTGCTGGGGATACAATTGCTAGCAAAAGGCAATTATCCAGAAGCAAAGGGAGGAATATCAACATCGAATACTGGATGAAGATAACCACAAAGAGTAACCATCATCGGTTAGGATGAACAACAAAATTAACTCTGTAAGGGGAGAAATTAGGGTTTACATCTACCGAATACGGGGTAGAATACCAAAACTCTGGCTGGGGATAAAATTGCTAGCAACCGGCAATTATCCACAAGAAAGCACAGACTCCGTTGGGAATAAAACCACAACAACATAGGATTTACAACTACCGAATACTGGGTAGAAGACCACAACTCCGCGTGGGGATGAAAGAATCACAATTCCGCACGGGAAACAAAATAGGGTTTATAACAAACCACCAACTGCTGAAGAGCAGAAAAACTAGGATTTACAACTACCGAATACTGGGTAGAAAACCAAAGACTCTTGCTGAGGAATAAAAGGTATATAACCATAAATTCCACCAAGAAGTGGGAACATAGGACTTACAACTACCGGTATAAGGGTAGAGGCCCAAAAAGATTCCGCTGGGGATAAAAGAATTAATGCCGGTTACTGGGCAATTCATTCATTTATGTCCACAGGGAAGCACAAGAAACAGCTGACAAATGCCAATTCGGGATTGATCTGAAAAGACAGACTGAATTAAGACTCGTCCTATGAGGATATAACTCAATAGGAACATCCATCCCAATATATGTGTTGGGAGGAAACGGAAGAAACCGTCATCCACGAGGATATATCTCGGTGGGGAACTGCAGAAGGAAAAACAGACACTTTCTGCTTATGGGACAGACTCTATATTGAGAGATTAAACACCCGACATCTGCTTTGGGAAGATCTACTGGAGATCTATACCACCCATAGCAGGGAACAACAAGCAAGAGATATATGGCAAAAAAATGCAACATGAATATCTGAATGTTTATAATTATGCATGAATATGCGTGATTTATGTTTGATGAATGCTGACAAAACAGCCATATCTAACACAAACAGGCCCAAGAATCAAACGCCCGGTACTACACTTCCAGAGGAAAAACCAACTGGAAAACCAATCTGCTGGAGATCCACATGCTGAAAAGCAAAGATTTGCGGGAAGGCAAAAGATCAGAGATATCACGAAATTTCCGAGTGATGGATCAACAATCAACCCTACCGGCGAACAGAAAGTCACAACAGGCAACAACGGCCACAAAGGCAAATCTGTTGGGGAGATGGAAGAAGTCCCGAGATATCTGCAGGGGAATCCTCAGCATCAAAAGTTCACTACACAAGCAAGAACTGCTATGAAAGCAAATCCACAAAACTCCACTGGGGAACAACCCACAAAGGGAGAACAGGTCATCCATGTAGAATCTACTGCACAAGCAACTCTACCTGGGGAGGACACAAATAGCCACTCCAACGGGAATACACCCACTGAAGGAAAAACGGATCATACAAGTAGATTCTGCAATAAGCCACTCTACTGAGGATCAAAAGCAATCAGGAAATCAACCCAATCTCTGGATGCTAGACCACCAACTGACCCTACTGAGGAAACAGAGATTTCAACAAGCAGAAACTGCCACAAAAGCAACTCTGTCGAGGATACCAGCTCTGGTGGAGACTCTGAGAGTATTATCACAGATGCAATCCTGACTTTGTTGGGGATACCAACTCTTTTGGGGATTTTGCATAAATACAATCCACCAAACCACAAATCTACTGACGGCTAGGGAATCCACTGAGGGACCCACTGAGGATATGGAGGAGAGCTGGGGGACCAACCACTGAATGCTACACCTTCCAAAAACAAATCAACAACTGCTGAGGAGGAAAATAATCACTACTCTGCTGAAGGCTAAACGCTCTGATGGGGAGATAGCAACAACTCCGCTTGGCGACTAAGCTGAGGAAAATGGTAAAGTACCGGGATATCAACCCACCCATCACTGAATCTTCAAAAAGAAAGCAACCATGCTGAGGAGATAAACCACAACTCCACTGGCGACTGCACTGGGGAGAGTGACGGGGTACCGGGGTTTCAAACCACCAACTACCGGATCTTCCAAAAGGAAAACACCCATCCCGGGAGAGAATACTACTGGAGAAGAAAATGAAATCTTCAACAAGCACTCTGCTTGGGGAACAACCCACAACAACAACTCTGCCTGGGGAACAACCCCAACAACAAAGCAGTATAAAGAGGATACAACCATGCCAGGAATATGAACAAATGTCTTACCTGTCGGAAATCATGCCACCCTTGAGAGAGCACTGAGAAACTCTTAAGTATCCTTTCATCATTATGAATGTTCACTTTGTTTAAAACAGCAATTTGAAAAAATTTATTTGTTTAAAACAATGACATTTTATCAATTAAAACATGCAAAACATTTGTTGAATTGAAACAAATAAGAGTGCAAATAATTGGATAAAAAGCTCAAATTGATTTGATGGAATGGTAGCCTGCAAATGGCAAGACTCCATAGATCTGTACAAATTTGAAAACAGTGATATATATTGGAAGAGGGCTACATTGAATATAATGATCCTTTCTCTACCAATTTGAATCTCGATGTAATCGAAGCTTCAGTCGACGACGAATCGAGAACCTCTGACGAAAAGACGGCTGTAGAACCGAAAGTCTTGTCAGGATGCAGTTACTTGCCAAATCCCTAATTTTTGCCTAGATTGCCCCAGGGTGAGGTACTCAATCTAGCGGGATGCAAATATTCTTCTTTTTTTTCAAGTCTCTAATTTTTGCCTGGATAGCCCTTGCGGGTTCTCCACCGAGACGCTCATTTTTGCCTAAGCCGCCCTTTCGGTTTTCAACGTAGCGAGCTATTCTGTTTTTCATTTGCATATACTTTTTTTTTAGGCAAAGTATTTCTTGACTGCATCTGAATTCACAGGACGAGTGAAATCCTCCCCATCCATTGTTGTAAGAATCAGTGCACCGCCTGAAAAGGCTCTCTTGACAACGTATGGACCCTTATAGTTTGGAGTCCACTTGCCCCTAGAATCGGGCGCGAAAGACAAGACTTTCTTGAGCACGAGGTCACCTTCTCGGAACACACATGGCAGTCAATCGCTTCTCTTCAATCAAATTCAGTTGGTCATAATGACTCTGAATCCATTCAGCATCAGTCAACTTGGCTTCCATCAAGACTCTCATTGATGGGATCTCCACCTCTACTGGGAGAACAGCCTCCATGCCGTAAACAAGAGAAAAAGGGGTTGCCCCTGTTGAAGTGCGGACAGATGTACGATATCCATGCAAAGCAAATGGCAGCATCTCATGCCAATCTTTATACGTAACTGTCATCTTCTGGATAATCCTCTTGATATTCTTATTAGCAGCTTCAACAACCCCATTCATCTTAGGTCTGTAAGGAGAGGAGTTATGGTGTGCAATCTTGAACTCAGCGCACAACTCATCCATCATCTTATTATTCAGATTAGATCCATTATCAGTAATGATCTTATCTGGCACACCATAACGGCAAATCAACTGGTTTTTGATAAACTTCACAACCACCTGCCTGGTCACATTCGCATACGAAGCGGCTTCAACCCATTTGGTGAAGTAGTCAATTGCTACGAGAATAAACCTGTGTCCATTGGACGCTTTCGGTTCAATCATGCCGATCATGTCGATTCCCCACATAGAGAAAGGCCATGGTGATGAAATCACATTCAGAAGTGTCGGAGGAATATGAATCTTATCCGCATAAATCTGACACTTGTGGCATTTCTTCACATATTTGCAGCAGTCAGACTCCATTGTCAGCCAATAGTAGCCTGCTCTCAACATCTTTCTAGCCATGGCATGTCCATTGGAATGAGTACCAAATGAACCCTCATGGACCTCAGTCATCAACAGGTTTGTTTCGTGTCTATCCACGCATCTGAGCAAAACCATGTCAAAATTTCTCTTATACAACACTTCACCGCTGAGGTAGAAACTGCCTGACAACCTTCTCAAAGTTTTCCTATCTTTCACAGATGCCCCAGGCGGGTAGACCTGGTTCTGGAGCGAATTCTTGATATCAAAATACCAAGGCTTGTCATCATTCACTTCTTCAACTGCAAACACGTGAGCTGGTCTATCCAAGCGCATCACGGTGATGTTGGGAACTTCATTCCAATACTTGACCATAATCATGGAAGCAAGCGTAGCAAGGGCATCTGCCATCCGATTATCCTCTCGAGGAATATGATGAAAATCAACTTCTGTAAAGAACGTTGAAATCCTTCTTGCATAATCTCTGTACGGAATGAGACCTGGCTGATTCGTCTCCCATTCACCCTTGATCTGATTGACAACCAGGGCCGAATCACCATACACATCAAGATGCTTGATCCTCAAATCAATACATTCTTCCAGTCGCATAATGCAGGCCTCACACTCAGCCATATTATTCGTGCATTTGAAAGTTAGCCTTGCTGTAAGCGGAATATGCGTGCCATGAGGAGTAATGATTACTGCCCCAATCCCATTTCCGTACTGATTCACAGCGCCATCAAACACCATCGTCCATCTGGAACCAGGTTCTGGACCCTCATCAAGTGTAGGCTCATCACAATCTTTCATTTTCAAATACAGAATCTCCTCATCTGGGAAGTCGTACTGAACAGACTGATGATCTTCAATCGGCTGGTGCGCTAGATGGTCAGCCAAGATACTACCTTTGATAGCCTTCTGAGCTCGATACTCAATATCATACTCGGACAACAACATCTGCCAATGGGCAATCCTACCAGTTAAAGCAGGCTTCTCGAATATATACTTGATTGGATCCATTCTGGATATCAACCAAGTAGTATGATTTATCATGTACTGGCGCAAACGCTTAGCAGCCCAAGCCAAAGCACAACACGTCTTCTCAAGCATGGAGTATCGAGACTCACAATCAGTAAACTTCTTACTGAGGTAGTATATAGCAGATTCTTTCTTCCCTAATTCATCTTGCTAACCGAGTACACAACCCATCGAGTCTTCAAGAACAGTCAAATACATAATCAGAGGTCTTCCTTCTACAGGCGAAGACAAGATCGGAGGTTCAGACAGATACTCTTTGATACTGTCAAAAGCTTTTTGGCAATCCTCGGTCCAATCATGAGACTGATCTTTCCGGAGGAGCTTGAATATCGGCGCACATGTGGCAGTCATGTGGGATATAAATCTGGAAATATAGTTCAAGCGGCCAAGAAAACCTCGGACTTGCTTCTCAGTTTTGGGTGCAGGCATCTCTTGTATTGCTTTGACCTTGGCAGGATCAACTTCAATACCTCTCTCGCTGACAACAAAACCCAACAACTTGCCGGAACGGACTCCAAATGTACATTTGTTCGGATTCAAACAAAGTCTAAACTTCCTCATACGCTGAAAAAGCTTCAACAAATGCTCAACATGTTCAACTTCCGTTCGGGACTTAGCAATCATATCATCAACATAGACCTCTATCTCCTTGTGCATCATATCATGAAACAAGGTAGTCATAGCACGTTGATACGTGGCTCGTTCTTCAAACCGAAGGGCATCACTCGATAACAGAATGTTCCCCAAGGTGTGATAAATGTTGTCTTCTCCATATCCTCAGGTGCCATCTTGATTTGATTATATCCAGAAAATCCATCCATAAAGGAAAAGACTTTGAATTTAGCTGTATTGTCTACCAACATGTCAATGTGTGGTAGAGGAAAATCATCTTTCGGACTAGCTTTATTCAAATCTCTGTAATCAACACACATACGGACTTTTCCGTCTTTCTTAGGCACTGGCACAATGTTGGCCACCCGTTGAGGATATGTAGAAGTCACCAGAAACCTCGCATCAATTTGCTTCTGAACTTCATCTTTGATCTTCACTGCCATATCTAGATGAGTTCTTCTGAGCTTCTGCTTCACAGGCACGCACTCAGGCTTCAAAGGCAGGAAATGTTGCACAATATCTGTATCTAGACCCGACATGTCTTCATATGACCAAGCAAAGATATCGGAATATTCTCGTAGCAAACTGATCAACCTCTTCTTGACAGACTCTTCAAGAAGTGCCCCAATCTTCACCATGCGAACACAATCCTCAGACCCCAAGTTGACTGTTTCCAGATCTTCGAGGTGCGGCTGAATGATCTTCTTCTCGTGCTCAAGGAGACGGGTAATCTCATCAGGAATCCCTTCAACATCATCTTCCTCTGCCTCGAATACAGGGAATTCAAAATTGGGAGATGGCGTTGGATCATTATGTTCAATGGGTTTTAGAATCAACCTGCATAATAATTTTGGTTAATAAAAACTTTAGAATTTAAGCAAACAAATCATTATGCAGATGAAAAAGATTGCTTTTATTCTTGTTTTTATGGGTTTTTTATGATCACTGATTTCATGCAAAAGCAAAAAGTAAAAACAAATGGAAAAACAAATGTTTAACAATGCATTAATTGAATGAAAACATCATTGTATAAATGCTGCCAACAATGTCATCACTTCTCCTTTTGGCATGGGAGAAAGGTTTTAAACAAATTGAACCATTACTCTGATCTATGAATGACTGTAGGAACATCTACAGCGACCCAATTGTGGCAGACACCACCAGGTATGATGAAGTTGCTCAAATCCTCTGCATCCTCTTCCAGAATAGCAGCAGCTTCTTCAGCTCGATCAGCATGGATGAAACCTCCACTCTTGAACAGCCCTTGCTCGTTGAGTGCCCTAGAAGAATAGCCAATGCCATCCCGGGATCTATTGTCTTCAAGCTCAATCATCTTCCCTAAACCAGCAACTGCACCACATTCAATGGCCAGTTTCGCATCACGGTAGGAAGCAAATGAAGGAGACTTCTTCTCAATTGGCTCAGCAATAGATAAAGCTTGGAAAGGAGTTCCAACTTCATCCTCAGCATCAATATATGAGAAAGAAGACATGTGGCTAACCAGGAGAGCCTTTTCTCCCCCTACCACAACCAGTTTCTTGTTCTTTACGAATTTCAGCTTCTGGTGTAGGGTGGATGTCACGGCGCCAGCCTCGTGAATCCATGGTCTACCAAGGAGACAACTATATGATGGGTGGATATCCATTACCTGGAAGGTAACTTGGAAATCACTAGGTCCAATCTTGATTGGGAGATCAACTTCCCCAATCACGGTCTTACGCGACCCATCAAAAGCCTTCATAACAACACCACTCTGCCTCATGGGAGGCCCCTGGTATGACAATCTCGAAAGAGTGGTCTTTGGCAATACATTCAGAGATGACCCAGTGTCCACCAGCACGTTGGACATGGCATCATTCTTGCAGTTCATGGATATATGTAAAGCCAAGTTGTGGTCTCTTCCCTCCTCAGGGAGATCAGCGTCACAGAAACTCAAAGTGTTGCAAGCAGTGATGTTTGCAACAATACTGTCAAACTGTTCTATGGTGACGTCGTGATCGACATAAGCCAGATCCAAAACTTTCTGCAGAGCCTCCCTATGGGGTTCTGAATTCAGCAGCAAAGATAATACGGAGATTTTGGACGGCGTTTGCAGAAGCTGGTCTACAACGTTGTACTCACTCTTCTTGATGAGCCTCAGCATCTCATCACATTCTTCATTCACAGCGCCACTCGGGCCAACAGAAGAAACAGGAGTCTTTTGTACAGAGGAGGGTTTGGCAACAGCAAGTGCCGGGTTCTGAACATTCACAGCAGTCCCAACCGGACGCTCAGCAAAATCAGAAACAATGTGAGGCTTTGGGGGTGCAGAGAACACGCGACCACTACGGGTCAACCCGCTCACGTCAGCAATATTAATAACGGAGGTTGAAGGCAACGACACTTCTTTCCCATCTTCCACAGCAACGGGATTATACCGGAAAGGAAACGCTTTATCCGAAGAATAAGGCACAGGGCCTGCAGGCTTGATTATCAGAGAAGGAGAGACCTTCGGCTTGCTACCATCGTAACGGATGACAACAGGCTCGGGCAGCTTAAACACAGGAGAAATAACATTTACTTCTGGTTCATCTTCATCAACATTACGGTTCTGAAGAATCTCTATAGTACCTTCATCCAACAGCTCTTGAAGCTCTCTTCGCACTTGGAGACAACCCAATATCTTCACAGAGCAAATACGGCATCTGTCATGGTCATGCTCCATATGGCTGTACTGACACAGCAAACGATGCAACTCGACCAATGACTATCGAATATGACTCACATATTTGACTTTGTACTTCCCAGGGCACCCCTGGACCATGTTCACTGATTTCCCATGCTCGGGCAATGGGTTCTTTGTAACATTGGGGCCTGAGTCTTCGAAGCTCAGAATACCACATCTCATAAGGTCTTGCACCGGAATGATAAACACAACGTTGATCTGGCTTATACCACCATTGCGGGTTCGCAGGCACAACTGGAGGATCCCTGGGAGTAACTAGTTTCCTTTCCAACAAGGAAGGATATAATTCAGCGTATGACATAGGAATGGGATCGAAGCTGATCTTCTTCCTATCATAATTCAAATTAGCTTCGTTACTAGTGCTGCCACGAGGCTGGTAAGCCTGTTGCTGTGGACGATGTTGCTGTTGATACTGAGGTTGTTGCTGATGCTGATTAGGCTGCTGATACTGAGCATTATCTCTGAAGACAGGTGCTATATGAGCCACCTGGTGCTGATGACGCGCCGGCTTCCTCTTGACAGAGGGTCTTCTTGGTTTAGCATGGGATTTCACAACATGTGCCTCCCCATCTTTCTTCTTAAACGCCCCATACCGTTTAGAAGAGCTTTCATCTTTAGCCAATCGTCCTTCATGGACACCTTCCTCCAGACGCATCCCCATGTTCACCATTTCGGTGAAATCAGAGGGAGCACTCGCAACCATCCGCTCATAGTAGAATGAGCTAAGAGTCTTCAAAAAGATCTTAGTCATTTCTTTCTCTTCCAGCGGAGGAGTAATCTGAGCTGCTAACTCTTGCCACCTCTGGGCGTACTCCTTAAATGTCTCCTTATCCTTCTGAGACATGGCCCTGAGTTGATCACGGTCAGGCGCCATATCAACATTATACTTGTACTGCTTGACGAAGGCTTCGCCAAGATCGTTGAAGGATCGGATGTTTGCACTATCAAGGCTTATATACCAGCGAAGAGCCGCACCGGACAAACTATCCTGAAAATAATGGATCAGAAGCTGATCATTATCTGTTTGCGTAGACATTTTCCTGGCGTACATAACCAGGTGAGCAAGAGGGCAGGTATTCCCCTTATACTTTTCAAAGTCAGGCACTTTGAACTTGATCGGAATTTTTACACCGGGAACAAGGCAAAGTTCAGCAGCAGACTTGCCGAACAGATCTTTCCCTCGGAGGGTCTTCAATTCCTTTCGCAGCTCGAGGAATTGATCATTCATCGCATCCATCTTCTCATTGACATCTGGGCCCTCAGACGGCTCAGAATGATAGATGGTGTCGTCTACCCTAGGATTGGTATGCACGACAGGAGGAGCAGCAGCAAGGACCGGGCTAGATGCCGGCATGGAAGCAAAGGTTGGAGCTGGTATATCTGGCATGAAACCCGGAGGCATACCCCAAGGAAACCCGGCTGGCATGGCATTAGGCATGAAATGAGCACTAGCGGCTGGCACAGTCGAAGAAGCAACCTCTGATATAATAGTCCTCTAGAGAGGAGTTGCAGGAGGTGGAGACGGTTGATGTTGAGCAGCCAACAATTGCTCCATCAGAGCACCCAATATGGCGACCTCTTCCTTCAGTTCTCTGTTCTCTTTTTCAAGTTGATCCATCACTCTTGCAGAATTGGCTCTGGTATAGTACCGGTGAGTCAACTTGTCTTCAAAATAAATGAAGAGCACAGAGTTAGGCCACAAACAAGAAGACCGGAACAACCTGCTTATGCAAAATGATGCATGCGATGCTTGTGCATATGCTTTGTTTTTATTTTCAAGGAACTTTTAGGGTTCTATTTGCAAATTTTGAATATTTAAAGCATTTAATATCATATGGAAAACATCTCATCAAATATATTTTGAACAAAGAAGTACAACATTTTTTATTATTACAAGGGAAAAGGAAAATAAACATCCTATAGATCCCTAGAAGCTCGGGATGCTGGAAGACGAGATGCACAAAGCTTCTTGATCTCTCTCTCATAGGCTGCTTCCATGTCCGCTTTCTCCTTTGCAAGTCGATCATACTTCCTCTTCCAGAATTTGGAAGACTGAGGAAGCAGAGAAGTCCAAGTATCATTCGGATCATCGATCACCTGATGCTCGAGAAACTCAATTAGAGCATCCTTCTCCTTAAGCTGATGGAGTAACTCCTCTCTCTCACGGATCCAGGCACGTGAAAGGTCTTCTTCTCTCAACTCCTCTACATCTTGGTTGGGGAGGGTTGAAGGCCCAGCCATAACCAACGGTGTAGGTCTCGGATGATCATATGGCATAAGATACTCAGCAGCTCTCTGTCTGACCCAAGAAGTATATGGCTCCAAAGCAATGCAATTCTTCGGACCCAACTCATTCCTACCCTTCTTCTGAATCTTGCGCCAAGCGCGGACAAATCTGGCTTTCAGGCCTTGGGGATCTTTACCCTCCTGAAAGAACACACCTTCTAACAGAATGTTATGAGGTTTATCCTTTAGGGGGAACCCAAGCTGACGACGTGCTAAGATAGGATTGTAGCTGATCCCACCACATGTACCGAGAAGAGGCACATTAGGGAATTCACCATAATAATCAATGATCTCAACTGTATCATACACGCGATCATACCAAGAGATATCATCATTAGTGAGAGACATGAGTCTCTGAGACCACCGTAGACATCCCTTATTCTCCCTGAAAGCAACCGTCTGCGGCAAGTGAGAAATAAACCACTTATACAGCAGAGGCAAATAGCACACAATAACTCCTCCACCCTTTGCATTCCTCATATGCAAAGAGAAATAGGCATCACCCAACAGAGTCGGAACGGGATTAAGAACTGAAAAGATCCTAATGGCATTCACATCCACAAATTTATCGATGTTGGGGAACAATACCAAACCATAGATGAGCAGCACAATTAAAGCCTCAAAGGCATCCTCACTCCTGGCCTTCCCATAAACGGTAGCTTGAGCGATGAGGAACTCGGAAGGAAGACCCTGAATTCCACCTTTGGTGGTCAGACTAGCTTTAATCAAGGCTTCATCTATGTGCAACAAGTCTGCGATCTCTCGAGAAGTAAGAATACTCTCCAAGCCACTGAACGACACCTGATCCAGAATCGGGATCCCAATAAGATGAGCATACTCCTCAAGCGTAGGCAACAACTGGAAGTCCGGAAATGAGAAGCAGTGATACAGAGGATCATAGAACTGAGCCAAGGTACTCGTCAAACCCTCATCAACCTGAGTAGTCAACAGAGGCAGAAGCTTCCCATAACGAGCTTTGAAACCCAAAGGATCTAATACATAGGATGTCAGATTCCTTAACTCTTTCATATCGGGCTGTCTAAAGCTGTATTTCTTTGTATGCCTTTTTGGTCTTTCCATGTCTGAAAATTTTGCAAATAAACCCTTTAAGTTCCTTGAAAATTTCTGATTTTTTCTGATGACATGAATGCAGATGAATGCATGAATGCATGAATGCAACAATCACACTCAAGGATCAAGCAAGTCACACCAGACAAAGGTCATGGGAAAGCTCATAGTATCCCTAATATCAATCATCCATTTTGGTGGATTATGGTTTTTCACCTTATCAACACCCAAGTTCCATTGATATTAACAATACATGAACCGGCTCAATCATCCTTAATATCAATCATCCATTTTGGCAGATTTATGGTTTGCACCTTATCAACGCCCAAGTTCCATTGATATTAAGGATATTTGAACGACTCAACCACGAATCACGGGTTTGTTGAGAGTCACGAGCATGGAGTCTCGGTTAAGAACCACCCAAAGGGAGTGTACTAGGCTTTAAACCTGCCAGACATGTTCTACCAGAGGTTCCCATAATCATCATCCCATCTTTCGAATATTATCGGAGGAACGAATACTCGTATTCCAAAAATATTCTCAAGAGAGACTCTTATGAGTGTAGTATCGCGTAACAATCGTATCAGAACTGACATCTGAACGACCTCCGCACTACGTCCTAAAAATAGGCCAAGATGGGCTTGGTAAACTAAGGTCCTTGGCTTCTAAGGACATGATTGAAAGAATAATGCCTAACCACAAATAACTTGTGTGACATTATTAATCCAACATGACCTCCACCAAGTGAATGGACTCGCAAGTCAACTTGTTAAGGAATACTCCACACAAGTCAACGAGACTACGCCATTCTCCTATCCTAGAGTGCACTCGAGTTCGGGTATAGAACTCATCTCACAGAGATCACCAAAGCAAACAACAATTGTATATCAAGCAATTCAAACATTACAATCAATACAGTTATCCCAAATTATACAAAAATATGTCAAACAACAGATAAACAAATATCATACAACAAGGGTGAAAAGTAGGCAAAACCACCAAGGAAGGTCTAATGTTATCCCCAGCAGAGTCGCCACTTTTCTGTAGCGGTGTATTCGTCACTTTATGATTTATTGATTAAATCAAAAGCAAAGCATACAAAGAAATCGAGTCGCCATCGCACTTTTATTTATCCAAAGGATTGGCTAAAAAGCGAACAAAAGCCTAAGAAGTTTTACACGTAGAAAACTAATGAAAAGATCAGAGAATCTGGGTAAGGGGTTAATTACACAATGGGAAGGTGTTAGGCACCCAAAACGTCCTAGGTACTCCTAGGGATCCCTTTTCACACTTGTTGTATACAAAATTTATTTGTTTATGACATATTGTGCAAACATGATTGGGAAGATGAGAAAAGAATATACAATTTATTATTTTTGTGTTTGAACGGATGAACCTGTTGCCTACGTACCTTTCCATGGAAGGTAAGGATCAAAACGCTGTAGTTCGGCTAAAAATATTCCAAAAAATATGAGTGGGTTCATTTTAAAACGAAAGCCCTAAGGTCTTTCGTTATCCACGGGAGAAAACTCAACCTTATACAAACAACAGGTCCACCATGTGAGAACAGCTTCAACTTGCTAGTGAGGGGTTAACCCTATAATAAGCAAGGAAGTCTTACAATTCAATCACTAAGGACAAGAAGGTGAGATTAATATCAACCAACTAGGATAAATCAAACCTATGGCTAATGCGTGAAAACTTAACAAGAATGGACAAAGCGACAAAACAATTGAATGAGTTGGATTAACCAATTAGGATTTATTCACAAAAGAGTGGTCAAAATATGATTAGAATTCAATTCAAAGAAGTATTATGAAATGGAGTTTGAAAAATCAAAGGCCTAAAGCCTAGGTTTCTAATTTGAAAAGAGATGAGAATGTTTGCACAATAGATGTCAAAGTTTATGAATTATCATGTGAAAAGGGAGTTTTGAAAACACACACAAAAATGGAAGGGTGAGGAAGTAAAACTTCTTAGATGTTCACCTCTTGAAATCATATGGAAGATGATTCAAGTGTGTCCTTTGGAATAAGCAACAATGCAAGTGAGAAAATGCAAAGCAAGGTGATACCGGATGCCAATCAATGGACTTATACCAATCTCACAAAACAAAACTGGATACCGGATACCAATCAATGGATTTACACCAATCTCCTAAAACAAAACAATGATACTGGATGCCAATCAATGGACTTATACCAATCTCACAAACAAAGGTGGATACCGGATACCAATCAATGGATTTACACCAATCTCCTAAAACAAAACAATGATACCAGATGCCAATCAATGGACTTATACTAGTCTCACACCATATCATTGGAACAACTACCAAGTAATGGACTTACGCTTGTCTCCTCCATGGACAAAGCAAAAATGCTATAAAGCAAAGCTTATGAAATGATACATAAATGATGATGATAAATGCACTAAGGCACACTCAAGCAACTATGCATAGATGAATCAAGTAAACAGACCAACAAGTCAATTAGCACACACTATATACAAGCAATTTGGCTCAATCAAGGTTAGACTTAAAAGTCAACTGGAATGGGGTAAGTTGTGCTCTTAACCTTAACATTTAGAGTTAAGGTGAAGCAGATGAAATGGAGATGAGGGGTGTGCCTCATGACTCTTATCCCTGGCCAGGGAGAGCATTGAATAATAGAAGGTGTGGGAGTTCAGAAAGTTGGAACTCTCTCCACAAGTGAATGACTCTATAGATCTTGGGTTAATATCCACAATGCATCAACATGTAATGTGAGCAAAGGGATGACACACTGAATAGTAGGAGATGGACTACACATCTCTTTTATCTACCAATTGCCTCATATGAGGACTTTTCCTGTTTGGCACAAAGAGTAAACAATCACAAGCATTGCTTCTTAAGGAGGACTTCAGACAGGTGCCTGGCCACATAACAGGCCAGGTCTTCCAGACTACATGAAGAAGAGAGGTTATACCTAAAATGGTTAAGCAACCAAGCAAAAGCAAGTTCAAAGTGAACTTAAGCAACTAATGTACCTGTGGAAACATCAAACAAATCAGTATACTATACAGACAAACAACCAACAGTTAAGGCAACAGACAACCAATATAGGCAAAGGCATAAGCCACAAGTCAATCTCAATTGAGTCAACATCAACCTACAAAACACACATTAGTAATCAAAAGCAAATATCAAATGCTCTCAAGATGAGGCATCATCAATTGTATAACTTGCATGTGTAACCTGAAACAAAGCTTCAAACATGAGCAACCAACCACTAGGTCAAAGCCTAGGGTCAAAAATGGAGAAAAAAAATTAAAACAGAACATGAAATTCAACATGAACCAACCTCAATCAATTAAGAACATAATTCAAAAGGTCTCATGTCAATAGAATTTACCAAATTCATTTCACAAATCAAATAAGGCAAGGCATGCAAGTTGGAACCACATTGATGCAACATAATGAACAAATCCACATTAATTCAAAAATGGTTCAATTAATCTCAATAATAATCATGGCTAAATAGAACAAATCACATGATCAACACACCAAAAATCAAGGCATTTGGATAAGTTAAAGCATGGAAAAGAAATCCCTTAAGGCAAGGCAAGCACAAACAAGCTCAAATAGGACACAATTTGGTACATCCACTTAGCACAAGCCTAAAACAGAATTGGCAAATGATAAAGACCTCAAACCAAAGCCACAATAAACTTCAATGTGTCTAGAAACAATGTGCAAAATTTCACATTCATATGATAAAGCATAAGCATTTCACAAATCATTGAAGTTCAACACTCATCAAAAGTTCAAACATGACAATCCAGAAAGAAAAATCCCAAACAAATCAGAAATGAATCCTAAAATTCCACAAAAATTCATGAGAAATCCTAACATCCAGAAGAAGCAACATGCAAATATTCATATCATTTGGCATTTATTTGGCATGGTAAAGAAAATTCACAAGTAGAGCAAGCAAAGGTGTGACACACATTGTCACACCTACATTAACCAGATCATATCTCAACAACCATAAATGCTAAAAATGCAAACTCAACACTGTAAGACCCAAATTTTGTCCCTAAGATCCCTCATGGCATCATATCATATCATATCATTGCCTCAAGGATCTTTGTGCACCTTGCCTGCTTTCCTGTGGGTGGGTTATCTTTTGAGTGTGGTTTCTTGATCACCAAGCATGTTTGGCATATGTATATCATTGCTTTTCATTTGTTTACTAACCAAAAGTACAAAAATATGTCATCTAACCTTGTTACTTGTAGATGAAGCAATCACAAGTCAAGGCAGTCAAAGGCAGCCATTGAGCAATGGAAGTTGGCCATTCTTGAGAATTTGGGTACCATGATCATTAATCAAGAGTTCATATGAGCTATGACATCATTTTGAATCAAAATCCCAAGTGGTAGAGGCTTGAATCTCATCAAGGCATTCTTCAGTCAACTGAAGCTCTAGCCAGTCAACTGTGATTTTTGGAAGTGGGAAGTGATGGGAAATACTTCATTCATGTTCAAACAAGTCTCATTTGAAATTTCAAACATCAACATTGAAGAAAATAAAGTCAGGTCAAAACTTTCCAAAAATAGAAAGTGACCTATAATTCAAATTTGCCAAAAATGGAAGGGTTTTCTCCTCAAGATTACATCATCAAGAAAGCTTCAAATGAATTTTTGTCCAACATGAAAGTTGAATATCTTGCTCTCACCTTTCCAAAAAGTCCAAGAACATGAATTTCTCATTTGTGGTTGAAGAGATATGATCAAATCATGGCCAAATGAATTTGAACTTCATAAGTGCATAACTTTTGAACCATAAGGCCAATTGAAGTGGTTCTTTTTGTAACATTTCTCTCTTGATCTCTAATATCCAATTCATGTATCATATTCCATGCATTTTGATCACAAAAATATTGGCATTTTCATTTGAATTTTGGAGGGAAAATCCAAATTCAAAAATTGTGCATTGCTTTCACTTCCAACCAATTGCATTTGCTTCCAAACAGGTTTTTAAGTGCATTTCCAAGCAAATTCGTCCACTGTAGCATTGCATGCATGCATAAGGGGTGAATTGGGCAATTTGGCATTACACTTGGTTTTCACTAATTACTTTGGCATTGCTTAATTGTGATTAACAAGCATCATTAGGAGATCATATATAACCATAATCCTAACAGAAATTCAGAAAAACACTTCACAAATCTCAGATCTAGAATTTTCTCTCCAATTTTCTCTCAACTTTTTCATCCAAATTCTTCATAAACATTGCCTTGTTCTTGATTTGTTCATCATCCACAAGCATCATTGAAGGTTTTGGAAGCAAGATCTAGAAGAATTGAGCTGATTCGAGGACTGTTGAACCTTGCATCCATTAATGGCAGTTGAAGATTCAAGCGAGATCAAGCACTGTTGAGCTATTATTCTTCATCCATTCATTCATCTAAGCATTGGAGATCAGCTGTTTTTGCTTCTCAAGGCCTGAAAGCTACAATTCCAGTTCTGCATTCTCTTGAAGGTCAGAATTCGACTTTCCTAATTCATGAAATTGATAGATGCATGTTGTAGATCTTTCTTAGGTGATTAATCTGAGCTTTGTTCCATGAAATTCCATGAAGAAATGACTTAGTTCGTTGATTTTAAGTTTAGCATGTAAATGTTCTTGGCCTCGATTCTTTTGATATAGTTTGAATTAGAATAAACTAAGCCTTGATCCATGATGTACGTTAGAAGACGAGTCCAATGATATGCTGGTTGTGAATTTCTGTGCACATGTGTTCTTGAGCTCAAGAACACGATGAATGTTGATGAATGTTAGGGTTTTGCATTTCCAGAACTGGTTTGATCTTCATGAGCGTGTGTTTGCATGTAATTTCATGTTTAAGCCCATGCACTGGTCCAGCGTGGCCTCAGCGTGGCAATTTGATTGGTTGATGTTGATTTGCACTGCCACATGTACTTAATGAAACGGTGCGTTTCATGATGAAACGCGCCAAGTTCAAATATTCACACGGTTCGATCCCAGCCTGAGACATTTCCAAATTGGCTTGTTGCATTTTAGTTCATTTAGGCTATCCATGTTCATACCATGCTTTCATGTGATTTTTTTTTATTTTTTCTTCATTTCAAAAATTCATAAGTCCATGAATAATCATCCAAATGATGTGAGATTTTTTGCACTTTGTTCCTCATGATGTCTACTATTTTATGAGTATTTGTCCAGAATTTTTGCTCGGTTGGAATTTAAATTTGCCTAGAGTTTGTGTATGCATATGCTATCTTACACCTTGCTTGCCATTTTCTTTGAGAAATAATGATGGTTGATCCAATGAATGTAAAAATTGACATGCTTAAACTAGACACCTTTCTGGTCATTTTGGCATTGAGTTTGCATTTTTAGCATTTTTGGTTGTTGAGATATGATCTGATTAATGTAGGTGTGACAATGTGTGTCACACCTTTGCTTGCTCAATTTGTTGATTTTCTTTGCCATGCCAAATAAATGCCAAATGATGTGATTTTTTGCATGTTGCTTCTTATGGATGTTAGGATTGATCATGAGTTTTTGTAGAATTTTTGGATCCATTTCCGATTTGTTTGAGATTTTCTTTGCTGGTTGACCATTTGTGGACTTTTGATGAGTGTTGAACTTTAATGATTTGTGAAATGCTTATGCTTTATCATATGAACTTGAAATTTTGTACATATTTTCTAGACACATTGAAGTTTGTTGTGGCTTTGGTTTGAGTCATTTATCATTTGTCATCTTTGTTTTAGGATTGCCTTAAGTTGATGTATCAATTTGTGCCTCCTTTGAGCTTGGTTGTGCTTACCTTGACTTGATGAATTTGATTTCCATGCTTATACTTGTCCAAATGCCATGATTTTTGGTGTGTTGATCATTTTATGGGTTCTGTTTTGCCATGATTTTTCTTGGAATTAATTGAACCATTTTGGAATTAATATGCATTTGTTCATTCTGTTGCTTCAATATGGTTTCAACTTGCATACCTTGCCTTCAATTGATCATAAAATGCATTTGGTAAATGATATTGATGTGAGACTTTCTGCTATGTGTCAATAATTGTTTGAAGTTTCATCATGTCAAATTTCAGCTTCTGTTTTAAATTTTTTTCCCATCTTTGACCCTAGGCTTTGACCTAGTGGTTGGTTGCTCATGTTTGAAGTTTTGTTTCAGGTTACACATACAAGTTACACAATTGATGATGCCTCATCTTGAGAGCATTTGATATTTGCTTTTGATTACTAATGTGTGTTTTGTGGGTTGATGTTGACTCTCTTGAGCTTGACTTGTGGCTTATGCCTTTGTATATTGGTTGTCTGTTGCCTTAACTGTTGGTTGTTTGTCTGTATAGTATACTGATTTGTTTGATGTTTCCACAGGTACATTAGTTGCTTAAGTTCATTTTGAACTTGCTTTTGCTTGGTTGCTTAACCACTTTAGGTATAACCTCTCTTCTTCATGTAGTCTGGAAGACCTGGCTTGTTATGTGGCCAGGCACTTGGCTGAAGTCCTCCTTAAGAGGCGATGCTTGTGTTTGTTTATTCTTTGTGCCAAGCAGGAAAAGTCCTCATGTGAGGTAATTGGTAGATAAAAGAGATGTGTAGTCCATCTCCTACTATTCAGTGTGTCATCCCTTTGCTCACATTACATGTTGATGCATTGTGGATCCTAACCCTAAATCTATAGAGTCATTCACTTGTGGAGAGAGTTCCAACTTTCTGAACTCCCACACATTCTATTATTCAAAGCTCTCCCAGGCCAGGGATAGAAGCTATGAGGCACACCCCTCATCTCCATTTCATCTGCTTCACCTTAACTCTCAATGTTAAGGTTAAGAGCACAACTTACCCCATTCCAGTTGACTTTAAAGTCTAACCCTTGCTTGAGCCTAATTGCTTGTATATAGTGTGTGCTAACTGAATCATTGATTGCTTATAGGTTCATCTGTACATGTTTGCTTGTTTGCCTTTGTGCATTTATCATCATTAATTGTTCATTATTGCATGATCATCATTTCATATCTTTGTGACACATTTTTGTTTGTCCATTGAGGAATCAACTGTAAGTCCATTCATTGGCCATTGTTCCTATGATTTGGAAGGGATTGAGTGTAAGACCATTTCATTGGCCACTTATGTCCTCTTTGCTAGTGCTTTTGTTTGTTTGATGTATGTGAGGATTCAATTGTAAGTCCATGTTGTTGGCATTTGTACTCCTATGATCATCCTTTGGAGATTGGTATAAGCCCAGATAGATTGGCATCTGACATCCATGTTTTGTTTTGTTTTAGGAGATTGGAATAAGTCCATTTATTGGCATCTGATATCCTTGTTTGTTTTAGGAGATTGGTGTAAATCCATTGAGTGGTATCCGGTATCCGTGTTTGTTTTGTGAGATTGGTATAAGTCCATTGATTGGCATCCGGTATCATTGTTTTGTTTTAGGAGATTGGTGTAAATCCATTGATTGGTATCCGGTATCCACCTTTGTTTGTGAGATTGGTATAAGTCCATTGATTGGCATCCGGTATCACCTTGCTTTGCATTTGCTTACTTTCTTTGTTGCTCATTCCAAAGGACACACTTGAATCATCTTCCATATGATTTCAAGAGGTGAACATCTAAGAAGTTTTACTTCCTCACCCTCCCATTTTTGTGTGTGTTTCCAAAACTCCCTTTTCACATGTTAATCCAAAATTTTGACATCTATTGTGCAAACATTCTCATCTCTTTTCAAATTAGAAACCTAGGCTTTAGGCCTTTGATTTTTCAAACTCCATTTCATAATACTTCTTTAAATTGAATTCTAAGCATACTTTGACCACTCTTTTGTGAATAAATCCTAATTGGTTAATCCAACTCATTCAATGGTTTTGTGGCTTTGTCCATTCTTGATAAGTTTTCATACATTAGCCATAGGTTTGATTTATCCTAGTTGGTTGATATTAATCTCACCTTCTTGTCCTTAGTGATTGAATTGTAAGACTTCCTTGCTTATTATAGGGTTAACCCCTCACTAGCAAGTTGAAGTTGTTCTCACATGGTGGACCTGTTGCTTGTATAAGGTTGAGTTTTCTCCCGTGGATAACGAAAGACCTTAGGGCTTTTGTTTTAAAAATGAACCCACTCATATTTTGAAAATCTTTTAGCCGAACTACGGTGTTTTGATCCTTACCTTTCATGGAAGGTACGTAGGCAACGGGTTCATCCGTTCAAACACAAAAATAATAAATTGTATATTCTCTTCCCATCTTCCCAATCATGTTTGCACAATATGTCGTAAACAAATAAACTTTTTATACAACAAGTGTGAAAAGGGCTCCCTAGGAGTACCTAGGACGTTTTGGGTGCCTAACACCTTCCCATTGCGTAATTAACCCCTTACCCAGACTCTCTGATCTTTTCATTAGTTTTCTATGTGTAAAACTTCTTAGGCTTTTGTTCGCTTTTTAGCCAATCTTTGGATAAATAAAAGTGCGGTGGCGACTCGATTTCTTTGTATGCTTTGCTTTTGATTTAATCAATAAATCATAAAGTGACGAATACACCGCTACAGAAAAGTGGCGACTCTGTTGGGGATCTGATTAGACCTTCCCTGGTGGTTTTGCCTACTTTTCACCCTTGTTGTATGATATTTGTTTATCTACTATTTGACATATTTTTGTACAATTTGGGATAACTGTATTGAGTGTAATGTCTGAATTGCTTGATATACAATTGTTGTTTGCTTTGGTGATCTCTGTGAGATGAGTTCTATACCCGAACTCGAGTGCACTCTAGGATAGGAGAATGGCATAGTCTTGTCGACTTGTGTGGAGTATTCCTTAACAAGTTGACTTGCGAGTCCATTCACTTGGTGGAGGTCATGTTGGATTAATAATGTCACACAAGTTATTTGTGGTTAGGCATTATTCTTTCAATCATGTGCCTTAGAAGCCAAGGACCGTAGTTTACCAAACCCATCTTGGCCTATTTTTAGGACGTAGTGCGGAGGTCGTTCAGATGTCAGATCTGATGCGATTGTTACGCGATACTACACTCATAAGAGTCTCTCTTGAGAATATTTTTGGAATACGAGTATTCGTTCCTCCGATAATATCCGAAAGATGGGACGATGATTATGGGAACCTCTGGTAGAACATGTCTGGCAGGTTTAAACCCTAGTACACTCCTTTTGGGTGGTTCTTAACTAGGACTCCATGCTCGTGACTCTCAGCAAACCCGTGATTCATGGTTGGGTCGTTCAAATATCATTAATATCAATGGAACTTGGGTGTTAATAAGGTAAACCATAATTCGCCAAAATGGATGGTTGATATTAAGGATGTTTGAGCCGGTTCATGTATTGTTAATATCAATGGAACTTGGGTGTTGATAAGGTGAAAACCATAATCCACCAAAATGGATGATTGATATTAGGGATACAATGAGCTTTCCCATGATCTTTGTTTGGTGTGACTTGCTTGATCCTTGAGTGCGATTGTTGCATTCATGCATTCATGCATTCATCTGCATTCATGTCATCAGAAAAAAGGAAAAATTTTCAAGGAACTTAAAGGGTTTTATTTGCAAAATTTTCAGACATGGAAAGACCGAAAAGGCATACAAAGAAGTACAGCTTTAGACAACCCGATGTGAAAGAGTTAAGGAATCTGACATCTTATGTATTAGATCCCTTGGGTTTCAAAGCTCGTTATGGGAAGCTTCTGCCTCTGTTGACTACTCAGGTTGATGAGGGTTTGATGAGTACTTTGGCTCAGTTCTATGATCCTCTGTATCACTGCTTCACATTTCCGGACTTCCAGCTGTTGCCTACGCTTGAGGAGTATTCTCATCTTATTGGGATCCCGATTCTGGATCAAGTGTCATTCAGTGGCTTAGAGAGTATTCTGACTTCTCGAGAGATCGCAGACTTGTTGCACATAGATGAAGCATTGATTAAAGCTAATCTGACTACCAAAGGTGGAATTCAGGGTCTTCCTTCTGATTTCCTCATCGCTCAAGCTACCGTTTATGGGAAGGCCAGGAGTGAGGATGCCTTTGAGGCTTTATTTGTGCTCCTCATTTATGGTTTGGTATTGTTCCCCAACATCGACAAATTTGTGGATGTGAACGCCATTAGGATCTTCTCAGTTCTTAATCCCGTTCCGACTCTGTTGGGTGATGCCTATTTCTCTTTGCATCTGAGGAATGCAAAGGGTGGAGGAGTTATCGTGTGTTGTTTGCCTCTGCTGTATAAGTGGTTTATTTCTCACTTACCGCAGACGATCGCTTTCAAGGAGAACAAGGGATGTCTACGGTGGTCTCAGAGACTTATGTCTCTCACTAATGATGATATCTCTTGGTATGATCGTGTGTATGATACTGTTCAGATTATTGATTATTGTGGTGAATTCCCTAATGTGCCTCTTCTCGGTACATGTGGTGGGATCAACTACAATCCTATTCTAGCACGTCGACAGCTTGGGTTCCCCCTAAAGGATAAACCTCATAACATTCTGTTAGAAGGTGTATTCTTTCAGGAGGGTAAAGATCCCCAAGGCCTGAAAACCAGATTTGTCCACGCTTGGCGCAAGATTCAGAAGAAGGGTAGGAATGAGTTGGGTCCAAAGAATTGCATTGCTTTGGAGCCTTATACTTCTTGGGTCAGACAGAGAGCTTTTGAGTACCTTATGCCGTACGATCATCCGAGACCTACATCTTTGGATGTGGCTGGGCCTTCAACCCTCCCTAACCAAGATGTAGAGGAGTTGAGAGAAGAAGACCTTTCACGTGCTTGGATCCGTGAAAGAGAGGAATTGCTTCATCAGCTTAAGGAGAAGGACACTCTGATTGAGTTTCTCGAGCATCAGGTGATCGATGATCCGAATGATACTTGGACTTCGCTGCTTCCTCAGTCTTCCAAGTTCTGGAAGAGGAAGTATGATCGACTTGCAAAGGAGAAAGCGGACATGGAAGCAGCCTATGAGAGAGAGATCAAGAAGCTTTGTGCATCTCGTCTTCCAACATCTCGAGCTTCTAGGGATCCATAGGATGTCTATTTTCCTTCTCCCTTGTAATAATCAAAAATGTTGTACTTCTTTGTTCAAAATATATTTGATGAGATATTTT
The DNA here is from genome assembly GCF_024323335.1 of Lathyrus oleraceus. Lineage (NCBI taxonomy): Eukaryota > Viridiplantae > Streptophyta > Magnoliopsida > Fabales > Fabaceae > Lathyrus > Lathyrus oleraceus. Next base: position 470,168,368 of record NC_066585.1, read on the forward strand.
TCCATATGCTATTAAATGTTTAAAATTTAAAATTTGCAAATAAATACCCTAAAAGTTCCTTGAAAATAAAAACAAAGCATATGCACGAGCATTACATGCATCATTTTGCATGAGCAGGTGTCGTTCTTGGTCTTCTTGTCTGTGGCCTCGCTCGTCTGAGTGCTCTGATGGAGCAGTTTCAGTCTGCCCAGAACCAACCTTCTCCACTTTCTGCAACTCCTCCCCAGAGGACGGTTATATCTGAAGTCGTTGCTCCGACTGTGCCAGCTGCCAGTGCTCATTTCATGCCGCATGCCATGCCAGCCGGGTTTCCGTTGGGTATGCCTCCAGGTTTCATGCCAGATATTCCACCTCCAACTTTTTCTTCCATGTCGGCATCTAGACCGATCCTTGCTGCTGCTCCTCCTGTCGTGCATACCATTCCCAGGGTAGACGACACCATCTATCATTCTGAGCCGTCTGAGGGCCCAGATGTCAATGAGAAGATGGATGCAATGAACGACCAATTCCTCGAGCTGCGAAAGGAATTGAAGACCCTCCGAGGGAAAGATCTGTTTGGCAAGTCTGCTGCTGAACTTTGCCTTGTTCCCGGTGTTAAGATTCCGATCAAGTTCAAAGTGCCTGACTTTGAAAAGTATAAGGGGAACACCTGCCCTCTCGCTCACCTGGTCATGTATGCCAGGAAAATGTCTACGCAAACAGATAATGATCAGCTTCTGATCCATTATTTCCAGGATAGTTTGTCTGGTGTGGCTCTTCGCTGGTATATGAGCCTTGATAGTGCAAACATCCGATCCTTCAATGATCTTGGCGAAGCCTTCGTCAAGCAATATAAGTACAACGTTGATATGGTGCCTGACCGTGATCAACTCAGGGCCATGTCCCAGAAGGATAAGGAGACATTTAAGGAGTACGCCCAGAGGTGGCGAGAGCTGGCAGCTCAGATTACTCCTCCGCTAGAAGAGAAAGAAATGACTAAGATCTTTTTGAAGACTCTTAGCTCATTCTATTATGAGCGGATGGTTGCGAGCGCTCCCTCTGATTTCACCGAGATGGTGAACATGGGGATGTGTCTGGAGGAAGGAGTCCATGAGGGACGTCTGTCAAAAGATGAGAGCTCTTCTAAACGGTATGGGGCGTTTAAGAAGAAAGATGGGGAGGCACATCATGTGCAGTCCCATGCTAAACTAAGAAGACCCTCTGTGCAGAGGAAGCCAGTACGTCGTTCCAGCAATCAGCACCAGGTGGCTCATATAGCACCTGTTTTCAGAGATAATGCTCAATATTAGCAGCCCAATCAACCTCAGTATCAACAGCAACACCGTCCACAGCAACAGGCTTACCAGCCTCGTGGCAGCACCAACAATCAAGCCAATCTGAATTATGATAGGAAGAAGATAAACTTCGATCCCATTCCTATGTCATACGCTGAATTGTATCCTTCCTTGTTGGAAAGGAAACTGGTTACTCCCAGGGATCCTCCAGCTGTGCCTGCGAACCTGCAATGGTGGTATAAGCCAGATAAACACTGTGTTTATCATTCCGGTGCTCCGGGACACAATATTGAGAATTGCTATCGGCTGAAGACTAAGGTACAAGACCTTATGCGGTGCGGTATTCTGAGCTTTGAGGACTCAGGCCCCAATGTTACAAAGAACCCATTGCCCGAGCATGGGAAATCAGTGAACATGGTCCAGGGGTGCCCTGGGAAGTATAAAGTCAAATATGTGAGTCATATTCGACAGTCATTGGTCGAGTTGCATCGTTTGCTGTGTCAATACAGCCATATGGAGCATGACCATGACAGGTGCCGCATCTGTTCTGTTAACATATTGGGTTGTCGCCAAGTGCGAAGAGAGCTTCAAGAGCTGTTGGATGAAGGTACTATAGAGATTCTTCAGAACCGTAATGTTGATGAAGATGAACCAGAAGTCAACGTTATTTCTCCCGTGTTCAAGCTACCCGAGCCTGTTGTCATCCGTTATGATGGCAGCAAGCCGAAGGTCTCTCCTTCATTGGTAATCAAGCCTGCAGGCCCTGTGCCTTATTCTTCGGATAGAGCTATTCCCTTCCAATATAATCCCGTTGCTGTGGAGGATGGAAAAGAAGTGTCGTTGCCTTCCACTTCTGTTACTAATATTGCTGATGTGAGCGGGTTGACCCGTAGTGGTCGTGTGTTTTCTGCACCCCCTAAGCCTCATGTTGCTTCTGATTCTGCCGAGCGTCCGGTTGGGACGGCTGTGAATGTTCAGAACCCGACACTTGCTGTTGCCAAACCCTCCTCTGTACAAAAGACTCCTGATTCTTTTGGTGGCCCGAGTGGCACTGTGAATGAAGAATGTGATGAGATGCTGAGGCTCATCAAAAAGAGTGAGTACAAAGTTGTAGACCAGCTTCTACAAATGCCATCCAAAATCTCCGTATTATCTCTGCTTTTGAATTCAGAACCCCATAGGGAGGCTCTGCAGAAAGTATTGGATCTGGCATATGTTGATCATGATGTCACCATAGAACAGTTCGATAGTATAGTTGCAAACATCACTGCTTGCAACACTTTGAGTTTCTGTGACGCTGATCTCCCTGAGGAGGGAAGAGACCACAACATGGCTCTACATATTTCCATGAACTGCAAGACTGATACCATGTCCAACGTGCTAGTTGACACTGGATCATCTCTTAATGTATTGCCAAAGACCACACTCTCTAGATTGTCATATCAGGGTCCTCCCATGAGACAGAGTGGTGTTGTTGTGAAGGCTTTTGATGGGTCGCGTAAGACTATGATTGGGGAAGTTGATCTCCCGATCAAGATTGGACCTAGTGATTTCCAAGTTACCTTCCAGGTTATGGATATCCACCCATCATATAGTTGTCTCCTTGGTAGACCATGGATTCATGAGGCTGGCGCCGTGACATCCACCCTACACCAGAAGCTGAAATTCGTGAAGAATAAGAAACTGGTTGTGGTAGGGGGAGAAAAGGCTCTCCTGGTTAGCCACTTGTCTTCTTTCTCTTATATTGATGCTGAGGATGAAGTTGGAACGCCTTTCCAAGCTTTATCTATTGCTGAGCCGATTGAGAAGAAGTCTCCTTCATTTGCTTCCTATCGTGATGCGAAACTGGCCATTGAATGTGGCGCAGTTGCTGGTTTGGGGAAGATGATTGAGCTTGAAGACAATAGATCCCGGGCTGGCATTGGCTATTCTTCTGGGGCATTTAACGAGCAAGGTTTATTCCAGAGTGGAGGTTTCATCCATGTTGATCAACCTGAAGAAGCTGCTGCTATCTTGGAAGAGGATGTAGAGGATCTGAGCAACTTCATCATACCTGGTGATGTCTGCCACAATTGGGTCGCTGTAGATGTTCCTACAGTCATTCATAGATCAAAGTAATGGTTCACTTTGTTTAAAACCCTTCTCCCATGCCAAAAGGAGAAGTGATGACATTGTTGGCAGCATTTATACAATGATATTTTCATTCAATTAATGCATTGTTAAACATTTGTTTTTCCATTTGTTTTCAGTTTTTGCTTTTGCATGAAATCAGTGATCACAAAAAACCTATAAAAACAAGAATAAAAGCAACATTTTTCATCTGCATGATGATTTGCTTGTTTAAATTCTGAAGTTTTTTATTAACCAAAATTATTATGCAGGTTGATTCTAAAACCCATTGAACATAATGATCCAACGCCATCTCCCAATTTTGAATTCCCTGTATTTGAGGTAGAGGAAGATGATGTTGAAGAGATTCCTGATGAGATTACCCGTCTCCTGGAGCACGAGAAGAAGATCATTCAGCCGCACCTTGAAGATTTGGAAACGGTCAACTTGGGGTCCGAAGATTGTGTTCGTATGGTGAAGATTGGGGCACTTCTTGAAGAGTCTGTCAAGAAGAGATTGATTGAGTTGCTACGAGAATATTCCGATATCTTTGCTTGGTCGTATAAAGACATGTTGGGTTTAGATACAGATATTATGCAACATTTCCTGCCTTTGAAGCCTGAGTGCGTGCCTGTGAAGCAGAAGCTCAGAAGAACTCATCCAGATATGGCAGTGAAGATCAAAGAGGAAGTTCAGAGGCAAATTGATGCGGGGTTTCTGGTGACTTCTACATATCCTCTATGGGTGGCCAATATTGTGCTTGTGCCTAAGAAGGACGGAAAAGTCCGTATGTGTGTTGATTACAAAGATTTGTACAAAGCTAGTCCTAAAGATGATTTTCCTCTACCACACATTCACATGTTGGTAGACAATACAGCTAAATTCAAAGTCTTTTCCTTCATGGACGGATTTTCCGGATATAACCAAATCAAGATGGCACCCGAGGATATGGAGAAGACAACATTCATCACACCTTGGGGAACATTCTGTTATCGAGTGATGCCCTTCGGTTTGAAAAACGCCGGAGCCACGTATCAACGAGCTATGACTACCTTGTTTCATGATATGATGCACAAGGAGATAGAGGTCTATGTTGATGATATGATTGCTAAGTCCCGAACGGAAGTTGAACATGTTGAGCATTTGTTGAAGCTTTTTTAGCGTTTGAGGAAGTTTAGACTTCGCCTGAATCCGAACAAATGTACATTTGGAGTCCGTTCCGGTAAGTTGTTGGGATTTGTTGTCAACGAGAGAGGTATTGAAGTTGATCCTGCAAAGGTCAAAGCAATACAAGAGATGCCTGCACCCAAAATTGAGAAGCAAGTCTGAGGTTTTCTTGGCCGCTTGAATTATATCTCTAGATTTATATCCCACATGACTGCCACATGTGCGCCGATATTCAAGCTCCTTCGGAAAGATCAGTCTCATGATTGGACCGAGGATTGCCAGAAAGCTTTCGACAGTATCAAGGAATATCTGTCTGAACCTCCGATCTTGTCTCCTCCTGTGGAAGGAAGACCTCTGATTATGTATTTGACTGTGCTTGAAGACTCGATGGGTTGTGTACTCGGTCAACAAGATGAATCAGGGAAGAAAGAATCTGCTATCTACTACCTCAGTAAGAAATTTACTGATTGTGAGTCTCGGTACTCTATGCTTGAGAAGACGTGCTGTGCTTTGGCTTGGGCTGCTAAGCGTTTGCGCCAGTACATGATAAATCATACGACGTGGTTGATATCCAGAATGGATCCAATCAAGTATATCTTCGAGAAGCCTGCTTTAACCGGGAGGATTGCCCGATGGCAGATGTTGTTATCTGAGTATGATATCGAGTATCGAGCTCAGAAAGCTATCAAAGGTAGTATCTTGGCTGACCATTTAGCGCACCAGCCGATTGAAGATCATCAGTCTGTTCAGTATGACTTCCCTGATGAGGAGATTCTGTATCTGAAAATGAAAGATTGTGATGAGCCTACACTTGATGAAGGTCCGGAACCTGGTTCCAGATGGACGATGGTGTTTGATGGCGCTGTAAATCAGTATGGAAATGGTATTGGGGCAGTAATCATTACTCCTCATGGCACGCATATTCCGCTTACAGCAAGGCTAACTTTCAAATGCACGAATAATATGGCTGAGTATGAGGCCTGTATTATGGGATTGGAAGAATGCATTGATTTGAGAATCAAACATCTTGATGTGTATGGTGATTCGGCCCTGGTTGTCAATCAGATCAAGGGTGAATGGGAGACGAATCAGCCAGGTCTCATTCCGTATAGAGATTATGCAAGAAGGATTTCAACGTTCTTTACAGAAGTTGACTTTCATCATATTCCTCGAGAGGATAATCGGATGGCAGATGCTCTTGCTACGCTTGCTTCCATGATTGTGGTCAAGTATTGGAATGAGGTTCCCAATGTTGCCGTGATGCGCTTGGATAGACCAGCTCACGTATTTGCAGTGGAAGAAGTGAATGATGACAAGCCTTGGTATTTTGATATCAAGAATTTCCTCCAGAACCAGGTCTACCCGCCTGGGGCATCTGTGAAAGATAGGAAAACTTTGAGAAGGTTGTCAGGCAGTTTCTACCTCAGTGGTGAAGTGCTGTATAAGAGAAATTTTGACATGGTTTTGCTCAGATGCGTGGATAGACACGAAGCAAACCTGTTGATGACTGAGGTCCATGAGGGTTCATTTGGTACTCATTCCAATGGAAATGCCATGGCTAGAAAGATGTTGAGAGCAGGCTACTATTGGCTGACAATGGAGTCTGACTGCTGCAAATATGTGAAGAAATGCCACAAGTGTCAGATTTATGCGGATAAGATTCATATTCCTCCGACACTTCTGAATGTGATTTCATCACCATGGCCTTTCTCTGTGTGGGAAATTGACATGATCGGCATGATTGAACCGAAAGCGTCCAATGGGCACCAGTTTATTCTCGTAGCAATTGATTACTTCACCAAATGGGTTGAAGCCGCTTCATATGCGAATGTGACCAGGCAGGTGGTTGTGAAGTTTATCAAGAACCAGCTGATTTGCCGTTATGGTGTGCCAGATAAGATCATTACTGATAATGGATCTAATCTGAATAATAAAATGATGGATGAGTTGTGCGCTGAGTTCAAGATTGCACACCATAACTCCTCTCCTTACAGACCAAAGATGAACGGGGCTGTTGAAGCTGCTAATAAGAATATCAAGAGGATTATCCAGAAGATGACAATTACGTACAACGATTGGCATGAGATGCTGCCATTTGCTTTGCATGGATATCGTACATCCGTCCGCACTTCAACAGGGGTAACCCCTTTCTCTCTTGTTTACGGCATGGAGGCTGTTCTCCCAGTAGAGGTGGAGATCCCATCAATGAGAGTCTTGATGGAAGCCAAGTTGACTGATGCTGAATGGATTCAGAGTCGTTACGACCAGTTGAATTTGATTGAAGAGAAGCGATTGACTGCCATGTGTCATGGTCAGTTATATCAGCAGAGAATGAAGAAAGCATTCGATGAGAAGGTCAAACCTCGTGTGTTCCGAGAAGGAGACCTCGTGCTCAAGAAAGTCTTGTCTTTCGCGCCTGATTCCAGGGGCAAGTGGACTCCAAACTACGAGGGTCCATATGTTGTTAAGAGAGCCTTTTCAGGCGGTGCTTTGATGCTTACAACAATGGATGGGGAGGATTTCACTCGTCCTGTGAATTCAGATGCAGTCAAGAAATACTTTGCCTAAAAAAAAGTATACGCAAATGAAAAACAGAATAGATCGCTAAGTTGAAAACCCGAAAGGGCGGCTTAGGCAAAAATGAGCGTCTCGGTGGAGAACCCGCAAGGGTGATCCAGGCAAAAGTTAGAGACATGAAAAAAAAAAGAATATTTGCATCCCGCTAGATTGAGTACCTCACCCTGGGGCAATCTAGGCGAAAATTAGGGATTTGGCAAGTAACTGCATCCTGACAAGATTTTCTGTTCCGCATCCGTCTTTTCGTCAGAAGTTCTCGATTCATCGTCGACTGAAGCTTCGAATACATCGAGATTCAAATTGGTAGAGAAAGGATCATTATGTTAAATGTAGCCCTCTTCCAATATATATCACTGATTTCAAATTTGTACAGATCTATGGAGTCTTGCCATTTGCAGGCTACCATTCCATCAAATCAATTTGAGCTTTTTATCCAATTATTTGCACTCTTATTTGTTTCAATTCAAACAAATGTTTTGCATGTTTTAATTGATAAAATGTCATTGTTTCAAACAAATAAATTTTTCAAATTTGTTGTTTTAAACAAAGTGAACATTCACAATGATGAAAGGATACTTAAGAATTTCTCAGTGCTCTCCCAAGGGTGGCATGATTTCCAACAGGTAAGACATTTGTTCATATTCCTGGCATGGTTGTATCCTCTTTATCCTGCTTTGTTGTTGGGGTTTTTCCCCAAGCAGAGTTGTTAGTTAGGTTAATCCCCAAGCAGAGTGCTTGTTGAAGATTTCATTTTCTTCTTCAGCAGTATTCTCTCCCAGCATGGGTGTTTTCCTTTTGGAAGATTCGGTAGGTGGTGGTTTGAAACCCCGGTACCCAGTCTCTCTCCAGTACAGTCGCTAGCGGAGTTGTTGTTTCTCTCCTCAGCATGGTTGCTTTCTTTTTGAAGATTCAGTGGTGGGTGGATTGATATCCCGGTACTTTACCACTTCCCTCAGCGCAGTCACCTACAGATTTGTTGCTAGCTCCCCATCAGAGCGTTTAGCCTTCAGCAGAGAAGTAATTATTTTCCTCCTTAGCAGTTGTTGATTTGTTTTTGGAAGGTGTAGCATTCAGTGGTTGATCCCCCAGCTCTCCTCCATATCCCCAGTGGGTCCTTCAGTGGATGCCCTAGCCGCCAATAGATTTGTGGTTTGGTGGATTGTATTTATGCAAAATCCCCAAAAGAGTTGGTATCCCCAACAGAGTCAGGTTTGCATCTGCGATAATCCCCTCGGAGCCTCCGTCAGAGCTGGTATCCTCGACAGAGTTGCTGTTATGGCAGTTTCTGCTTGTTAAAATCTCTGTTTCCCCAGTAGGGTCAGTTGGTGGTCTAGCATCCAGAGATTGGGTTGATTCTCTAATTGCTCTTGATCCTCAATAGAGTGGCTTGTTGCAGAATCTACTTGTGTGATCCGTTTTTCCTTCAGTGGGTGTATTCCCGATGGAGTGACTATTTGTGTCTTCCCCAGGTAGAGTTGCTTGTGTAGTAGATTCTACATGGATGACCTGTTCTCCCTTTGTGGGTTGTTCCCCAGTGGAGTTGTGTGGATTTGCTTTCATAGCAGTTCTCGCTTGTGCAGTGAATTTTTGATGCTGAGGATCCCCCTGCAGATATCTTGGGATTTCTCCCATTCCCCAACAGATTTGTCTTTGTGGATGTTGTTGCCTGTTGTGACTTTCTGTACTCCAGTTGGGTTGTTTGTTGATCCATCGCTCAGAGATTTTGTGATTTTGTGATATCTTTGATCTTTTGCCTCCCCGCAGATCTTTGCTTTTCAGCATGTGGATCTCCAGCAGATTGGCTTTCCAGTTGGTTTTTCCCCTGGAAGTATAGTACCGGATGCTTGATTCCGTGCCTGTTTGTGTTAGATATGTCTGTCTTGTCAGCATTTATCAAACATAAATCACGCATATTCATGCATAATCATAAACATTTAGATATTCATGTTGCATCTTTTGCCATATATCTCTTGTTTGTTGTTTCCTGCTATGGGTGATATAGATCTCTTAATAGATCTTCCCAGGCAGATGTCAGGTGTTTAAATCTCTCAATATAGAGTCAGCCCCATAAGCAGAAAGTGTTTGTTCTTTCCTTCTGCAGTTCCCCACTGAGATATATCCTCGTGGATGACGGTTTCTTCCGTTTCCTCCCAACATATATATTGGGATGGATTTTCCTATTGAGGTATATCCTCATTAGGACGTGTCTTGATTCAGTCTGTCTTTTCGGTTTGATCCCGAATTGGCTATTTATCAGCTGTTTCTCGTGCTTCCCTGTGGAATAAATGAATAATTTGCCCAGTAACCGACATTAATTCTTTTATCCCCAGCGGAATCTTTTTGGGCCTCTACCCTTATACCGGTAGTTGTAAGTCCTATGTTCCCTCTTCTTGGTGGAATTTATGGTTATATACCTTTTATTCCTCAGCAAGAGTCGATTTGGTTTTCTACCCAATATTCGGTAGTTGTAAATCCTAGTTTTTCTGCTCTTCAGCAGTTTGTGGTTTGTTATAAACCCTATTTTGTGTCCCGTGCGGAATTGTGATTCTTTCATTCCCACGCGGAGTTTTGGTTTTCTACCCAATATTCGGTAGATGTAAACCCTATCTTTTTATCCTCATCAGAGTTGTCGACTACTACCCCGTATTCGGTAGTTGTAAGTCCCATCTCTTTTCCCCTAGCAGAGGTAACCTTTGTGGTCCGTTCTGGTTGATGGTGGATTTTGTGGTCTTCTACCCAGTATTCGGTAGTTGTAAATCCTATGTTGTTGTGGTTTTATTCCCAACGGAGTCTGTGCTTTTTGTGGATAATTGCCGGTTGCTAGCAATTTTATCCCCAGCCAGAGTTTTGGTTTTCTACCCCGTATTCGGTAGTTGTAAACCCTAATTTCTCCCCTTTGCAGAGTTAACCTTGTTGTTCATCCTAACCGATGATGGTTACTCTTTGTGGTTATCTTCATTCGTTGTTCAATGTTGGTATTCCTCCCTTGCATCTGGATAATTGCCGGTTGCTAGCAATTTTATCCCCAGCAGTCTTCTGGATCATTGTCGTATGCTTGCAATGTTATCCCTTTGAAGTCGCCACCAGGTTCCTTATGGATAATTGTTGTTTATGCAATTCATCCCCAGATCATTGATTTTGTATCAATGTATCCCCAACGAGTCTTCTTTCATTTACCCGTTTGCTTGGTAATGATTGTTGCTCCCTTTGATTGGTCATCATTATATACCTAGTTTGGTATCCCGATGCCTTTCTTTTCGGTCGATTTATCCTTCATTAACCCAGTAATCGGTTGTGGATAATCTTCCATGCGAGTGTGTTATCCACGTTCTGACGGTAATGGATAATATATCTCATGCACTCTTCAGTCGAAGCCTGTTGTGTTTCCCCAGTTGAGTAAGGTTCGTTTTTCCTTTATGGAATCGAATATTCTTTGTCTCTTGGATAATTGCGGGATGCTTGCAGTTTATCCTCTGTGAGTTGTCTTTCGTTTACCCTGTTGTTGTTGGTAACGATTGTCTCTCTTTTTGATTGACCACCTATTATATGCCCTAACCGGTATCTCTGGTGTCTCTTCCTTTTCGAGTATATTACTCACGTTCTGACGGTAATGAATAATATATCTCTTTCACTCTTTGGTTGGAGTCCTTTGTTGATCTTCCCCACTAGAGTAAGATTCGTATTCTTTGTAGAATCGAATATTCCATCCTTTAACAAGTTCGTGTTTCGGATGATGAGTGTTTTGGCATATATACAAATTCACATTTTCGGTAGGTCACCTATTATATGCGCTAACCGGTATCCCTGGTGTTTCCTTCCATGCGAGTGTATTGTCTACGTTCTGACGGTAATAGATAATATATCTCATGTGAGTATTCTATCCACGTTCTGACGGTAATGGATATTATATCTCATGCGCTCTTTGGGTTTATGTCCCTAGTTGAGTAAGATTCGTTTTCTTGTTGTGGATTCGAACGTCCATCCTGTAAGTCGAATTGCTTTTTCAAGACCTCCTTTCGGATGATGAGTGTATTGGCATATATACCAATTCACGTTTTCGGTAGGTCACCTATTATATGCCCTAACCGGTATCCCTGGTGTTCCTTCCTTTCTGCTCCCTATTATGACCTTGGTCCCCTGTGGAGTCAGATTTTCCGGAGTTGATGTACCTTTTTCAGGTCTTTCTCAGAGGTTGGTTGATTGATATCTCTCACCCTTATACCGGTCTTAGATATTCATTCTTCCTGAGTTTGTTACCCTTATACCGGTAACACCTCATTCTTTGTTACTTCCCCGTGAGAGTCTCTTTGTTAGACCTTCTCCAGTGGAGTTTCCGTTGTGATTTTACCCTTTTATTGTATTGGCGTTTTCCCCAATATATGCAAATTTTCCCCGGCAGGGAGGTTCTTTGTGAACCTTTTCCTTGGTCCGAGTCCGGATTTTCATCCGAAGTATCCTTTGTGGATAGTTCGAGTCAGCTTGTGTCTTTCCATTGGATGTACTTATTCCTTTGGAATTCGTTTCTTCTTTCCCCAGTGTGAGTTCTTCACTCCCCAGTGAGGTCTCCAGTCCAGTCGTGTTTTGTTCACGCAGTGTCAGTTCTGTTCCCCCTAATTCAGAGTCGTGGCCTGCTCACGCCTGCTTTTTCTTTTTATCCCCAATAAGAGTCCCAGTGAGAGTCTTGTAAGAGTCTCTGTTCCTGGTGAGTGTATTACTCCGATGGATCGTCTTTTCTCCTGTGTGAACCATATCCCCACAGAGTTCGTGTCTTTTACATGCACACATCTGCATCATGAGGTCTCTTAGGGACCAAAATTCGTCTCATTACTGTTATTTAAGCCCATTCTACCGCGTCGAGATGAAGATTTCTAAACTTCACTTCTCCGGCTAGAATGACCTTAAATAGGGGCATCTGTAAGACCCCAATTTTGTCCCTAAGATCCCTCATGGCATCATATCATATCATATCATTGCCTCAAGGATCTTTGTGCACCTTGTCTGCTTTCCTGTGGGTGGGTTATCTTTTGAGTGTGGTTTCTTGATCACCAAGCATGTTTGGCATATGTATATCATTGCTTTTCATTTGTTTACTAACCAAAAGTACAAAAATATGTCATCTAACCTTGTTACTTGCAGATGAAGCAATCACAAGTCAAGGCAGTCAAAGGCAGCCATTGAGCAATGGATGTTGCCCATTCTTGAGAATTTGGGCACCATGATCATTAATAAAGAGTTCATATGAGCTATGACATCATTTTGAATCAAAATCCCAAGTGGTAGAGGCTTGAATCTCATCAAGGCATTCTTCAGTCAACTGAAGCCCTAGCCAGTCAACTGTGATTTTTGGAAGTGGGAAGTGATGGGAAATACTTCATTCATGTTCAAACAAGTCTCATTTGACATTTCAAACATCAACATTGAAGAAAATAAAGTCAGGTCAAAACTTTTCAAAAATAGAAAGTGACCTATAATTCAAATTTGCCAAAAATGGAAGGGTTTTCTCCTCAAGATTACATCATCAAGAATGCTTCAAATGAATTTTTGTCCAACATGAAAGTTGAAGATCTGGCTCTCACCTTCCCAAAAAGTCCAAGAACATGAATTTCTCATTTGTGGTTGAAGAGATATGATCAAATCATGGCCAAATGAATTTGAACTTCATAAGTGCATAACTTTTGAACCATAAGGCCAATTGAAGTGGTTCTTTTTGTAACATTTCTCTCTTGATCCCTAATATCCAATTCATGCATCATATTCCATGCATTTTGATCACAAAAATATTGGCATTTTCATTTTCATTTTGGAGGGAAAATCCAAATTCAAAAATTGTGCATTGCTTTCACTTCCAACCAATTGCATTTGCTTCCAAACAGGTTTTTAAGTGCATTTCCAAGCAAATTCGTGCACTGTAGCATTGCATGCATGCATAAGGGGTGAATTGGGCAATTTGGCATTACACTTGGTTTTCACTAATTACTTTGGCATTGCTTAATTGTGATTAACAAGCATCATTAGGAGATAATATATAACCATAATCCTAACAGAAATTCAGAAAAACACTTCACAAATCTCAGATCTAGAATTTTCTCTCCAATTTTCTCTCAACTTTTTCATCCAAATTCTTCATAAACTTTGTCTTGTTCTTGATTTGTTCATCATCCACAAGCATCATTGAAGGTTTTGGAAGCAAGATCTAGAAGAATTGAGCTGATTCGAGGACTGTTGGACCTTGCATCCATTAATGGCAGTTGAAGATTCAAGCGAGATCAAGCACTGTTGAGCTATTATTCTTCATCCATTCATTCATCTAAGCATTGGAGATCAGCTGTTTTTGCTTCTCAAGGCCTGAAAGCTACAATTCCAGTTCTGCATTCTCTTGAAGGTCAGAATTCGACTTTCCTAATTCATGAAATTGATAGATGCATGTTGTAGATCTTTCTTAGGTGATTAATCTGAGCTTTGTTCCATGAAATTCCATGAAGAAATGACTTAGTTCTGTTGATTTTAAGTTTAGCATGTAAATGTTCTTGGCCTCGATTCTTTTGATATAGTTTGAATTAGAATAAACTAAGCCTTGATCCATGATGTACGTTAGAAGACGAGTCCAATGATATGCTGGTTGTGAATTTCTATGCACATGTGTTCTTGAGCTCAAGAACACGATGAATGTTGATGAATGTTAGGGTTTTGCATTTCCAGAACTGGTTTGATCTTCATGAGCGTGTGTTTGCATGTAATTTCATGTTTAAGCCCATGCATTGGTCCAGCGTGGCCTCAGCGTGGCAATTTGATTGGTTGATGTTGATTTGTGCTGCCACATGTACTTAATGAAACGGTGCGTTTCATGATGAAACGCGCCAAGTTCAAATATTCACACGGTTCGATCCCAGCCTGAGACATTTCCAAATTGGCTTGTTGCATTTTAGTTCATTTAGGCTATCCATGTTCATACCATGCTTTCATGTGATTTTTTTTATTTTTCCTTCACTTCAAAAATTCATAAGTTCATGAATAATCATCCAAATGATGTGAGATTTTTTGCACTTTGTTCCTCATGATGTCTAATATTTTATGAGTATTTTTTCAGAATTTGTACTCGGTTGGAATTTAAATTTGCCTAGAGTTTGTGTATGCATATGCTATCTTGCACCTTGCTTGCCATTTTCTTTGAGAAATAATGATGGTTGATCCAATGAATGTGAAAATTGACATGCGTAAAATAGACACCTTGCTGGTAATTTTGGCATTGAGTTTGCATTTTTAGCATTTTTTGTTGTTGAGATATGATCTGATTAATGTAGGCGTGACAATGTGTGTCACACCTTTGCTTGCTCAATTTGTTGATTTTCTTTGCCATGCCAAATAAATGCCAAATGATGTGAGTTTTTGCATGTTGCTTCTTCTGGATGTTAGGATTGATCATGATTTTTTGTAGAATTTTTGGATCCATTTCCGATTTGTTTGAGATTTTCTTTTCTGGTTGACCATTTGTGGACTTTTGATGAGTGTTAAACTTTAATGATTTGTGAAATGCTTATGCTTTATCATATGAACTTGATATTTTTGCACATGTTTTCTAGACACATTGAAGTTTGTTGTGGCTTTGGTTTGTGTCATTTATCATTTGTCATCTCTGTTTTAGGATTGCCTTAAGTTGATGTATCAATTTATGCCTCCTTTGAGCTTGGTTGTGCTTACCTTGACTTGATGAATTTGATTGCCATGCTTATACTTGTCCAAATGCCATGATTTTTGGTGTGTTGATCATTTGATGGGTTCTGTTTAGCCATGATTTTTCTTGGAATTAATTGAACCATTTTGGAATTAATATGCATTTGTTCATTCTGTTGCTTCAATATGGTTTCAACTTGCATACCTTGGCTTCAATTGATCATAAAATGCATTTGGTAAATGATATTGATGTGAGACTTTCTGCTATGTGTCAATAATTGTTTGAAGTTTCATCATGTCAAATTTCAGCTTCTGTTTTAAATTTTTTCCCCATCTTTGACCCTAGGCTTTGACCTAGTGGTTGGTTGCTCATGTTTGAAGTTTTGTTTCAGGTTACACATACAACTTACACAATTGATGATGCCTCATCTTGAGAGCATTTGATATTTGCTTTTGATTACTAATGTGTGTTTTGTAGGTTGATGTTGACTCTCTTGAGCTTGACTTGTGGCTTATGCCTTTGTATATTGGTTGTCTGTTGCCTTAACTGTTGGTTGTTTGTCTGTATAGTATACTGATTTGTTTGATGTTTCCACAGGTACATTAGTTGCTTAAGTTCATTTTGAACTTGCTTTTGCTTGGTTGCTTAACCACTTTAGGTATAACCTCTCTTCTTCATGTAGTTTGGAAGACCTGGCTTGTTATGTGGCCAGGCACCTGGCTGAAGTCCTCCTTAAGAGGCGATGCTTGTGTTTGTTTATTCTTTGTGCCAAGCAGGAAAAGTCCTCATGTGAGGTAATTGGTAGATAAAAGAGATGTGTTATCCATCTCCTACTATTCAGTGTGTCATCCCTTTGCTCACATTACATGTTGATGCATTGTGGATCCTAACCCAAGATCTATAGAGTCATTCACTTGTGGAGAGAGTTCCAACTTTCTGAACTCCCACACATTCTATTATTCAAAGCTCTCCCAGGCTAGGGATAGAAGCTATGAGGCACACCCCTCATCTCCATTTCATCTGCTTCACCTTAACTCTCAATGTTAAGGTTAAGAGCACAACTTACCCCATTCCAGTTGACTTTAAAGTCTAACCCTTGCTTGAGCCTAATTGCTTGTATATAGTGTGTGCTAACTGAATCATTGATTGCTTATAGGTTCATCTGTACATGCTTGCTTGTTTGCCTTTGTGCATTTATCATCATTAATTGTTCATTATTGCATGATCATCATTTCATATCTTTGTGACACATCTTTGTTTGTCCATTGAGGAATCAACTGTAAGTCCATTCATTGGCCATTGTTCCTATGATTTGGAAGGGATTGAGTGTAAGACCATTTCATTGGCCACTTATGTCCTCTTTTCTAGTGCTTTTGTTTGTTTGTTGTATGTGAGGATTCAATTGTAAGTCCATGTTGTTGGCATTTTTACTCCTATGATCATCCTTTGGAGATTGGTATAAGCCCAGATAGATTGGCATCTGACATCCATGTTTTGTTTTGTTTTAGGAGATTGGAATAAGTCCATTTATTGGCATCTGATATCCTTGTTTATTTTAGGAGATTGGTGTAAATCCATTGAGTGGTATCCGGTATCCGTGTTTGTTTTGTGAGATTGGTATAAGTCCATTGATTGGCATCCGGTATCATTGTTTTGTTTTAGGAGATTGGTGTAAATCCATTGATTGGTATCCGGTATCCACCTTTGTTTGTGAGATTGGTATAAGTCCATTGATTGGCATCCGGTATCACCTTGCTTTGCATTTTCTTACTTGCTTTGTTGCTCATTCCAAAGGACACACTTGAATCATCTTCCATATGATTTCAAGAGGTGAACATCTAAGAAGTTTTACTTCCTCACCCTCCCATTTTTGTGTGTGTTTCCAAAACTCCCTTTTCACATGTTAATCCAAAATTTTGACATCTTATGTGCAAACATTCTCATCTCTTTTCAAATTAGAAACCTAGGCTTTAGGCCTTTGATTTTTCAAACTCCATTTCATAATACTTCTTTGAATTGAATTCTAATCATACTTTGACCACTCTTTTGTGAATAAATCCTAATTGGTTAATCCAACTCATTCAATTGTTTTGTGGCTTTGTCCATTCTTGATAAGTTTTCATACATTAGCCATAGGTTTGATTTATCCTAGTTGGTTGATATTAATCTCACCTTCTTGTCCTTAGTGATTGAATTGTAAGACTTCCTTGCTTATTATAGGGTTAACCCCTCACTAGCAAATTGAAGCTGTTCTCACATGGTGGACCTGTTGCTTGTATAAGGTTGAGTTTTCTCCCGTGGATAACGAAAGACCTTAGGGCTTTTGTTTTAAAAATGAACCCACTCATATTTTGAAAATCTTTTAGCCGAACTACGGCGTTTTGATCCTTACCTTTCATGGAAGGTACGTAGGCAACGAGTTCATCCGTTCAAACACAAAAATAATAAATTGTATATTCTCTTCTCATCTTCCCAATCATGTTTGCACAATATGTCGTAAACAAATAAACTTTTTATACAACAAGTGTGAAAAGGGCTCCCTAGGAGTACCTAGGACGTTTTGGGTGCCTAACACCTTCCCATTGCGTAATTAACCCCTTACCCAGACTCTCTGATCTTTTCATTAGTTTTCTATGTGTAAAACTTCTTAGGCTTTTGTTCACTTTTTAGCCAATCCTTTGGATAAATAAAAGTGCGGTGGCGACTCGATTTCTTTGTATGCTTTGCTTTTGATTTAATCAATAAATCATAAAGTGACGAATACACCGCTACAAACACCAAAATGTCCCGCAAGATGTCTAGTTTAAGCATGTCAATTTTCAGATCCATTGGATAAACAATCATCATTTCACAAATCAAATGGCAAGCAAGGTACAAGATAGCACATGTATACACAAACCCTAAGCCAAAACATTTTTCAACCGTGCATAATTTCTGGAAAAATAGCCAAAAAATACTAGACATGATGAGGAGCAAGATACGAAAAACCACACATCATTTGGAGCATTATTTATCGACTTATGAATTTTGGAAGTGAAAGGAAAAATTAAAAACACATGAATGAAGCATGGCATGGATGAATGAAGAAGTGAAATAAAATGCTAAAGGCCTAATTGGAAATGTCCTAAGCCAGGGATCGAACCGAGTGAGATTTTGAAATATGGCGCCTGGTGCTAAACGCACCGTTTTATTTAAGATTGGCTCTGGCCAATCAGAGCGCTGCATGAGCGCTCTCATGAACCAATCAGAAGCTGGCCTTGGAATAAACACATGCAAACACGCAAATTAGGTTTTCAAAGATCAAACAGACTTTTCTGGAAAATTTCTCAGCAACTTCATCGTGTTCATCATCCTCAAGAACAAACATCCACAGAAATTCAAAATACACATATCATTGGACTCATCTTCCATCATACATCACAGATCAATGATTATTTTAAACTAATTCTACATGTATCAAGCAAATCGAACACAATAAGTTTCACATGCCAAACTTTAAATCACCATACCTATCTCATTACTGCATGAAATTCAAAGATCTAAAGCTCAGTGTGCTCAGCATAGAAGGATCTACAACATGCATACAACAATTTCATGAATTATGAGAGTCGAATTCTAACCTTAATGAAGCTACAAAAGTGAAATCAGTGGATTCAGGTCCTGGAAAGCAGAAACAGATGTTCTTCAATGCTTGGATGAATGAATGGATGAAGAATTGGAAGTTAATCGAGCTCGATCTTGCTTGAATCTCCAACTGCCATGGATGAGTGTGAGCTTCAACAGCTTTGAATCTCGATGAATTCTTCTGGATCTTGCTTCAATCTACCTCTCCAATGCTTGTGGATGATGAACAAATCAAGAACAAGGAAATGTTAATGAAGAAATTTGATGAAAAGTTTGAGAGAAAATTGGAGAGAAATTTCTAGATCTGAGATTTGTGAAGTGTTGTTGCCATTTTCTGTTATGATTATCTATATATATGCTCTGTTAATGAAGCTTGTTAATCATAATTAAGCAAATGCAATTGGAATTAGTGGAAATGAAGGTGTAATGCCAATTTTGCAAATTCACCCCTTATGTATGCATGCCAATGGAACAGTTCCCGAGTTTGGCCTTGGAATCATTTCAAATGCTGTTTGGAGCCAAGTGCAAGTGATGAAATGTAAAAACAATGCACCATTTTCAAATTGGAAATTTCCCTCCAAAATTCAAATGAAAATGCAAATATTTTTGCAATGGAAATGCATGGTTTATGATGCATGTTTTGGATAGTGCATGTCAAGAGAGAAATGTAGCAAAAAGAACCACTCCATTTGGCCATTTGGTTGAGAAGTTATGCATGTTGGAAGCTCCATGTACACCTTGCCATGTTTTGGTCATATCTCTTCAACCACAAATGAGAAATTGATGTTCTTGGACATTTTGGAAATGGGAGAGAAAGATCTACAACTTTCATGTTCAACAAAATTTCATTTGAAGCATTTTTGGTCATGTAATCTTGAGGAGAAAACCTTTCCATTTTTGGCAAATTTGACTTATAGGTCACTTTCTATTTTTGGAAAGTTTTGACCTGACTTTATTTTCTTCAATGTTGATGTTTGAAATATCAAATGAGACTTGTTTTAACATGAATGAAGTATTTGTAGGCTCTTCCCACCTCCAAAAATCACAGTTGACTGGCTAGGGCTTCAGTTGACTGAAGAATGCTTTGATGAGATTCAATCCTCTACCACTTGTGATTTTGATTCAAAATGATATCATAGCTCATATAAGCTCTTATGAATGATTATGGTGCCCAAATTCTCAAGAATGGCCACCATCTATTGCTCAATGACTGCCTTTGACTGTCTTGACCTGTGATAGCTTCATCTGCAAGTAACAAGGTTAGATGACATATTTTTGTACTTTTGGTTAGTAAACAAATGAAAAGCAATGACACACAAATGCAAAACATGCTTGGTGATCAAGAAATCACACTCAAAACATAGCCCACCCACAGGGAAGGAGGCAAGGTGCACAATGATCCTTGAGGCAATGATATGATATGATATGATGCCATGAGGGATCTTAGGGACAAAATTGGGGTCTTACACACTGCAGAGAGTTATAGAGCAAGCTTTTGTAGAACATGATGTTATGGTGGATCAATTCGATCATATTGTGGCTAACATCACTTCTTGCAATAATCTTAGCTTCTGTGATGAAGAACTCCCTAAGGAGAGCAGGAATCATAATTTGGCTTTGCACATCTCAATGAATTGCAAAGAGGATGCTTTGTCAAATGTGCTTGTTGATATTGGTTCGTCATTGAATGTGCTTCTGAAGTCAACTTTGTCGAAGTTATCTTACCAAGGAGCGCCTATGAGGTATATCGATGTAATTGTTAAAGCTTTTGATGGTTCGCGCAAAACGGTTATTGGTGAAGTGGACCTTCCAGTTAAGATAGGTCCAAGTGATTTTCAAATTACTTTTCAAGTAATGGATATCCACCCAACCTACAGTTGCTTGTTAGGAAGGCCATGGATTCATGAGGCGGGAGCCGTTACTTCAACTTTACACCAGAAGCTCAAATTTGTGAAGAATGGCAAGTTAGTGATTATTGGTGGAGAGAAAGCGCTATTGGTTAGCCATTTGTCATCTGTATCTTATATGGAAGCTGAGGATGAGGTTGGAACTCTGTTCTAAGCCTTATCTATTGCTGCTGAGAAGAGAGTTGGGGCACATATGTCCTCATTGGAAGATGCTCAAAAGATTGTGGAAGAAGGCAATGTCGACCAGTGGGGGCGCATGGTAGAGGTCTCTAACAACAAAGGCAGAACCAGTTTGGGGTTCCAGAAAGGTTCATCAACTGCAAGGTCTGAAGATATGCAACTTAGCTTCCGTAGCGAAGGGTTCATTCATGGCAATGAACAACACTTAGCTGTTGTGCTAGAGGATGACAAAGAGGAAGACTGCACCAATTTTGTGACGCATGGAAAGGCTTGCCACAATTGGACTGTTGTTGATATTCCTGTTATTTTGCATCGATCTAAGTAATTGCTTTTATATGTTTTTAAATCCTTCTTCTATGCCTAAGGGAGAAGTGAACATTGTTTGGGTATTTTCAAATTGATCATCAATAAAATTAATTCTATTCATCCACATCTATGATGTTTGTTTTTACTTTTTGCTTTATTCCGAAAATGGTAATCACAAAAAACATAAATAAATAATGTAATTATCCATCTGCATAATATTTGGTTAAAAAATCATTTCTCTAAAATCGAAATATCAAATCATTATGCAGATTGGTTCCTAACCCCATTGAATATAATGATCCTTCTCTTTCTCCAAATTTTGAATTCTCAGTGTTTGAGGCCGAGGAGGAAAGTGATGTAGAAGTGAGTGATGAATTATCTCATCTTCTTGGGCAAGATGAAAAGACCATTCAGCCGTTCGAAGAGCAAGTCGAGTTAGTCAATTTGGGTTCCGAGGTTGATGTGAAGGAAGTCAAGATTGGGTATCGACTGTGTTCAGATGTCAAGAAGGGGTTGATTGATCTTTTTCGAGAGTACTTATATGTTTTGCTTGGTGCTATCAAGACATGTCTGGGTTGGATTCTGAGATTGTGGAGCATAGATTGCTGTTGAAGCCAGAATGCCCGCTAGTCAAGCAGAAGTTGATAAGAATGCATCATGATATGGCTGTGAAAATCAAAGAGGAAGTGCATAAGCAAGCCGGTTTCCTTGTGACCGCTGAGTATCCGAAATGGGTGGCCAATATTGTGCTAGTGCCGAAGAAAGATGGAAAAGTCCGCATGTGTGTTTACTATAGAGATTTGAATAAAGCCAGTCCGAAAGATGATTTCCCTCTGCCACACATTGATATGTTGGTAGAAAATACTGCTAAATTCAAAGTCTTTTCATTTATGGATGGATTTTCTAGATATAATCAGATCAAGATGGCACCCGAAGATATGGAGAAGACCATATTCCTTACACCTTGGGGAACATTCTGTTATAGAGTGATGCCTTTCGGTTTAAAGAATGCTGGTGCAACTTACCAGCGATAAATGACTACTCTTTTTCATGATATGATGCATAAAGAGATTGAAGTTTATGTCGATGACATGATTGCTAAATCGATTGATGAAGAGGAACATGTTGAACATTTGTTGAAGTTATTCCAACGATTGAGGAAGTATAAACTCCACTTGAATACCAATAAGTGTACTTTTGATGATCGTTCTGGTAAGTTGTTGGCTTGATTGTTAGCGAGAAGGGTATTGAAGTTGATCCTGCCTAGGTCAAAGCAATACAAGAGATGCCTGCGCCCAAAACTGAGAAGCAAGTCAGAGGTTTTCTCGGCCGCTTGAATTATATTTCCATATTCATTTCCCACATGACTGCCACATGTGCGCCTATATTCATGCTTCTTCGGAAAGATCAGTCTAGTGATTGAACCGAAGACTGCCAGAAAGCTTTTGACAGTATCAAGGAAGATTTGCTTGAACCTCTGATTTTGTCTCCACCTGTTGAACGAAGACCATTGATCATGTATTTGACTGTGCTTGATGAAAGTATCGGTTGTATTCTTGGTCAGCAAGATGAGACTGGAAAGAAAGAATTTGCAATCTACTACCTCAGTAAGAAATTCACCGATTGTGAGACTCGGTATTCCATGCTTGAGAAAACTTGTTGCGCATTTGCTTGGGCTGCTAAGCGTTTCCGTCAATATATGTTGAATCATACCACTTGGTTTATATAAAAAATGGACCCAATCAGGTATATTTTTTAGAAGCCTGCTTTAACTGGGAGAATTTCCCGTTGGCAGATGTTGTTATCAGAGTATGATATCGAATACTGATCTCAGAAAGCAATCAAAGGTAGTATCTTATTTGACCATTTGTCTCACAAACCAATTGAAGATTATCATTCAGTACAGTATGACTTTCCTGATGAAGATATTTTGTACTTGAAAATGAAAGATTATGATGAACCATTGCTTGAAGAAGGGCCAGAACCTGGTTCCCATTGGGGGATGGTATTTGATGGAGCTATTAATCAATATAGAAATGGCATTGGGGAAGTGATTATTACTCCTCAAGGCACGCATCTACCCATTACATCTAGATTGACTTTCAAGTGTACAAACAATATGGCTGAGTATGAAGCTTGCATTATGGGGCTTGAAGAGGCCATGAATCTCAAAATCAAGTATTTGGATGTCTTCGGTGATTCGGCTTCGATTGTGAATCAAATCAAAGGAGAATGGGAGTCAAATCAACCCGGTTTAATACCATATAGAGATCATGCGAGGAGGATTTCAAGTTTCTTTACAAAGGTTGAGTTCATCATGTCCCTCGAGATGAAAACCGGATGGCAGATGCTCTTGCAACGTTGGAATCAATGATTGTAGTGAAGTATTGGAATGAAGTTCCTAATTTTTCTGTGATGGGTCTTGATAGGCCAGTTCATGTGTTTGCTATTAAAGAGATTAAAGACGAGAAGTCGTGGTATTATGACATCAAATGTTTCCTCCAAAGTCAGATTTACCCGCCTGGGGCATCTTTGAAAGATAAGAAGACTTTGAGAAGATTAGCAGGTAATTTCTACTTGAATGGTGATATACTATAAAAGAGAAACTTTGACATGGTTTTGCTCAGATGCGTGGATAGACACGAAGCAGACTTGTTTATGACCGAAGTGCATGAATGTTCCTTTGGTACTCATTCCAATGGACATGCAATGGAAAAAAAGATATTGTGAGCAGGTTACCATTGGCTGACAATGGCATCTGACTGTTGCAAATTTATGAAGAAGTGCCACAAGTGTCAAATTTATGCTGATAAGATTCATGTTCCTCTGACACTATTTAATGTCATCTCTTCCCCATGGCCCTTCTCCATGTGGGGAATTGATATGATTGGGATGATTGAACCCAAAGCTTCAAATGGACATCGTTTCATTTTGGTGGTAATTGACTATTTCACAAAATGGGTTGAAGTGACATCGTATGCAAACGTAACCAAGCAAGTTGCTGTAAGGTTTATCAAGAATCAGATTATATGCCGTTATGGTGTGCCAAGTAAGATCATTACTAACAATGAATCAAACTTGAATAATAATATGGTGGAAGCTCTTTGCAAAGACTTCAAGATTGCTCATCATAATTCTTCTCCCTACATACTCAAAATGAATGGGGTTGTGGAAGCTGCAAACAAGAACATCAAGAAGATTATTCAAAAGATGGTTGCCACATACAAGGATTGGCATGTGATGCTCCTGTTTGCTTTGCATGGGTATCGTACATCTATCCACACTTCAACAGGGGCAACCCCTTTCTCTGTTGTGTATGGTATGGAAGCAGTACTCACCGTGGAGGTTGAGATTCCTTCATTGCGAGTGCTCATGGAAGCCAAGTTGACTGAGGCTGAATGGTGTTAGACTAGCTTTGACCAAATGAATTTGATTGAAGAGAAGAGATTAACTGCCATGTGTCATGGTCAGTTGTATCAGCAAAGGATAAAGAAAGTGTTTGATAAGAAGGTCAGACCTCTGATATTCAGAGAAGGTGACATTGTGCTTAAGAGGATTTTATCTTTCAAACCAGATTCTAGAGGAAAGTGGACTCCTAATTAAGAAGGCCCATATGTTGTTAAGAGAGCCTTTTCAAGCGGTGAATTCATACTTACAACTATGGATGGTGAAGAGTTCACTCGTCCTGTGAAAGCAGATGCAGTCAAGAAATACTTCGCCTAAAAAAGAAAAGAATAACTCGCTAAGTTGAAAACCCGAAAGGGCGGCTTAGGCAAAAATGAGGGTCTCGGTGGATTGAAAACTCGAAAAGGCGATCTAGGCAAAAATTAGAGACATAAAAATAGAAAGAATTTCCCGATAAGTTGAATACCCCACCCTGGGGAAACTTATGCAAAAATTAGGGGTTATGGCAAGTAACTGCCTTCTGCTGATCTTCAGTATTTTGAAAATTTGATTGAGCACAAGGGTTGACATCATTTCATCACCCCGGCAGTGTCAAGAGTACAATGGATGTCAAAACTTGGTAGAAGGATTAATGATCATTTGTATTCAATGTAACCCTTTTCCATGTATATTACCATTTTCAACTTTGTAAAAATCTATGGAGTCTTGTCATTTTCAGACCACCATTCTATCAAATAAAGTTGAGATTTTATCTAATTATTTTTACTTATTTTAGCTAATAGTTTAAATTTTTTTATGATCATTTTTTGAAAATTTAAATTTTTTAAAGCTTATTTTTCTTAAAACATATAAAAAGCAAGAATTTTCCAAAGCAATTGAAAGAAATATCAACAACATTCCGATGGATAACAATTCCTTGAGTGCGAAGCATCAGAGGTTCCCCAAGCAGTTAACCCTTCAGGTATCCCTATACGATTGTGTTGATTCAGTTCCTCAGTGGAATTTTTGATTCCCCAGTAGAGCTTCGTTCCTTTTTCTTAGCTGAGTTGGTTGATTCAGGTACCCTGCGACTTGTCTCCCTCGACAAAGTTTCTGCCTTCCCCAATGGAGTTTGGTTTCCTTCAGCAGAAGTGGTTGATCTCCCTAGTAGATCGCATTGGTTTCCCCGCCAATCGCCAATCGACTTTCTCCCTAGTCAGAGTTTCCTCCTAGTTTTTGAGCAGTTTGTTTCCATGTAGGGTTGTCTCCCATGTTTATGGTGTTGACCTAAAATTCCCCACAGGTTCGGTGATATTTCTCTTTCCTCAGCAGATCTCCTCCTTCCCCAGTTAGGGTTGAGCCCTTTTGGATTGTTGATCTCTCTATTCTCCAGCAGTTGTCTCCATATTTTATGGATTGACCAGGGATTGTACCGATGATTCAATTTCTTTGCGACACCTTTGTATCCTTTGTGATCGTCTTTGTTAGCATAATCATCATATACTTATACATTCATACAATTTCATATTTTCATATTCACATATGTAATTAATTTGTTAGTTTGAGATTCTCATTCCCCGTATGGCGGTACTTTATCCCCATACAAATTTGGTGTCTGTCCTCCCTCAGATTTATATCCCACATGACTGCCACATGTGTGCCAATATTCAAGCTCCTCCGGAAAGATCAGCATCATGATTGGACCGAGGATTGCCAGAAGGCCTTTGACTGTATCAAAGAGTATCTGTCCGAGCCTCCGATTTTGTCTCCGCTTGTGGAAGGGAGACCCTTGATTTTGTACTTGACCGTTCTTGAAGACTCTATGGGTTATGTATTAGGTCAGCAAGATGAGTCAGGGAAGAAAGAGTATGTTATATACTATCTGAGTAAGAAGTTCACTGATTGTGAGTCTCGATACTCAATGCTTGAGAAGACATGTTGTGCTTTGGCTTGGGCTGCTAAGCGCTTACGCCAGTATATGTTAAATCATACGACTTGGTTGATATCCAAAATGGATCCAATCAAGTATATCTTTAAGAAGCCTGCTTTAACTGGGAGGATTGCCCGTTGGCAGATGTTGTTGTCTGAGTATGATATTGAGTACCGAGCTCAGAAAGCTATTAGAGGTAGTATCTTGGTCGACCACTTGGCACATCAACCAATTGAGGATTATCAGTCTGTTCAGTACGCCTTCCCTGATGAGGATATTTTGTATTTGAAAATGAAAGATTGCGATGAGCCTACGCTCGATGAAGGGCCAGAGCCTGGTTCCCGATGGAGCATGGTTTTTGATGGTGCTGTAAATCAATATGGAAATGGTATTGGGGCTGTGATTATTACTCCTTAGGGCACACATTTTCCTTTTACAGCAAGGCTAACTTTCAAATGCACGAATAATATGGCGGAATATGAGGCTTGTATTATGGGTTTGGAAGAGTGTGTTGATCTTAGGATCAAGCATCTTGATGTTTATTGTGATTCGGCCCTTGTTGTTAATCAGATTAAGGGTGAATGGGAGACGAATCATCCTGGCCTCATCCCATATAGAAATTATGCGAGGAGGATTTCAACTTTCTTTACTGAGGTTGACTTCCATCATATTCCTCGAGATGAGAATCGGATGGCAGATGCTCTTGCTACGCTTGCTTCGATGATTATGGTGAAATTCTGGAATGAAGTCCCGAATATTACTCTGATGCGCTTGGATAGACCAACTCATGTATTTGCAGTTGAAGAAGCGAAAGATGATAAGCCATGGTATTTTGATATCAAATGTTTTCTTCAAAGTCAAATTTTCCCGCCTGGGGCATCTGTTAAAGATAAGAAGACTTTGAGGAGGTTATCAAGCAGTTTTTACCTCAATGGTGATGTGCTCTATAAGAGAAATTTTGACATGGTTCTTCTCAGATGCGTGGATAGACACGAAGTAGACCTGTTAATGACTGAAGTCCATGAGGGTTCATTTTGGTACTCATTCTAATGGATACGCCATGACAAAGAAGATTTTAAGAGCAGGCTACTATTGGCCTACAATAGAGTTTGACTACTGCAAATATGTGAAGAAATGCCATAAGTGTCAGACTTATGCGAATAAGATTCATATTCCCCCGATAGTTTTGAATGTGATTTCCTCACCATGGCCTTTCTCCATGTAGGGAATTGACATGATTGACATGATAGAGCCAAAGGCGTCCAACGGTCACAGGTTTATTCTCGTAGCAATTGATTACTTCATCAAGTGGGTTGAAGCGACATCGTATGCAAACCTGACCAGGCAGGTGGTTGTGAAGTTTATCAAGAGTCAACTCATATGCCGTTATGGTGTGCCAGATAAGATCATTACTGATAATGGATCTAACTTGAACAACAAGATGATGAAAGAGATGTGTAGCGAGTTTAAGATTGCACATCATAATTCTTTTCCTTATAGACCCAAGATGAATGGGGTTGTTGAAGCTGCTAACAAGAACCTCAAGAAGATTATCCAGAAGATGGTTGTTACTGTAGCGGGGTATTCGTTACCATTAGAGATATTGACTAAATCCAAGGTAAACCATACAAGTCGAGTCGCCACCGCACTTCTATTTATCCAAAGGAATGGTTAGAAAGCGAACAAAAACCTAAAAGTTTTATCGAATCAAAAACTAGTAAAAATGTCAGAGATCGGGTTAAGGGGGTTGGTTATGCAATGGGAAGGTTTTAAGCACCCAAAACTTCCTAGGTACTCCTAGGGAGCCCTTTTCACATTTGTTGTAAGGTTGGTATTTTATGAAAATTTGTTTGTGCAAACATGATTGAAGAGATGAGAGAAGAATATATAAGTTATTTACAATTTGTGTTTCGATGGATAAACCCATTGCATACGTACCATCTTAAAAAAGATTAGGATCAAAACCTCGTAGTTCGGGGTAAAAATCTCAAAATGAGTTGGTGAATTAGTTTGCCCAAAAGCCTTAAGGTCTTTTGTTATCCAAGGGAGAAAACTCAACCTAAAAACCACAAATCCACCATGTTAGGATAGCTTCAACATGCTAGTGAGGGGTTAACCCTATAATAAGCATGGAAGGCTCATTGTCCATCACTAAGGATATAGGTGAGTATTATATCTACGTCAAGGATAACTCAAACCTAATAGTTAAAGGTTATGAAAAGTTTTTGATAAGAAGTGGCCATTGAAACAACAAAAAGTATTTGTATGAGTCATATTTACCAATGAAGAGTATTTACAAAATATGGTTAAAATTGACTTAAAGATTGAATTCAAAATAAGTGTTATGAAAAGAAAGTTTGAAAATCAAAAGCATAATGCTTAGGTTTATAATGTTTAAAAAGAAGTGTTAAATGTTTGCACAAAAGTTTTGGCTTGGGTTAGAGTGGAGGGAAGAAGAAGAATGGCTAAAGTCCTAATCATACAAGAGATGAAGGATAAGAAACAAGACCACAAATGGAGTTCCTCTCTTGAGATAATATTGATGATCCAAGTAGTTCCCATCCTTTGGAATATGCAAGCAAAATAAGTGTAAGCTCAAGCAATCAACATAATCAAACAAGCTCTTAGAAGATCCCCAAAGGCTCTTGTATCTTTCACTTTGGATGAACATGACAATGATTCTTCAATTTGGCTAAAAATAGGATTCCCTAGCACAAAAGCACACACATCAAAAAGTTCCATGAAGTAAATCAAGAATGGACAAGAGTGAGTTTAGAGATTTGGTCCTTCTAATCCATCTTCAACATTAAGGCCTTTTTACTCCATTTTGCACAGGGATTGTCCTAGAATCTAAGTCCATTTGTCCATTTTTGCATTCGGTCCACAACAATCAAAACAAAAACACAAGCACAATAATATATATACAATTATGTGCTCAAGTAAGCAAAAGGCAAATTGCATTAACATAAACATGTGCTCAAATGAGCAAAGGAAAAAAGCAAATGGATAATATGTACAAGAATAGTAAATTGCATAAATGTAAAGAGTAAGAATTAAATGTTAATGGTTAATGGTTAGTGTTAGAGTTAGTGTGCAATAAGGAAATTTAGCGCTATGTTAAGCAATCATAATTGGACTTATGTAGAAGTCACAACTATCTGAGGCCGGTCAATAATAATGTAGGCAACAACACAAGTTAGAGATTTTGGTTAGTGAACCAAACTCCTACAACTTGCCATGCCA
This sequence comes from Lathyrus oleraceus, assembly GCF_024323335.1. Taxonomy (NCBI): domain Eukaryota; kingdom Viridiplantae; phylum Streptophyta; class Magnoliopsida; order Fabales; family Fabaceae; genus Lathyrus; species Lathyrus oleraceus. The sequence goes on from NC_066585.1 coordinate 470,197,741, forward strand.
AAAAGAAGATGAGAAATGATCTTGTATTGATTTAGGTTCTTTGCTTGATTAGGAAGCAACCTATCCTTAATGCAAAGCCATTCACTTGATCCATGATCAAGTTGAATTAGATTTGAATCAAGGAAGGTTAAACCTCCATGTATCAAGGCTAACCACCAATCTTTAACTCATTGATCAAAAAGAAAAAAAGAAAAAAAGAAGAATATGAATATTAAAGTACATTAATGGAAATGGAATGAAATAATCAACAAGCATTGACCAAAGATAGAGAAGATCAAGGTCAAACAATAGAAAACAGAAACAAAATGAAGATTAGGAGTCAAGAAACAAATAAAATATTTTTGGTATTTTTCAATATTAAAATAAAACTTGAATTAAAATAATAAAGAAAGGTCAAACTTCAAACTCACTTCAAATCAACTTTGAAAAGTCCAACTGAATTATCCCAAGTTCAACAAGGTCAAACAAAGTTTGACAAAAAATTTCAGCATTTTTAGAAGTCAGAAACTATTTTAAATCAATTAAAAAGGCATAATAATAACCTAATTGAATTAAAATCTTCAATAAATTTCAAATCAATTAATAATATGATGAGAATATTTTTCATAGATCTATCATCATTCAAAGAGGTTGGAACAATATTTTTGTTTTTTTTGGATATCAAAAACTCTTTTAAATGAATTAAAAATAAGCAGAAAAGATAAAATTCCTAAAAAATATCAAATGATAAAATAAAAAATATTAAAAATCATTTTTAGAAACTAGAAATTAAAAGGAGAAAAATGCAATTGGTCCCATATTTTTTGGACCAATAATGAAGGAGATATGAATTTTTAAAAAGAAATGGAATTAAAAGAAATAAAAGAAATAGAAATCAGAAATTAGAAATTAGAAAATGCGTGGACCGTCTGATGAGACCTCATTAATTGACGTGGATCATCACGTGGCCAGGAAGCGTACGCTCACCATACACGCGAGTCAACTGAAGCGCACCATGCCATTAAAATAGTCATAACAATGAATGTACTAGATTACACCTGGAAACACAAATGGAAGGCTCGGATTTAATCTGGAGACCAGACGGTCGCCAACGCCACCGTCTTCTCCGGCCAACTTCCGGCCAAGCTCCAAGTTGCAGAGAAACAAATGTTCATGAAAAGCCACGATCCAGATACCAATCGAAAGCAGGGGTGATGTACATCACCCCTGTACCAACCAAATCCACTCTAGGTTTCTACATTAAGAGAAATCAGAGATGGAAATTCTGTGGTGTTCAAATGAACTTAATGGATTTTGAAAATTCGAAGCTCAAGAATGTTGCCTCTATGTAGAGGACTTCAAATCACACAACAACTGCAAGAAATAACCAGTATATGAGTAGATTCGAAGAAATTAAAATGTGAGGTAAACCTCTGATTTGCAGAGCTTGAAGTCACAGTTCCTTGTTATGGATGCTTGCTATTTGTTCTTTAGATCAAAGAGAAGAAGGCTAAGGAACTTTAGATCTAAGAAAACAATCGAGGTAATTGAATTCTAGATCTGAAAATTGAGAGAAAAATGAGAGAGTTCCTTTGGTGTGAGGGTGAGGGTTCAATTGCACAACATTTACGGCGCCTTCATGTTAGTGAAATGAAGAGCAATGGCATTGTATTTATAGGCAAGGCAATGCTGAATGGCATGATCACAACTTTGCATGAATGGAAAGGGCCTCCATGCATGGGCCTGTACAGGCGAATGGAAGGTCCAATTCCACTTGGATTTGGTAGCTGAGCAATGATAGAAGCAAACTGGACGTCCAGATTGTGCATAAACACCTCATGCAATGCAAATTCTATGGATTTCCAAAATTGCACCCTAATGTTTAGGTCTTCGAAAATGCCATGTCAAAAATAGAAACACCACCTCATGAGTAATGGTTGGAAATCTTTTTGCATAAGGACCATTTGTTATGTCGATCAAAACTCCATTTGATCCTTGGAAATTGATGAAAAGTGGTCATGAAGTGTAGGGTGCAAAACATGTACATGTGAGATTTTCAAAAATGGCCAAAGTTCAAGCCCTTCTGTTTTAATGATGCAAGCTCGAAATGACAAAATCTTCAACATAAAAGTTGTATATATTTTCAAGGAAATTAATTTGGACTTAAATTTTGCATCATTTGGATTTTTTATGAAGAAGTTATGGGCACTTGAAGTTGGATTTTTTCACATTTCAATGCATTTGGTCCAAAGTGACCTATAATGTTTTGCATTATCACATGTATTTATTTTAGGATTTTGAAATTTTGCTCAACATAACATTTGAATTTGACATCTTAATATTTCCAATGAATTTGGTCCCACCTCAAAATCATGAAAAATGAAGGAGTTATGTCCTTGGGAAGTTGAACCAAAATTAGGGTTTCAGTCAAAATGACCTATAATGTCTTGGAATGGATGATGACCTTCCAAGATTCAAATCAATTTTTGATGAACATGAAAGTTGTTCATATGGTCCTTTAGAACATTTTTATCTTGGGGTAATCTCCATTTGACAAACACATAAAAAGTTAGGTCTTAGTGTATTTCAAAATAGTCAGATGAATTGACTGATCAACTTCTCAAGTCCAAACCTCATGTCTTGATGAATTGATGATTGAGGACACTCAATTAAGTTCAAATATGCATGAAATGATGAATTAAAGAACTTCCCTTGATTGTATTTGATCATGGGTTGAGGTTGCTTCATGAGCAAGGCACAATTGATGGACAGATGAATTAGGGTTTCCTTGTGGAACAAACCTCAAGCCCCTTGCTTTGCTTTGATAAAAATGATGAATTGAGATACATGGGAGGCATATTTGATGGATGAGAGCTTTGGGAACCAATGCCATGCTTTCTTTCACCTTTCCCTTGACCATATCATTGCACATGGGACCTGCTAGGAGCTTTGGATCTTGTGACTGCTCAAGCTACAAACCAAAGATGTTAGTGAAATATTTTTGTGCTTTTGGTTAGTGAATAAAAATGAGAAAAGAAATAATATACAATTCAAGCATGCTTGGTGATCTCCAACCAACTCACAAGGGGTCCTACCTAATGCTAAAGAGCCAAGATGCTTATGATCCTTGAGGCAAGATGCAAATGCAATGTTATGATGCCATGAGGGATCTTAGGGTCAAAATTGGGGTCTTACAGATGCCCCTATTTAAGGTCATTCTAGCCGGAGATATGAAGGTTAGAATCTTCGTCTCGACGAGGTAGAATGGGCTTAAATAATAACAAAGAGACGAATTTTGGTCCCTAAGAGACCTCATGATGCAAATGTATGTATGCAAAAGGTAATACTCTGTGGAGATATGTGTCCACAAAGAAGAAAAGAAATCAGGAGAAACTGACAATCCATGTGAGTAATACACTCAATGGGACAGAGACTCTGGGGATTCTAACGGGGATAAGAAAGGGAATGAAATGCGTGAGCAGGTCATGACTTAGAACTTGCTGAGACACAAGAGGAATTCCATGAAAATAAATCAATGGAAAGACTCGAGCTGACTCAGGGATGCATGTATTGGGGAATATGCCAATACAGCAAAACTATCCACAAAGGATACTTCGGATGAAAATCCGGACTCAGATGGGGAAAATCCACTAAGGGAGTTCACTGTGGAATGTCCAAACAGGACCCATCTGAGGAAACAAGGACTGAGGTATTACCGGTTACTGGGTAATAGGCTCAAGGAGACATGTGATCAAAACACCGGTGTGAGGGTGAAAGAACAACACGCTCGGGGAGAATGAATATCTAAGACACGTATGAGGGTGATAGATATCAAACATCCAACAACATCTGAGGAAGACCTAAAAAGGTATTTTTCGACTCAGGAAATCTGACTCCACAGGGGATAAAAAGTCATAATATGGAGCAAAAGGGAAGGAACACCAGGGATACCGGTTACTGGGCATATAATAGGTGACCAACCAAACGTGAATTGGGGAATATTTCCAAGACACTCATCATCCAAAGAAGGGCTGAAAAGCAAACTCGATTATAGGATGGGAATTCGACTCCACAAAGGGGATACGAATCTTACTCGACTGGGGAAGACCAAAAGACTTCGACTGAAGAGCGTATGAGATATATTATCTATTACCGTCAGAATGTAGATAACATACTCGCATGGAAGAATATCCACAACCGGTTACCGGGTTAATAAAGGATAAATCGACCGAAAGGAAAGGACAATCGGGATACCGAGTACTAGGTATAAAAATGATGACCAATCAAAGGGGAGAAACAATCATTACCGAACAAGGGTAAATGAAGGATGACTCACTGGGGATACATCGACAAGGGTAATGATCTGGGAGATATATCGCCGGTTACTGGAAGACATACTCAAAAGGAAGGAATATCAATACCGAATATTGGATAAATATAACCAACAAAGAGGGGATCACATCTACTGGATACTGGGTAGAAAACCACAAAAGAGAGTAACCGTCATCGGTTAGGATGCACGAAATAAGGTTAACTCTGCAAGGGAATAAAATAGGGTTTACAACTACCGGTATGAGGGTAGAAAACCACAGAAATAGGACTTATAACTACCGGTTACTGGGTAGAAGGCCACAGACTCCGCCGGGGCAAAGATGGACAATTACTGGTTACTGAGCGATCATTCATCTAAACTGCGGGGAAGTGCAGGGGGAATAATAAAAGGAGTCGAACTAGGAACAAGCTAGAGAGACACAATGAAACAAGACTCGACCCGATGAGGATATAGCTCAGGGGAGAACTCCATCCCAATATATGTGTTGGGAGGAAACTGAAATAACAATCATCCACGAGGACATAACTCAGTGGGGAATATGGAAGAAAGGGTAGACACTTTTTGCCTATGGGGCTGACTCTACATGGGGAGATCAAACGTAGACATCTGCTTGGGGAAATATGTACCACTAAATAGCAGGAGACAACAATCAAAGATATATATGGCAGATAATGCAACATGAATATCTGAATGTTAAGATTATGCATATATGCGTGGTTTATTTATGATGAAATGCTGACAAACAGACATATCTAACACAAACAGGTCCAAGACTCAATGGACAAACAATCGGTACTACATCTCAAGAGAGAAAGCCAGGCCCACTAGAGAACATCCGAACTGATGGGGGCAACAGATACCAGGAAATAAAGATCTCTGCAGGGAAAGGAGAAACTGTTACTCCAGCTGGGGACAAGATCAACACACGGATAAAATCCTGTCGTAGAATCAACTCCTTTGGGGAAATTATCGAAGAGGGAAATGAAACTCTATGGAGAATAACCACCAATCAAAAATTTTCAAAACCAACACATCTTCTTGTACTGTTGAATAAATCATATCTGCCGAGGAGAGGAGAACACTACTTCGCTGGGGAAGGAAAGATAAACATCTTCATCAACCACTCTACTCGGGAGGAAACCACAAACGGGCTCTGATCAGACAATTCCACCAGGGAAATACTGTTGACGACTGAATCGAGGCTTACCCGTAGGCAATCTACTAGGGATATCCTACTGGTGACCATATTGGGGAGTAAAACCGGGATCAACCCTGCTGAGGATAATCGCGGAGCAAATTTTGCTGGAGACCAAAGGTAGACAAGTCCACAGGGGAAAAGCTATAAACCAAATTTGACGATATCTCCGCTTACGCTGGGGATTTCCGGCTCATTCTGGCGGAGAAATTCCTAAATCGAAATGAGGGAAAACCAAACTTTTTCGGAAAGATTAGCATACTCAATTTATCAATCTATAAGGGATTTTAGGTCGATCCACGCAAGGGATGACAACCATATAATTGATAACACAAATGTTAAATCCAGACTCACTGGGGCCTAGAAGATTGAGACTGCATCCAAAACTCCAAACCCTTTGTACGAATTTCTTCTGAGCTCGCGGAGGAGACAACCTGAAAGATAATGAAGAGGATACAAGTATGCTGGGAATATGAACAAATGTCTTACCCTTTTGGAAATCATACCATCCTTGGGAGAGCACTAAAGACGTCCTAAGTATCCTTTGGTCATTGTGAATGTTCACTTTGTTTAAAAACAATTTATGAAAATTTTATTTATTTAAAACAATGATATTTTTCAATTAAAACATGAAAAATATTTGTTGAATAGAAATAAATAAGAGTGCAAAGAATTGGATAAAGGCTCAAATTTATTTGATGGAATGGTAATCTGCAAATGGCAAGATTCCATGGATCTTTACAAATTTGAAATTGGTGATATATATTGGAAAAGGGCTACATTGAACATAATGACCATTTCTCCACCAACTCTGAGTCCGATGTATTTGAAGCTTCAGTTGATGATGACTGAGCGAGAATCTTTGACAGATGACAGCTTGTAGAACAAAGTCTTGTCAGGATGCAGTTACTTGTCAAATCCCTAGATTGCCCCAGGGTGAGGTACTCAATCTAGTAGGATATATATATATATATATATATATATATATATATATATATATATATATATATATATATATATATATACATATATATATATATATATATATATATATATATATATATATATATATATATATATATATATATTTGTCTCTAATTTTTTCCTGGATCGCCCTTTCGGGTTTTCGATCCACCGAGACGCTCATTTTTGCCTAAGCCGCCCTTTCGGGTTTTCAACTTAGCGAGCTATTCTGTTTTTATTCTAGGCGAAGTATTTCTTGACTGCATCTGAATTCACAGGACGAGTGAAGTCCTCCCCATCCATAGTTGTAAGTATTAAAGTGTCGCCTGAAAAGGCTCTCTTAACAACATATGGACCTTCATAGTTTGGAGTCCACTTGCCCCTGGAATCGGGCGCAAAAGACAAAACTTTCTTCAGCAAGAGGTCACCTTCTCGGAACACACGAGGTTTGACCTTCTTATTAAAGGATTTCTTCATCCTTTGCTGATATAACTGACCATGGCACATGGTAGTCAATCTTTTCTCTTCAATCAAATTCAGTTGGTCATAACGACTCTGAACCCATTCAGCATCAGTCAACTTGGCTTCCATCAAGAATCTCATTGATGGGATCTCCACCTCTACCAGGAGCACAACCTCCATGCCATAAATAAGGGAGAAAGGGGTTGCCCCTGTTGAAGTGCGGACAAATGTACGGTATCCATGCAAAGCAAATGGCAGCGTCTCATGCCAATCTTTGTACGTAACAACCATCTTCTGGACAATCTTCTTGATATTCTTATTAGCAGCTTCAACAACCCCATTCATCTTGGGTCTATAAGGAGAAGAATTATGATGTGCAATCTTGAACTCGCTACACAGCTCTTTCATCATCTTGTTGTTCAAGTTAGATCCATTATCAGTAATGATCTTATCTGGCACACCATAACGGGATATGAGTTTATTCTTGATAAACTTCACAACCACCTGCCTGGTCACGTTTGCATATGACGCCGCTTCAACCCACTTGGTGAAGTAATCAATTGCTACGAGAATAAACCTGTGACCGTTGGATGCTTTCGGCTCTATCATGCCAACCATGTCAATCCCCCACATAGAGAAAGGCCATGGTGATGAAATCACATTCAGAAGTGTCGGGGGAATATGAATCTTATCCGTATAAATCTGATACTTATGGCATTTCTTCACATATTTGCAGCAGTCAGACTCCATTGTCAGCCAATAGTAGCATGCTCTCAACACTTTCCTAGCCATGGCATGTCCATTGGAATGAGTACCAAATAACCCTCATGGACCTCAGTCATTAACAGGTATGCTTCGTGTCTATCCACGCATCTGAGCAGAACCATGTCAAAATTCCTCTTATAAAGCACATCGCCATTGAGGTAGAACTACCTGATAATCTCCTCAAAGTCTTTCTATCTTTCACAGATGCCCCAGGTGGGTAAATCTGGCTTTGAAGAAAACACTTGATATCATAATACCATGGCTTATCATCTTTTGCTTCCTCAACTGCAAATACATGAGCTGGTCTGTCTAAGCGCATCACAATGATATTGGGAACCTCATTCCAGAGTCTCACCACGATCATCGAAGCAAGTGTAGCAAGAGCATCAGTAAAGAATGTTGAAATCCTCCTCGCATAGTCCTTATATGGGATAAGGCCAGGATGATTCGTCTCTTATTCACCCTTAATCTGATTAACAACCAGGGCCGAATCACCATAAACATCAAGATGCTTGATCCTAAGATCAATACACTCTTCCAATCCCATAATACAAGCCTCGTACTCAGCCATATTATTCGTGCATTTGAAAGTTAGCCTTGCTGTAAAAGGAAAATGTGTGCCCTGAGGAGTAATAATCACTGCCCCAATACCATTTCCATACTGATTTACCGCGCCATCAAATACCATGCTCCACCGGGAACCAGGCTTTGGCCCTTCATCGAGCGTAGGCTCATCATAATCTTTCATTTTCAAATACAGAATTTCCTCATCTGGGAAGTCGTACTGAACTGACTGATAATCCTCAATTGGTTGATGTGCCAAGTGGTCAGCCAAAATAATACCTTTTATCGCCTTCTGAGCTCGATACTCAATATCATACTCAGACAACAGCATCTGCCAACGGGCAATCCTCCCAGTTAAAGCAGGCTTCTCAAAGATATACTTGATTGGATCCATTTTGGATATCAACCAAGTTGTATGATTTAACATATACTCGTGTAAGCGCTTAGCAGCCCAAGCCAAAGCACAACATATCTTCTCAAGCATCGAGTATCGAGACTCACAATGAATGAACTTCTTACTCTGGTAGTAAATAACATATTATTTCTTCCCTGGCTCATCTTGCTGAACAAGGACACAACCCATTGAGTCTTCAAGAACTGTCAGATACATAATCAATTGTCTCCCTTCCATAGGCGGAGACAAAATTGACAGCTCGGACAGATACTCTTTAATACTGTCGAAGGCTTTTTGGGAATCCTCGGTCCAATCATGAGACTGATCTTTTCGGAGGAGCTTGAATATTGGCGCACATGTGGCAGTCATGTGGGATATAAATCTGGAAATATAATTCAAGCGGCCAAGAAAACCTCGGACTTGCAGGATCAACCTCAATACCTCTCTCGCTGACAATAAAGCCCAAAAACTTGCCGGAATGGACTCCAAATGTACACTTGTTGGGATTCAGACGAAGCTTATACTTCCTCAAACGTTGGAAAAGCTTCAACAAGTGCTCTACATGTTCAACTTCCGTTCTCGACTTTGCAATCATATCATCAACATAAACCTCGATCTCCTTGTGCATCATATCATGAAACAAGGTAGTCATAGCTCGTTGATACGTGGCTCCGGCGTTCTTCAAACTGAAGGGCATCACTCGATAACAGAATGTTTCCCAAGGTGTGATGAATGTTGTCTTCTCCATATCCTCGGTTGCCATTTTAATCTGATTATATCCCAGAAATCCATCCATAAATAAGAAGATGTTGAATTTAGCTGTATTATCTACCAACATATCAATATGTGGTAGAGGGAAATCATCTTTCGGACTAGCTTTATTCAAGTCTCTATAGTCCACACACATTCGGACTTTTCCATCTTTCTTAGGCACGAGCACAATATTGGCCACCTATTGAGGATATGTTGAAGTCACCGGAAACCCCACATCAATTTGCTTTTGAACTTCTTCTTTAATCTTTACTGCCATATCAGGATGAGTTCTTCCGAGTTTCTGCTTCACAGGCACGCACTCAGGCTTCAAAGGCAGGAAATGTTGCACAATATCAGTATCCAGACCAGGCATGTCTTCATATGACCAGGCAAAGACGTCGACATATTCTCGTAGCAACTCAATCAACCCCTGCTTGACAGATTCTTCAAGGAGTGCCCCAATCTTCACTTCTCGCACACAATCTTCAGACCCCAAGTTGACTATTTCCAGATTCTCAAGATGCGGCTGAATGATCTTCTCTTCGTGCTCAAATAGACGGGTAATCTTATCAGGAATCTCTTCAACATCATCTTCTTCGGCCTCAAATACAGGGAACTCAAAGTTGGGAGATGGTGTTGGATCATTATGTTCAATGGGTTTGATCAACCTACATAATGATTTTGGATATAAACGAGATTTTAGAATTCAAACAAGGAAAATCATTATGCAGATGAAAAGATAGATTTTATTCTATTTTTAGGGTTTTATGTGATCACCAATTTCATGCAAAAAAGCGAAAAGTGAAAATAATTGGAAAAACAAACATTTAACATGAATTTATTGAATGAAAATATCATTGTATTTATGAGCCAACAATGTCATCGCTCCTCCTTTTGGCATGGGAGAAGGGTTTTTGCACAAAATGAACATTACGTTGACTTATGGACAACTGTTGGAACATCAATAGAGACCCAGTTATTGTAGACCCCTCCAGGGATGACAAAGTTGCCAGAATCTTCCTCTGCATCCTCTTCCACAATAGCAGTAGCTTCCTCGTCTTGAACAGTGTGGATGAACCCACCACTCTTAAACAACCCATGCTTATTGAAAGTGCCAGAAGTATACCCTATGCCAGCCCGAGATTTGTTGTCTTCCAGCTTGATCATTTGTCCTAAACTGGTAGTTGTGCCATGCTCAATGGCCAACTTAGCATTATTGTAGGACGCAAATGAAGAAGTTCCTTTCTTAGTAGGCTCAGCAATAGATAGAGCTTGGAACGGTGTTCCAACATCATCCTCAGCATCTATGTAAGAAAAGGAAGACAAATGGCTAACCAGGAGAGCCTTCTCTCCCCCTACCACCACCAGCTTCTTGTTTTTGACAAATTTCAATTTCTGGTGTAGGGTGGATGTCACGACGCCTGCCTCGTGAATCCATGGTTTTCCCAACAGACAGTTATATGATGGGTGGATATCCATGACCTAAAAAGTGATCTGGAAATCACTTGGTCCAATCTTGACTGGGAGTTCAACCTCTCCAATCACAGTTTTGCGGGACCCATCAAAAGCTTTAACCACTACTCCACTCTGCCTCATGGGAGGCCCCTCGTATGACAATCTGGCGAGAGTGGATTTCGGTAATACATTAAGTGATGATCCAGTGTCCACCAGCACATTGGACATGGCATCATCCTTGCAGCTCATAGAGATGTGTAGTGCCAAATTATGGTCTCTTCCCTCCTCAGGGAGATCAGCATCACAAAAACTCAAATTGTTACAAGCGGTAATGTTTGCAACAATACTGTCAAATTATTCTATTGTGACGTCATGATCTACATACGCCACATCCAACACCTTCTACAGAGCTTCACGGTGTGGTTCTGAATTCATCAACAAAGATAACACAGAGATCTTTGATGGCGTCTGTAGAAGCTGATCTACAACGTTGTATTCACTCCTTTTGATGAGCCTTAGCATCTCATCACAGTTTTCTTTCACGGTGCCACTCTGGCCAGCAGAGACAGGAGTTTTCACAACAGAGGCAGGTTTATTGGCAACAAGTGCCGGATTTGGAGCAATCACATCATTTCTAACTGAGCGCACAACATAATCAGCAACATCAGCCCTTCGGACGTCGGTCTAGGGTTTCGGCGGAGCCAAGAAAACACGACCGCTACGGGTTAGGCCGCTGACATCGGCAATATTGACAACAGAAGTAGATGGCAGGGGCTCCTCCTTCTCATCCTCCAATGCCACAACATTGTAGCGATAGGGAACCACTTTATCAGAAGAGTATGGCACAGAGCCAGCTGATTTAAAAATCAAAGAGGGAGAAGCCTTCTGCTTGCTGCCATCATACCGGATGACAACGGGCTCAGGGATTCGAAATACCAGAGATATCGCATTGACTTCATCATCAGCATTGCGATTCTGAAGTATCTCGATTACTCCTTCATCCAGCATTTCTTGGATGTCTCTACGGACTTGGCGAGATCCCCTTTGATTGACAGTGAAAACACGACATCTGTCATGGTCATGCTCGTAGTGACTGTATTCACACAACAGTCTGTGCATTTGGACCAAAGATTTTCGAATATGGCTAACATATTTGACCTTATATTTACCAGGGAAGCCCTGGACCATGTTGACAGAGGATTTCCCATGCTCGGGCAATGGGTTCTTCTTTACATTGGGACCTACATCCTCAAAACACAAGATACCATATCTCACAAGGTCCTGAATCTTGGTCTTCAGCGGGTAACAGTTTTCCACGTCGTGTCCGGGAGCACCGGAATGATAAACACAGTGTAGCTCGGGCCTATACCACCACTGAGGGTTGGTAGGTATAGCCGGTGGGTCTCGTGGAGTAATCAATTTTCTCTCTATCAAAGAGGGATACAATTATGCATAGGTCATATGAATAGGATCAAAGGTGACCCTCTTCCTCTTATAGCTTGTACTGGCTCGATTGTTGTTTTGAGGCTGGTAGGCCTGCTGTTGAGGACGGTGATGTTGTTGATATTGTTGTTGTTGTTGTTGCTGGTTATTATTGTGATGCTGATATTGCTGGTTTTCTCTGAAAACAGGTGCTATGTGAGCCACCTGATGCTGGTTACTGGTGGGACGCACGGTCTTCCTCCTTACTGAGGGTCTTCTTGGTTTAATATGGGAGGTCACAACATATGCCTCACCATCTTTCTTCTTTCCAAACACCCCATATCGTTTGGTAGAAGAGCCTTCTTCTCTAGTCAGGCGCCCTTCCCTGACTCCTTCCTTCAGACGCATCCCCGTGTTCACCATCTCGGTGAAATCAGAAAGAGCGCTCGAAATCATCCGCTCATAGTAAAATGAGCTCAAGGTCTTCAGAAAGATCTTGGTCATTTCCTTCTCCTCCAGCAGGGGCACAATCTGTGCCGCTAGCTCTCGCCACCTCTAGGCGTACTCTTTGAAAGTTTCCTTGTCCTTCTGGGACATGGCTCTCAATTGATCCTTATCGGAAGCCATATCCAAGTTATACTTGTATTGCTTGACGAAGGCTTCGCCAAGGTCACTGAAGGATCGGATGTTCGCGTTGTCCAAGCCCATATACCATCTCAGGGCAGCACCGGACAAACTGTCCTGGAAGTAGTGAATAAGAAGTTGATCATTGTCGGTCTGAGTCGACATCTACCTTGCATACATGACCAGGTGGCTGAGAAGGAAAGTATTTCCCTTGTATTTTTCAAAGTCAGGCACTTTGAACTTTACAGGGATTTTGACGTTTGGGACCAAGCAGAGTTCAGCAGTAGACTTGCCGAAGAGGTCCTTTCATCAGAGAGTTTTCAACTCCTTGCGGACCTCAAGAAAATGATCATTCATAGCATCCATCTTTTCATAGACATCTGGACCCTCAGACGGCTCAGAGTGGTAGATGGTGTCGTCTACTCTGGGCATAGTATGCATGATAGGAGGTGGAACGGCAAGGGCCGGGCTAGATGCCGACAGAGAAGCAAAGGTGGGTGCAAGACCCTCAGGAACGAAGTTGGGAGGCATCCCCCAAGGAAACCCGGCTGGCATAGCTGTTGGTGCAAAGTGGGCGCTGGCCGCAGACACGGTTGAAGAGGCAATCTCAGAGATGACTGTCCTCTGGGGAGGAGTTGAAGATGTCGGAGACGACTGTCTCTGAGTGGCCATGAAAGACTCCATCAGGGAATTCAATCTTGCCACTTCCTCCTTAAGTTCATGGTTCTCTTGCTCCAAATGATCTATTAGTCTTGCAGAGTTGGCTCGGGTGTAGTACCGATGAGTCAGCTTGTCTTCAAAATAAATGAAGAACACAGAGTTAGACCATAGAACAAGAAGCCTGGAGCAAAACCTGCTTATGCACATGATGCATGCAATGCTTGTGCATATGATTTGTTTTTATTTATCAGAGGAACTTTAGAGTCCTATTTGCAAATGTTTTGGAAATATTAATCATTTAGACATATAGTGAAATATCGCATCAATAATATTTGGAAAATATTTTTACACCAAAGAAGTACAGTATTGGTAACCAAATACAATACAAGAGAGAAGGCAAATGAACATCCTATGGAACCCTAGAAGAAATCATCTAAAGCTCTGGAGACTGGAAGATAAGCTGCACGAAGCCTCTTCACCTCCCTCTCATAGGCTGCCTCCATATCTGCCTTCTCTTTGGCGAGTCAATCGTACTTCCTCTTCCAAAACTTGGAAGACTGAGGAAGAAGAGAAGTCAATGCAATATCAGGCTCATCAATAACCTGGTGCTCAAGGAACTCTATCAAAGCATCCTTCTCTCTAATCTGTTGAAGCAACTCCTCTCGTTCACGGATCCAAGCACACGAACGATCTTCGTCTCTCAACTCCTCTACTCCATGGTCAGGGAGGGTTGAAGGTCCAACCACAACCAAAGGTGTAGGTCTTGGATACTCATAAGGCATGAGGTACTTGGAAGCTCTCCTCCTAACCCAAGAGGTGTAGGGTTCCAAAGCAATATAGTTCTTCGGTCCAAGCTCCTTCCTTTCCTTCCTATGGATCTTGGGCGAAGCGCGAACCATGCTGCCCTTCAAGCCTTGGGGATCTTTACCCTCTTGAAAGAAGACACCCTCTAACAGAAAGTTATTAGGTTTATCCTTTAGGGGGAACCCAAGATGACGACGTGCCAAAATAAGGTTGTAGTTAATCCAACCACATGTACCAAGAAGAGGAACATTGGAGAATTCACCACAAGAGTCGATAATCTACACACCATCATATACACGGTCGTACCAAAAGACATCATCATTAGTGAGAGACATGAGTCTCGTGGACCAACGTAGACATCCTTTGTTCTCCTTGAAGGTGACTGTCTGCGGCAAGTGCGAAATAAACCACTTGTACAGCAGAGGCAAACAGCACACAATGGTACCACCACCCTTTGCATTCCTCATATGCAAATAAAAGTATGTGTCTCCCAACAGAGTCGGGATAGGATTAAGAGTAGAGAAAATCCTAATAGCATTCACATGCACAAACTTATCGATGTTAGGGAATAATACTAGCCCATAGATGAGAAGTACAAATATGGCTTCAAAGGCGTCCTCACTCATGGCCTTCCCATACATAGTAGCTTGAGCAATGAGGATCTCAGAAGGGAGACCTTGAATTCCACCTTTTGTAGTCATATGAGCACCAACCAGAGATTCATCTATATGCAACATATGAGCTATCTCTTGAGAAGTAGGAACACTCTCTAAGCCACTGAACGACAACTGGTCTAGGATAGGTATACCCACAAGGTAGGCATACTCCTCAAGCATGGGCAAAAGCTGGAAATCCGGAAATGTAAAGCAGCGGTACAAGGGATCATAGAATTGAACCAATACACTCATCAAACCTTCGTCCACTTGAGTAGTCAGAATAGATAGAAGCTTCCCATAACGAGCCTTGAAACCCAAGGGATCTAGTACATAGGATGTCAAATTCCTTAACTCTTTCAAGTCGGGTTGTCTGAAACTGTACTTCTGCGTATTCCTTCTTTGTCTTTCCATGTCTAAAAATTTTGCAAATATACCTCTTAAGTCCCTTGAAAATTTTCTCATTATTGATGATATGGATGCAAATGGGTGCATGAATGCATGGATGCAACAATCACACTCAAGGATCAAGCAAAGCACACCACACAAAGGTCATGGGATGGATCATGTCATCCTTAATATCAATCATCCATTTTGGTGGATTATGGTTTACGCCTTATCAACACCCAAGTTCCATTGATATTAAGGATACAAGAACGGATCAACCATGAATCAAAGGTTTGTTGCAAGTCACGAGCATGGAGTCTCGGTTAAGAACTACCCAAAGGGAGTTTCTAGAGTTTAAACCCGCCAAACATGTTCTACAAGAGGTTCCCATAGTCATCATCCCATCTTCCGGATATTATCGGATAAACGACTACTCGTATTCAAAAAATATTCTCAAGAGAGACTCTTATGAGTGTAGTATCACGTAACAATCGTATCAAATCTTACATTAGAAGATCCCCAAAGGCTCTTGTATCTTTCACTTTGGATGAACATGGCAATGATTCTTCAATTTGGCTCAAAATAGGATTCCCTAGCACAAAAGCACACACATCAAAAAGTTCCATGAAGTAAATCAAGAATGGACAAGAGTGAGTTTAGAGATTTGGTCCTTCTAATCCATCTTCAACATTAAGGCCTTTTTACTCCATTTTGCACAGGGATTGTCCTAGAATCTAAGTCCATTTGTCCATTTTTTCATTTGGTCCACAACAATCAAAACAAAAACACAAGCACAATAATATATATACAATTATATGCTCAAGTGAGCAAAAGGCAAATTGCATTAACATAAACATGTTGTCAAATGAGCAAAGGAAAAAAGCGAATGGATAATATGTACAAGAATAGTAAATTGCATAAATGTAAAGAGCAAGAATTAAATGTTAATGGTTAATGGTTAGTGTTAGAGTTAGTGTGCCATAAGGCAATTTAGCGCTATGTTAAGCAATCGTAATTGGACTTATGTAGAAGTCACAACTATCTGAGGCCGGTCAATAATAATGTAGGCAACAACACAAGTTAGAGATTTTGATTAGTGAACCAAACTCATACAACGTGCCATGCCAAAAAGAAGATGAGAAATGATCTTGTATTGATTTAGGTTCTTTGCTTGATTAGGAAGCAACCTATCCTTAAAGCAAAGCCATTCACTTGATCCATGATCAAGTTGAATTAGATATGAATCAAGGAAGGTTAAACCTCCATGTATCAAGGCTAACCACCAATCTTTACCTCATTGATCAAAAAGAAAAGAAAAAAAAAGAAGAAAAAGAATATGAATATTAAAGTACATTAATGGAAATGGAATGAAATAGTCAACAAGCATTAACCAAAGATAGAGAAGATCAAGGTCAAACAATAGAAAACAGAAACAAAATGAAGATTAGGAGTCAAGAAACAAATAAAATATTTTTGGTATTTTTCAATATTAAAATAAAACTTGAATTAAAATAATAAAGAAAGGTCAAACTTCAAACTCACTTCAAATCAACTTTGAAAAGTCCAAGTGAATTATCCCAAGTTCAACAAGGTCAAACAAAGTTTGACAAAAAATTTCAGTACTTTTAGAAGTCAGAAACTATTTTAAATCAATTAAAAATTCATAAAAATAACCTAATTTAATTAAAATCTCAAATAAATCTCAAATCAATTAATAAATTGATGAGAATATTTTTCATAGATCTATCATCATTCCAAGAGGTTGGAAAAAGATTTTTGTATTTTTTGGATATCAAAAACTATTTTAAATGAATTAAAAATAAGCAGAAAAGAGAAAATTACTAAAAAATATCAAATGATAAAATAAAAAATATTAAAAATCATTTTTAGAAACTTGAAATTAAAAGGAGAAAAATGCAATTGGTCTCATATTTTTTGGACCAATAATGAAGGAGATATGAATTTTTAAAAAGAAATGGAATTAAAAGAAGTAAAAGAAATAGAAATCAGAATTTAGAAATTAGAAAATGTGTGGACCGTCTGATGAGACCTCATTAATTGATGTGGATCATCACATGGCCAGGAAGCGCACACTCACCATACACGCGAGTCAACTGAAGCGCACCATGCCATTAAAATAGTCATAACAACGAACGTACTAGATTACATCTGGAAACACAAATGGGAGGCTAAGATCTAATCTGGAGACCAGACGGTGGCCAGCGCCACCGTCTTCTCCGGCCAACTTCCGGCCAAGTTCCAAGTTGCAGAGAAATAAATGTTCATGAAAAGCCACGATCCATATACCAATCGGAAGCTGGGGTGATGTACATCACCCCTGTACCAACCAAATCCACTCTAGGTTTCTACATTAAGAGAAATCAGAGATGGAAATTTTGTGGTGTTCAAATGAACTTAATGGATTTTGAAAATTCGAAGCTCAAGAATGTTGCCTCTATGCAGAGGACTTCAGATCACACAACAACAGCAAGAAATAACCAGTATATGAGTAGATTCGAAGAAATTAAAATGTGAGGTAAACCTTTGATTTGCAGAGCTTGAAGTCACAAGTCCTTGTTATGGATGCTTGCAGCTTGTTCTCTAGATCAAAGAGAAGAAGGATAAGGAACTTTAGATCTAAGAAAACAATCGAGGTAATTGAATTCTAGATCTGAAAATTGAGAGAAAATGAGAGAGTTCCTTTGGTGTGAGGGTGAGGGTTCAATTGCACAGCATTTAGGGCGCCTTCAGGTTAGTGAAATGAAGAGAAATGGCATTGTATTTATAGGCAAGGCAATGCTGAAATGCATGATCACAAATTTGCATGAATGGAAAGGGCCTCCAGGCGCATGGAGGCCCCAATTCCACTTGGATTTGGTAGCTGAGCAATGATAGAATCAAACTGGACGTGCAGATTGTGCATAAACACCTCATGCAATGCAAATTCTATAGATTTCTAAAATTGCACCATAATGTTTAGGTCTTCGAAAATGCCGTGTCCAAAATAGAAACACCACTGCATGAGTAATGGTTGGAAATATTTTTGCATAAGGATCATTTGTTATGTTGATCAAAACTCCATTTGATCCTTGGAAATTGATGAAAAGTGGTCATGAAGTGTAGGGTGCAAAACATGTACATGTGAGATTTTCAAAAATGGCCAAACTTCAAGCCCTTTTGTTTCAGTGATGCAAGCTCCAAATGACAAAATCTTCAACATAAAAGTTGTAGATATTTTCAAGGGAATTAATTTGGACTTACATTTTGCATCATTTTGATTTTTGATGAAGAAGTTATGGGCACTTGAAGTTGGATTTTTTCACATTTCAATGCATTTGGTCCAAAGTGACCTATAATGTTTTGCATTATCAAATGTAGTTATTTTAGGATTTTGAACTTTTGCTAAACATAAGATATGAATTAGAAATCTTAAGCTTTCCAATGCATTTGATCCCACCTCAAAATCATGAAAAATGAAGGAGTTATGTCCTTGGTAAGTTGACCTAAAATTAGGGTTTCAGTCAAAATGACCTATAATGTCTTGGAATGGATTATGACCTTCCAAGCTTAAAATAAATTTGTGATGAACATGAAAGTTGTTCATATGGTCCTTTAGAACATGTTTTCTCTTGGGGTCATCTCCATTTGACAAACACTATAAAAGTTAGGTCTTAGTGTATTTCAAAACAGTCAGATGAATTGACTGATCAACTTCTCAAGTCCGAACCTCATGTCTTGATGAACTGATGATTGAGGACACTCAATTAAGTTCAAATATGCATGAAATGATGAATTAAAGAACTTCCCTTGATTGTATTTGATCATGGGTTGAGGTTGCTTCATGAGCAAGGCACAATTGATGGACATATGAATTAGGGTTTCCTTGTGGAACAAACCTCAAGCCCCTTGATTTGCTTTGATCAAAATGATGAATTGAGATACTTGGGAGGCATATTTGATGTATGAGAGCTTTAGGAACCAATTCCATGCTTGCTTTCACCTTTCCCTTGACCATATCAATGCACATGGGACCTCCTAGAAGCTTTGGATCTTGTGACTGCTCAAGCTACAAACCAAAGATGTTAGTGAAATACTTTTGTGCTTTTGGTTAGTGAATAAAAATGAGAAAAGCAATAATATACAATTCAAGCATGCTTGGTGATCTCCAACCAACTCACAAGGGGTCCTACCCAAAGGTAAAGAGCCAAGATGCTTATGATCCTTGAGGTAAGATGCAAATGCAATGTTATGATGCCATGAGGTATCTTAGGTTCAAAATTGGGGTCTTACAGTTACGTACAAGGATTGGAATGAAATGTTGTCGTTTTCCTTGCATGGCTATCGTACATCTGTTCGAACTTCAATAGAGGCAACCCCTTTCTCTCTCGTATATGGCATGGAGGTTGTGCTCCCCGTGGAGGTTGAGATCCCATCAATGAGAGTCTTGATGGAAGCCAAGTTGACTGAGGCTGAATGGGTTCAGAGTCGTTATGACCAGCTGAATTTAATAGAAGAGAAAAGATTGACTGCCATGTGCCATGGTCAGTTATATCATCAAAGGATGAAGAAAGCCTTTGATAAGAAGGTCAAGCCTCGTGTGTTCCGAGAGGGTGACCTCGTGCTCAAGAAAGTTTTGTCTTTCGCACCCGATTCCAGGGGCAAGTGGACTCCAAACTAGGAAGGTCCATATGTTGTTAAGAGAGCCTTTTCAGGCGGTTCTTTGATACTTACAATTATGGATGAGGAGGATTTCGCTCGTCTTGTGAATTCAGATGCAGTCAAGAAATACTTCGCCTAAATAAAAATAGAATAGCTTGCTATGTTGAAAACCCGAAAGGGCGACTTAGGAAAAAATGAGCGTCTCGGTGGATTGAAAACCCGAAAGGGCGGTCCAGGCGAAAGTTAGAGACCTATAAAAAATGATGAATATATATCCCACTAGATTGAGTACCTCACCTTGGGGAAATCTAGGCAAAAATTAGGGATTTGGCAAGTAACTGCGTCCTGACAAGACTTTGTTCTAAATCTGTCATCTGTCAAAGATTCTTGCTCAGTCATCGTCAACTGAAGCTTCAGATACATTAGATTAAGAGTTGGTGGAGAAATGGTCATTATGTTCAATGTAGCCCTTTTACAATATATATCACCAATTTCAAATTTGTAAAGATCCATGGAGTCTTGCCATTTGCGGACTACCATTCCATCAAATAAATTTGAGCCTTTATCCAGTCTTTGCACTCTTATTTGTTTTTGTTTAACAAATGTTTGCATGTTATAATTGATGAATATCATTGTTTTAAACAAATAAAGCTTTTATAAACTGTTTCTAAACAAAGTGAACATTCATAATGACTGAAAGGATAAATGGAATGTCTCTAGTGCTCTCCCCAGGATAGTACGATCTCCAAAAAGGGTAAGACATTTGTTCATGTTCTTAGAATATTTGTATCCTCTTCATCATCTTTCAGGCTTGTCTCCTCAATGAGCCCAGAGAGGGGTGATACACCACTAAATCCCCCAGAGAATCTGGAGTTTGGTCTTGATCTTCTAACATCCTTAACTCCCCCCAGAGAGTCTAAGTCTAGCATCTATGTTTTATCAAATATATGGTTGTCATCCCTTTTATGGATTGACCTAAAATCCCTTATAGATTGATAAAAACTTATATGCTAATCCTTTCGAGGAATTTAGTCTTCCCTCAGCATGAGTGGAAATCTCTCGCAGAGTTGAGCAGGAATTCCCAGCATGTGTGGAGATTTTCAGCAAGTTAGTTTGTAGCCTATCCCTAGTGGATTCACATATAAGTTTTTCCCTCATCAAGTTTGCTTATCACTCATCCTCAATAGGGTTTCTCACATTAGACTCCCCCAAGTTGGTTCGCCAACGGATTATCTCTGGCTGATCGCCTACAGGTTATCCCCAGTATGATCACCAGCAGTCTTTCCTCAGTGGAGTTGCCTGATCAGAACCCGATATATTTGTTTGTCCTCTTTATTGGATGGTTTCCTCCTAGCAGAGCTGGTGTTGAAGATGTTCATTTCCTTCCCCCAGTAGAGCAATTGTCTCCTTCTCCTTAGCAGAGATTGTTTCTCCAGCAGATATGAGGAAATATGTTGATTATTGGAATTTCTGTTTGGTGGTTGTTCCCCACAGAATTTCATATCCTCTCCCCTGATAAGTTCCCCAGTAGAGTTTCTTCTACGATGAATCTTATCCGTGCTGAGTTCCCTGGAAGTGGCTCTAAAGCTTCCTAGCTGAGACTTTACCTGATTCTAGTTTGGCATTGGAGCTTTCGAGGAAGATGTGTCGTTTCCTTCCCTAGCGGAGTTGTTTTGTTTCTTTATCTTCGCGGCAGAGATGTTCTTTCAGTGGTTAGAAGTGAATGTTTGTTTGATGTGTTTCTGTTTGGTGGTTGTTCCCCACAGAATTCCATATCACCCCCTGATAAGATCCCCAATAGAGTTCTTCTATGGCCGATCTTATCCACATTTCTGCGTACTATTGGAAGATCCCCCAGCTTTGGTAGTTATGATCTTTTTGCCGATCCCCAACAGTGGTCTCTGATCCCCCATGATCCTGCTTGTTCCTTTAGCAGTAGTTTTTGTCCCCGGCAGCGACTCTGCTTAATCCTCAGCAGTGATTGGTGTTACCTGGTATTTGATGCCCCCATCAGATTGGTTTCTCTCCTGTGGGCCTGGATTTCTCTTTTGAGATGTCGTACCGGATGTCTGTCTGTTGATCCTTGGACCTGTTTGTGTTAGATATGCCTGTTTGTCAGAATTAATCATACATAAACCACGAATATACATGCATAATCATAACATTCAGATATTCATGTTGCATTCTTTGCCATATATCTTTTCTTGTTATCTCCTCCTATTTGGTGATATATGTTTCCCCAAGCAGATGTTTATGTCTGATCTCTCCATTTAGAGTCAGCCCTATAGGCATAAAGCATTTATCCTGCCTTTTGTATGCCCCACTGAGTTATGTCCTCGTGGATGATTATTGTTTAAGTTTCCTCCCTAAATATGTATTGGGATGGAATTACTCCCCAATGTTATATCCTCATTGGGTTGAGTCTTGTTTCATTGTGTCTCTCTAGTTTGTTCCTAGATTGACCCCTTTCTTGTTATTTCCCCTGCAATTCCCTGTGGTTCAGGTGACCAATTGCTCAGTAAATAGTAATTGTTCATTCTCTCCCCAGCGGATATTTTGGCCTTCTACCCAGTAACCGGTAGTTGTAAGTCCTATTTCCGTGGTTTTCTACCCAGTGACAGGTAGTTGTAAACCTCATTTTGTCCCCTTGCAGAGTTAATCCTTGACGGGTACTCTCTTCTTTGGTTTTCTACCCAGTATCCGGTAGATGTAATCCCCTCTTTGTTGGTTATCTTTATCCAATATTCGGTATTGATATTCCTTCATTTTTTGAGTATACCACCCAGTAGCTGGTGATATATCTCTGGAATGATTGCTCTGATCAAGCAATTTATCCCCAGCGAGTCATCTTTCATTTACCCTCGTTCGGTAATGATTGTTTCTTCCCTTGATTGGTCATCATTTTATACCCAGTTACCGGTAACCCGATGTCCTTTCTTTTCGGTCAATTTATTCTGTATTAACCCAGTAACCGGTGGTGGATATGAAGGAGAATTGCGGTCCAAAACGCAGCGGAAATTAAAATTTTCTCCTTTAGAGATCCTTACGAATGGTCATGATCAGTGATAGAATATATACCTCTTGTGATGATTGAAACCTTTGGTGCAGATCTCTTGTGACGATCACGAACGTTGAACGATGACAACGTCTCTACTCAGTCCACACGAACGGGTTCCTTCAATCTCAGTGCTAGCTGGTACGAATGAAGGCTTTGAGTGAGAGAGAGAGAGAAAATGAAAATAATGCAACCGCAAATTTTTGCTTCTACACAAGGGTTCTATTTATAGAACCACTTGTGTGGGCTTCAAGCTAAAAGCCCACTTAAGTGTATTTTGGCCCATATCTTATAATATGCCCAAAATCACTTAAGCTCATGGTACCTTACCATATTTCGTATTCTACTCAAGTACACCGTACCTTACGATGTTCTATAACTCACTTAAGGGCACCGTACCTTACGGTATTCCTTAGTTACTCTATCTCTCATCAATCCGTCCTTTGTGTGTGACCCTGTAGGTTTTCGCGACGTTGGCAATTATATTAAATCATGTATTTAACATAATAAACAGTGAGCGGTATCTAGCAACACATCACTGCTACCCAAGACACGAAAATGTCATGTGATCTGACAATTCCTTCTGTGATAATACTTATGTGTATAATTACCCTTTTGCCCTTATGTCTATATTGAACACAAGGCATAGACCGTGTCATCCTTGTCCAGTTCAATATTGGGCCCATAGACATTTATCCTGTTATGCAGGATGGGCAAATTCCATCTAGGTCACTCATGTCCCTCAGCATGCTTTGTGGAGTACCCATCAACTGTCTTTATGGTTATCCAGTTACGGACAACGTTGGATCGGCAATAAAGCACTCGACTCTACATCTAGGATCCATAGTGGTTTCAGGTCGAAGAGTGGAATACACTATTATCACCATGAGAATAACTTATGACACCTTGCATAACTTTCTATATAGTATTCTCATAGCGGGTCAATCCGGTATAAATATTACTCCTAATATTCATACCTATGTTTAAGACTTAATAACTCTTTATCCATGATCCATGAGATGTGATCATCAGTCTACAAACATAATAGTCTTAATGCTTTAATGTTATCCCACTTCACACTAAAGCTCGACTACGGATACTTTAGGAATAGTGTCCTTATGTTTAATGTGTTCTCATGATTAAGTCACACTTAATACATTAAACGGACTATCTATTCCAGGGACTTTATTAATCAACCATAATAAAGAGAATGCCTTTTATTATTCGATACAAGTACCAAAATGTATTGGCCTCTAGGGCTTACACCAACAATCTCCCACTAGCACTAGAGCCAATCAGGCATACCCCGTATGCCCATTGATCTAGTATGGCCATCATGCTTCTGCTGCGCAAGAGGCTTTGTCAGTGGGTCAACTATATTGTCAAGTGTAGGTACTTTACATATTTTCACATCTCCTCTATCTATTATCTCTCAAATGAGATGATAACGCCTAAGTATGTGTTTGGATCGTTGGTGAGATCTAGGCTCCTTGGCTTGTGCGATAGCACCATTGTTATCATAATAGAGACCAATGGGATCCACAATGCTAGGGACTATGCCAAGTTCACTAATGAACTTTTTGATCCAAACAACTCCCTTTTCTGCATTTGAGGCAGCAATATACTCGGCCTCGGTTGTAGAATCAGCAACTGTATCTTGCTTTGAACTTTTCAAGCTCACAGCGCCACCATTTCAGCAAAACACATAACCATTGGAATCATTCATATTAAAGCGTCTCAGCACCTTGTCTATGTACTCTGACTTAGGCCAAGCATTTTATGATCTATCTCTATAGATTCTGATTCCTAATATATAGGCTGCTTCACCTAGGTCCTTCATAGATAAGCATTTCCCCACCCAAGACTTTGCTTGTTGCAGGGTAGGGATATCGTTTCCAATAGTAATATGTCATCTACATATAATACCAGGAATACGATCATGCTCCCACTAACCTTCTTGTAGACAGAAGGCTCATCTTCGTTCTTGATGAATCCATATTGTTTTACTGTTTCATCAAAACGAAGATTCCATGAGTAGGTCACAAGCTCATCTTGATCCATGAGTAATACATCACCTTAATCAGATATCCATATATCTCAGGTAGGTGACGTATCCTGCCTGACCTACGCTGGTCTTGTTCTACTTGAGTAGGTTGCTCTTACACAACTACTTGTGTTTCCTGCTCCAATTCCTCCATAGGTGTGTCGATGCTTTGTGATTCTTGAATTTCTTCAAGCTCTACTTTCCTCCCACTGGTTCCTTTGGAAATAAAATTATTTTCTAGGAAAACTCCAGTTCGAGCGAGAAACACTTTGCCCTCAGAAGGATTGTAGAAGTAATACCCTCTTGTTTCTTTAGGATACCCCACAAATAAGCATTTGTCAGATTTGGGCTCAAGCTTAGTTGAAATTTGTCGTTTCACATAAACCTCGCAACCCCAAATCTTTATGTAAGACATATGTGGTTTCTTACCACTCCATATCTCATATGGTGTCTTCTCAACCTTTTTGGATGGAACACGGTTAAAGTGTGTAAGCTGCTGTCAATGTCCCCAAAAGGAGTTTGGAAGATCGGCGTGACTCATCATGGATCGGACCATGTCTAACAGGGTTCGATTTCTTCTCTCAGATGCACCATTCCATTGGGGTGTTCCAGGAGGAGTAAGTTGGGATAGGATCCCACACTCTTTCAGATGGATCAAACTCTAGGCTTAAATACTCACCACCTCGATCTGATCGAGGAGTTTTAATATTCTTACCTAGTTGGTTTTAACTCGTTAGGTTTCACCCTTTTAGTATTAATGTTATTAATAGGCATTTTGAGATCAAGGACATATAGTCCATTGCTCATTTGTGCAGTAGCATAGAATATATCATTCAAATAAATTGAGCAACAATTGTTCTTTATTATAAATGAAAAACCAAACTTGTCCAGACAAGAAATGGAAATAATATTCCTGCTAATTGCAGGTGCATAATAACAGTTCTCTAACTGAATTATAAAATCACTAGGTAAAGTCAATACATAAGATCCTACGGCTAAAGTAGCAACCTTTGCTCCACTGCCAACTCGTAGGTCAACTTCACCTTTTGCCAAATCTCTACTCCTTTTCAGCCCCTGCACATTTGTACAAATGTGAGAACCGCATCCAGTATCTAATACCCATGATACAAAAGTAGATAAATTTATTTAATAACAAAAATACCTGAAGTTGAAGTCTCTACTCCATTCTTCGTATCTTCCAGGTACTTTGGGTAGTTTCTCTTCCAGTGTCCGGTCTTACCGCAATGGAAGCAGGTGCCTGCCTTTGCTATGCCTCCACTAGGCTTCAAAGCAGCAACGGTGGGTCTGGGTTTGGCAACTTCCTTGCCTTTCCCTTTATCACCCTGCTTGGTGGGCCTTTTGTTCTGTCTCTTTCCATTTCCGATCATCAGAATGGACTTCCCTTTTGACTTCAGATTCTGCTCGGCAGTTCTTAACATGGCGAGCAGTTCAGGAAGAGATTTGTCCATATCAATCATATTGAAATTTAGGACAAATTGACTGAAACTATCTGGCAACGATTGCAAGATCAAATCAGTCGCAAGTTCCTTTTCGAGGGGAAAACTCAATCTCTCAAGGTTTTCCACATACCCAATCATCTTGAGTACATGGGGACCTACAGGGGCTCCCTCAGCTAACTTGCTTTGGAAAAGGGCTTTTGAAACTTCAAACCTCTCATGCCTTGCTTGCTCTTGATAGAGCAGCTTCAGGTGTTCGATCATATCGAACGCTGACATGTTCTCATGTTGCTTTTGCAATTCTGAGTTCATGGTAGCCAGCACGAGACAAGCAGTTTCATTGGCATCATCGACATGCTTCTTATAAGCATCTCTTTCTGCCTTAGGTGCAGAACTAGGAGGTTCCTCTTCAGGAACAGGTGTCTCCAAGACATACAGCTTTTTATCATGTTTGACGACAATCCTCAGGTTTCGGTGCCAATCCAGAAAATTTGTCCCAGACAATTTTTCCTTGTCAAGGATTGATCGCAAGATGTTGTTAGAGGTGTTTGCTGTCATGGTTATCTACATAAGGATTAAGAAAATATAAGTATCATTGACATATTTAATTAGGCCTTTAATCAAATATGCTCCAACTATTTTACTCAAAACAAATGACCCTCATCATTTGATTCGGAAAATCCCGTTGGAAGATTTTCTAGTGGGTCGAGATCCATATTTCACTTCGTTCTAAGTCCGCGTAGGCGGATTACACAAAACTAGGTTATTTAGGTAGGAACTCCTTCCAGTTGTATCTCATACAACTCTCGAAAATTTCAGTTGGGTGAATAACTCCTTATTCCAATCCATCATATGGATTATTCCCAACTCTTGCTTCTAAAACATATATGATATTATTATAATTAATTTTGACCCATTGTCTTAGCAGTTGGATATTACAATTATCCCATCGCACCTTACTAATATAGAACATGCACCTCGCTTTGGCGAAACCTACATTATCCGATACTAGTCTTGATGAGTGCTAAAACTTGGAAATCAAACATATATAATATCATCATAATTTGTTTAGTTAAGTTTGACCCATTGTTTTAGCAGTTGGATATTACAATTATCCCATCGCACCTTACTAATATAGAACATGCACCTCGCTTTGGCGAAACCTACATTATCCGATACTAGTCTTGATGAGTGCTAAAACTTGGAAAGCATAAACTTAATATTTTAGTTTGAGGGAATTGCAATTGTTATGATCTCACCGGCTTATTTATCATATAAATCGTCTCTCACATGCATCAACATACATTCACATGCATCAACATACATACACAATGAAACAGTTATGGCCCCTAGCGCAATTGTTCTCCCAAGCCAATGAGAGAACCTGAGCTAACCTAATAACGATCTAAGCTTCTCCAAGCAAGATCTTCAAGGTTGTCCTCCTTTAGTATTGAATTCTTCTCTAAGCTTCTGCAAGCAAGATCTTCAAGGTTGTCCTCCTTTGATCTTGAATTCTTCTCTTTCTTCATAACATTGTCTTCTTCTCTTTCTTCACAGTATTACATTCCAGAAGAAACTCGTTTTACATACGAGGGTTTGAGATGAGAAAAGAAGTTACATTAAGAGATCAAAAGGAGAGGCACGACACGCAGGTCGTATTTAAAAAACCCAAAACAAAATAAAGGATAACTAAGGCCATAACTGATCACCACAAGGCAATAATAATAAACACATTGTTATTATTAAATTTTAATTCCTTTAATTAATTAAAACCAAATTAAATTTCGGCGACCGATCACACTACGCAGAGTTAGCCGGGGGTTCCACAGAGTTAGCGGACGGTGGTTCCAAAATTTTAATGAACAATTCATTTGAAATGGACATTGTTTTGCATGAACACAACCCTTGCGTAGTCACAAAACAGGAACCCCAAAATTTTGACTCTGGGAGTGTGACGACCGTCACAGGCGTGTGACGACCGTCACAGGCGTGTGACGACCGTCACAGGCGTGTGACGACCGTCACAGGCAATGTGAGTGTGACGACCGTCATGGGTGTGTTACGACCGTCACGCATCTAGTTTGTTACGCCTATTACGCTCGTCACACGAGCTTCACGCGGCCAAACTAATAGGACTTTGAAATAGTCTACGAACCTCTTCCAAAAAACCCTAAATTCACAACTCCTTGACGGCACAACCCTTGCGCCGTCACCAACCCTAATGCGCCAATTTCAGACCGTCAAACACACCTCGATTGTTGATTCAGTATGATTGATCAACAGGTCATTGCTTCACCATACTAATGTAGGATTCCGAAGCAAATGACCATTGATCGCTCAAAGGAAAACAATCATTTAGTGTTCGAATGAACGAAACAGAAACAGTATATCACATATACCGTATTTTGCATTAGGATTACTTATATCATATATAAGTTGATCGGTCTCAATTGCGTAACCTATGGACGATCGATGTATCGCTGCTTCACCACACTAATGTCGGATTCCGAAGCATAGTCAACATCAATCATCCAACTCGTACACTCATGATGCCAAATTTAATTGCCCGTTTAATTAATTGATTCATTCTGTCTTTTAATCATATTAATACAGAAATTAAACACCTATCCGATTCATGGTTTCGTAAGTGGCTCTGATACCACTAAAGGAGAATTGCGGTCCAAAACGCAGCGGAAATTAAAATTTTCTCCTTTAGAGATCCTTACGAATGGTCATGATCAGTGATAGAATATTTACCTCTTGTGACGATTGAAACCTTTGGTGCAGATCTCTTGTGACGATCACGAACGTTGAATGATGACAACGTCTCTACTCAGTCCACACGAACGGGTTCCTTCAATCTCAGTGCTAGCTGGTACGAATGAAGGCTTTGAGTGAGAGAGAGAGAGAGAAAATGAAAATAATGCAACCGCAAATTTTTGCTTCTGCACAAGGGTTCTATTTATAGAACCACTTGTGTGGGCTTCAAGCTAAAAGCCCACTTAAGTGTATTTTGGCCCATATCTTATAATATGCCCAAAATCACTTAAGCTCATGGTACCTTACCATATTTCGTATTCTACTCAAGTACACCGTACCTTACGATGTTCTATAACTCACTTAAGGGCACCGTACCTTACGGTATTCCTTAGTTACTCTATCTCTCATCAATCCGTCCTTTGTGTGTGACCCTGTAGGTTTTCGCGACGTTGGCAATTATATTAAATCATGTATTTAACATAATAAACAGTGAGCGGTATCTAGCAACACATCACTGCTACCCAAGACACGAAAATGTCATGTGATCTGACAATTCCTTCTGTGATAATACTTATGTGTATAATTACCCTTTTGCCCTTATGTCTATATTGAACACAAGGTATAAACCGTGTCATCCTTGTCCAGTTCAATATTGGGCCCATAGACATTTATCCTGTTATGCAGGATGGGCAAATTCCATCTAGGTCACTCATGTCCCTCAGTATGCTTTGTGGAGTACCCATCAACTGTCTTTATGGTTATCCAGTTACGGACAACGTTGGATCAACAATAAAGCACTCGACTCTACATCTAGGATCCATAGTGGTTTCAGGTCGAAGAGTGGAATACACTATTATCACCATGAGAATAACTTATGACACCTTGCATAACTTTCTATATAGTATTCTCATAGCGGGTCAATCCGGTATAAATATTACTCCTAATATTCATACCTATGTTTAAGACTTGATAACTCTTTATCCATGATCCATGAGATGTGATCATTAGTCTACAAACATAATAGTCTTAATGCTTTAATGTTATCCCACTTCACACTAAAGCTCGACTACGGATACTTTAGGAATAGTGTCCTTATGTTTAATGTGTTCTCATGATTAAGTCACACTTAATACATTAAACGGACTATCTATTCCAGGGACTTTATTAATCAACCATAATAAAGAGAATGCCTTTTATTATTCGATACAAGTACCAAAATGTATTGGCCTCTAGGGCTTACACCAACAGGATAATCTTCCATGCGAGTATGTTATCTAAGTTCTGACGGTAATAAATAATATATCTCATGCACTCTTCAGTCGAAGTCTTTTTCTTCCCCAGTTGAGTAAGATTCGTATTTCCTTATGGAATTGAATGTCCATCCTGTAATCGAGTTTGCTTCTTCAGCCCTCCTTTCGAATGATGAGTGTCTTGGAAACATTCCCCAATTCACGCCTGGTTGGTCACCTATTATATGCCCAATAACCGATATCCCCGGTGTTCCTTCCTTCTGCTCCCTATTATGACTTTTTTGTCCCCCGTGGAGTCATATTTCCTTGAGTTGAAATATGCTCATTAAGGTGATCAAATGAAGATGAAAGAAAGCATGATAATGGTCCCCCAAAGCTCTCAGTCATGATATATGCCTCCCAAGTATCTCAATTTGTCAATTTGATCAAGATAAACCAAAGGGCTTGAGGCTTGTTTCCCAAGGAAACCCTAATTCATTTGTGCATTGACTGTGCCTTGTTCATGAAGCAACCTCAACCTATGATCAAATAAAATCAAGGGAAGTTATTTCAATCATCATTTTATGCATATATGAGCCTATGAGAGTGTCCTCAATCATTCATTCATCAAGATTTGAAGTTTGGATTTGAGAAGATGACTAGTCAATTCATCTGACTATTTTGAAATCCACCGAGACCTAACTTTTGATGTGTTTGTCAAATGATGATGACCCCAAGATAAAACATGTTCTTAAGAACGATATGAAAAACTTTAATGTTCATCACAAATCCATTTGAAACTTGGAAGGTCATTATTCATTTCAAAACATTATAGGTCATTTTGACTGAAACCCAAATTTTGGGTCAACTTCCCAAGGACCTAACTCCTTCATTTTTTATGATTTTGAGGTGATACCAAGTGAATTGGAAATTTTAAGATGTCTAATTCAATTTTTATGTTGGAAAAAATTTCATAATCCTAAAAAAAACACATGTGATAATACAAAACATTATAGGTCACTTTGGACCAAAGCCATTGAAATGTGAAATAGTCCAACTTCAAGTGCCCATAACTTTCTCATCAAAAATCCAAATTATTCAAAATTTAACTCCAAATTGATTGTTTTGAAAAAATATACAACTTTTATGTTGAAGCTTTTTTCATTTGAAGCTTGCATCACTGAAACAGTAGGGCTTAAAGTTGGTCCATTTTGGCAAAATTTTCAAATGCATGTTTTGTACCTTGAACTTCATGGCCAATTTTCAATATTTTCCAAACTCCAAATTAATTTTTGTTCAACATAACTTTTGTTCCTTATGTCAAGACCTTTCCAACCATTACCCACATGCTTATGTTTCAATTTTCCAATTGGCATTTTCAAAGAGGTGAAGTTTTGTGATCATTTATGCATAACATGTTAAATTTCCATGCACAAGCTAATGCATTACAATCTGCACGTCCATTTCACTTTGGTTGATGTTCAACACTCAATTGCAATTGCTTTTGGGCCTCACATGCGCCTGTACACGCCCATGCATGGAGGATCCAAGTTCATGCACACACGAGTTTGATCATGCCTTGCATCAGCTGTGGCTATAAATAGAATGCCTTGCCTTGCTCATTTCTCAACCTGAAGGTGCCTGAAACTCTGCTGAACTGATTCCCTAACCTCTCACTCAAAGGAATTCTAAAATTTCACTTCTCTTTTCAAGCTTAAATTTCAACTTTCTTGGTTGATCTTTAGCTTCTAATTCCTTGGCCTTGCTTCATTATTACTTCAAGATCAAGCTGCAATTAAGAGTTGGATTGGATTTTGCTCACGAAAGCTGCACTTCAAAGGTTTAATCCTCAACTGCTTTGATTCGAATCTCTCTGATTATTGTGCATTGCTTGGTTTGGTTGGCATTTCTGAAGTCCTCATGAGAGAGGCAATTGATTTGTGGTTTTAATTTTGAGAATTAGTTAACTTCAGATTGAACACTTCATATTTCAACCTCAGATTTCTTCCTCCATAAGAATCTTGAGAAGAAACTAAGGTCACAGGGGTGATGTACATCACCCTAATTTTCGAAAGGTATATGGATCGTGTGTTATGGTTGAGGTTGTAAATCCTGCAACTGGTGGCGTTTTAAGGCCTTCTCACCGGAGAAGACGGTGGTTTCTGTAAGACCCCAATTTTGACCCTAAGATCCCTCATGGCATCATAACATTGCATTTGCATCTTACCTCAAGGATCATAAGCATCTTGGCTTTTACCCTAGGGTGGGAACCTTTTTGAGTTTGGTTGGAGATCACCAAGCATGCTTGAATTGTATATTATTGCTTTTCTCATTTTTTTTTACTAACCAAAAGCACAAAAATATGTCACTAACATCTTTTGTTTGTAGTTTGAGTAGTCACAAGATCCAAAGCTTCTAGGAGATCCTATGAGCATTGATATGGTTAAGGGAAGTTGAAAGCAAGCATGGAAATTGTTCCCAAAGATCCTATCCATAAAATATGCCTCCCAAGTATCTCAATTCATCATTTTGATCAAAGCAAACCAAGGGATTTGAGGCTTGTTTCCCAAGGAAACCCTAATTCACCTATGTATCAACTTTGCCTTGCTCATGAAGCAATCTCATCCTTTGATCAAATGCAATCAAGGGAAGTTTTTTTAATCATCATTTCATGCATATTTGAACTTATTTGAGTGTCCTCAATCATCAATTCATCAAGATATGAGGTATGGACTTGAGAAGTTGATCAGTCAATTCACCTGACAATTTTGAAGTACACTGAGACCTAACTTTTAATGTGGAGATGACCCCAAGAGCAAAAATGTTCTTAATAACCATATGAACAACTTTTATGTTCGTCAAAAATTGATTTGAAGCTTGGAAGGTCATCATCCATTTCAAAACATTATAGGCCATTTTGACTGAAACCCTAATTTTGGGTCAACTTCCCAAGCACCTAACGCATTCATTTTTCATGATTTTGAGGTGGGATCAAATGCATTGGAAAGCTTGAGATGTCTACTTCAAATGTTATGTTGAGAAAATTTTCAAAATCCTAAAAGAAATACATGTGATAATGCAAAATATTATAGGTCACTTTGGACCAAAGGCATTGAAATGTGAAAAAGTCCAACTTCAAGTACCCATAACTTCTTCATCAAAAATCCAAATGATGCAAAATTTAAGTCCAAATTGATTGTCTTGAAAAGATATACAACTTTGATGTTGAAGGTTTTGGTCATTTGGAGCTTACATTGTTGGAACAGAAGTGCTTAAAGTTTGGCCATTTTTGAAAATCTCATACGTACATGTTTTGCACACTACACTTCATAATCACTTTTCACCAATTTCCAAGTTTCAAATGGAGTTTTGATCAACATAACAAATGATCCTCATGCAAAAAGTTGTCCAACCATTACTCATAAGGTTGTGTTTCAAGTATGGACATGGCATTTTCGAAAGCTTGAACATATTGGTGCATTTTTGAAAATCAATTAAATTTGCATTGCATGAGCTAAACACACTCCATCTGCACGTCCAATTTACATCTGTTAATGATTAACTTGCAAATCCAAGTAGAATTGGACCCTCCATGCGCCTGTACAGGCCCATGCATGGAGGCCCTTTCCATCAATGCAATGAAATGTTCATGCATCACAGCCATTGCCTTGCTATAAATACATGCCTTATGCTCCTCATTTGAGTAACCTGAAGGCGCCCTAAATGCTGCATGATTGATTCCTCACCCATACTCAAAGGAACTTAACATTTTTTCTCTCAATTTGTTTTTCAGATCTAAACTTCAATTTCATTGATTGAGTTTAGATCTAAAGTTCCTAAGCCTAGCCACCTTGATTCATAGAGTATACTGTAAGCTTAATCACCAAGAAATCATGCTCTCAAACTCTGCAAATCAGAGGTTTACTTCAAACTTTATTTTCTTCGAATCTGATCATATATTGCTTGTTTCTTGCTATTGTTGTATTGTCTGAAGTCCTCTACATAGAGGCAATCATTTAGAGCTTTGAATTTTCAAATTCCAACAAGTTCAGTTGAACACCACAGAAATTCAACCTCTGATTTCTCTTAATATAGAAACCTAGAGTGGATTTGGTTGGCACAGGGGTGATGTACATCACCCCAGCTTTCGTTTGGTACCTAGATCGTGGCATTTGGTGCACTCTTATTTCTCTGCAAATTTTGCCTTCGTCAGAAGCTGGCCGGAGAAGACGGTGGCGCATACCACCGTCTGGTCTCCAGATCTAATCTCAGCCGTGCATTTCATTTTCTAGATTCAATCTGATTCGTCCCATGTTATGACTTGTTTAAAGGCCATGTGTGATGCATTGACTAAGGAACATGGTAGGCGCGCGTGTGTGAGCCATGTGATTTGCCAGCTCAATTAATGAGCTCTGCATCCAACGCTCCATGCTTTTTGTTATTTTTTAATTCTGATTTTAATTTTCTTTTATTTCTTTTAATTCCATTTCATTTTAAAATTCATATCTCCTTCATTATTGGTCCAAAAATGTGAGACCAATTGTATTTTTCTCCTCTTAATTTCTAGTTTCTGAAAATGATTTTTAATAGTTTTTATTTTATCATTTGATATTTTTTAAGAATTTTCTCTTTTCTGCTTATTTTTAATTCATTTTAAATAGTTTTTGATATTCGAAAAATACAAAAATATTTTTCCAACCTCTTTGAATGATGATAGATCTATGAAAAATATTCTCATCAATTTATTAATTGATTTGAGATTTATTAGAGATTTTAATTCAATTAGGTTATTTTTATGCATTTTTAATTGATTAAAAATAGTTTCTGACTTCTAAAAATGCTGAAATTTTTTGTCAAACTTTGTTTGACCTTGTAGAACTTGGGATAATTCACTTGGACTTTTCAAAGTTGATTTGAAGTGAATTTGAAGTTTGACCTTTCTTTATTATTTTAATTCAAGTATTATTTTAATTTTGAAAAATACCAAAAATATTCTATTTGTTTCTTGACTTCTAATCTTCATTTTACTTCTGTTTACTATTGTTTGACCTTGACCTTCTCTAACTTTGGTCAATGCTTGATGATTATTTCATTTCATTTCATTTAATGTACTTTAATATTCATCTTCTTCTTCTTCTTCTTTTTCTTTTTTGATCAATGAGTTAAAGATTGGTGGTTAGCCTTGATACATGGGAGGTTTAACCTTCCTTGATTCAAATCTAATTCAACTTGATCATGTATCAAGTGAATGGCTTTGCATTAAGGATAAGTTGCTTCCTAATCAAGCAAAGAACCTAAATCAATACAAGACCATTTCTCATTTCCTTTTGGCATTGCAAGTTGTAGGAGCTTGATTCACTAATCAAGATCTCTAACTTGTGTTGTTACCTACATTATTATTGACCGGCCTCAGATAGTTGTGACTTCTACATAAGTCTAATTACGATTGCTTAACATAGTGCTAAATTGCCTTATGGCACAATAACTCTAACACTAACCATTAACCATTAACATTTAATTCTTGCACTTTACATTTTTGCAATTTACTATTTGTGTACATATTATTCATTTGCTTTTTCCTTTGCTCATTTGAGCACATGTTTATGTTAATGCAATTTGCCTTTTGCTCACTTGAGCACATAATTGTGTATATACTTTTGTGCTTGTGTTTTATTTGATTGTTGTGGACCAAATGCCAAAATGGACAAAAAGGACTTAGACTTTAGGACATTCCCTATGCAAAATTGGAATCAAAGAGCCACTAGGCATTGGGCCTTTAGAGTGTTATAAAAGTCAAAGAGCAACTAGGCATTGAGCCTTTAGAGTGCTATAAATGTTGAAGAAAACTTTGAGAGGACCAATTTCTAAACTCCTTCTTGTTCATTCTTTGTTTTCTTGATAGAAATTTTTGATGTGTGTGTTCTTGTGCTAGGGATTCCAACATTGAGCCTAAGTGAAGAACCATTGTCATGAGCTACTAAAGAGAGAGATCTAAGAGCCATTGGGGATCTTTTAAGAGCTTGCTTGATTGATTGCTTGCTTTAATTTACACTTACTTGCTTGCTTATTCCAAAGGATGGGAGCTACTTGGATCATCAATATGATCTCAAGAAAGGAACTCCATTTTGTGGTTTTATTTCTTTCCCTTCATCTCTTGTATGATTAGGACTTTAGCCATTCTTGTTCTTCCCTCCACTCTAACCCAAGCCAAAACTTTTGTGCAAACATTAACACTTCTTTTCAAACATTAGAAACCTAAGCATTATGCTTTTGATTTTTAAACTTTCTTTTCATAACACTTATTTTGAATTGAATCTTTAAGTCAACTTTGACCATACTTTGTAAATACTTTTCATTGGTAAATATGACTCATTAAAATACTTTTGTGGTTTCAATGGCCACTTTATCATCAAAACGTTTCATAACCATTTGCTATTAGGTTTGAGTTATCCTTGAGGTAGATATAATACTCACCTATATCCTTAGTGATGGACAATGAGTCTTCCATGCTTATTATAGGGTTAACCCCTCACTAGCATGTTGAAGCTATCCTCACATGGTGGATTTGTGGTTTTAGGTTGAGTTTTCTCCCTTGGATAACAAAATACCTTAAGGCTTTTGAACCAATCAATTCACCAACTTGTTTTGAGATTTTTACCCCGAACTACGAGGTTTTAATCCCAATTTTTTTTAAGATGGTACGTAGGCAGTGGGTTTATCCATTCAAACACGCAAAATTGTAAATAACTTGTATATTCTTCTCTTATCTCCCCAATTATGTTTGCACAAACAAATTTTTCACAAAATACCAACCTTACAACAAGTGTGAAAAGGGCTCCCAAGGAGTACCTAGGATGTTTTGGGTGCTTAACACTTTCCCATTGCATAACCAACCCCCTTACCCCGATCTCTGACATTTTTATTAGTTTTTTATTCGATAAAACTTCTCGGTTTTGTTCGCTTTCTAACCTTTCCTTTGGATAAATAGAAGTGCGGTGGCGACTCGACTTGTATGGTTTAATTTTGATTTAGTCAATAAATCTAAAGGTAACGAATACCCCGCTACAGAAAAGTGGCGACTCTGCTGGGGACATTTGCCTAGTGTGTTTTGCCTACTTTTCATATTTGTTGTATTGTATTGTATTTTATTTTGTGATGTATTTTTTGTGCAATTTGGGATTAATGTATTGTATGTAATGATTGAATTGCTTGATATATTAATTCCTTGTATGCTTGGTGATCTTTGTGAGATGAGTTCTATACCCGAACTCGAGTGTACTTAGGATAGGAGAATGGGATAGTCTTGTTGACTTGTGTGGAGTTATTCCTTAGCAAGTTGTCTTGCAAGCCCATTCACTTGGTGGAGGTCATGTTGGGATCAATAATGTCACACGAGTAGTCGTGGTTAGGCATTACTCTTTCCAATATCGACCTTAGAAGCCAAGGACCTTAGTTAATAAGCCCATCTTGGCCTATTTTTAGGACGTAGTGCGAAGGTCGTTCAAATGTAAGATTTGATACGATTGTTACGCGATACTACACTCATAAGAGTCTCTCTTGAGAATATTTTTGGAAAACAAGTAGTCGTTTTTTCGATAATATCCGAAAGACGGGATGATGACTATGGGGACCTCTTGTAGAACATGTTTGGCAGGTTTAAACCCTAGTACACTCCCTTTGGGTGGTTATTAACCGAGAGTCCATGCTCGTGACTTGCAACAAACCCTTGATTCATGGTTGATCTGTTCTTGTGTATCCTTAATATCAATGGAACTTGGGTGTTGATAAGGCGTAAACCATAATCCACCAAAATGGATGATTGATATTAAGGATGACTTGATCCATCCCATGACCTTTGTGTGGTGAGCTTTGCTTGATCCTTAAGTGTGATTGTTGCACCCATGCATTCATGCACCCATTTGCATCCATACCATCAATAATAAGAAAATTTTCAAGGAACTTAAGAGGTCTATTTGCAAATTTTCATAATGGATAGACAAAGAAGGAATACGAAGAAGTACAGTTTCAGACAACCCGACTTGAAAGAGCTAAGGAATTTGACATCCTATGTATTAGATCCCTTGGGTTTCAAGGCTCGTCATGGAAAGCTTCTATCTATTCTCGCTACTCAAGTGGGCGAAGGATTGATGAGTGTATTAGTGCAGTTCTATGATCCATTGTATTGTTGCTTCACATTTCCAGATTTCCAGCTTTTGCCCACGCTCGAGGAGTACACCTATCTTGTGGGTATACCTATCCTGGACCAGTTACCGTTCAGTGGCTTAGAGAGGGTTCCTACTTCTCAAGAGACAGTTGATATGTTGCATATAGATGAATCTCTGATTGGTGCTCATATGACTACCAAAGGTGGAATTCAAGGTCTCCCTTCTGAGTTCCTCATTACTCAAGCTACTATGTATGGGAAGGCCATGAGTGAGGATGCCTTTGAGGCCATGTTTGTACTTCTCATTTATGGGCTAGTGTTATTCCGCAACATCGACAAGTTTGTGGATGTGAACGCTATTAGGATTTTCTCTACTCTTAATCCCGTTCCGACTCTATTGGGTGACACTTATTTCTCTTTGCATATGAGGAATGCAAAGGGTGGTGGTACCAGTGTGTGTTGTTTGCCTCTACTGTACAAGTGGTTTATTTCGCACTTGCCGCAGACGGTCGTCTTCAAGGAGAACAAAGGATGTCTACGGTGGTCCACGAGACTTATGTCTCTCACTAATGATGATATATTTTGGTACAACCGTGTATATGACGGTGTACAGATTATCGACTCTTGTGGTTAATTCTCCAATGTGCCTCTTCTTGGTACATGTGGTGGGCTTAACTACAACCCTATTTTGGCACGTCGTCAACTTGGGTTCCCCCTAAAGGATAAACCTAATAACATTCTGTTAGAAGGTGTATTCTTCCAGGAGGGTAAAGATCCCCAAGGCTTAAAGGGCAGGATGGTTCGCACTTGGCGTAAGATCCATATGAAGGGAAGGAAGGAACTTGGTCCGAAGAACTGTATTGCTTTGGAATCCTTTACCTCTTGGGTTAGGAGGAGAGCTTCCGGGTACCTTATGCCTTATGAGTATCCAAGACCTACACCTTTTGTTGTGGTTGGGCCTTCAACCCTCCCTGACCAAGGAGTAGAGGAGTTCAGAGACGAAGACCATTCACGTGCCTGGATCCGTGAACGAGAGGAGTTGCTTCAGCAGATCAGAGAGAAGGATGCTTTGATAGAATTTCTCGAGCACCAGCTAATCGATGAGCCTGATGATGCGTTGACTTCTCTGCTTCCTCAGTCTTCCAAGTTCTGGAAGAGGAAGTATGATCGACTCGCCAAAGAGAAGGCAAATATGGAGGCAGCCTATGAGAGAGAGGTGAAGAGGCTTCGTGCAGCTTATCTTCCAGTCTCCAGAGCTTTAGATGATTGTTTCTAGGGTTCCATAGGATGTTCATTTTCCTTCTCTCTTGTATTATATTTGGTTACTAAGACTGTACTTCTTTGGTGTAAAAATATTTTCCAGATATTATTGATGTGATATTTCCATTAATATTTTCAAATATTTACAAATTAGGACTCTAAAGTTCCTCTGATCAATAAAACAAATCATGTGCGCAAGTATTGCATGCATCATGTGCATAAGCAGGTTTTGCTCCAGGCTTCTAGTTCAATGGTCTAACTCTATGTTCTTCATTTATTTTGAAGACAAGCTGACTCACCGGTACTACACTCGAGCCAACGCTTCAAGACTGATGGATCATCTAGCGCAAGAGAACCGTGAACTCAAAGAGAAGGTGGCCAGACTGACTGCTCTGATGGAGTCTTTCATGGCCGCCTAGAGTCAATCGTCTCCGACACCTTCAACTCCTCCCCAGAGAACAGTCATCTCCGAGATTTCCTCCTCAACAGTGCCTACGGTCAGCGCCCACTTTGAACCAACTACTATGCCAGCCGGGTTTCCTTGGGGAATTCCTCCCAACTTTGTTCCTGAGGGTCTCGCCCCCACATTTGCTTCTCTGTCGGCATCTAGCCCGGTCCTTTCCGTTCCGCCTCCTGTCGTGCATACTATGCCAAGAGTAGACGACACCATCTACCACTCTGAGCCGTCTGAGGGCCCAAATGTCTATGAAAAGATGGATGCTATGAATGATCAGTTTCTTGAGCTCCGCAAGGAACTCAAAACTCTCAGAGGAAAGGACCTCTTCGGCAAGTCTGCTCCTGAACTCTACTTAGTCCCAAACGTCAAAATCCCTGTAAAGTTCAAAGTGTCTGACTTTAAAAAGTACAAGGGAAATACTTGCCCTCTTATCCACCTGGTTATGTACGCAAGGAAGATGTCGACTCAGATCGACAACGATCAACTTCTTATTCACTATTTCCAGGACAGTTTGTCCGGTGCTGCCCTAAGATGGTATATGGGCTTGGACAGCGCGAACATCCAATCCTTCAATGATCTTGGCGAAGCTTTCGTCAAGCAATACAAGTATAATATGGATATGGCTCCCGATAGGGATCAATTGAGAGCCATGTCCCAGAAGGACAAGGAAACTTTCAAAGAGTACGCCTAGAGATGGCGAGAGCTAGCAACATAGATTGTGCCTCCGCTAGAGGAGAAAGAAATGACCAAGATCTTCCTGAAGACCTTGAGCTCATTTTACTATGAGCGGATGATTGCCAGTGCTCCTTCTGATTTCACCAAGATGGTGAACATGGGGATGCGTTCGGAGGAAGGAGTCAGGGAAGGGTGCCTGACTAGAGAAGAAGGCTCTTCTGCCAAACGGTATGGGGCGTTTGGTAAGAAAAAAGATGGCGAGGCACATGTTGTAACCTCTCATGCTAAACCTAGAAGACCCTCAGTGAGGAGGAAGACCGTGCGTCCTGCCGGTAATCAGCATCAGGTGGCTCACATAGCACCTGTTTTCAGAGATAATCAGCACTATCAGCACAATAATAACCAGCAACAGCAACATCAACAATAACAACAACAACAACACCGCCCTCAACAGTAAGCCTACCAACCTCGAAACAACAATCAGACTAGTACCAGCTATGAGAGGAAGAGGGTCACCTTTGATCCTATTCCTATAACCTATGCAGAGCTATATCCCTCTTTGATAGAGAGGAAGCTGATTACTCCATGCGATCCACCGGCTATACCTACCAACCCTCAGTGGTGGTATAAGCCTGAGCTACATTGTGTTTATCATTTCGGTGCCCCCGGTCATGACGTGGAGGACTGTTACCCGCTGAAGACTAAGGTTCAAGACCTTGTGAAGAGTGGTATCTTGTTTTTCGAGGACGTAGGTCCTAATGTTAAGAAGAACCCATTGCCCGAGCATGGGAAATCCTCTATCAACATGGTCCAGGGTTGCCCTGGTAAATACAAGGTCAAATATGTCAGCCATATTCGACAATTATTGGTCGAGATGCACAGAGTGTTGTGTGAATACAGTCACTACGAGCACAACCATGAAAAATGTCGTGTCTGCACTGTCAATCAGAGGGGATGTTGCCAAGTCCGTAAAGACATCCAAGAAATGTTGGATGAAGGTGTAATTGAAATACTTCAGAATCGTGATGCTGATGATGAAGTCAATGTGATATCTCCGGTATTTCGGATCCCAAAGCCTGTTTTCATCCGATATGATGGCAGCAAACAAAAGGCTTCTCCCTCTTTGATAATTAAACCAGCTGGCCCTATGCCATATTCTTCCGATAAAGCTATCCCCTATCGCTACAATGATGTGGCATTGGAGGATGGGAAGGAAGTGCCCCTGCCCTCTACTTCTATTGTTAATATTACCGATGTCAGCGGCCTGACCTATAGTGGTCATGTTTTCTCGGCTCCGCCGAAGCCCCAGACTGACACCAGGAGGACTGATGATGCTGATTGTGTTGTGCGTCCGGTTGGAAATGCTATTATTTCTCTGAATCCGACACTTGTTACCAATAAACCTTCCACTGTTGTAAGAACTCCTGTCTCTGCTGGCTAGAATGGCACAATGAAAGAAGATTGTGATGAGATGTTGAGGCTCATCAAGAGGAGTGAATACAACGTTGTAGATCAGCTTCTACAAACGCCATCAAAGATCTCTGTGCTATCTTTGCTTATGAACTCAGAACCACATCGTGAAGCTCTATAGAAGATGTTGGATGTGGCGTATGTAGATCATGACGTCACAATAGAACAATTTGATAGTATTGTTGCAAACATTACCGCTTGTAACAATCTGAGTTTTTGTGATGCTGATCTCCCTGAAGAGGGAAGAGACCATAATTTGGCACTTCACATATCTATGAGCTGCAAGGATGATGCCATGTCTAACATGCTGGTAGACACTGGATCATCGCTGAATATGCTGCCAAAATCCACTCTGGCCAGATTGTCATACCAGGGGCCTCCCATGAGACAGAGTGGAGTAGTGGTTAAAGCTTTTGATGGATCCCATAAAACTGTGATTGGAGAGGTTGAGCTCCCAGTTAAGATTGGACCAAGTGATTTCCAAATCACTTTCCAGGTCATGGATATCCACCCATCATATAGTTGTCTGTTAGGCAGACCGTTGATTCACGAGGCAGGCGCCGTGACATCCACCCTACACCAGAAATTGAAGTTTGTCAAGAACAAGAAGCTGGTGGTGGTAGCGGGAGAGAAGGCTTTCCTGGTTAGCCATTTGTCTTCCTTTTCTTACATAGATGTTGAGGATGAAGTTGGAACACTGTTCCAAGCTTTATCTATTGCTGAACCTACTAAGAAAGGAACTTCGTCATTTGCGTCCTACAATGATGCTAAGTTGGCCATTTAGCATGACACAACTACTAGTTTAGGATGAATGATCAAGCTAGAAGACAACAAATCCTGGGCTGGTATAGAGTATTCTTCTGGCACCCTCAACAAGCATGGGCTGTTTCAGAGTGGTGGGTTCATCCACGCGGTTGAAGACGAGGAAGTTGCTGCTATTGTGGAAGAGGATGCGTATGAGGATTCTGGCAATTTTGTCATCCCTGGAGGGGTCTGCAATAATTGGGTCGCTGTTGATGTTCCAACAGTTGTCCATAAGTCAACGTAATGTTCATTTTGTTTAAAAACCATCCTCCCATGCCAAAAGGATGAGTGATTACATTGTTGGCTCATAAATACAATGATATTTCATTAAATGAATTCATGTTAAATGTTTGTTTTTCAAAATTATTTACACATTTTGCTTTTTAGCATGAAATTGGTGATCATATAAAACCTAAAAAATAGAACAAAATCAATCTTTTCATCTGCATAATGATTTGCCTTGTTTGAATTCTAAAATCCCTTTATATCCAAAATATTATGCAGGTTGATCAAACCCATTGAACATAATGATCCAACACCATCTCCCAACTTTGAATTCCCTGTATTTGAGGCGAAAGAAGATGATGTTGAAGAGATTCCTGACGAGATCACCCTCCTACTTGAGCACGAAGAGAATATCATTCAGCCACATCTCGAGAATCTGGAAACAGTCAACTTGGGGTCTGAGGATCGTGTGCGAGAAGTGAAGATTGGGGCACTCCTGGAAGATTTTATGAAGAAGGGGTTGATTGAGTTGCTATGAGAATATGTCGACGTCTTTACTTGGTCATATGAAGACATGCCTGGTCTAGATACTAATATCGTGCAACATTTCCTGCCTTTGAAGCCTGAGTGCGTGCCAGTGAAGCAGAAGCTCAGAAGAACTCATCCCGATATGGCAGTGAAGATCAAAGAGGAAGTTCAAAAGCAAATTGATGTAGGGTTTCTGGTGACTTCTACATATCCTCAATGGGTGGCCAATATTGTGCCCGTGCCTAAGAAAGATGGAAAGGTCTGAATGTGTGTGGACTATAGAGACTTGAATAAAGCTAGTCCGAAAGATGATTTCCCTTTACCATATATTGATATGTTGGTAGATAATACATCTAAATTCAATGTCTTCTCGTTTATGGACGGATTTTCCGGATATAATCAGATTAAAATGGCACCCGAGGATATGGAGAAGACAACATTCATCACACCTTGGGGAACATTCTGTTATCGAGTGATGCCCTTCGGTTTGAAGAACGCCGGAGCCACGTATCACCGAGCTATGACTACCTTGTTTCATGATATGATGCACACGGAGATCGAGGTATATGTTGATGATATGATTGCAAAGTCGAGAACGGAAGTTAAACATGTAGAGCACTTGATGAAGCTTTTTCAGCGTTTGAGGAAGTATAAGCTTCGTCTGAATCCTAACAAGTGTACATTTGGAGTCCGTTCCGGCAAGTTATTGGGCTTTATTATCAGCG
This sequence comes from Lathyrus oleraceus, assembly GCF_024323335.1. Taxonomy (NCBI): domain Eukaryota; kingdom Viridiplantae; phylum Streptophyta; class Magnoliopsida; order Fabales; family Fabaceae; genus Lathyrus; species Lathyrus oleraceus. Next base: position 470,242,666 of record NC_066585.1, read on the forward strand.
AAAGAGGTATTGAAGTTGATCCTGCCAAGGTCAAAGCAATACAAGAGATGCTTGCGCCCAAAACTGAGAAGCAAGTCCGAGGGTTTCTTGGCCGCTTGAATTATATCTCCAGATTTATATCCCACATGACTGCCACATGTGCATCGATATTCAAGCTCCTCCGGAAAGATCAACGTCATGATTGGACCGAGGATTGCCAAAAAGCCTTTGACCATATTAAAGAGTATCTGTCCGAGCCTCCGATTCTATCCTCGCCTGTGGAAGGGAGACCGTTGATTATGTATCTGACAGTTCTTGAAGACTCAATGGGTTGCGTCCTTGGTCAGCAAGACGAATCAGGAAAGAAAGAATATGCTATCTACTACCTGAGTAAGAAGTTCACTGATTGTGAGTCTCGATACTCGATGCTTAAGAAGACATGTTGTGCCTTGGCTTGGGCTGCTAAGCGCTTACGCCAATATATATTGAATCATACGACTTGGTTGATATCCAAAATGGATCCAATCAAGTATATCTTTGAGAAGCTTGCTTTAACTGGGAGGATTGCCCGTTGGTAGATGTTGTTATCTGAGTATGATATTGAGTATCGAGCTCAGAAAGCTATAAAAGGTAGTGTCTTGGTTGACCACTTGGCACATTAACCAATCTAGGATAATCAGTCAGTTCAGTATGACTTCCCAGATGAGAAGATTTTGTATTTGAAAATGAAAGACTGCGATGAGCCTATGCTCGATGAAGGGCCAGAGCCTAGTTCTCGATGGAGCATGGCGTTTGATGGCGCTGTAAATCAATATGGTAATGGTATTGGGGCAGTGATTATTACTCCTTAGGGCACAATTTTCCCTTTACAGCAAGGCTAACTTTCAAATGCACGAATAGTATGGCTGAGTGTGAGGCCTGTATCATGGGATTGGAAGAGTGTATTGATCTTATGATCAAGCATCTTGATGTTTATGGTGATTCGGCCCTTGTTGTTAATCAGATTAAGGGTGAATGGGAGACGAATCAGCCTGGCCTCATCCCATATAGAGATTATGCGACGTTCTTTACTGAGGTTGACTTCCATCATATTCCTCGAGATGAGAATCGGATGGTAGATGCTCTTGCTACGTTTGCCTCGATGATCGTGGTGAGACTCTGAAATGAGGTTCCCAATATCACTGTGATGCGCTTGGATAGACCGGCTCATGCATTTGCAGTGGAAGATGTGAAGGATGATAAGCCATGGTATTATGATATTAAGTGTTTTCTTCAAAGTTAAATTTACCCGCCTGGGGCATCTGTGAAAGATAGGACGACTTTGGGGAGATTATCTAGCAGTTTCTACCTCAATGGCGATGTGCTTTATAAGAGGAATTTTGACATGGTTCTGCTCAGATGCATGGATAGACACGAAGCAGACCTATTGATGGTTGAGGTCCATGAGGGTTCATTTGGTACTCATTCCAATGGACATGCCATGGCTAGAAAGATGTTGAGAACAGGCTACTATTGGCTGACAATGGAGTCTGATTGCTGCAAATATGTGAAGAAATGCCATAAGTGTCAGATTTATGCGGACAAGATTCATATTCCCCCGAAACTTCTGAATGTGATTTCGTCACCATGGCCTTTCTCTATGTGGGGAATTGACATGATTGGCATGATAGAGTCGAAAGTGTCCAACGGTCACAGGTTTATCCTCGTAGCAATTGATTACTTCACCAAGTGGGTTGAAGCGGCGTCATATGCGAACGTGACCAGGCAGGTAGTTGTGAAGTTTATCAAGAATAAACTTATATGCCGTTATGGTGTGCCAGATAAGATCATTACTGATAGTGGATCTAACTTGAACAACAAGATGATGAAAGAGCTGTGTAGAGAGTTCAAGATTACACATCATAATTCTTCCCCTTACAGACCCAAGATGAATGGGGTTGTTGAAGCTGCTAATAAGAATATCAAGAAGATTGTCCAGAAGATGGTTGTTACGTACAAAGGTTGGCATGAGATGCTGCCATTTGCTTTGCATGGATATCGTACATCTGTCCGCACTTCAACAGGGGCAACCCCTTTCTCTCTTGTTTATGGCATGGAGGTTGTGCTCCCAGTAGAGGTGGAGATCCCATCAATGAGAGTCTTGATGGAAGCCAAGTTGGCTGATGCTGAATGGGTTCAGAATCGTTACGACCAACTGAACTTGATTGAAGAGAAGAGATTGACTGCCATGTACCATGGCCAGTTATATCCGTAAAGGATGAAGAAAGCCTTTGATAAGAAGGTCAAGCCTCATGTGTTCCGAGAGGGTGACATTGTGCTCATGAAAGTTTTGTCTTTCGCGCCCGATTCCAGGGGGCAAGTGGACTCCAAATTATGAAGGTATATATGTTGTTAAGAGAGCCTTTTCAGGCGGTGCTTTGGTACTTACAACTATGGATGGGGAAGATTTCACTCGTCCTGTGAATTCAGATGCAGTCAAGAAATACTTTGCCTAAAATAAAAACAGAATAGCTCGCTAAGTTGAAAACTCGAAAGGGCGGCTTAGGGAAAAATGAGCGTCTCGGTGGATTGAAAACCCGAAAGGGCGATCCAGGCAAAAGTTAGAGACGTAAAAAATAAATATGTATCCCGCTAGATTGAGTACCTCACCCTGGGGCAATCTAGGCAAGTAACTTTGTCCTGACAAGACTTTGTTCTACAACTGTCATCTTTCAAAGATTCTCGCTCAGTCATCGTCAATTGAAGCTTCAAATACATCGGATTCAGTGTTGGTGGAGAAATGGTCATTATGTTCAACGTAGCCCTTTTTCCAATATATATCACCAATTTCAAATTTGTAAAAATCCATGGAGTGTTGCCATTTGCAGACTACCATTCCATCAAATAAATTTGAGCCTCTATCCCATTCTTTGCACTCTTATTTGATTCTATTCAACAAATATTTTGTATGTTTTAATTGATAAATATCATTTTTTTTTAAATTCATAAATTGTTTTAAACAAAGTGAACATTCAGAAGGACAAAAAGGATACTCGGGACGTCTTCAGTGCTTTCCCAAGGATAGTATGAACGCCAAAAGGGTAAGACCTTTGTTCATATTCCCAGCGTACTGGTATCCTCATTTATCTTTCAGGTGGTCTCCTCTGCAAGCACAGAAGAAAGTTGCACATCCCACCAAATCCCCAGAGAGTTTGAGTTTTGGATGTGATCTCAATCTTCTAGACCCCCAGTGAGTCTGGATTTAGCATTTTGTGTTATCAATTATATGGTTGTCATCCCTTGCGTGGATTGACCTAAAATCCCTTATAGATTGATAAATTGAATATGCTAATCTTTTTGAAGAAGTTGGTTTTCCCTCACTTCGAGTTAGAAATTTCTCCGCCAGAGTGAGCAGGAAATCCCCAGCATAAGCGGAGTCATCATCAAGTTTGATTTGTAGCTTTTCCCCTGTGGATTTGTCTACTTTTGATCTCCAGCAAATTTTCTCCTCGACCATCCTCAGTAGGGTTGATCCCACTTTTACACCCCAGTATGGTCACCAGTAGAATATCCCTAGTAGTTGCCTACGGGTAATCCCCGATTCGGTCGTCAGCAGTGTTTCCCTAGTGGAATTGTCTGATCAGGGCCCATTTGTCATTTCCTTCCAGGCAGAGTGGTTGATAAAAATGTTTATCTCTCCTTCCCCAGCGGAGTGGTGTCCCTTTCTCCTCGGCAGATATGATTTCTTCAATAGTGCAGGAAATGTAGTGGCATTGGAACCTTCTGATTAGTGGTTGTTCCCCACAGAGTTTCATTTCCCTCTTCGATAATTTCCCTAGTAGAGTTGCTTCTACGGCGGATGTTATCCGTGTTTAGATCCCTACAGGGATCTTTGCTTCCTAGTATCTATTGCCCTCATCAGATTGGATGTTCTCTAGTGGGCCTGGTTTTCTCTCTTGAGATGTAGTACCGGATGTTTGTCCATTAATTCTTGGACCTGTTTGTGTTTGATATGTCTGGTTGTCAGCATTCATCATACATAAACTACGCATATATGCATATTCTTAACATTCAGATATCCATGCTGCATCCTTTGCTATATATCTTTGCTTGTTGTCTCCTGCTAGTTGGTGATATATTTCTCCAAGCAGATATTGGTGTTTGATCGCTCCATATATAGAGTCAGCCCCATAGGCAAAAAGTGTCTATCCTTTCTTCCATATTCCCCACTGAGTTATGTCCTCGTGGATGATTGTTATTTCAGTTTCCTCCCAAAACATGTATTGGGATGGAATTACCCCCCTGAGTTATATCCTCATTGGGTTGAGTCTTGTTTCTTGGTGTCTCTCTAGTTTGTTCCTAGATTGACTACTCCTTTTATTTTTCCCCTGCACTTCCTCGCAGTTTAGATGAATGATTGCTCAATAACCGGTAAATTGTCCATCTTTTCCCCGACGGAATCTGTGGCCTTCTACCCAGTAACCGGTAGCTATAAGTCCTATCTTTGTGGTTTTCTACCCTCATACCGGTAGTTGTAAACCCCATTTTATCCCCGTGCAGAGTTAACACTTATTTTGTTCATCCTAACAGATGGCGGTTACTCTTCTGTGGTTTTCTACCTAATATTTGGTAGATGTAATCCCCTCCTTGTTGGTTATCTTTATCCAATATTCGGTATTGATATTCCTTCACTTTTTGGATATATCTCCCAGTAACTGGTGATATATCTCCCGGATTATTGCCTTTGCCAATGTATCCCCAACGAGTCATCTTTCATTTACCCTTTGTTGGTAATGATTGTTTCTCCCGTTGATTTGTCATCATTTTATACCTAGTATTCGGTATCCTGATGTCCTTTCTTTTCGGTCGATTTATCCTTTATTAACCCAGTAACCGGTTGTGGACAATCTTCCATGCGAGTATGTTATCTACGTTCTGACGGTAATAGATAATATATCTCATGCGCTCTTTGGTCGAAGTCTTTTGTTCTTCCCTAGTCGAGTAAAATTCGTATTTCCTTATGGAATCGAATGCCCATCCTGTAATCGAGTTTGCTTCTCAGCCCTCCTTTCGGATGATGACTGTCTTGGAAATATTCCCCAATTCACGCTTGGTTGGTCACCTATTATATGCCCAATAACCGGTATCCCTGGTGTTCCTTCCTTTTCTGCTCCCTATTATGACTTTTGTCCCCCGTGGAGTCAGATTTCCAGAGTCGAAGTATACCTCTTTAGGTCTTCCTCATATGTTTTTGGATGTTTTATATCTATCACCCTCATACCGGTCTTAGATGTTCATTCTCCCCGAGCGTGTTGTTCTCTCCCCCTCATTTCGGTGTTTTGATCAATGAGTTAAAGATTGGTGGTTAGCCTTGATACATGGGAGGTTTAACCTTCCTTGATTCAAATCTAATTCATCTTGATCATGGATCAAGTGAATGGCCTTGAATTAAGGATAGGTTGCTTTCTAATCAAGCAAAGAACCTAAATCAATACAAGATCATTTCTCATTTTCTTTTGGAATGGCAAGTTGTAAGAGCTTGATTCACTAATCAAGATCTCTAACTTGTGTTGTTGCCTACATTATTATTGACCGGCCTCAGATAGTTGTGACTTCTACATAAGTCCAATTACGATTGCTTAACATAGAGCTAAATTGCCTTATGGCACACTAACCATTAACCATTAACATTTAATTCTTGCACTTTACATTTGTGCAATTTACTATTTGTGTACATATTATTCATTTGCTTTTTCCTTTGCTCATTTGAGCACATGTTTATGTTAATGCAATTTGCCTTTTGCTAACTTGAGCACATAATTATGTAAATACTTTTGTGCTTGTGTTTTGTTTGATTGTTGTGGACCAAATGCCAAAATGGACAAAAAGGACTTAGACTTTAGGACATTCCCTATGCAAAATTGGAGTCAAAGAGAAACTAGGCATTGGGCCTTTAGAGTGCTATAAAAGTCAAAGAGCAACTAGGCATTGAGCCTTTAGAGTGCTATAGATGTTGAAGAAAACTTTGAGAGGACCAATTTCTAAACTCCTTCTTGTTCATTCTTTGTTTGATTGATAGAACTTTATTATGTGTGTGTTCTTGTGCTAGGGATTCCAACATTGAGCCTAAGTGAAGAACCATTGTCATGAGCTACTAAAGAGAGAGATCTAAGAGCCATTGGGGATATTTTAAGAGCTTGCTTGATTGATTGCTTGCTTGAATTTACACTTACTTGCTTGCTTATTCCAAAGGATGAGAGCTACTTGGATCATCCATATGATCTCAAGAAAGGAACTCCATTTTGTTGTTTTATTTCTTTCCCTTCATCTCTTGTATGATAAGGACTTTATCCATTCTTCTTCTTCCCTCCACTCTAACCCAAGCCAAAACTTTTGTGCAAACATTAACACTTCTTTTCAAACATTAGAAACCTAAGCATTATGCTTTTGATTTTCAAACTTTCTTTTCATAACACTTATTTTGAATTGAATCTTTAAGTCAACTTTGACCATACTTTGTAAATACTTTTCATTGGTAAATATGACTCATTCAAATATTTTTGTGGTTTCAATGGCCACTTTCTCATCAAAACTTTTCATACCCATTAGCTATTAGGTTTGAGTTATCCTTGAGGTAGATATAATACTCACCTATATCCTTAGTGATGGACAATGAGTCTTCCATGCTTATTACAGGGTTAACCCCTCACTAGCATGTTGAAGCTATCCTCACATGGTGGATTTGTGGTTTTAAGTTGAGTTTTCTCCCTTGGATAACAAAAGACCTTAAGGCTTTTGGACCAATTAATTCACCATCTTGTTTTGAGATTTTTACCCCGAACTACAAGGTTTTGATCCTAATCTTTTTTAAGATGGTACGTAGGCAATGGGTTTATCCATTCAAACACACAAAATTGTAAATAACTTGTATATTCTTCTCTCATCTCCCCAATCATGTTTGCACAAACAAATTTTTCACAAAATACCAACGTTACAACAAGTGTGAAAAGGGCTCCCTAGGAGTACCTAGGATGTTTTGGTGCTTAACACCTTCCCATTGCATAACCAACCTCCTTATCCCGATCTCTGACATTTTTATTAGTTTTTTATTCGATAAAACTTCTCGGTTTTTGTTCGCTTTCTAACCTTTCCTTTGGATAAATAGAAGTGCGGTGGTGACTCGACTTGTATGGTTTACTTTTGATTTAGTCAATAAATCTAAAGGGAACGAATACCCCGCTACAGTTTCCACTACCGTCCCCACGCATCCAAACCTTGGCCCTTGGATCCAGTCTTCCAGATCTAATCTCAACCTTGTGTTGTTATGACTTTTTCAAAACATTCATGTTTCGTTGTTGACTCGTCCACACAATGAGCGCGCACTTCATAGCCATCTGATTAGCCACGTCAATTAATGAGCGTTGATCAGACGCTTGTGGATTTTTGCTATTTTTTAATTTCTGGTTTAATTTCTTTTATTCCATTTTATTTAAAAATTCATAACTTCTTTATTTGGAATCACAAAAATATGGGACCAATTGCAAAAAATTTCTCTTAAATTCTAGTTTAATAAAATTATTTTTAATTATTTTTGTGATTTCATTTAATATTTTTTGTGAATTATTTCTTTTCTGATTATTTTTAATTCATTTAAAATACTTTTTGATATTCAAAAACGCCAAAAATATTTTCTTAACATCTTTGGATGATGATGAATCTATGAAAAATATTCTCATCAATTTCTTAATTGATTTGAGGTTTATTTGAGATTTTAGTCCAATTATGTTATTTTTCTTTATTTTTAATTATTTAAAATTAGTTAATATTTTCAAAAAAATTTGAGAAAATTTGTCAAACTTTGTTTGACCATGTTAGACTTATGATGATCCAAGTGGACTTATCCAAGTTGATTTGAATTGGATTTGAAGTTTGACCTTTATTTGTTCATTTTATTTTATGCATTATTTTAATTCTAAAAAATACCAAAAATGTGTTTCACCCTTCTTGACTTCTAATCTTCATTCCACTTCTGTTTACCATTGATTGATGTGGATTCCATTCATGTTTGATCAATATGTTTTGGTTATGTATTTTGAATTTCAATTTTGTACATTCCATTTCCATCTTCATCTTTTTCTTTTTCTTTTTGATCAATGAGTTAATAATTTGTGGTTAGCCTTGACATATGAGAGGCTTAACCTTCTTTGATCCAAATCAAATTCATCTTGATCAAAGATCAAGTGAATTGCTTTGTGTCCAAGATAGGTTGCTTCTTGGTCAAGCAAAAAACCTAACAATCCATACAAGGTCACTCTTCTTTTCTTTTGGCATGGCAAGTTGTAGGAGCTTGGCTTAATAGTCATGGTCTCTAACTTGTGTTTATTTTCCTATAGTTTTATTGACCAGCCTCAGATAGGTGTGACTACTACATTAGTCCACTTACGATTGCTTAACATAGCGCTAAATTTCCTTATGGCACACTAACACTAACTACTAATCACTAAATTTTAATTCAAGCATTTAATTCTTGCAATTTACTTCAATGCAGTTTAATTTCTTGCTCATTTATTCATATTGTCTTTGCCCTTTGCTCACTTGAGCTCATTTTTATGCTTATGCCATTTGCCTTTTGCTCACTTGAGCACATTATTATGTATATACTATTGCCTTGTGTTTGTTTTGTTTTGTTTGTGTGAACCAATGCAAAAGGAGAAAGGACTTAGAATTAGGACCTTACCTATGCTAAATGGAGTTCAAGAGAAACTAGGCCTCATGCCTTGATAATGCTAAATATGTTGAAGAGCAACTAGGCCTCATGCCTTTAGAATGCTTAATCTTGAAGATGACATTGAAAGAACCTCTATTCTACACTCATTCTTGTCCATTCTTTTTATTGCATTGTGGAACTTTTTGATTTGTGTGTTCTTGTGTGATAGGGATCCCAAACTTGAGCTAATTAGAAGGACCATTGTCATGAGCATCCAAGATAAAAGAAACAAATCCAAATTGGAAGATCCTAGGAGCTTGATTAAAAATTTGCTTGATTGCTTGAGTTAATTGCTTATTGCTTGCTAAGTCCAAAGGAAAGGAGCAACTTGGATCATCTTTATGATCTCAAGAAGGGAACTCCAAGTGGTGTTATTTCTCTTCTCTCATCTTTGCATGTTTAGGACCTAACCCTTCTCTTCTTCTCTTCACTCTAAACCAAGCCAAAACCTATTTTGTGCAAACATTGACATTGTTTTCAAAATTAGAAACCTAGGCACTATGCCATTGATTTTTTTCAAACTCCTTTCATAATACTTATTTTGAATTGAACTTTAAGTCAACTTTGACTTTATTTTGTGGATACTTCAAATTTGAAAACACAACTCACTCAATTGTTTTTGTGGTTCCAATGGCCACCTTTGCCAAAACTTTTCATAAACATTAGCTATTAGGTTTGAGTTATCATAGTGGTTGATGTAAACCTCACCTTATCCTTAGTGATTGGACTATAAGTCTTCCATACTTATTATAGGGTGGATCCCTCACTAGTATGTTGAAGCTCTGCTCACACGGTGGATTATGGTTTAGGTTGAGTTTTCTCCCTTTGATAACAAAAGACCTTAAGGCTCTTGACCAATCAATTCACCAACTTATTTTGAGATTTTTACCCCGGACTACGAGGTTTTGATCCTACCTTTGTGATGGTACGTAGGCAATGGGTTTATCCATTCAAACAACAAAATTGTAAATAATTTGTATATTCTTCTCTCTTCTCCCCAATCATGTTTGCACAAATATTTTCTTCACAAATACCAACTTATCGTACAACATTTGCAAAAAAGACTACCTTAGAGTACTAAGGATGTTTTGGGTGCTTAAAACCTTCCCATTGCATAACCAACCCCCTTACCCAGATCTCTGACAGTTTTATTAGTTTTTGATTTGATAAAACTTCTCGGTTTTTGTTCGCTTTCTAACCTTTCCTTTGGATAAATAGAAGTGCGGTGGCGACTCGAATTGTATGATTTACTTTTGATTTAGTCAAAAATCTAAAGGTAACGAATACCCCACTACACTGCGCTGCTAATCATCTTTTCGAAGTATGGACTTTGCAGGGTGTCCCTGAATAATTCCATCAATTCTTTGTCTAAGAGTGGTGGCACAATGCAAACCACTAACTCTCTCCATCTTTGGGCATACCCTCGGAAGGATTCATTGTCTTTCTGAGATAAGGCTCTTAGCTGCATGCGGTCGGGAGATATGTCCATATTATATTTGTATTGCTTCAAGAATGCGTTAGCTAGGTCCAACCATTATTGAACATGATTCCTTTCTAACTTCATGTACCAACTTAATGATGCCCCAGTCAAACTGTCCTGGAAATAGTGAATCATCAACTTATCATCGTGGGCATGAGAGGTCATTTTTCGACAAAACATCACCAAATGGTGCTTTGGACAACCAACCCCTTTGTACTTCTCAAATTCTGGTGCTTTGAATTTTGGGGGTATAACAAGGTCAGGTACCTAACACATGCCTAAGGCATTCAGTTCAACTGTATCTTGCCTTTCTATGGCTTTGAGTCTTTTCTCTAGCACGTGACATCTTTTAGCAATCTCATCATCTTGTGGTTGTTCAACATTAACCACTAGGCTTGTTCCATGGGAATTTGGCACGGAGAATGCAAAATTGTGATACTCAACAACATCATGACGTGAGGAATCTTGAACAACATGACGTTCTTATACAGTAGAGTTATCAACTGGGGTTTGCACAAGCTGAGGTTGGGTAAGGCCATTTACTGTAGCTAGTATAACATTCTCAACAACTGGAGTCTGCTGAATGTTGTTTTCCTTATTTGCTAAAACTATCATAGCTTCCACAAGTTGGTCTAGCTGATTTTTCATCGAGTCCACATATCCTCTCAATGCAATATGGCTTTGCTCCAACGGATCCATAATCTTTCAAGAGTTACTTCAAGTCTGATATGAGTGTCGGGAAATCAACTGCAGGTTATGGACGAAGGATGGATGAGTTTTTTGTATATATCTTATGTGGAAAATGATATGCAACGCATGATGAATGCAGATGTAATGACATGTGCATGAATGTAGTGATATATTCTGGATCACAGGTTCAAGGTGTTCTCAGATGGATCAGAATAACGGGTAAATGACGAGTATCTCTAATTAAAGGAACCTCAGGCGTAGGCTCTACAATTGATAGGTTCCTAGAGTCACAAATATTTATTGAGAACGTCACTGCCGTGACGAAGACTTGTCAGACAATAATATCCTTAAGAAGATCTCGTCTAGGTGAGGTCTTCGTATTGTCCCAACAAGGAAGAATCCATGGGGATTCTACTACAAAACTCTCGAGTCCAAGGTTCTAACAAGGTTCTTAGAGTCATAGATCGAGGTTGAAAATATTACTGTAAGGTAGTAATACGTCCAAGGGATCTCATCTGATTGGGGCTTTCGTATTAACCCAACAAGTCTAAAACTTTGTAGGTCAATACTACATACCCGCCGGATAGAGTGGGTTAAAAGGTCCCTATAGTCATTGATCCAACTTGAGAATACTATCGTCGTGACGAAGACTCGTCGGGCAATAATATCTCAAGAGAATCTCCTCTAGGCGGGGTCTTCGTATCGTCCCAACAAGGAAGACTCCTTGTGGATGTCCACTACACAACCACCAACTTAAACTTATGGTTCTTCTCAGACTCGGGTGGAGAGCCTATCTCACAAAGTGCCACCAATTAGAGAACCCCAATAAGACAAAGTCAACCAATCACAATACAATAATTATGACAGAATAATAATAACAGAATAAAAATAACAAACAAACAAACAAGATTAACACACAATACAGAAACTGAAGTAAATTAGGTTTCACTCTCTTTTGCTTGAAGCTAGTCCCCAGCAGAGTCGCCATCTGTCGCATCTCGAAAAATACGATTCCTTGCGATGGTCGCGGAAAAATTTACATTCGAACAGAGTCGCCACCGAACTTTATTTATCCCAATGACGGGATAGGAAAATATCGATAAAACCTTTAGGAAATGGAATAATGGTCGTCGCAACCATATTCGGGTTCGGGAGTGGATTACGCAAGAGGGAGGTATTAGCACCCCTTACGTCCGTTGTACTCAACGGGAACCTTTTAGTTCTAATTTGTGTTTCGAGTGTTAATTTATGTTTGTTTGTTATCATTGGGTTATAAAATATTGAAAATAGAAATGGATGAGAACCTCAGAAAGGGAGAGGGGAGGTTTTTTTATAAGTGTGCTCGCGAAGATACAGCAATCTCCTGCCTACGTATCCTTATGGTATAATAAGGAAATCAGAGCATTCGTAGTTCGGGGAACTACGGTTGGTTGGTGTTTTTTATGAACAACTGTTTAGATCGCATCCTAAAGGCTAAACATTGGCTTGTCTACTCTCGGTGGAGGCTTAAGCATTGGTTTGTTATGCGCATTAGAAATGATTAAATGGAGTTCTTTTGAAAAGAGTTTTGGTCACACAGGGGTGACAAGTTGGATTAATATGTTGGATATTTTGATTGGTTGATATGTTTTTGGTTGGATGACGATTCCTCAGAGAGTCGAGTAAGACAACACATATCCTAACCATCAGAAAAGGAATAGAAAACTCTAGACCGCTTTCTATTTCATCTGAATATTTATGAAAATAAGGTTGTGTACGTTTGACGTATTTTAGGATAAACGACAAGTGCTCAAATGGCTAAGTAAGACAACTTATATCCAAGCATTTGAGAAGAGGAATTGAAAACTCAAGACCATCTCTCTTTTCGTATAGCTTTGATTGATTTATTAATTTGCGGAAAAATGAAAATGGTTCCACTGGCCGAGTAAGAGAACTCATATTTAAACAATTCAGGAGAGAAGTTGAAAACTCAAAGTCATCTCCATTTTCATTTAGCTTATTATGAAAATAATTTGATTTAATCGGGTTTAGAAGTTTGTGGAAAAATAACAGTTGTTCGACTAACCGAGTAAGAGAACTCGTATTCAAACAACTGAGGAGAGAAGTTGAAGGCTCAAAGTCATCTCCCTTTTTATTTTGTTATTATGAAATAGTTTGATTTAATCTAGTTAGAGGTTTGTAAAGAAACGAAGAGTGTCTAACTGACTGAGTAAGAAAACTCGTATTCAAACAATTGAGGGGAGGAGTTAAAGGTTTAAAACCATCCCCCTTTTCATTTCACTTATTATGAAAGTGTTTTGATTAGGTTAAGTTTGAGCGAGTTTAGAAATGACGATTATTTGACTAACCGAGTAAGAGAACTCGTATTCAAGTAATCGAGGGGAGGAGTTGAAAACTCAAAACCATCCCCCTTTTCATTTCCAAATGAAATTGTATTTGATTGTGATCGGGTATTTTAATTTAATTTGAATAGAAATACTCGATGTTGGATCGAGGTTTTAAAATTTGTGTTTGTGAATAAATTGAATTTTATTTAGTGAATCAATCATCTACTCGATTAAAATCGAATAGGTCTCATTGTAAGAAAGCCCAAGAGTAGACTATGTGAGGTTGATGGCGATGCTAAGAGTGATCGACTTACAAGGGCATTTGGAAATGGGCTGGATATTAAATGGAGAATTGTATGGTCTTTCCATGGTTTAAAAATGGTTTTGTATTGATAATGAAATGGGATCGAATCATGCTTGTATTATGGTGGAAGAAATCGGCCAACTTCTAATTAGAAAAACTCATTTATTAAAATTTAGTTAAATTGATTAATTCAGTTAATTAAGGTTAATTATCAAGATTTATTTAATTAAATCAAATAATCAAGTTAATTAAAGTTTATTAATTGAAATTAAACTAATTAAGCAAAACTTTAATTAATCAATTAATTTAATTAAAAGAAAAAGAAATAGGTGATAATGTTGATTTAATCGGTATGAGTTGAGGAAGATGTGCTCAAAACCGGTTTGCGCGTGATGACAACATGATCAATGTCATACGCAAATTCAAAACGTGGAGAAAATATTCTATTGATTTATTGACATTTTGGCGGCACATCAGCATAAATTACTGAATCCGTAAATTTAATCTGAGAAAAACCAAATAGCAACAAAATAGCAGCAACCACGCATAATATTATCACAACGGTATTACCAAAATTATTGCACCACAATCATAGAAAATGAAAACATCACGAGGTGTAAATCGAAAATCCCAAGGCCCAATCAAGAATTCTAAAGTCCATAAGATTAAATAAACAAAAAAGACTAAATAGTAAATAAATTAGAAATGACAAGTTTATATTTAGTAAAGAATGAAAGGATGTTAATGGACTTGAACCATATTTAAATCTAATAAAAAATTAACTATAGCAAATGAAAGAAAAGGAATTTTATACCTAAGGAAATAAATAAGAGCAGGTTTAACGTGTTTTATCATTCTCTCTGTTTCACACCAAATTGATAAAAGGAAGTTGTCATTCCTCTTCAAAACATAAAAAAAATGGTTGTTTCTCTCTCCAATTGGTATTCTCTTTTCACCATAACCTCTCCCATTTACTGTTATTCTTTTCATCTCCACGAGAATGCTCACACAAAAAAAAATTAACAATACAAAATTAAAATAAGAGTTATATCCTTATTTCAAAAACAAAACATATCAGTTATTTACTTATGAACAACTATGATACACTATGATGGACTGTCACACTGAGTGTTAATGTTAGATAGCATAAAACTCAAACATAGAAACATGAAAGGTTATTTAAAGTCACAAAAAACATCAATTCCAAAAAGACAGTAAAAAACAAAATATACAAGTTGAAATGATAAAGAGAAGAACAATATTATAACCATTGAAGGAATCAACGTTGAGGTTGGTTGCTCACGGCGAATGTTGAATAGCTACAATGGAAGATGGTTTTGTTGGCCGTATAACAAGCTTTGCTCGCGAGGTGATGAGCATCAAAGTGACCGAAAATCACTCCAGTGGCGGCGATGTCACAGTTCGGGTGAGCTTCCACTCCAAACTTTCAGTCTCTTATGATTTCTTATGTTTAGTGAGTTCGCTTCGCTCCCGGTAGCTTGGTGGTATTGCTCGTGAGATCCGTTGGAGGAAGGTTGATTAGTGGCGGCGAGGGTGATTCGGACGGATTTTGTAGTGGGTTGAGCGTCGACTGCGCGATAGAGGGTTTTTGGAAGATGATGGAGACGGAGATTCCGCGTGGTGTGCGAAGACGGAACCGAAGGCGTGCGAGCAAGCCTTCTCGCTGGGATTAATGGCGGACGGAGGAGTAGAGGGCGATGGTGCGTGTGTTGTTGTTATTCGATGGAGGTGGAAGAAGATTGTTTAGGTGTGATGTGGTTTTTTAAATGAAAAGGGCGAGCGTGACGGTGAAGGAGATGGGTGGACACGGTGTGAAGAGGAAGAGGGAAAAATTTCTTTCCCTTTTTTCTTTTGTTTTTCTATTCTTTTCATCATCAAGAGAGAGATTGAGGAAAATCTCTATTGGTTTTTTTTGGGAGTGAAGAGAGATGACGCCTGGGTCTATTGTGAGGAAGATGAAATAAAGGGTAGTGGTGTTACCAAAAAGCTTCTTTTTTTATTTCTATTTTTTAATCCTCCTCTTTATTTTTTGGAGAGAGAGAAGTTAATTTGTGAGTGGGTGAATAGTGTGCATGTCCGATTTTGAGTGAGCGAGAGAGATTATATGAGGTGAGGGAGACGTGAAAGAAGAGAAGGAGTGTGTGAGAGGAGAGAGGCAGTGTGGTAGGTGGCATGAGAAGAGAGTGCAAGCTGGAATTTTTTAGTACCGTTGGAGATGTGCTAACTGTCAAAAAAAAGTAGGAATCCAATGCTATTATTATTAAAACTCACACAATTACTATTATTATTAAAAGAAATAATCTTATTAAAAATTCCTAATAAATATTTTGATTTAAATAAATTCTAATTATTTTAGCTGAATAATTAACCTACTAAAATAGCGACCGATTATAAATAGAAGTCGGATATAAATTTGCTCTGAAAATCAAATCGGGCACACTAAAATCATCAGCACAAAATATACTTATTGAAAAAATACAGTTTCTTCAAATTCTGAAGTAAATTTTCACCGGTTAAAAGGCTCAGGCGGGTCAATATACAACTTTGGTGAAGAAACCATTTTCATTTGGAGGTCATAGCAAACATTATTCAAGGTGGAAGAAGTGGTCATTTGACTTTGTACTTCAAAAATTTTGAACCATGTTTGATTTCTCCAACTTCCACCTCAAAATTCATCATGATCTTAGATCCAAATGGAAAAGTGTTCAACATCAAAGTTGTTCCCCTTGATGTCACCTTTCTAAGACATCTAAGATCACTTCATTTGAGCAAGAATTGGAGTGGTTTGCAATGATCATTTTGGGACTAGCATATCCCATGAACCCATGCACTTGGATTTCTATTTTTGCCTCAAAATTCAAATGGTGTGAATATCACTTTCCATGGCTTATATAATGAACTCATTGGCTTCAAATTGAAAAGAAGAAGAAACTTCTTCCCAGGCCTTGCCAAGTAATCCCAAAACCCTATTCCATAGAATTTCTTGAGGATTTCATTGAACTCGAGTTCTTGATTCCACTTCTTTTTAGGGACAAGAACTCCAAGAATTCATAGCCCTTTTCATCTTAATCAATCACTACAAGCAAGAGGAGGAAGAACCAAGTGGATTTACAGTGAGATCAAGCTAAATCACTACAACCCGAAGGTGATTTTTCTAGATTTTCAAGTCTTCTATTCTCCCTCATTTCTCCATAATTTTACTTGTTTATTGGTTATCTGAAGCCCTACCAATATAGGCAACAAGATTGGTTTTCTTTAGGCCAAATCGAAGCAACTCAGATCGTGTACCTCAAAATTCAATTCCTCGTATCTTTCAATATACTTGGAATTAAGAGAAATTGAGGCCAGATTTGAGCTCCTAACCTTTTTCTCTTTAAATTGGTATGCTCACTTTTTATTTTGGTGAATTTTTATGGTGGACCCGTCCATTGAGGTCAACCAGAGAAGACGACCGGAGCTAGGGCTCCGGTAATGTGTCGACGTGCCTCCTGGCCATCTGATCTTGTTGGAACGTTTTAATCTGAGCCTTTCCTTCTAAATACCAAACATGTGACGCGTTGACTACAATGCACCATGGAACGCGTGCGCTTGGCCATCATATCTGCCACCTCAATTAATGAGGGAGATTTGATGTCCCTTGTTTTTGGTATTTTCTTTTTCGTTTCCGACTTTTCATTTAATCCATTTATTTTGTTTAATTCATATTAATTTCATTTTTAATCCAAAAATTATGGGACTTTCACCAAAAATCTTTAAATATTTTCCTCTTCCATATTTTGAATTAAAATTATTTTTTGGATTAATTTTGATATTTTTCATGAATTAAATGATTTTATTTTTTTTTAAAATATTCTTAAAATACTTCTGACTTTCCAAAAATTGTGATTTTTTTAAGGTCATTTGACCTTGTTTGACCTAGGATAAATCCCTTGGCCATTTATTTCGTGTTTTAAAGGGATTTGAAGTTTTGTCCATTTTAAAATGCATTTTTAATTCACTTTTAATTTAATTTTTAATTTAATAATTGTTTAAAAATTATGTTGAGCCATTTATTTGGTCTTGTGATTTTGACTTTCTGTTTGGCCTTGATCATGGCTGACTTGACTTTTGTTTGACCAATACTATTGGATATAGGGGACTGATGAAATGTATATTTCATCTCCCAAAATGAATGATATTATTGATCAGACGAAATTCCTCCTATGATCAATTTAGGTTTCTATTTTCCCTTCCCTATTCATCTTCATCCCTATTCTTCTCCAATCTATCATTGACCAATGATTTCTCTAATATCTAAATGTTAGTTGATTCATCAATGACCTTGTGTCAGATGAATCAATATGAGTCTGACTGAGATAGGTCCCTCCTTTTTTTTAGTGTGTGGTATGTTTTAGGAGTTTGGTTCTTTGTACCAAATCTCTAACATGCATTAACACCTATATTTTTATTGCCCAGCCTCAGATAGTTGTGACTTCTATATATTTCCAATTATGATTACTTAACATAGAGCTAAATTTGTCTCGCAGGGCATAGCATTCTAGTAAGTGAGATTGTAAGTCTCTCATTCTTCATGGCATTGTTTGGAAACTTGACCTTGTTTCCATTCATGAGAGCTAGTGGCCTACTTGTTGATTTATCCAATTTGGAGCCCTTCTCATAGATGATGTCTTGGTTTAAGGATTCATACTTGTGAATGAATGATTGAGTATTCTCCAAAGAATGACTTAACCAATTAAAAATCTCCACTAACATTTGACTAACCATTGACTAACTCTTTATTAATGTTGATTTACTTTCAAGTTATTTACTTAATACAATTTCAATTCCAGTACCTTTATCGTTCATTTCCATTTCATGCAACTTCTTTATGTTTTAGTCATTTTCACTTTGCTCATTTGAGCCATATCTTGTGATTGTATATATTGTTTTCTTGTCTTTGTTTTTGTTTATGGTCTTAGGACCTTAAAACACCCAATAACAACAAAAACTCTAAAAAAAACATCTTCGTGGACGGTTGGACTTGATCTAAACTTTTGTACTTAAAATTAGACAACATTCCCTATGCTAAAGGACTTGGCCAATGCCACTATTTGAGACTGAGTTGTCTTTGACAGTGTCTTCCATCTGATGCAAGACCCTGAGTGCCCTCTGTTTATATGTCACTTTGTCTTTGTGCTTAATGGTTGTATTGTTATTATTATTGATGTCTGATGATTTCTTCTGAGTTGATCAAGAAATAGTTCATATGATCCATCTGATGCATTAAAGACTGCTAGCTCTTGGATTGCTTGCTGGGATATTGTGGCTATCTTTATTTGATGCCTTGGTCTTCATATAATTGTTTGGATATTGCTTATGCTTGTTGCCTACTAAAGTCCAAAGGAAAATGAGTTTCTATATGACATTCTTGTCTATTGGATTACATCCCATCGGTCAGATCTTTTCAACTCTTAACTTTTAACTTTTGTCTAGGATAGTCTCTTCATCTCCTCCCACTTCTTAAATTTCAAAACCTCTCCCTCTTTTCAAAAACCTTCTTTGTTTATATTTTCAACTTAGACATGTTTTAATGATTAGAAATTTTGGCCTTATGCCATTGAATTTTCAAACTTTTTCTTAAATCAAACTTGTGAATGAACTTAACCCTACTGACTTTAATTTCAAAAAGATAAAAAGAACTAATAACCTGATTCAAATATTTGGCCTTTTGTACCTTCCTTGTTAAACTTTTGTTAAAATCAATTCACCAATTTCTTTGAAATTTTTACCATGTACTGTGGGGTTTTGATCCCTCATTTTTATGTTGGTAAGTAGGCATAAGACCGAAGGTCTTGTCAAACACAAAAATATAATTAATGTATTTTTTTCTCATCCCCTCACTCTATTTTTTTTATCAAACATCATTTTTATCAAAAAACACTTGCACACAAAAAAGGGCTCCCTATGAGTACCTAGGACACTTTGGGTGCTAACATCTTCCCTCTGTGTAACCAACCCCCTTACCTGTAACCTCTGACATTTTATATGTTTTGATTTGAAAACTTCTTAGCTTTGGGTTTTGATCGTACTTTTCCCTTTTCCTTTGGAAACAATAAAAGCGTAGTGGCGACCCTGGTTTTACTGACGTCAAGTTTATCCATAGCTTGATGGTCATGAATTTACCGCTACACCTGCATTCAACATGCCACGTATACCAAAAGCGTATAAATAGATAAAAGAAACTCAAACCAAGAAAATATCGTTAAGACATAAACTGACTCAAATTACCTAAAATTAAGCTCAAACTTCTACAGTTTACCTGGTTTCTGGATGCATAACTGATGAAAACTCTAACGCAAATGGTGACTGATCATAACAAATGGTGACTTCGATAGCATTCACACTGTCCATACAAACCAAAGCTTTTGTTCAACATAGTTCAGAAAAATTCTCCCCTCCAGGCACAACCAAGTTACCTTTGTTGAGCTTCCACTTCCCAGAACTAAAGTGATTTTCATAACCACAATTATCAAGCATATGCATAGAGATCAAATTAAAGCGGAAATTTGTAGTGTAACACCCCAATTTTAGTAAATTATTTAATTTTAATTTAATGATGCTTTTTGTATGTTTATTTGTGTATTTATTTGATTATAATGTATGGATGGATAAATGAATGTGGGTGAGAGAGAGGGTGAGTGATATTGTAGTAGGGTGTGGAGAGTAATTAGAAAAAGATAGAATAACTTAGAATTATTTTATTAATTGAAATAATGTTTTGATTTTATTATTTAAATAATAGTGTTTTAATTATTAAATGAAATAATATTAGTAACATTTTTAGTGACTTTAATTATTTTGTTATTAGAGATAAAATAATAAGAATATAGTAATTAAATATAGGAAATAAAAGAGGAAGGGCATTGTTGGGTTTTTGTGAATAATGAGGAGAGAAAGAAAAATCCAAAATTTAGGAGTTTTGTTATTATAAAAAGAAAGTTAGAGAGTTACAGGGTTTTTGACAGTACGTGAATTGGAAGAGCGAAAGAGCTACGACAAAAAGAAGAGTAAGAGGAGAGTTAGCATAGAAGGAGAGGAGAAACAAGAAAATAACCAACCTTTGTTGCTAGGAGAACAAGGAAATGGAGGAGAATTGTTTTCAATAGAACTTATGCATGAGGGGTAGGGTAGAGGAGTCCTTAATCACTAATAGGGCATTGTGTTGTTTTAAAATTTTGGCTTTCTATGATATCATGGTGCTGATTGTCTGAATTGATGTGTATTTTCGTGTATAATTTGGTATGTGATTATTATTTTGAAATAGTTAATATTTCCCATCATTGTCGAAGGTTTGAAGCTTTGAGGTTAATCTGTTTTCGAAAAAATTGAAAATTATAAGTGTTAAATTATTGTTTTAATCATTAGATAATTGTAGTACGTTGAATTCTGAGATCGGGGCTTTTTACGAAACCAAAATCGGAGGTCCTAAAGGGCTTCTATGGTGGAAAACAAAGAAAAGTAAATTTTTGATATCAACCCATGGATTCTGGGAATTAGTGACGAACTGCCCATGGGAAAAAACTCAGTTATGCGTGACGTCCGTCAACCCTTATGACGTCTGTTATGCCTAACTAAAAATATCATAAGTTGATATATATGACTTCGTTTGGGACGCGGTTCGATTGGAAAGATAATACATAGTAATATCTCATGGTGATTCCTTAAGAGGCAGAATATGCATTAAATGATGTGAATATACTATTTTACTTAAGGTGTAATGTCGACGGCTGTGTTTCTAGTTGTTGAGTTGAGTTTTAGGTGTTGTGTTGTCGTGCGATTCATGTTAACTGTTGTTGGGCATGTTTTGGGTGACTTAAATTAATTAATTGCATGATTACATTGGGTTATTGTATGTTAATAATTGATTTAGAAAAATTATTTAATTATTTCAATTAACTCGATAATGTTATTTGGTGATATTATGTGATTACCGAAAGATGACGCTTTGTATGCATAAATTTGGTTGTATAGGGTGTATGAATATTTGAGAAGTGTGATGTTTGTATGTCAATATGCATAATTTTTGTTGTGGTGGTGGTAGTTCGAAGAGGGAACTATGTTATTGTATGATATTTATGTTTTGATTTTTTTTATGGAACATTGTATGATTAATTGTTGTGATCATTATGTTTGCACAATGAGTTTATTAAATTGATGTATTGTTTGAAATATAATCTTGTTGAGATGAATTATTAGCATGTTTATGTTCCATTATTGATTGATAATGTGCATCTTGTGATTTTGGTGTAATGTAATCCAGAGAGGGGATTATTTGAGTTGTCAATGCATTTATCTTAGGATCAGAGAGAGGTCTTAATGCAATGATATGGTGATATGATCATGCATCGTAAGAGTTATGTCAAGAGTCATGTCTGCTAGTTCATAGAGGAGACTAGTGGCTTGTCCCAAGCTCAGAGAAGGTTAGGATCAGAGAGGGGTCTTAACGCATTGATTTGGTGATATGATCATGCATTGTAAGAGTTTTTTCAAGAGGACTTCCTGCTAGTTCAGAAAGGAGACTAATGGCTTGTCCCAAGCTCAAAGAGGGGGCTTGGAACTCAGAGAGGGCACTCGGGGTTCACAAATATTGGAACCCGATTCATATGAAGAACTAAATATTGAGTTGGTACCACATGCATATGCCTAGAGTTGCATAGTCTAGTTGCATTGCATAATGAGTTATATGCATAATTGGTGAGTTGTTGTTCATTGATGAGTTTGGGTGTGAGGTTGTGATGAGATATAATGTGAATGAAATTTGCATTGAGTATGATGTGTCATTATCCTACCTTGCAGTATATGCCTATTATTATTGAATGTAATTTTTCACCCCTTTTGTTTGAATGTTGCCTTTACATGGGCATCATGCAGATACTCAAGAGTTGAGTCGATGTTGTGAGTGAAAGCTTGTTCCTGGAGCTATTTCTTTAATTCATTTATTTTATATTTGGTTATGTTTTGCTATGTAACACCAAGGAGTGATTTCTTTGTTTTATGTTGAGATTTCTGAGAGACAATGTATACTCTCGTATTTTATGTTTTGGTGTAATAAGAATTTGGATAAGACTTACGAGTCGATAGTTTTTAATTATGATATTCTATTTAAATTGGTGTGTTTTAAATGAGTATTCCTGTTGCGATGATACCTTAAGTGAAGGTGAGTGTGTGATGGCAGGTGTTGCATATTCATTTAAATTAAGTGTTACATGATCAACATGTGTGTTTCAAGATGATAATATCCTATGTGTGAATGTTGTGTAAAATCTCTAATTTAATTATAATTATGCATTGGGGAAATAGAATGTTATATGTAGCATGTTTGACACCTCTAAGTAACAATTGTATTTCCATGTTGGTTTGCAAGAAAACATCACTGACACCAATTACCTTACATACACCATCATTACCCATCTTCAAGACTTCAAATTCACCAGAGGTATAAGATGTGAAGAAATCCTCCCTTTGTGTAACATGCAATGCAACACCGCAATCAACTATTCACATGCTCTTGTTTGATACGAGATTAACAAACTCATGATCACGTAGAATAAGAAGATCATTACTAATAGCAGTAGTAACAGGATCATCATAATCATGATCTTATCTCTTTGGTTAAACTTACCATTCTTGTCTTTGTTATCCATTTTCCAGTAATAGAAACACTTATGTATGTGTCCTGATTTATAATTATAATGACACTTTAGATTCTTGTATTGCGGTTTGGACTTGCTTCTAATATTCTCTCTACTACCCTTAGGTTCTTTTTCTGAATTCTCCCCTTATTTTCAATGACAATTACCTTGGATTGAGATGAAGAACCGCGTGTTTTCCTTCTCATATCCTCATTAAGAATGCCACAATTATCCATTTCCAAAGAAACAACACCTCTAGGAGAGGAACTTGTGATAGAAACCCAAAACATCTCCCAAAAATCTGGTAAAGATAGCAATAGAAATAGTCTCAAAAGTTTAGCATCAAATTTGATACTCATTCCTAAAATTTAATAAAGGAGCCCTTGAAATTAACTCAAGTGACCTGTGCTCGAACAAGATTTTGGGTCAACAATTCATCTCTAAGTTTTGATGATAACAAAGGATGGAACAAATTGGTACCCTAACAAATTTATCTAAGTATGCAAGACTCTAACAAAAAAATGGATATGATATGTTGATTCTAAGTGTTGGCAGCAATTTTGGTAAAACAAAGAGTGTTCACAAGATGTTATGTGTGATGTCTTAACATGAGATATCCTATGTACCTGCTGGAGTTCAAGAACATGTTCACGCAGGATTGTTTCAGAATGTCATACACAAGGTCATGGCATCTGATATATGTGTACCTGCTGGAGCTTAAATGAAAGACATGTTCATGCAGGATTGTTTCAAGATGTCATACACAAGGTCATGGCATCTGATATGGTTGTACCTGCTGGAAGTTATAAAAGGTATTATAGAATTATGCAAGATTTTTCCAGGATGTCAGACCCGATGTCATGACATCCTGTACACAGAACATTCAGTGTGAATGTCTGGTGTTTTGTGATTGCACATTTAATGGCAATCTATGTATGATTGAAGATCTGATTTGCAGGCGCATTCAATCATGGATTACAACCTGATTTAATTATTTTCCAAAGAGATCTAACCAACTATCATAAGAAGATTTGATTGGAAAATAGATTTAGGGTTTTCAAGATGTCCAAGCCCAGCTGAAAGCTTCTATAAAAAGGGACTTAGAAAACCTGTTTTAAAACACAACCAATACTGAGCGAAATATAGAGAGAGAGCTAGGGTTTGTGTCTGTTTAGTCGTGAGACTTGTAAGCCATTCAAGTCATCTTTTGATGATTGAATTGGTCTGATTTGTGGTTGTAATTTGTCACTCGAAAGCTGTTAAGGAAGAGTGTGTGTCTACTTGATCAGAGCTATGAAGCAAGATCAAGTGTGTGTCTTCTTGATCAAAGTTGTGAAACAAGATCAAGAGTGTGTCTTCTTGATTGAAATTGTGAAGTAAAACCAAGAGTGTGTTATTGAAAAGTGTTTTCTTTTCTCAAGGGATTGTTGTTTAAGATCATAGGTGTGATTGTAGGGAAGTGAGTGGGTTCTCATATCTAAGAGTGCTTAGGTGGAAATTGCACTGGTAGAGATTAGGTGAGAAAGACTGTAACTTGTTGAAGTGTACGGAGAGTCTTTGAACTGATTCTATTTTAGTGAATTTCCTTCCTGGCTTGGTAGCCCCTAGATGTAGGTGAGTTGGACCGAATTGGGTTAACAATTGCTTGTGTATCTTGCATTACTATTCTCTATCTTTATTCTGTTTGCATTACTCAGATATTAGTGTCGTGACATTACCTTCGACATCTCATATCTGATACCAAAATTTCAATTGGTGTCAGAGCAGGCATCCTGCTCTGGTTCTGGGTGAGATCTAGGGGCAATACTTTCTGGTACAATGGAGAGAGATGGAGGATCTATTCACAAGCCACCAATTTTGGATGGATTGAACTATGACTATTGGAAACCTTGAATGGTAGCCTTCTTAAAATCTCTGGATAATAAGGCTTGGAAGGTTGTGTTAACAGGATGGGTTCATCCAGTAATTACTAAGGAAGGAGTAGCCACAACTGATAAGAAGCCTGAAGAGCAATGGTCCAAGGAGGAAGATGATCTAGCCCTTGGAAATTCTAAAGCATTGAATGCAATATTCAATGGGGTAGACAAGAATATTTTCAGGTTGGTAAACAACTGTGAAGTGGCCAAAGATGCTTGGGACATTCTCAAGATCACTCATGAAGGCACCTCTAGGGTAAAAATGTCTAGACTTCAGCTGCTCACCTCCAAGTTTGAAAATTTAAGGATGAAAGAAGATGAAAACATTCATGAATTTCACATGAGTATCCTTGAAATTGCTAATGCCTCAGGAGCCTTGAGAGAGAAAATGACAGATGAAAAACTGGTAAGAAAAATACTCAAGTCACTCCCTAAGAGATTTGCTATGAAGGTGACTGCCATAGAAGAGTCTCAAGACATTTCCAACATGAGGGTTGATGATCTAATTGGTTCCCTCCAAACATTTGAGATGGGATTAAATGATGGTTTTGAAAAGAAAACCAAGAGCATGGCTTTTATGTCAAACACAGAAGAGGAAAAGAGTCAGGAGGTTGATGAAGATTTGGTCAATAAAGTAGCAATGCTGGGAAGACAGTTCAATAAACTGTTGAAAAAGATTGATGTAAGATCTAAGGCAAATGTCAAGAACATCTCATCTGACATCAGTAAATCCAACAATGCTGGAAGAAGAGCAAGATCAGATGAGAAGCCCAAAGAAGGAAAAGAGGTACAATGCTATGAATGTGATGGGTATGGACACATCAGGACTGAATGTGGAACCTACCTCAAGAAGCAGAAGATGAGTCTTGCTGCCACTTGGTCTGATGAGAGTGAAACAGAGGAAGCTGTAAATCTTGTGACTGCTTTGACAAGAAGATGGGGATCTGATGAAGACTCAAGTAATGATGAAGTAACCTTTGAAGAAAGTTGTGTCACAAAAGTGTAGAGCTGTGCAAACAGTTTGAAAGCCAGAAGAAGGAAATAACTCAACTTGAGAATGAGAAGGTAAAATACTTGGAAACCATCTCCAAATTACAAACAGAAGCAGTGGTTCTGAATGCCAAGCTAGATGAAAATCAACAAGCTGAAAGTCAGAAGATAGCACAGCTGGAGAGTGAGAAGGCAGACCATGTGAAAACCATCTCTAAGTTGAAAACTGAAGCCATGTTCCTAAATTCTAAACGAGAAGAGATGACCAAGTATGTAAGAATGTTGAGCAATGGATCTGACTCCTTAGACAAGATTCTCCAAACTGGTCAAATGATAGGAGACAAATCTGCCATTGGGTACAATGACTCAAAGCCTGAGAGCAGTTACACTGGTGCCAATCCTCAAGCCAAACCTAAGTGCATCCATAATAAAAGTAAACCTGTGATGTCACATCATATGTCACAACACCAGAGGAGAAAACAGTAGAAGGGGAAACACCAAAGATGGAGATGCCATTATTCTGGGAAATATGGTCATCTGAAGCCTTTCTGCTATGAGCTGTATGGTTATCTTAGCCCTGTTCATCATCGGAATCACTATCAACCCAGACCCAAACAGCACAGTCCTATCATCAAGAAGCAATGGGTTCCTAAGACTAATGTTACAAGGCTAATAGCTCACATTCCCCTCAAAATCTCAGCCAAAGAAGAGTGGTATTTTGATAGTGGATGCTCCAGACACATGACTGGAAACCAAGACCTGTTAACTGACCTGCTTCATCATACGATAAACCATGTAACCTTTGGAGATGGAGCAAAAGGTGAAATCAAGGGAACAGGTAAGCTTGATTGTCTTGGAGTTCCTAAACTTGACAAAGTTCTACTTGTTAAGGGCTTGACTGCAAATCTAATAAGCATCAGTCAACTATGTGATCAAGGTCTGAATGTTAACTTCACCAAAACTGAATGTATAATTTTTAACAAAGATAGTGAAGTGATTATGAAAGGAATCAGGACCAAAGACAATTGTTACATATGAAGCTCTCAAATGGGTTATTCCTCAAAGTGTTCCTATGTCAAATTGGAAGAGATGAAGATAAGTATAGCTGCTAGAAGAACCCTCAAGAATAGTGAGAGACAAGTATGTGGGAAATGTCAGACAAAGATGTCACACCAGAAGCTCAGACTTAACCTCACTTCCAAAGGAGAAAAGGTCATGATGGCCCAAACAACTGAGAGGTTAGATCAAATAGGTGGACATGTGACTAGTTATATGCAGTCTGAAATTGGAGAGAGCCTTGTTTGAACTGGACCACAAAGGACTTTGTGTCTATCTCAAAGGAAAAGTACCAAGAACAATGTGGAGAAGATTGAGATGGAGAGTGAAAGGACTCTTGCCCCTACACATTTGAAAGATAAAAATGGGGTTGATGATGAAAATATATCAGATGAAAGCAGCTGTTCTCAACTAGGTTGGATGAAACTACTGATAATTGCATACAATGTCACACACGATGTCATGACATTGCATTATGACAACCTGTATGTTGCAACTATGTCCAAAAATCATATTCAGCACAGTTGGACCAAGTACATTATTTGCTGTCATCACTCAATTAGAAAATATGTGGAAAATAAATTCTTAGTTCTAAAGCATGAAATGCAACTAGCTGACAAGGATGCAGTGGATTTGATTGATAATCAATTTGAATATGTAAGAGGGAAATTAGGGACTTGGATTCTTGAGAAAATATGGAAATTAATGTGGAGTGGAAAAGGTAACAAAAATATTGTCTGCCCAATTAAAAGAAAGAGCCACATTAATAATGAATCATTCCCTAGTATTGGAAACAGTATCTATGCTATTTGCGCGCTCTACCTGAACACATCTTTTTCCATCTTCATCAATCTACTCAGAGAACCTCTACTAGGGCAAAGAAATTTCCTTCAAAAGTTCAATAACATGTCTCAACATCCATCATCATCTAGCTCAAAACCCTTTCATCATACAAGAACTCCCTCCATGGAGTTTCTAGATGAAGATTTGATGTACGTGACTCCTCTGTGTATGATACCAAGTGACGCCCCAGGCCCCTCTTCCATGGCTGGAACTAAGCAAGGTAACATTCCTGAAAAATCTCCTAATAAAGAGGACATGCACTTTATTGATCGTACCATAAGAAACCTAGTTACTAGGGTTCTGAATTAAGAACATGGAGTCAAGGATATTTTTACCCCTCTGTCCAGAAGGGACCCCTCTCCTGAGGTGGAAACCTAAGCTGAGAAAGATGATGACTCGTCTAAGACAGAAAAGGAAGTAGCTGTTGAGGGATTATGTTCTCTTGGGAGACATTTACCTAGCAAGAAACCAGCTAGCATGTCTCCTGATACTGCTAAGGATAGTATTGATTTGGATGAAGAGAGTTCAGAGGAAGAGGATGACACTTTGGTTCACCATGTGAAACCAAGTGCTTCTAGGAAATTGAAGACTAGGAAAGGAAAAACTGTGGCTGAAATGACGACATCCAGGACTAGGAAGAAGATTGTTGGTGTAGGACCCTCCAAATCATGGAGCAAGGTTGAGGTTAAGAAGAGGAAAGAAAGTGAGAGTTCTGACTCTGATGAGGATGTCGAAGACGATGTCCCAGACATCTCCCCTGCAAAAAGGCAGGATGTTAAGAAGTGTCCAGGCAAAGCTGCAGCTGTACACTTAGACAACATCTCTTTTCACTTAGAAGACGGTGCTGCAAAATGGAAGTTTGTCATTCAGAGGAGGGTAGCGGTTGAAAGAGAGATGGGAAAAGAGGTTGTTGAAGTAAAGGAAGTCATGGATTTAATAAAGAATGCTGGATTGATGAAGACTGTGGTTGCTCTTCCCCAATGCTATGAGGGGTTGGTAAAAGAATTTGTTGTAAATATCCTTCAGGAGATTTCTGAAAGGAGCAGCAGCGAATTTTGCAAAGTTTTTGTAAGAGGTAGGTGTGTGAGATTCTCACCAACCATCATCAATAAGTTCCTAGGGAGAGGAACTGATGGAGGAGTGAATCTAGAGACTACAGACAATGAGGTCTGTAGGATTATTACAGCTGGCCAAGTTAAGGAATGGCCTAGTAGGAATCACCTATCAGCTAGCAAGCTAACTGTCAAATATGCCATCTTGCACAAGATTGGTTCAGCTAATTGGATGCCTACTAATCATGTCTCTACCATCTCCATTAGTCTTGGAAGAATCATTCATGTAATTGGAACCAGGATTAACTATGATTTTGGAAAGTTTATGTTTGACCAAATTATCATACATGCCTCCACAAATGCTGTGAAGCTTCCCATTGGCTTCCCATCCATTATTTGTGGTATTATCTTGAGTCAACAACCAGGCATACTCAATGCAAATGACATTCCAAGCAGAAGAAAGCCCCCACTATCCATTCATTATAAGCTGTTTGAGGGAAGTCATGTCAATGATGTTGTCATGACATCTGCCAGAAAGGAGCCTGCATCTCAAGGGAGTTTAATTGATCAGTTGAAGGAAACCTGCAAAGAACTGGAGAATGGTATTAGGGTTGCCAAAGCAAGAAAAGAGGCGTTGGAGGCTCTTATTAGTGGCCTAGAGAAGGAAGAGGCGGAGAAGGCTGGTGAGACCAAAGACTCAGATGCCAATACTTCAAGTGAGAGATCAAATGCTCAATCTAGTGGCAGCTCTGAAAGCTCTGAAGGCTCTGAAGGTGAAGGTGATACTTCTTCCTCTGATTAATGGTTCCTTCATGTGTTGGAGACTGGTATGCTGTGATGAAGTCTATGAGGTGTACTGGGAAGATTGATGTTTTGGAAGTTGTTCTGCTGTTTGGAGGCTGAAGTTTTATTGCTTTTTAAAAATGTGTAATTTGTGGCAGTCCTCATTGATGCCTGTTTGTAATATTTTGGGCTCTTAATGAGTTCCTGGGATTTGTTCATTATCTCAACTATCACAGCTGTGTATGATGATGGTTTGTATATCCTGAACAATTATGTTTTAACATATTATATGTTATGACATTTGTGCTAACATTCTCTGCTAGGCTAATTGGCATTTATTTTGTCTAATTGGTCGCCTTTGGTCAATTTTGACTAAAAAGGGGGAGAAGTGTTGATGTGGAGCTGGAGATGTATGTGGCTGGACAGCTATTATTGGAGGAAGTGCACAGGTATTAAAACATAATGTGGGATGACTAATGTGGTGCACAGGTGTTGATGTTGAAGCAGATGTCAAAATGACATATTGATTGTTACAGGTGCTATGGAGATGAATGCACAAATTTAGGGGGAGAAGTAGTACCCTTGTGTTTGTGTGCC
Source organism: Lathyrus oleraceus (assembly GCF_024323335.1). Lineage (NCBI taxonomy): Eukaryota > Viridiplantae > Streptophyta > Magnoliopsida > Fabales > Fabaceae > Lathyrus > Lathyrus oleraceus. Next base: position 470,273,121 of record NC_066585.1, read on the forward strand.
TTACTAGTTGCATCCATAACTAGTAATTCTATTTTAGTTGCACAAATTTAGGGGGAGGAGAAGTACCCTTGTGCATATGTGTATTACTAGTAACTATTGAAGGTGAGAAAAACAAGAAATGGGGGTTTGAATTGTTTTAGAAATTAAAAGCTTTTTCAAAAGTAAGAACATACAAAATTTTATACTGGTTCGCTTATAACACAATGTTACTCCAGTCCACCCGGCCAAGGTGATTTCGCCTTCAAAAAGGACTTAATCCACTAATCTTGAAAGATTAATACAACCAAACGTCTAAGAGAATGATCTCTTAGTCCTCCCAAGTATACAGACTGTGCAGAGCCACTTGAGGAACACAAATAATTTAGCAAAATAAATTTGTAATAGAGAGTGCTTTTAAGAGTAAGCAAATATTACAGTAGAATATTTAAACAAGCGTTTTCACGTATGAGCAGTAACTCGTGAAAAACTGAGAGAGAATGTAAAGAATTTTTCTGTGTGTTGTTGTGTCTCTCAATGAAGTAGGTGGTCCTTTATATAGTGGTGAGAAGGATCGTTGGAGTGATAACAGAATATTGGCCTTTAATGAGAATTCAATGTCATTACTTCTGTGTTTCTTGCCATAACCAATTTGTCTCCCTGAAGGATTTCTTTCTAAAAATACTTCCTTTCCATTTGAAGAAATTATTTTCGTTACTCTTTCTGGATTTGGTGAATCTTCATCAGAGTCTTTGTTATCTCGGAGTTCTGTGTCAGAAGGAGATTGCGTTGAGGTTACATCAGAGCTTCTCAGAGAACTGGTCTTCTAGATCATCAGAACTAAGTCTAGTGGATGTTTAGAGCTTCTGGTTCTTTCTACTGTCTTGCTTTGCTCAGATTCAGAACTTCTTGAGCGCACGTCTTCCTCAGATGCATCTAATCTTCTAGTACTTTATATCTGATCAAGGTTTGTATCTGATAAAACAATCAGATTCCTTTGTTGTTGTTCAGAGTCCTGCACACTTAGAAAAATTTCGTTAGGAAGCCATTTTTGGTTCCATCCTTTGTTATCATCAATATCCTGGAATTCTATTGTAGAACTAATTTTGTTCTTACAATCTCCCCCTATTTGATGATTACAAAACAATCTTATTTTTAGAGATGAAACAATTATAGATAAGAGTTTTTAGATCAAATAGAAGTGAGCTCCCCCTGAGATAAGTCTGGGAGTTCAGAAGTTCTTACCGAAGCTTCCATGAGATGATGTTTTAAGATTCTCTTATGCAAATTTCTAAGTCAAAAAGGATTAGAACCAATTTATAAATAATGTTTGCAGAGTACTGAGAGGATTTAGATATGTTTTCATCAGAGCTGTTTTTAGTTCTCCCCCTTTTTGTCAGAATCAAAAAGACTTAGATAAATGAAGGAAAGGATATATATATATATATATATATATATATATATATATATATATATATATATATATATATATATATATATATATATATATATATATATATATATATATATATATTCACAAATGCTAGAAGTACAGACAACAAGCAAAAACAGGCAAAACAGAAAGCAACATACAAATTAGAGCAACAAGCAAAGAAAACAAAAAAAACAAGTCCTAGGTGCCTAAGGGTTGGGAGGTGGAGGCATCCTCTGGAGGAGCTGGGTCAGCAAATTCTGAATGTTGACATTTACTGAATCCTGTTGATCCAATCTGGCTCGGACTTCTTTCTGCTCTTTCTGAAGGTCTTAAAGTGTTTTGAGAACTAGAGGGACAAAGGTGGAGGACTCCCCCTGAGTCAGAGTATCCGGTTCTACCCTTTTGGCAGATTGTTCAGCAAGACGAGCTTCAGCTTCTGCGGCAGCTTTGGCTTCAGCTTCAACAACAGCAGTAGCCTCAGCTAGAGCTTTGGCTTCAGCTTCCTTAATCCTTTGCATTTCTTCTTGCCTGGCTTTCTCTTCTGCTTCCTTGCGGGCTCGCTCCTCAGCTTCTCTGGCTAGGTGCTCCTGGAGTCTTAGCTCAGCGTCTCTGATGAAGTCGTTTCGGACTTGCTCAGAGAGGCCCTTCAGTTTGAAGGCATCAGCGGTCATCCAGCCAATAACTCTGTTCCAGTGTGTCCTTATTGCCGCATTACGCGAAAAACCGGCGGGAAACGAAAACAACAGAGCCGCCACCGTGCGTTATTTATCCCAAAAGAGGGAAAGGAAACGCTCGAAGTAAACCTGGAAAAGACATGGTCTCGCGACCAAAGAGAATGGGATCGGGAGTCGGTTACGCGAAGGGAAGGTATTAGCACCCCTACGCATCCGTCGTACTCAACGGGATCCACGCACAAAAGGAAGGAATATGGTTGCTAAAAACTGCTCACAAACACTCACTGGCTGAAAGAGACACAGGAAAACAAACGAAACTAACTCGGCAGGATATCGCATCCTGGGCCTACATAGTCTATCAGGCATAGACATCAGAGTCGACGTAGTTCGGACTAGGGGAAAACGTGCTCGCTAGGATGTCGCATCCTATGCATACGTATCTTCTCGGACTAAAGAAGAATCAGAGCACTCGTAGCTCGGCTAACGCACGCCAAGCAAAACCACACAGGAAACCGACTGCCAATCGCTGGACTTACGTCAGACTCCACACAAAACAGGCAAACATGGAAACCGAATGCCAATCGTTGGACTTACATCAGACTCCGAACCAATAAACGCACATTGGAAACCAACTGCCAATCGTTGGGCTTATGTCGGACTCCAAACAAAGAAACTGGAAACCGAATGCCAAACGCTGGACTTACATCGGACTCCAACCAGAAAAAGGAGAGACAACTCACACAAACAAAACAAAAGGGCGCCCGGAGAGATCAGCTCATCTCCTGCTTAAGTACCTCATCTGGCATGAGGATCAGGGCGACGTAGTTCCCCTACGCAGGGACAAAGGACTAGCCTAACCAGATAACAAAGGGAGACACAACTAGGGAGACTACGACTCGAGCCTAGATGTTATCATGCATATCATCCCTAAGTTAAGGTTGCTATCTAACTTGCACAGGGAGCAAGCTATCCTAACAGCACAGGCAAAAGCAAACAATCACAAATAGCACACACTATATACATACAAAGTGGGCTCACACAAGGGTTAGGCTGTACAACACAAGCCATCTGTAATCAGGTGATGTTAGCTCTTAACCCTAACATTGAGAGTTAGGGTGAAGCAGATGAGATGGGAAGTGAGGGGTGTGCCTCACAACTCTTATCCTTGGCCTGGGAGAGCTTTAGACAAATGAAGTGTGGGTTCAGAAAGTGGGAACCCTTCTACACTTATGACTGACTCAACTGTACAACTATACAAGGATCTTGGGTTAATATCCACAATGCATCAACACAAGGTGTGTGAGCAAAGGGATGACACACTGACTAGCAGGAGATGGACTACACATCTCTTGTATCTGCCAATTGCCTTATCAAAGGTCTTTGATATGTACAGGGACAAAGGTAAACAAACACAAGCATTTCCTCTTAAGGAGGACTTCAGACAGGTGCCTGACCAAGTAACAGGCCAGGTCTTCCAGACTACATGGAGTTAGAGTCATTATACCTCAATGCTCAAGCTATCAAGCAAAGCAAAAGCAAGTTCACAAAGGAACTATAGCAACTAAGGTACCTGAAAACAATCCAACATAATCAGTACACAACTCAAACAAAAGTCAAACAGACAATGGTCAACAGTTAACTGTACACAGTCAAACAACAATCAAGCAAAGCAATGCACAAAGGTGCAAGCCACAAGGCCTAAGTACAAGTCTCAAAGCCTACAAAACAAACTCAAGGTTAGTCATAAACAAGCAATGGACCAACTCCAATTGAGTGCACATCATCAAGTATAAGCAATTGTGCTCTTTGACCTGAAACAAAGCTCAAACATTAAGCACTAACCACTAGGACAAGGCCTAAGGTCAAAATGGGAGCAATAAACCAAAACAGAACATGAAAATTATCAAGAATCAAGATTAATCAGTTAGGAACAAAATCTAATTGGTCTCATATCCATATCATCAACCAATTTCATTTCATAAAGCATTTAGTGCAAAGCATGCAATTTGAAGCTCATAGAACCAAACAGAATGAATCAATCCACATCAACTCAAAAACAATTCAATAAATCCCAAGGAAAATCATGGCTAAACAGCATTCATCATAGGATCATCACACCAAAATTCAAGTCATTTGGATAAGTGGAAGCATGTCAAAAAAATCCATAAAGCAAGGCAAGGAAAAACAAGCTCAAAGGAAGCACAAATTCATGCATCAACTTCACACAATCATAAAACAGAATTCAAACATGATATGGACAGAAAACCAAAGGCATGGCAAACTTCAAGGTGTCTAGAATACATGTGCAAAATTTCAGGTCCATCCAATAAACATCAAGAATTTCACAAATCATATAAGATCATGACTCACAAAACGTCCACAAATGGTCAAACAGAAGAGAAATTCTCAAACAAATTGGAAATACACTCAAAAGTTCTACAAAAATTCACACTCAAACTTAACATCTAGAAGTATCATCATACAAAAATTCAGGTCATTTGAAGTTCATATGGCATTGTAAATAAAATCATCAAATTGGACAAGAAATGGTGTGACACATATTGTCACACCTCCAATGATCAGCTCATATCTCAACAACCAAGCATGCTAAAAATACAAACTCAAAGCCAAAAGATCAATCAAAGTGTCTAGATTAGGCATGTAAATTTTCAGCTCCATTGGATTAAGCATCATTATTTCACAATGAAAATGGCAAGCAAGGTACATGAAAGAACACATGTGAACATTCCCTAGCCAAACTAAAAATCCAGGCGTGCACAATTTTTGTAAACATCATCAAAACATAGTAGAGGTGATAAGGAACACAATGGAAAAAGTCGCATCTCAATTGGACAATTATTTTAGGAGTTATGAATTTTTTAATGTGGAGAAAAAATAAAAAATGATGTAAGAACCATACATGAACATGTGAAGCCTAATGAAGAAAAAAATGCAAGGCTAATTGGATAATGATCCAGCCAGGTATCGAACCGGCTGGCATTTCAAACTAAAGCGCGCTTTAATGAAACACAACGTTTCATTAAAGCTGGCGTGGCAAATGGAAGCGCTTGCAGCCAATCGTTCTGCCAAATCATTGCCAAGTGGACCAACGCATGATGATAAACATGAAATACATGCAGATGGGCGAAGGCATGGATCAAACTATTTCTGGACACGAAAATATTAAGGTTCATGAACATTCATACATTCTTCATCAATTTCCCAGCTCAAGAACAAACCATCACCAAAATTCATGAAATGTATATCATTCGATTCATCTTCTCACACACATCACATATCCAGCATTGATCAAACCTAATTCATGCTAACATGTCCAGATCGAGTCAAATAAGTTTTACATCTCAAACTTAGATTCACAATATCTCATTCAATTCTAAATGAAAATCAATGCCACAAAGCTCAGAATACTCATGGATACAAGATCTACAAAACGCATAGCATAATTTCATGAATCTTGAGACTCGAATCCTGACCTTAATTGAAGAGCAGTAGTGTAATCGTGGTTTTCTGGCTTTGGAAAGGTGAAACAGAAGTTCTTTAATGCTCAGGTAGATGAATGGATGAAGGAATGTTGATCAATCTTGCTCGATCTTGCTCAAATCAACAGCTGCCATTGATGAAGCTTGCTTTGACAGTCCCAAATTCCACTCGAAAATGATGAATTCTAACTTCAATCTTCTTCAGAAATGGTGGTGGATGATGATTCAGTGAAGATCAATGCAAGTTCTATGAAAAAAAATTGCAGAAAAATAGAGAGAAAAAAATTGAGAGAAAAATGGAATTGGATCTAGATCTGGTGCAGATGAATGTTAATCCCAAATTCTGTTAGAATTAGAGTTATATATGATGCACTAATGAGATTTGTTAATCATGATTAGCCAAATGCCAAAGATTAAGTGAAATGAGTGTTTATGCTAAATTGGTCAATTCACCTTGCATGCATGAAAACCTTGCTACAGTGCATGAAATTTAAGCCAAACACACTTCAAAGGCTGTTTAGGACCAAATGCAAGTGATTGGAAATGTGGACAATGCATATTTTGGAATTGGACTTTTTCCCTCCAAATTTCAAATTCAAATCAAGTGAAAAATCCAAATTTTTTGTGATGAGAATTGATGAAATGTGGAGCATGATTTAGATAGATCATGTTAAAACAAGAATGTAGCAAAAAACCCCACTTCATTTGGCCTTGTGGTGTGAAAGTTATCCAAGCTTGAAGTTCAAAATCCATTGACAATGATTTGATCATAATTTCTCAACCACACATGCGAAATTCATGTTATTGGACTTTTTGGAAAGGTGAGAACAATATCTTCAACTTTCATGTTGGACAACATTTCATTTGAAGCTTCCTTGGACATGTAATCTTGAGGAGAAGACCTTTCCATTTTTGGCAATTTGAAATTACAGGTCACTTACTATTTTTGGAAACTTTTCATCTGACCTCAAATTCTCCAATGTTGATCTTTGAAATGTCAAATGAGACTTGTATGGACATGAATGAGGCCTCTCTAACCATCTCCCACCTTCAAATCCATGATTTTAGGCACAGTTGACCACAGTTGACTTTCTAGGGTTTCAGATGAAATTCAGCTTGACTGTTAAGCTTTGATCATCCAATCCTTGGCCAAACCACTTCAAAATAATCCCTAGGTCACATGAACATGTTGAACCAACCTTAGGGATTTGCTTCAATAGAGAATGCACCTGCTTGCTTGCTTGACTGGATCTCCTGACCAGTCTTGACTGATGACTTGCACTTGGGCAATGGACAATGCAATGCTATGCAGTGGACAATGTAATGTTACTGACCTAAGATGAAAATGAATGTACAAAATGGGAGGTGCAAATTTGAGGTGCTACAGCTGCCCCTATTCAATCAACTGGGAACCCGAACGGATGAGAGCAACGGCTGTCAGACTTTCAGGGTAAACAGGGATTGAATACCAAGAACCGTAGAAATTTGCACACTGCGGGGATCCATCAACGGAAACGTCCACTGGGATCTGATATTTATTACTGGGGATTTTCTCAAAGGGTACAGCCACATCCATACATCGCAAGACGATGACTGGGGAGAAATCTCAACTAGATGCCAACGGACAACTAGGAAAAACTCGACGTTTATCGAAACCAACGGAGAGGTAGCCAGACATTAATGAATGACTAGAAAGGTACAACCATACGTCAACGGACGTAGTGGGAAAAACTCAGCGTTTATTGTAACACCCCGATAAAAATAAGATAATTATTTAATTTAAGTTAATATTATATTTATTAATTTAATTAAATAATTGGAACTTTTGGATTATTATTATTATTATTATTGGAATAATAATTATTGGAAAATATATAAGTTGGAAATAAGGAAAAAGAGTTCCATTTTGGTAAAAAGAGTTTTCACGTGAAAACAGAGAAGCGGCTGAAAAGAGGAAAAGGGCAAAGAGACAGAGCAAGAGGAAGAAGGTTGGAGAAGAGAAGAGCTTGAGGCTAAAGGATTGCCGGATTAACTCAGGTAAGGGGGGTTTATCGTCGTTTAATGGGTATTATGGGTTAACATGTAATGGGTAGTGATAAACCGTTGAATTGACCCTAATTGGGATGATGAGTGCTGAAAAATTGTGATGAATAAACTATGTTAAAACTGAAATTGAATCTGTAATTGGATGGGTAGTGATTTTCCGAAAAGGTAGCTTTTTACGGAATTGGAATCGGAGGTCCGGAAGTCCTCCAACGGCGGAAAATGCAGAGAATTCTGCATTCTGCTTTGTGTTAGCGCAGGAACAGCTTTCTATTTTGCGTTAACCGGTTAACCCAGGGTGTTAACCGGTTAACACTGTTGCGAATTATGAAATATTGCTGTTTTGCTTGCGTTAACCGGTTAACCCAGGGCGTTAACCGGTTAACACTGTTAAGTTTTGCCAGGAAGCGTGTTTTGGTCTGCGTTAACCGGTTAACCCAGGGCGTTAACCGGTTAACATTGTCGAAAAGTGGGAAAATTGGTATTTAAATGTTGTGTACATATTTGATGGTTGGCCTATATCGGTATGTGATATAGTAGGGATCATTCCCGTTGTTTTGAGTAGTATAGGTATTAGTAGAGGGTGCTAATATTGTGATTGACTTATTTGACATGACAGGATATGATTATGTGATAAATATGCTGATGATGTGTGAAAATATGCATAATGTTGCGAATGTATATATATATTGTATGTAATTGTGGATGGACTGTTTTATGGCTTAGAGTGTGAGCATATGTCCATTGCGGATTGTGGTTGATGTTTGCATGACTAAGTGATTTAGCTTGCATATTGTGGCCTTTATGGTGGTAGCTAATTCCCATGGTGAGGAATTAGTGAGTAAATCATTGTGGATTGTTGTTGATGTTTGCATGCTAGGTGATTAGCGTGCATAGCATAGCCCTTGGGGTGGTAGCTAATTCCCATGGTGAGGAATTAGTGAGTGAGTCACTAGGTCTCAAATGAGTGGGACTAGTGGGCTTGGTAGCCGTATCTGGATTTGATCGGTGAGGTTGAACTATATGTTCACGAATAGTCGGTACCGCATGCATGGAGTCTCATTGCATAATGTATGTATGGCGTATAATATGAATGGGTGTATTCCAATATTATACGTGTGTTTGTGTTGGCATTGAGTATGAGTATGAATTGTGTTGGTATTGAGGATGATAATTGAGTTGATGTGCCGTTACTGAATGTGTGATATGATTAGGGTGATTAACGTGTTATTTACTTAGCATTTCATGATATTCTATAATGCTTTTTATATCGATTGAGGAACTCACCCTTACAACTATTTTTCAGGTAACGAGCAGTGATTGAGTAGGAGCTAGTACTTGAAGTCTAGTGTAGTCTCCTTAGTGGGTCATGCTCTGATAGATGTAACATCGGGACGGGATGTTTTACCTTGTTGAATAATTTTACATGTAATGTGTTACATGTTTTGCATGATTGATTTGATTTCTATCCGCTGCGTATTGTGCAAATGCTTTATGTTTTGAATTAATAAAAGAGCATGACAGTTATTATGGTGAATGATGTGAAGTGTTTGTGTGACACCCTTATTTGCACCTTTACTCTGATGTATATATTTGTTGTTTTAATTAAATATTTGGGGTAATTTAGAAGGGTGTTACATTAGTGGTATCAGAGCATAGTCGGTCGAGTCGAGTCGTAATTATTCTGTTTCCCTGTATGTGATAGGTGTTGTGTAACCCTATCCGTACTTATTGTTTTAGCTTGTTGGGTTTTCAGAATAGAGATGGCTGGAAGAGGTAGAGATGATGCTGCGATTGCTGAGGCTCTGGGTATGCTAGCTGGAGTACTTGGAGGGAATCCGAATGTTGTGGGAATGGGAGCTGCTCGTCAACTGAGTGAGTTCCAGAAGAACAATCCTCCAATGTTCAAGGGAGCATACGATCCAGATGGTGCTCAGAAGTGGTTGAAGGGGATCGAGAGAATCTTCCGAGTAACTGAGTGTGCCGACAACCAGAAGGTCAGGTTCGGTACGCATATGCTGTCAGAAGAAGCAGATGATTGGTGGGTTGCTACCCGCACTGAGTTGGAAGCTGCTGGGAATGCTGAGATCACTTGGGCGGTGTTCAGAGAGAGATTCCTGAGGAAGTACTTTCCAGAGGATGTCAGAGGAAAGAAAGAGATAGAGTTCTTAGAATTGAAGCAGGGCAACCGGTCTGTTACGGAGTATGCTGCTAAGTTCACAGAGCTGTCGAAGTATTACACTCCCTATGATGAGGCTACTGGGGAATTTTCGAAATGTGTGAAGTTTGAGAACGGGTTACGTCCCGAGATCAAGCAGGCTATTGGGTATCAGCGGATTAGAGTGTTTTCCGATTTGGTTGACTGTTGCAGGATTTTTGAACAGGATACCAAGGCTAGAGCAGAGAGCTATCAGCAAAGGGTTGATAGGAAAGGCAAGAATCAGAATGATCGTGGGAAGCCGTATGCAGTTGGCAAAGGTTTCCAGAGACAGAGTGGGATGAAGAGGCCTAGTGGGGGAGACTCTAGTGCCCCTGCTAAGTGTTTCAGATGTGGTCAGGCTGGACATCGTATCCATGAGTGTACCAGTAATGAGAAGAAGTGTTTTAAGTGTGGCAAAGATGGTCACTTGGCTGCAGAGTGTCGGTCGAAGACTGTGACTTGTTTCAACTGTGGAGAGGTGGGTCATATCAGTCCACAGTGTCCTAAGCCGAAGAGAGAGAACCAGTCGGGAGGCAAGGTCTTTGCTTTATCGGGTTCTGAGACTTCTGCAGATGATCGTTTGATCCGAGGTACGTGTTATATTAATGGCTTTCCTCTTGTAGCTATTATTGACACCGGTGCTACTCATTCCTTTATATCTTTGGATTGTGCTGTGAAACTTAAGTTAGAGATATCTGAGATGCATGGAAGTATGGTGATTGATACTCCTGCGAAGGGTTCAGTGACTACTACTTCAGTTTGTTTAAATTATCCTTTGAGTATTTTTGGTAGAGACTTTGGGATGGACCTAGTGTGTCTTCCACTAGTGCAGGTTGACGTTATTCTGGGTATGAATTGGTTGGTGTTTAACCGAGTCTATATCAATTGTTTTGATAAGACTGTGACCTTTCCTGAGATTGAGGAAGGGAAGAGTTTGTTTATATCTGCAAGGTAGGTGAATGAAGCAGTAGCAGATGGGGCAGAGTTGTTTATGCTGTTAACGACTGTGGAGGCTAAAGATAAACTGGTGATTTGCGATCTAGCCGTGGTGTGTGATTTTCCTGATGTGTTTCCTGAAGAAGTGAATGAATTACCGCCAGAGCGTGAAGTTGAGTTCTCGATTGATTTGGTACCAGGTACTAGGCCGGTGTCGATGGCTCCGTACCGTATGTCTGTTGTTGAGTTAACTGAATTGAAGAGTCAGTTAGAAGATCTGTTGGATAAGAAATTTATTCGTCCGAGTGTGTCACCGTGGGGTGCACCAGTGTTATTGGTTAAGAAGAAAGAAGGTACTATGAGGTTGTGTGTGGACTACAGGAAACTGAATATAGTGACGATCAAGAATCGGTATCCTTTGCCGAGGATTGATGATTTAATGGATCAGTTGGTTGGTGCGAGCATGTTCAGTAAAATAGATTTGAGATCGGGGTATCATCAGATACGTGTGAAAACTGAGGATATTCAGAAGACTGCCTTCAGAACAAGGTATGGACATTATGAGTATTCTGTAATGCCTTTTGGTGTGACTAATGCGCCCGGAGTATTTATGGAGTATATGAATAGGATTTTCCATCCGTACCTAGACAAGTTTGTTGTGGTGTTTATTGACGATATTTTGGTGTATTCGAAATCTGAAGAAGAGCATGCTGAACATTTGAGAGTGGTTTTAGGAGTTCTATGAGAAAAGAAGTTATTTACTAAACTGTCTAAGTGTGAATTTTGGTTAGAAGAGGTTAGTTTTCTTGGTCATGTGATTTCAAGAGATGGTGTTGCTGTTGATCCTTCTAAGATAGAAGCGGTATCTAAGTGGGAAGCTCCGGAGTCAGTTTCTGAGATAAGGAGTTTTCTTGGTTTGGCTGGTTATTATAGGAAGTTCATCGAGGGATTTTCTAAGTTGGCGTTACCGTTGACGATGTTGACTAGAAAGGGGTAAGCGTTTTTTTGGGACTCAAAATGTGAAGAAGGTTTCCAAGAGTTAAAGAGAAGGTTGACTACTGCTCCTATTCTGATATTACCGAGTTCGTCGGAATCATTTGAGGTTTACTGTGATGCTTCATTGTTGGGTTTGGGTGGTGTGTTGATGCAGAATAAGCAGGTTATAGCTTATGCTTTGAGACAACTGAGGGTTCATGAGAGGAACTATCCGACACACGATTTAGAGTTGGCAGCCGTGGTATTTGTTCTGAAGTTATGGAGGCATTACTTGTACGGGTCAAGATTTGAGGTTTTCAGTGATCATAAAAGTTTAAAGTATTTATTTGATCAGAAAGAGCTGAATATGAGACAGAGGAGATGGTTAGAGTTTCTGAAGGATTATGACTTTGGTTTGAATTACCATCCGGGTAAAGCAAACGTAGTGGCTGATGCATTGAGTCGGAAATCATTGCATATGTCTATGTTAATGGTTAAGGAATTGGATTTAATTGAACAGTTTAGAGACTTGAGTTTGGTGTGTGAGAGTACTCACAATAGTGTTAAATTGGGAATGTTGAAGTTAACGAGTGGTATTCTGGATGAGATTAGAGAGGGTCAGAAATCCGATTTGCTTTTGGTTGATAAGTTGACTCTAGTGAATCAAGGTCAAGGTGGCGAATTCAGAGTTGTTGAGAATGGTGTTTTGAAATTTGGTAATCGGGTGTGTATTCCGGATGTTACCGAACTTAAGAAGAGTATTCTTGAGGAAGGACATCGTAGTGGCCTGAGTATTCATCCTGGGGCTACGAAGATGTATCATGATTTGAAAAAGTTATTTTGGTGGCCGGGAATGAAAAGAGAAATTGCGAGTTTTGTTTATTCTTGTTTGACTTGTCAGAAATCAAAGATTGAGCATCAGAAGCCGTCTGGGCTAATGCAACCGTTGGCTATTCCAGAGTGGAAGTGGGATAGTATCAGTATGGATTTTGTTTCTGGTTTACCGAGGACAAGTAAGAATTTTGAAGCTATTTGGGTGATTGTTGATAGATTGACAAAATCGGCTCATTTCATTCCGATCAGAATGGATTATCCGTTAGAGAGATTAGCTGAGTTGTATATTGAGAAAATTGTAAGTTTGCATGGTATTCCGTCGAGTATTGTTTCGGACAGAGATCCTAGATTTACATCGAAGTTCTGGGAAGGTTTGCAGAGGGCTTTGGGAACTAAGCTGAGATTGAGTTCTGCATATCATCCGCAGACTGATGGTCAGACTGAGAGGACGATTCAGTCATTGGAAGATCTTTTGAGGGCTTGTGTTTTGGAAAAGGGAGGTGCTTGGGATTGTTACTTACCTTTGATTGAGTTTACCTACAACAATAGTTTTCATTCGAGCATTGGTATGGCACCGTTTGAAGCTTTGTATGGTAGGAGATGTCGGACGCCTTTATGTTGGTATGAGTCCGGTGAGAGTGCTGTGGTTGGACCGGAGATTGTTCAACAAACTACGGAAAAGATTAAGATGATTCAGGAGAAGATGAGGATTGCTCAGAGTCGTCAGAAGAGTTATCACGACAAGAGAAGGAAGTCACTTGAGTTTCAAGAAGGAGATCATGTGTTTCTTCGTGTTACTCCGATAACTGGGGTTGGTCGAGCTTTGAAGTCGAAGAAGTTGACACCTCGATTTATTGGTCCTTATCAGATTTTGGAGAGGATAGGGGAGGTAGCCTATCGTATCGCTCTACCGCCGTCACTTGCGAATTTGCATGAGGTTTTTCATGTGTCTCAGTTGAGGAGGTACATTCATGATCCGTCGCATGTGGTCCAAGTAGATGATGTACATGTGAGAGATGACCTGACTGTTGAAACATCACCTATGAGGATCGAGGATCGAGAGTTGAAGCAGTTGCGGGGTAAAGAGATTGCTTTGGTGAAGGTAGCTTGGGGAGGACCAGCAGGTGGAAATGTGACTTGGGAACTTGAGAGTCAGATGAAGGAGTCTTATCCGGAGTTATTCGCTTGAGGTATGTTTTCGAGGACGAAAACTCTTTTAGTGGGGGAGAGTTGTAACACCCCGATAAAAATAAGATAATTATTTAATTTAAGTTAATATTATATTTATTAATTTAATTAAATAATTGGAATTTTTGGATTATTATTATTATTATTATTATTGGAATAATAATTATTGGAAAATATATAAGTTGGAAATAAGGAAAAAGAGTTCCATTTTGGTAAAAAGAGTTTTCACGTGAAAACAGAGAAGCGGCTAAAAAAGAGGAAAAGGGCAAAGAGACAGAGCAAGAGGAAGAAGGTTGGAGAAGAGAAGAGCTTGAGGCTAAAGGATTGCCGGATTAACTCAGGTAAGGGGGGTTTATCGTCGTTTAATGGGTATTATGGGTTAACATGTAATGGGTAGTGATAAACCGTTGAATTGACCCTAATTGGGATGATGAGTGCTGAAAAATTGTGATGAATAAACTATGTTAAAACTGAAATTGAATCTGTAATTGGATGGGTAGTGATTTTCCGAAAACGTAGCTTTTTACGGAATTGGAATCGGAGGTCCGGAAGTCCTCCAACGGCGGAAAATGCAGAGAATTCTGCATTCTGCTTTGTGTTAGCGCAGGAACAGCTTTCTGTTTTGCGTTAACCGGTTAACCCAGGGTGTTAACCGGTTAACACTGTTGCGAATTATGAAATATTGTTGTTTTGCTTGCGTTAACCGGTTAACCCAGGGCGTTAACCGGTTAACACTGTTAAGTTTTGCCAGGAAGCGTGTTTTGGTCTGCGTTAACCGGTTAACCCAGGGCGTTAACCGGTTAACACTGTCGAAAAGTGGGAAAATTGGTATTTAAATGTTGTGTACATATTTGATGGTTGGCCTATATCGGTATGTGATATAGTAGGGATCATTCCCGTTGTTTTGAGTAGTATAGGTATTAGTAGAGGGTGCTAATACTGTGATTGACTTATTTGACATGACAGGATATGATTATGTGATAAATATGCTGATGATGTGTGAAAATATGCATAATGTTGCGAATGTATATATATATTGTATGTAATTGTGGATGGACTGTTTTATGGCTTAGAGTGTGAGCATATGTCCATTGCGGATTATGGTTGATGTTTGCATGACTAAGTGATTTAACTTGCATATTGTGGCCTTTATGGTGGTAGCTAATTCCCATGGTGAGGAATTAGTGAGTAAATCATTGTGGATTGTTGTTGATGTTTGCATGCTAGGTGATTAGCGTGCATAGCATAGCCCTTGGGGTGGTAGCTAATTCCCATGGTGAGGAATTAGTGAGTGAGTCACTAGGTCTCAAATGAGTGGGACTAGTGGGCTTGGTAGCCGTATCTGGATTTGATCGGTGAGGTTGAACTATATGTTCACGAATAGTCGGTACCGCATGCATGGAGTCTCATTGCAAAATGTATGTATGGCGTATAATATGAATGGATGTATTCCAATATTATACGTGTGTTTGTGTTGGCATTGAGTATGAGTATGAATTGTGTTGGTATTGAGGATGATAATTGAGTTGATGTGCCGTTACTGAATGTGTGATATGATTAGGGTGATTAACGTGTTATTTACTTAGCATTTCATGATATTCTATAATGCTTTTTATATCGATTGAGGAACTCACCCTTACAACTATTTTTCAGGTAACGAGCAGTGATTGAGTAGGAGCTAGTACTTGAAGTCTAGTGTAGTCTCCTTAGTGGGTCATGCTCTGATAGATGTAACATCGGGACGGGATGTTTTACCTTGTTGAATAATTTTACATGTAATGTGTTACATGTTTTGCATGATTGATTTGATTTCTATCCGCTGCGTATTGTGCAAATGCTTTATGTTTTGAATTAATAAAAGAGCATGACAGTTATTATGGTGAATGGTGTGAAGTGTTTGTGTGACACCCTTATTTGCACCTTTACTCTGATGTATATATTTGTTGTTTTAATTAAATATTTAGGGTAATTTAGAAGGGTGTTACATTTATCGAAACCAACGGAGAGGTAACCAGACATCAAAGGATGAATGGGAAGACTCGACCAGACGTCAACGGACGAAAGGGAGAAGCTCGACGTTTATCGACACCAACGGAGAAGGAGAAGACTCGACCAAACGTCAACGGAAGAACGGGAGAAGCTCGACGTTTATCGACACCAACGGAGAAGGAGAAAACTCGACCAGACGTCAACGGACGAACGGGAGAAGCTCGACGTTTATCGACACCAACGGAGAAGGAGAACACTTCACTAAGGAAGGGATACGACAACCGGAAATCGAATAGGACGTCCACCGACGACTCTACTGGGGCTTCTGGCTGGGAATCGACCAGACATTAATGAATGACTGGGGAATGGGATATACAATCAGACGTCAACGGACGAATGAGAAAAACTCAACGTTTACCAAAACCAACGGAGAGGTAAATCCACATGGGGAAGGGTACAACTCGACGTCATCGGACGAATAGGAAAAACTCATCGTTTATCGAAACCAACGGAGAGGTAATTCTTCTGGGGAGAGGAAATACAAACAATCATCAACGGACAATTGGGAAAAACTCATCGTTTACCAAAACCAACGGAGAGGTGACCCCGTGGAGAGCAACTACACGTCAACGGACGCATAGGCAAAAACTCAGTGTTTATCAAAACCAACGGAGAGGTGACTCTTATTGGGGATAATTCAACTAGACGTTCGCGGACGAATAGAAAAAACTCAATATTTATCAACACCAATGGAGAGGTGACCTCTGGGGAGGATATTACGAACATCGAAAGATGATGTTTACCGACATCAAAAGAAGACCAGACACTTACTGGATGACTGGGTAGGACTCGATGTTTACCGACACCGAAAGATGGTGTTTACCGACACCAAAGAAAAACGACCAGACATTAACGAATGACTGGGGGTGAGACTCGATGTTTACCGACACCGAAAGATGGTGTTTTACCGATACCAAAGAAAAACGACCAGACATTAACGAATGACTGGGGGTGAGACTCGATGTTTACCGACACCGAAAGATGGTGTTTTACCGACACCAAAGAAATAACACACGCGGGTGCTGACATGACACTGACCAGTATCACAAGATGACATCTATATATGTCGGGGCAAGGCTAAACACTTGCTGGGGATCTCACTGGGGAGAAAACAGGCTTTCCTTTTGCCAACGAATGAGGAAATAAACCTCTCTGGGGTATCAATCCTGAATGCCGTCAGGAGCAACTGTAGCAAACGTGCCGTACAGATGTTGAACAAAGATCCGCCTTTGCCGGGGATACAGTCTGATGGGTAACACATGAATGCATATGTTTGAATTTTTCTATGGTGTAATGCTCCATATTGAATGGAAATGCTACGCATTTTGAGGATGCAATGATCACTATATGCCAAATGCAAAATGATGAACTCTGGCTGGGGAGCCAAAACTGATAAGATACTCCAACTCTATGGGGACTCTGCTTGGCGAATACTCTGCGGGGAGAGCACCGACTTCTCACTCATGCTGGAGAAATAACACTGCTGCTGGGGAAAGGATATACTCCGCTGGGGACACCTTTCGTAGGACCCAATCCACTCGGGGACTCCTCTTGGGGAATACTCAAAGCAACTTTGCTGAGGACTACCCAACGACGACTGCGCTGAGGAACCATCAATACTACTCCACCGGGGAAAGTAAGCAAGGCAACTCGCTGGGGGGAGTAACAAATCGACTTGCTAGGAATAATCAGGTGACTTCACTGGGGAAAACCAACCAAACCACAAATAGGATAAACTCTGCTTTGGGGAAATAAATGCTACTCCGCTGGGGACGACCCATCCAATCCACAGGTAGGATAGACTCAGCTTGGGGATGCGGACATCATTCCGCTACGGAAAACTCATCCAATCCACAGGTAGGATAAACTCTGCTGGAGATAAATTTCTTTGAACCCGCTCCACTCGGGGACTTGCTGAGAAAAATCATCAACACCATCCTCTACTCAGGAGATCTGCTAGGGAAAACAACCCTGTCGGGGATAACACACCAACTCTGCTGAGGAAGAGCAAAACGCTGGTGGGGAAAGTAATATATCAGACTCTATGCTGGGGAGAGACATACACAACCCTGCTAGGGATGGGCGCTCACGACCACGCTGGGGATAACAGTACTTCAAACCCGACTGCTGGGGAACAACACTCACTTCCAGGCCTGCTGGGGATAGGCAATCCTTAGATCTGCTGGGGATAGAAGACAATATCCAAAGGCGTCTCTGCAGGGGAACATAGCTCTGACAGCTTCCTCACTTGCTTGGGAAATATCTGCTGCGGAAACATCCCTATAGATGACAACCTGCAAAACAGCACAACAAAGTGCCCCAGGGGATACATGGACAAGATACGCTCAAGTGTCCTCAACATTCAAAATTATTTTCAAATGTTTTATCTTTCTGCAAGTTATTGTTTAGCCTTCATGTTTTTATATGCAATGTTTATCAAAAATTCGGACGTTTTTGCAAACAACACAGTAAAATAAAAACAGGAGAGCTATTTATCTGAATAACGACTTTTATTGATTGGAAAATGGGCCTGAAAAGGCGAATACATTGGGAAGCAATTCCTAGAAAGAGGTAATTGCGCACAAAAGGAAAAATCTATCCTAATGGCAAGGTGAACACGGCATCCACTATTTCCCAATTCTGTTATAACTCACAGATCATCAGCTTTCCTCCCAACTCCTTGCTTTCTGAGAAGAATGACTGGACCGATCACATCTTTGGAGATGGCAGACGACAAAGCACGATGAAGTACAGATAACTCGGACTGTAGTCTTCGCTTTAATCCCTCTTTTGGCTGGATCGCCCTTTTGGGTTTCCAATCCACCGGGATACCCATTTTTGCCTAAGTCGCCCTTGCGGGTTTTCGACTTACCGGGTGTACAAATTCTTTTCATTTATCCCTAATTTTTGCCCGAACCTTTTCTTTCTGTTTTTTGGTTCGCCGGGATGCCCTTTTTTGCCTGGACTATTTTATTCTTTTTGTCCAGCGGGTCAATTTATGCGAAGTATTTTTTGACTACATCTGAGTTAACAGGGGACGGAAAATCTTCACCATCCATAGTTGTAAGCATCAAGGCTCCACCGGAGAAGACCTTCTTCACAACATATGGACCTTCATAATTAGGAGTCCACTTGCCCCTGTTATCTGTACCGGGAGGAACGATCCTTTTCAAGACTAGATCACCGACCTGATAGCTTCGAGGACGCACTTTCTGATCAAAGGCTCTCTTCATCCTTCTCTGATACAACTGCCCATGGCATACAGCTGCTAGCCGTCTCTCTTCGATAAGGCTCAACTCGTTAAACCTTGTTCGAATCCACTCGGCTTCATCCAGCTTAACATCTAACAAAACCCTCAGAGATGGGATCTCCACTTCAACTGGTAGGACTGCTTCCATACCATACACAAGGGAGTACGGGGTTGCCCCGGTCGACGTACGTACTGAGGTACGGTATCCATACAAAGCGAATGGCAGCATCTCGTGCCAATCCTTGTACGTTACGACCATCTTCTGCACGATCTTCTTGATATTCTTGTTTGCCGCCTCTACAGCACCATTCATCTTCGGTCTGTAAGGAGAAGAATTGTGATGTTCAATTTTGAAATCTTTGCAAAGCTCTTTCATCATCTTGTTATTGAGATTAGAACCATTATCAGTAATGATCCTCTCAGGAACCCCATAACGAGAGATGATTTCTTTCTTGATGAACCGGGCAACCACTTGTTTGGTAACATTAGCATAGGAAGCTGCTTCCACCCACTTGGTGAAGTAGTCAATCGCGACCAAGATGAAGCGATGTCCATTCGAAGCAGTAGGCTCAATCTTCCCAATCATATCAATGCCCCACATGGCAAACGGCCAAGGCGAATTCATGACATTCAGAGGGCTTGGTGGTACATGCACCTTATCAGCATAGATTTGACACTTATGGCACTTCCGAGCGTACCTGAAACAATCGGATTCCATAGTCATCCAGTAATAACCGACTCTCAAGAATTTCTTTGACATTGCATGCCCACCAGCATGGGTACCAAACAAACCTTCATGCACTTCCTGCATCAACATGTCTGCTTCGTGTCTATCCACGCATCTGAGCAAGACCATGTCAAAGTTCCTCTTATACAGCACATCATCTTGATTCAAATAAAAGCTTCCAGCTAGCCTTCTCAGGGTTTTCTTGTCATTCTTTGACGCACCTTCAGGATATTCCTGGCTCTTGAGGAAGTTCTTGATATCATAATACCACGGCTTCTCATCAATCACAACAGACTCGGCTGCAAACACATACGCAGGCCTCTCGAGTCGATTCACTGCAACATGTGGCACATGATTCCACCAATGAACTTTGATCATAGAAGACAAAGTAGCCAAGGCATCAGCCATCTGATTCTCGTCCCGGGGGACATGATACAACTTCACTTTCTTGAAGAACGTCAATATTCTTCTGGTGTAATCTCTATAGGGAATCAAATGCGGCTGGTTAGTATTCCAATCTCCATTGACCTGATTGATCACTAGAGCGGAATCCCCATAAATGTCAAGAGTTTTGATCCTCAGATCAATGGCTTCTTCTATCCCCATGATACAAGCGTCATACTCAGCTTCATTGTTGGTGACGTCAAAAGTCAATCTAGCAGAAAAAGGTATATGAGCACCTTTAGGATTGATCAACACCGCACCAACACCGTTACCATTTACATTCACAACCCCATCAAACATCAATGTCCACTTGTCATCAGGATCCGGTCCTTCCTCGACAAGAGGTTCCTCACAATCTTTCATCTTAAGATACATGATGTCTTCATCAGGGAATTCAAATATCATAGGCTGATAATCATCAATCGGTTGTTCGGCGAGATAGTCTGACAAAACACTACCTTTGATAGCCTTCTGCGACGTGTACTGAATATCATACTCTGTTAAAATCATCTGCCAACGGGCAACACGTCCGGTGAGAGCCGGCTTCTCAAAGATGTACTTCACTGGATCCATCTTAGAAATCAACAAGGTAGTATGGTTCAACATATACTGCCTCAGTCGGTGAGCAACCCAGGCCAAAGCACATCAAGTTTTCTCAAGCTGTGAATATTTGATTTCACAGTCGGTAAACGTTTTGCTAAGGTAGTATATGGCATGCTCTTTTCGACCAGACTCGTCATGCTGTCCCAATACACACCCCATCGAGTTCTCAGTCACTGATAGGTACATTATCAGCGGTCTCCCTGGGACTGGAGGGATTAGGATTGGAGGTTTCTGTAAATACTCTTTTATCTTGTCAAAAGCTTTCTGACAGTCATCATTCCACCTGATTGCTTGATTCTTTCTTAGCAATTTGAATATTGGTTCACACGTGGCAGTTAGGTGAGATACAAACCTTGCAATGTAGTTCAATCTCCCTAAAAACCCACGAACCTGCTTTTCTGTTTTCGGTTCAGGCATTTCTTGAATAGCTTTGACTTTCGCTGGATCAACCTCAATCCCTTTCTCACTGACAATGAAGCCTAACAGCTTCCCAGATCTCACGCCAAACGTACACTTGTTTGGATTCAGCCTTAGTTTGAATTTTACCAATCTGTCAAACAATTTCTGCAAATTAACTAGGTGCTCCTCTTCTGTCTGCGACTTCGCAATCATATCATCCACGTACACTTCAATCTCTTTGTGCATCATGTCATGAAAGAGAGTCGTCATAGCCCTCTGATAGGTAGCACCGACATTCTTCAGCCCAAATGGCATCACCTTATAGCAGAACGTGCCCCAAGGTGTAATGAATGTCGTCTTTTCCATGTCCTCTGGCGCCATCTTAATCTGATTATAGCCCGAGAAACCATCCATGAAAGAGAATACCGAGGATTGAGCTGTATTATCAACCAATACATCAATGTGAGGTAATGGAATATCATCTTTCGGACTCGCTCTGTTCAGATCCCGGTAATCGACACACATCCTGACTTTGCCATCCTTCTTCGGCACGGGAACCATGTTGGCCACCCACGGTGGATACGTTGTCACTGACAAGAAACCAGCATCGAACTGCTTTTGAACCTCTTCCTTGATTTTAACTGCCATATCAGGACTCGTTCTACGAAGCTTCTGCTTGACCGAAGGACAATCTTCTCTGAGAGGTAGTCTATGCACCACTATATTAGTATCCAACCCAAGCATATCTTGATAAGACCAGGCGAATATCTCATCATACTCTCTCAGCATCTCAATCAATCTACTCTTGACCTCTGTCTTCAAAGCAGCCCCGATCTTGATATCTCTTCTGGCGTCCTCAGTACCAAGATTAACAATCTCCAACTCCTCCTGATGAGGTTGGATGACCCTCTCCTCTTGCTTCAACAATCTGACCAATTCTTTAGGGAGTTCACTGTCTTCCTCATTCTCCTCTTCAGCTTGGTAGATGGGATTGTCTAAATCATACTGAGCCATAACAAAAATGTTCATAGTAGATGCCGTGATATCACTTCTGCATGTTTAATGCTTTGTTTTAGAAAAAGAGTTCAATAAAGTCACAAAAACAAAAACATTGCCATTTTTATTTTTGAAAAAGTGAAAACAAAAATAGAAAGACAAGGATCACAAAATTGTTTGCAAAACGTCCTTTATTCATGATAACCATTTGTAAAACATGATGTGGCCCTACAATGAACCACTACGCCTTGGGCAGAACGTAGGGTTTTGTGCAGAATGAAAAAACAAAAGAAAATTACTCTGTTTGAAGAGTAACTTGGACTACATCCTCTGCTGTCCAATTGCTGATAATCTCCCCTGGTGCACGCGGGCAAACCCAGTTGTCGAGATCATAATCACTGTCACCATCTTCACTACTGGCCGCAAAGACGTCACCGTGATTCATCAGCCCAGCGCTGGTAAATGTACTCGGACCTGCTTGCACACCCTGCTCCGCTTGCAAAGGTTGATAGCCAATACCAAATTTGTCCTCCTTGACCGGCAAATCCACCATTTTGCCCCAGCCTTCAGCCTTGCCAGAGTCAACCACCTCTTTGGCCTGCTTATACGAAGCAATTGAAGCACCCGGCTTTCTCTGATCAGCAAACGCCACCCTCTCGAGAGCAACAGTCTCAAACGCCTGGCATAAAGTTTCGTGGATCTCGCCATCCACCTCTACATATTTGAACGAGGATAGGTGACTCACCAAGATATCTTCCTCGCCACACACGGTCACAATCTGACCATTCCAGACATACTTGAGCTTCTGGTGAAGAGTCGACGAGACTGCCCCTGCTGCATGGATCCATGGACGCCCCAACAAACAACTGTAGGCAGGCTGAATATCCATAACATAGAAGATGATATCGAAAACCTCCGGACCTATCTTCATCGGCAAGGTAACTTCACCAAATACAGAACGTTTGGATCCGTCAAAAGCACGCACGATCAGGTCACTGGGAGTAAGCATAACCCCTTCAACAGATATCTTCTTCAGAATTTGCTTCGGCAACACATTCAGCGACGAGTCGGTGTCGACCAACACGTGAGATAACACAGCACCCTTGCACTCCATAATGATATGAAAGGCCTTGTTATGATTACGACCCTCAGGCGTTAAGTCTAGGTCAGTGAACCCTAAACCATGCCTGGTGCTCACGTTGGCAATTACACCCTCCAGTTGGTTGACGGAAATCTCTTGAGGTACGTAAGCCATGTTCAGCATCTTCAGCAAAGCGTTACGATGTGCCTCAGAGCACAACAGCAAAGAGAGAATTGAAATCTTGGACGGAGTTTGGTTGAGTTGGTCTACAATCTTGTAGTCACTTTTCTTAATTATTCTCATAAATTCCTCCACGTCCTTTTCAAACGAACCCTCAGGCACATCCTTCTGAGCCGGTTCCTTGTCAACCACAGCCTGTTTGCCCTTCGACCTAGCAGAAGCCTCAACATTAGCATCCCTCAACGGTTGGGGAGCAAACAGTCGTCCGCTGCGAGTAAAGCCTCCTGGTCCACCGACATTATCCATAACGGGACTCACAACCACATGAGTTCTGCTGACTGGCACACCGATTGTTACAGGCGCTTGATTCGATGGCCTGACCCGATTCTCAGCCCTTCTGTTGCTACGGTAGGCATTATCATATTTCCAGGGAACAACCCGGCTGTCAACAACACTTCTGACCGGAGCGACAATAGTTGTTGGATTACTGGCAGTAACTGGTGCAGAAATGGTAACAGGATTACCACTTGTTGCAGGCGCACTAACAACAGTCCTTTGTCCACGTCCTTCAGACGGTTTGAAAAAGATAGTGACAGTTGACACTGAACCACGATCCCTATTATCAGCCCGGACAAACTGCAAACAGCCCTCGTCTATCAAACTCTGAATACCAGCCCGCAACTGAACACACCCATTGTCGGATTCTGCACAGCCCAAACAATCCTCATCACAGCCCGGGTAGACACCCCCATTCAGCAAACGGCCCTTAACAACCGACAGAGAAGTCTGAATCTCATCAACCCTGACAATCAGATCTTCAGCTTCTGCCTCTTCAATACAGTTTACTTGGTGAGCATCATGCGCAGGCATAGGGTTATTCACAACATTCGATACAAGAGCAAAATTGATAGTTTTGGCATCAATCAGGTCCTGGACTTTATGATGAAAAGCTCTGCAATTCTCTATATGGTGTCCCGGCGCACCAGAATGAAAGTCACAATGCACATTGGCATCATACCCAGGTGGTATTTTTGTCAATGGCGCCATAGTCCTCAATTCCACAAATCCTAGTCTGAGCAACTCAGGCAGTAGCTCAGCATAGGTCATGGGCAGTGGGTCGAAACGTCTATCAGGCATCCTCTACCTCGGCTGATACGAACGTTGCTGTTGTTGTTGTTGTGGCATTTGTTGTTGAACCCTCTGTTGTTGCGGAGGTTGACGTTGTTGAGGTGCAGGAATTGTCACGGTAGCAACTTGACGGTACTGACTTCTGTTCTGATTTCTGCGGTGTTGCACAACATTAGTCTCACCCTCTCTCCGGCGAGGTGGCCCAGCGAAAGGTTTCTTAGAAGAAGAGGAACCAACATCTTGGATCTTACCAGCCTTGATCAAACTTTCAGTCCTCTCTCCATAAATGACCACATCGGAAAAACTACCGAATGGGCAGCTTCCCATCCGGTCCATGAATACTCCTTGAAGAGTACCGATAAACATATTTGTCAACTCCCTTTCCAGCATAGGGGGTTGAACTCTCGCAGCCAATTCACGCCACCTCTGGGCGTACTCCTTGAAGCTTTCACCAGATTTTTGGTAAAGACTCTGCAGGTGAGTCCGACTCTGTGCCATATCCATGTTAGGTTTATATTGCCTCAAGAAGGCCTCACCCAGATCCCTCCAACCGCGGATAGAATCTCTCTTCAGTTCCATGTACCAGTCCAAAGAAGCCCCAGATAGACTATCTTGGAAAAAATACATCCACATCTTTTCATCATCGATATAAGTAGAGATTTTCCGATAATAGGCCTGCACGTGGGTGCGAGGGCAAGAAGTACCGTTGTACTTGTCGAAAGAAGGTGCTTTGAATTTGTAAGGGATCCTCAACCCCTCAACCAACCCCATATTAGTCACATCGAAACCAAGGGAGTTTTGACATTCCATCGCACGAATCTTCTCAGCCAGGGCATCAACCTTACGATCCCTATCCTCAACTCTGACCACTTCATCATCTTCACTCAGCAGCGTGAACATGTCCTCTTGTCTATCGACAATAGGAGCTGGATGACGAACCGGAGCCCGGGTAGCTCTAACTTTGACAGTCTCTGCAGCAAGAGGCTGTCCATTAATCCTTATCCCCCTTAATTCATCCCCGACGGCATAGTCGTTAGCGGGAGCAGCAACATTAACATTCTCATGAGCAGGTGCAACAACAGGCGAAGCACGGTTGGACGTCTGAATTACGGTCTCTTGTCTCTGAACCAGGGCTCGAAGCTCCTCCTGACCTTGCGCAACCCCTTGCATCATCATCATGAACTGGGCCATGTTCGCCCTCATCTCAGCCAACTCAGTCTGAACCTGATCCATACTTCTCTGTTGATTGAGTCTGGTTGAATACCGATGCGGTCTCTAATCAGCTATCCTGCCTGACACAGGAACCAAAGTGAGAAGTCGCAAACAAGAGCACCTGTTATGCAAAATGATATGAGTATGATGCTAATGCATATGATGCACGTGATATGATCATTTCTCAGGCATTCAAAGAGCCTGATTCATCTTCAAAAGATGGCAACCTGCAACAAGAACAACACAGGAAGCACAGGAACAACATACAAGAGCAATGAGTACAGAATGAAACCAACAACCTCATCTATAAATGAGCAACAGGATCATACAACAATGTCAACAAAGATCCAGATACATCAAAGTACAACAACGAATCCCACCCAACAGGCCTGGGGGTGATTCTCAACATATACATCAGGAAAACAAGCTAAGACAAACGACTTCCAGGAATGAGCGTCTTCAAGTAGTGGCACTGGTCTATCAACAGTTCACACTCTGAACATTCTGGCAAGGGAGTAATCTTCTCCTTCAACTGTCTTCTGAGCTCTACAACTTCTCCCCCAAGTTGATTCTCTGATGCAAGTCTCTGGTTGACTTCCTTCTTCAACTGGATATCTTTGTCTTTGAGTTGCTTCTCCAAGTCTCTGATCTTCTTCTGATAACTAGCCTCAGCTCTCTGCAATCTCAAACACTCTCTGTGCTCTGCATTCAGCAAGTTCTCCATCTCTTCATAAGACCTCTTCTTGCTCCTCACTCCACCAACATCTACGCTCTGGATGTCTCTGAGTTGATGAGTCAGGTTCAACCTATCAGCTTTAGCCTGGTACAACTCCATCTGGGCATCTTGCTCTTTCTCCTTCAATCGGCGATTCTCCATCAGGGCTTGCTTATACTGCTCAGCAGGTACACTCTCAACAAGGATCAAAGGTGGTTGCACTTGCAAAGGATTCATCCTATCATAGGGCAACAACAAAGTTTCCACTCTCTTCTTGACCCAATCTGTGTAATCAGGCATAGCAATGGCAAACTTCTTCCCTAAGACAGATCCATCCTGGACACCAATAGACTTCCAAGCTCTTCCTATCTGCTCCAATCTAGCAGGGTCGCTTCGCTTCTCAAAATACACACTCTCAGCTATCTCAGCATCAAGCGGTCTTCCACTCATCACGAACCCCAACTGGCGAAGAGAAAGAACTGGGTTGTAATTGATGCAACCCTTAGTCCCCACAAGTGGCACGTTCCGGAATTCTCCACAACTCATGATAACATCACGCACATCCATCCAATACGACTGCCATCTGATGTCATAAGAGGTAAGAGACATAACCCTCTGAGTCCACCTATGCGTACTCTGAGCATCCACAAAAGGTCCACTGACTGGCAGGAGAGACAAGAACCATCTGAGCAAAAGTGGCAGGCAACATCTGATAGCTCCACCCTTACCATGCCTATGTGGATAGCATAGTAAGTGTCAACTAACAGAGTAGGAACTGGGTTTCCTCCAAGACAAATGATGACTGCAGCATAGTCCACAAAGTTGGGCATGCTCGGGAACAAGACAATCCCATAGATCATAACAGCTAGCTGAGCATGAAAAGCTTCCCAATTTCCCTTCTCTACTTCTCCTCTAGCAACTCTCAGCAGAAACTTCAAAGGCAAACCCACAACGTCCCCACTGGACCTCCAACTATCACTGACTTCCTTGATACCCAAATGGAGAGCTCTAGCAACAACTCTGAAATCAACTTCCTTAGGCACGTCCAAGAAAGGCACCTGATGCAAGATAGGGACATTTAACAGAATGGAGTACTCCTCGAGAGTAGGCGCCAACTGATACTCCTGAAAGGTGAAACAACGGAGCTCTGGGTCGTAGAACTGAAGCAGAGTCTGCAACGGCACTGGGTCAACTACCATCTTCAACAGTGTCAGAATATCCCCATACTGATCGACAAACCCCTTCAGATTACCACTAGTCACAAAGTTGCTCAACTCTATCAGAGACGTCAAAGGCTCACGGTGAAAGCTATAGGAACAAGTCTTCCGCTTCGGCTCTGGGACTGTTGCCATCTCTATCAGTGAATAGACTCTGGAATGTACCTGAGAAATGATATGCATGCAGAGATTAGTTCTTTCCTTTTTTTCTTTTTTCAATTTCAATTTTTTATTGCATTTCTTTTGAAAATAAACATGCTATGATGCAAATGATGCAGACAAGACTGGCAAGCTGTGCCTCTCGGAACACAGGATCGAAGCTTTGGCTCGAACTCGGAACCACAATTCATCTGATACCCAAAGTCATCTGATAAACTGTCATCTGAACCCAATCTGAGGAACCAAGTCACCAACAGGACCACAACTCACCAACAAGTCACCGACAAGTCACCAACTGTACCTATAATAATGATCATTCCCTCCCCACTCACGGGTGTCATCTAGGCCAGGGTAAGGTCGAAAGAAACGCAGCATAAATGACCTTTCGCAGAATATCATCATATACACACCTGAAGTATGTAACGATAATATCCCACCAGGGTCTGAACTGCTCGTGATATCAATGTTCCGCTAAGTGGCGCATACCACCCGCTTCCCATGAATCACTCTATTCCTAGGTTTCCTAGATTTCACTCATAGCCTGGGTATTGGGCCTTTTACCTCGAGTAACTCCCACCCCAACAGAGAGAACACAGCACAGCCAGCACAGATGAATATGAATGAATGCAAACATTAATGCACACATAAATGCAAACAATAAATAAATGAATGCAATAAATACAACAACAATCAGCAACCAAAACCCTAACCTAGAGAGCGCTAGGAGAGACTCGCTTAGGGAAGATGGACCAGCAAGAGGTCAACTTCTCTTGTCCCCAGCAGAGTCGCCAGCTGTCGCATTACGCGAAAAACCGGTGGGAAACGAAAACAACAGAGCCGCCACCGTGCGTTATTTATCCCAAAAGAGGGAAAGGAAACGCTCGAAGTAAACCTGGAAAAGACATGGTCTCGCGACCAAAGAGAATGGGATCGGGAGTCGGTTATGCGAAGGGAAGGTATTAGCACCCCTACGCATCCGTCGTACTCGACGGGATCCACGCACAAAAGGAAGGAATATGGTTGCTAAAAACTGCTCACAAACACACACTGGCTGAAAGAGACACAGGAAAACAAACGAAACTAACTCGGCAGGTTATCGCATCCTGGGCCTACGTAGTCTATCAGGCATAGACATCAGAATCGACGTAGTTCGGACTAGGGGAAAACGTGCTCGCTAGAATGTCGCATCCTATGCATACGTATCTTCTCGGACTAAAGAAGAATCAGAGTACTCGTAGCTCGGCTAACGCACGCCAAACAAAACCACACAGGAAACCGACTGCCAATCGTTGGACTTACGTCAGACTCCACACAAAACAGGCAAACATGGAAACCGAATGCCAATCGTTGGACTTACATCAGACTCCGAACCAATAAACGCACATTGGAAACCAACTGCCAATCGCTGGGCTTATGTCAGACTCCAAACAAAGAAACTGGAAACCGAATGCCAAACACTGGACTTACATCGGACTCCAACCAGAAAAAGGAGAGACAACTCACACAAACAAAACAAAAGGGCGCCCGGAGAGATCAGCTCATCTCCTGCCTACGTACCTCATCTGGCATGAGGATCAGGGCGACGTAGTTCCCCTACGCAGGAACAAAGGACTAGCCTAACCAGATAACAAAGGGAGACACAACTAGGGAGACTACGACTCGAGCCTAGATGTTATCATGCATATCATCCCTAAGTTAAGGTTGCTATCTAACTTGCACAGGGAGCAAGCTATCCTAACAGCACAGACAAAAGCAAACAATCACAAATAGCACACACTATATACGTACAAAGTGGGCTCACACAAGGGTTAGGCTGTACAACACAAGCCATCTGTAATCAGGTGATGTTAGCTCTTAACCCTAACATTGAGAGTTAGGGTGAAGCAGATGAGATGGGAAGTAAGGGGTGTGCCTCACAACTCTTATCCTTGGCCTGGGAGAGCTTTAGACAAATGAAGTGTGGGTTCAGAAAGTGGGAACCCTTCTACACTTATGACTGACTCAACTGTACAACTGTACAAGGATCTTGGGTTAATATCAACAATGCATCAACACAAGGTGTGTGAGCAAAGGGATGACACACTGACTAGCAGGAGATGGACTACACATCTCTTGTATCTGCCAATTGCCTTATCAAAGATCTTTGATATGTACAGGGACAAAGGTAAACAAACACAAGCATTGCCTCTTAAGGAGGACTTCAGACAGGTGCCTGGCCAAGTAACAGGCCAGGTCTTCCAGACTACATGGAGTTAGAGTCATTATACCTCAATGCTCAAGCTATCAAGCAAAGCAAAAGCAAGTTCACAAAGTAACTATAGCAACTAAGGTACCTGAAAACAATCCAACATAATCAGTACACAACTCAAACAAAAGTCAAACAGACAATGGTCAACAGTTAACTGTACACAGTCAAACAACAATCAAGCAAAGCAATGCACAAAGGTGCAAGCCACAAGGCCTAAGTACAAGTCTCAAAGCCTACAAAACAAACTCAAGGTTAGTCATAAACAAGCAATGGACCAACTCCAATAGAGTGCACATCATCAAGTATAAGCAATTGTGCTCTTTGACCTGAAACAAAGCTCAAACATTAAGCACTAACCACTAGGACAAGGCCTAGGGTCAAAATGGGAGCAATAAACCAAAACAGAACATGAAAATTATCAAGAATCAAGATTAATCAGTTAGGAACAAAATCTAATTGGTCTCATATCCATATCATCAACCAATTTCATTTCATAAAGCATTTAGTGCAAAGCATGCAATTTGAAGCTCATAGAACCAAACAGAATGAATCAATTCACATCAACTCAAAAACAATTCAATAAATCCCAAGGAAAATCATGGCTAAACAGCATTCATCATAAGATCGTCACACCAAAATTCAAGTCATTTGGATAAGTGGAAGCATGTCAAAAAAATCCATAAGGCAAGGCAAGGCAAAACAAGCTCAAAGGAAGAACAAATTCATGCATCAACTTCACACAAGCATAAAACAGAATTCAAACATGATATGGACATCAAACCGAAGCCATGGCAAACTTCAAGGTGTCTAGAATACATGTGCAAAATTTCAAGTCCATCCAATAAACATCAAGAATTTCACAAATCATATAAGATCATGACTCACAAAAAGTCCACAAATGGTCAAACAGAAGAGAAATTCTCAAACAAATTGGAAATGCACTCAAAGATTCTACAAAAATTCACACTCAAACTTAACATCCAGAAGTATCATCATACAAAAATTCAGGTCATTTGAAGTTCATATGGCATGGTAAATAAAATCATCAAATTGGACAAGAAATGGTGTGATACATATTGTCCCATCTCCAATGATCAGCTCATATCTCAACAACCAAGCATGCTAAAAATACAAACTCAAAGCCAAAAGATCAATCAAAGTGTCTAGATTAGGCATGTAAATTTTCAGCTCCATTGGATTAAGCATCATTATTTCACAATGAAAATGGCAAGCAAGGTACATGAAAGAACACATGTGAACATTCCCTAGCCAAACTAAAAATCCAGGCGTGCACAATTTTTGTAAACATCATCAAAAAATAGTAGAGGTGATAAGGAACACAATGGAAAAAGTCTCATCTCAATTGGACAATTATTTTAGGAGTTATGAATTTTTTAATGTGGAGAAAAAATAAAAAATGATGTAAGAACCATACATGAACATGTGAAGCCTAATGAAGAAAAAAATGCAAGGCTAATTGGATAATGATCCAGCCAGGTATCGAACCGGCTGGCATTTCAAACTAAAGCGCGCTATAATGAAACACAGCGTTTCATTAAAGCTGGCATGGCAAATGGAAGCGCTTGCAGTCAATCGTTCTGCCAAATCATTGCCAAGTGGACCAACGCATGATGATAAACATGAAATACATGCATATGGGCGAAGGCATGGATCAAACTATTTCTGGACACGAAAATATTAAGGTTCTTGAACATTCATACGTTCTTCATCAATTTCCTAGCTCAAGAACAAACCATCACCAAAATTCATGAAATGTATATCATTCGATTCATCTTCTCACACACATCACATATCCAGCATTGATCAAACCTAATTCATGCTAACATGTCCAGATCGAGTCAAATAAGTTTTACATCTCAAACTTAGATTCACAATATCTCATTCAATTCTCAATGAAAATCAATGCCACAAAGCTCAGAATACTCATGGATACAAGATCTACAAAACGCATAGCATAATTTCATGAATCTTGAGACTCGAATCCTGACCTTAATTGAAGAGCAGTAGTGTAATCGTGGCTTTCTGGCTTTGGAAAGGTGAAACAGAAGTTCTTTAATGCTCAGGTAGATGAATGGATGAAGGAATGTTGATCAATCTTGCTCGATCTTACTCAAATCAACAGCTGCCATTGATGAAGCTTGCTTTGACAGTCCCAAATTCCACTCGAAAATGATGAATTCTAGCTTCAATCTTCTTCAGAAATGGTGGTGGATGATGATTCAGTGAAGATTAATGCAAGTTCTATGAAAAATAATTGCAGAAAAATGGAGAGAAAAAAATTGAGAGAAAAATGGAATTGGATCTAGATCTGGTGCAGATGAATGTTAATCCCAAATTCTGTTAGAATTAGAGTTATATATGATGCACTAATGAGATTTGTTAATCATGATTAGCCAAATGCCAAAGATTAAGTGAAATGAGTGTTTATGCTAATTTGGTCAATTCACCTTGCATGCATAAAAACCTTGCTACAGTGCACGAAATTTAAGCCAAACACACTTCAAAGGCTGTTTAGGACCAAATGCAAGTGATTGGAAATGTCGACAATGCATATTTTGGAATTGGACTTTTTCCCTCCAAATTTCAAATTCAAATCAAGTGGAAAATCCAAATTTTTTGTAATGAGAATTGATGAAATGTGGAGCATGATTTATATAGAGCATGTTAAAACAAGAATGTAGCAAAAAACCCCACTTCATTTGGCCTTGTGGTGTGAAAGTTATCCAAGCTTGAAGTTCAAAATCCATTGACAATGATTTGATCATAATTTCTCAACCACACATGATAAATTCATGTTATTGGACTTTTTGGAAAGGTGAGAACAATATCTACAACTTTTATGTTGGACAAAATTTCATTTGAAGCTTCCTTGGACATGTAATCTTGAGGAGAAGACCTTTCCATTTTTGGCAATTTGAAATTACAGGTCACTTACTATTTTTGGAAACTTTTCATCTGACCTCAAATTCTCCAATGTTGATCTTTGAAATGTCAAATGAGACTTGTATGGACATGAATGAGGCCTCTCTAACCATCTCCCACCTTCAAATCCATGATTTCAGGCACAGTTGACCACAGTTGACTTTCTAGGGTTTCAGATGAAATTCAGCTTGACTGTTGAGCTTTGATCATCCAATCCTTTTCCAAACCACTTCAAAATAATCCCTAGGTCACATGAACATGTTGAACCAACCTTAGGGCTTTGCTTCAATAGAGAATGCACCTGCTTGCTTGCTTGACTGGATCTCTTAACCAGTCTTGACTGATGACTTGCACTTGGGCAATGGACAATGCAATGCTATGCAGTGGACAATGTAATGTTAATGACCTAAGATGAAAATGAATGTACAAAATGGGAGGTGCAAATTTGAGGTGCTACACTTATAGCTGAAGGATCATCACTGATGCCAGAGTTGATGGTTAGAGACTTGACCTTGTCAACTGAAGCTTCTGCAAACAGCATTATTGCTTCCTCAAGTGTTGGCATGGTGTTTTCAGGTTCAGAGGCTAGGGGTGGAGAAGTGGGAGGGCTTAGGTTGAGTGTGGGAGTTTGTGGTTCAGCAGACGTATTTGGTGGGTGTGTGTCAGAGTTGTTTGGGTGAGTTTCAGCGTGAGGTGTTTCAGATGGTGGAGGGTCAGATGTGGTTGGGTTTGGTTGTTCTGTGGGTGAGGAAGTGATTTCTGGTTCAGATGTGGGTTGTGTTGGTTGTTGTGAGGCTAGAGCACGAGTTTGGAGCTGGGCCAGAGTTGGAGATGGAGGGTCAGAGTGTTTTGTGTCTGTGGAAATGTTGTAGTAGGGGGGTGATTCTGGAGAAGAAGATGAATATGGTGAAGTGGTTTCGTTCAGCATTTCTGCTTCAGAAACAGGTAAGGTTGTGGTGGCAAGGTTAAATTTTTGATATGGTTGGTGAGATGTTCTGGTGGTTGAGGGAGGAGTTTCTGAATTTGTATAGATAGGTGTGGGTTGGGGGGTAGAAGAAGCAATGTGTTGATTCTAAGTGTTGGCAACAATTTTGGAAAAACAAAGAGTGTTCACAAGATGTCTTGTGTGATGTCTTAACATGAGATATCCTATGTACCTGTTGGAGTTAAAGAACATGTGCAAGCAGGATTGTTTCAGAATGCCACATACAATGACAAGGCTTCTGATATTGGTTGTACCTGCTGGAGCTTATATGGAAGACATGTTCGTGCAGGATTGTTTCAGATGACATACACAATGTCATAGCATCTGATATGGTTGTACCTACTAAAAGCTATAAAAGGAATTATTGGATTATGCAGGATTTTTCCAGGATGTCAGACCCGATGTCATGACATCCTGTACACAGAACATTCAGTATGAATGTCTGGTGTTTTGTGATTGCTCAATTAATGGTAATCTTTGGATGATTGAAGATATGACTAGCTGGCGCATTCAATCATGGATTACAACCAAATTTACTTATTTTCCAAGGAGATCTATACAGCTGTTATAAAAAGATTTGATTGGAAAATAGTTTT
This sequence comes from Lathyrus oleraceus, assembly GCF_024323335.1. Taxonomy (NCBI): domain Eukaryota; kingdom Viridiplantae; phylum Streptophyta; class Magnoliopsida; order Fabales; family Fabaceae; genus Lathyrus; species Lathyrus oleraceus. The sequence continues at coordinate 470,307,814 of NC_066585.1, forward strand.
AGGGTTTTCAAGATATCCAAGCCTAGCAGAAATTCAATCAGAAGATTTGGTGAATATACAGTTCCCAAATATGGAGATCTTTTAGGAAATAAAAGATTGAAGACCTTGATTGTAGCAGAAGGATTCTGCCAGCTCTGTAACAACAAAGGAAAGATTTGCTGCGATTTCTGAAGGCCCAAATCCAGTTGGGTGGTTAGGTAATAAATAGCAGATTGTAACCCAGGTTTTGTAAGCCTCAAACAATGTAAAAATTAGAGGTGTGTGTGAGGTAAACCTCCCAACCTGTGGGAAGGTTACCAGGTGTTTCTCAGTGCTTGAAAGCATGAGATGATTTGTAACTCAAAGCCTGTAGGTGAGAGTTGTATTAATCTTGAACAAAGTTGTGAAGCAAGTTCAAGCTGTTTAGCATTACATGGTAATTGTAGTGATAGGAATGGAAACTGGAGGTTTCTATCTAGGAGTGCCTAGGTATAGATTGCATTGGGTAGGGATTAAGTGAGGAGTTGTAAACGGGGGAGTTTAACTCTGAATTAATACTGCTAATAGTGGATCTTCTTCCTGGCTTGGTATGCCCCCAGAGTAGGTAATGTTGTACCGAACTGGGTTAATAATTACTGGTGTTTTTACTTTTTGCACACTATATTTTGTCTGTTATAACTTAGTCTGGTTTTAGTCTGTTTATGAAGGGAATAACAGACCTGACACATAGCCTGCAGTCTGAATGCAAAACAGAATGTTATGACATTCATCATTGACTGCTAATACTGATGTATAGACTGGTTTGTCTGTTACAGTTCAACCATCTGTAATGTTGGAACAGGTGATGTTCAAATCAATGTTGAGACATCATGCTGATAACTGGGCAGGATCAATAAACATAAGTGTTATGTTTGATCTCTACTGTGTCTTTGTACTAGATGGACAAAACTGGATGTTCTTCTGCCCATGGTGGTATAGTAGTAGATGTCGTGACATCTGCGAATGTGTGCATATTAGTACTGGGTTTTAATTTGTATAACTGTCTTGCTGTATTAGTAACAATGTTGGATCAAATGTCATGACTTCAAGTAGAACATCTGAACTCTGACTACACCAGAATTTCAATTGGTATCAGAGCAGGCATCCTGTTCTGTTTCTGGATGAGATCCATGGGTGATACTTTTTGGTATCTTGCAAGGAGTTATGTCAGTACTGATGTTGGAACCTGTAGAGGGTTCTGTGATTTCCCTGAATGGTCCCTTGAAGTAGGTGGATGGACTATTCATGACAGGAACTGTGTGTGCCTGTCTCTGGAGGTTGGCAATTGGCCTTTGTGTGGAACAGCTGTGCTAGTATTGCAACATATTCAAACTTGGTATGTTCTTGGAGGCTGATCTGGGGAAGTGCGTGGTCATAGGTTGAGTTGTATTATGATTTCCGCTGCATAATACCTGGCTAAACTCAAACTCTGATGAAGGTTCCCCTCATATGGATGAAAGGCTGATGTATTCAAGATTTCATCATAATCTACTGAAGATGTCAAAGATACTTGAGTCTCCTCAAGTCCACTCATCATGACGTTCTCACTTCAGGATTGTAAGAATCACCTGATCACTAATTCTCTTACTCTCTTGGGTAGTGTATATGAAGACCTTGAAGACTTTCAAGGAGGGTTTGTTCCAAGGAGGTGGAACTAATGTTCTATGTGATGTTAGAACATGTTGTTCAACAAGTATGCAACTACTGGTTGAAAAGCAGATGGTTTTAGGTGTCAAACAAAGGGATACGTGTGTTTGAAACCTACTCCTGACCTGGAAGAGGAGACATCTATGGGTGCTAAGTTGACAAGGGTAGGGTCAACTGTTTGTGTGCTCAAGAAGGTCACTTTCAGACGTCTGATCTCTAGAAGTGGAGCTGGTTGAGATGTGACACGGTGCAATTTCCTGTTGTCTGTCTTATTCCTATAGATTGATCAGGATTGGATAGTTGTTCCCTGAAGAACTATGTTGTGTTGGAAGACAAGTTCCCTGGATGTTAGAAGTCAATAATGGGGTAACCTGATTGCTATTTCATTTAAGAGGATTGGGACCATGAATCTTGTCATTCAAACACCACGCTCTAAAGTGGCAGTTCTTTCAAGGAGTGAGAATATGAAGATTCAGAGGTTGGTTGAGGTAGTATGCTCTGGCAATGCATATCTACTATTGACTGGTGTTGTTTTCTTTCACTAAGTACTGATGGTCAGCTGGAGTCTGATTGGTGTGATTGGAGTATGTATAGGTATAACTCATAGAGTTAGTTGCCACTAGTAGGGATGGTGTATGTCATGTTGAGACATGTCTGTACAATGCATGGATATTGGTGTGGAGTTTCCATGATTGTTAATTTGAGGGGGAGTGTTGGTTAACCTCCTCACGTTCGGTCAGCCTAGGTATTGGTTGGCTGTTGACCTGTGTCACATGGGTTCTGGTGGTTGTGTGACATATTTGCAAGGAAGAATTCATCTCTCTCATTCCTAAGGGTGAATTTAATCTGGGAAGAATTTCAAATCTGTTGAGGTGCTTGCAAGCAGAAGATGTTGACACTAGAAGAGGATTTTCAAAGTACTCTTATGGTGGAAGTATCTGAAAGGAATATTGGGAAAAGATTTAAGATTAATGTCTACTTGTGCCAAGTACAACTATGTAATTGATTATCCTTGGAGCTCAAGATATAGATGTTTTTTAAAAGATGTTGGAACATCTCATCTTCAAGATCCTGTGCAGAATCACAGGAAGGATAGTACATTGGTTTATGATCTATCACTTTGGCGGCAGCAAAAGCATATGATCTCTGAAAAGGTTTCCTGGCAAGAAACATGTTCAGCCTTGGTGTGTACAAGAAGAAGAAAACATCATAGTCCTGATGGTGGTTACTTGGATCAGTTTACTTCTGATCTAGGTAAGGAAGTGCATTAGCTAATGTACACTATGGAGTCAAGAACAAGTGGCAGCAGTCTTGACATCATGGAAACAACTTTGCTTTAGGAAGTGGAACCCTTGCTATAGCTGAAGGGATAGTTTCTAACTGGTCCTTCTGAAGACTCATGCATCAGAGTGTCTGATGTCTTTGGAGAAGAAGCAGGGATTCATCAAGGTGTGAGCTTGGATGACTTAACTGCAAACCTGCAGGATGGAGGATGTTTACTCAAACTTGGTTCCACAATCAAGTCTATGAGAACATTGAACTCTTGTTCTGTGAAGGGAGGAAGTTCTTTCAAGTGGTAGAAGAAAGAGCTGAATTCAACAGCTAGATGTCAAAACACAATGTTATGACATTTGGTTCAACATCAGAATCTTAGTTGGTGAAGTGGCACATCAACTTGAGATAGAAGGGTCTACAGGGTTGTAGATTGGATACTTCAATAAGCTTGAAGTTCAAGTCTCACTTGGATGGTCAGAATATCTTTGGGAGAAGTCTGATAAACGTGGAGAGGTCAAAAAGTGGCATTTGACTTTTTCATATGAGGATTCATGAAGGAGGTAATCAACCAGTGGCAATTGGTCTATCTCAGACGTGAGTTCGAAGAATCAAGATAATCAATACATGGCAACTGATTACTCTTGAGGAAAGTCTGAGACAAATTACTTTTGAGCAGAAAAGCAATAAGTTGAAGACAAAAGGAGGTGTTTTCTATTCATCTCTTGGAGCTTGTGGTAGGAGTTCTGAGCTATCTATGGAAGATTATCTCTTGTAATGGGATGAGAATGCATATGTCCCAATCTTTGTCTGGATCAAGCTTGTGATTCCGTGATATCTGAAGAATATCAGATGGTGTTATGGTGTGAAGTGGTTTTCTGTTCTGGTTAGAAGAGAGATTGACACAGAGTGTGGATGTGTTCAGCCAAGAGGGTTGAACAGAGGGTGTGCTCTTGAAGACATGAAGATGCGTCTTATGTTTTCCATTCATCAAGTGGTCTGGGTTCTCTTTGAATCAGGAAGTACGTGCAGGTCCAACTTTGGGGTGTTGGATATGTTCATGTGTGATCTCCAAGTTTCAAGAGGAGAGTTGGTTGTTCATGACAGGAGGAGTTCTGTCTTTGCACTGCAAGTAATCTTCAAGCTTGTGGTCTATGTGTTCTCATATAACAAGGCTAATAGACATTTATTTTGTCTGATTGGTCACCTTTGGTCAATTTTGACTAAAAAGGGGGAGAAGTGCTTGATATGGAAGTTGTATGTAGCTGGATTGGAGGACAGCTATTATTCAAAGAGGTGCACAGGTGCTGATGTTGAAGCAGATGTCAGTATGACATTCTGGCTGGTACAGGTGATGGAGTTACAGTAGCTGTTATTTGATGAATGCACAGTTTTAGGGGGAGAAGAAGTACCCTTGTGCATTGTGCATTTGTGTGTCTTACTAGTTGCATCCATAACTAGTAATTCTGTTGATTGTTACACAGATTGAGGGGGAGGAGAAGTACCCTTGTGCATATGTGTATTACTAGTAGCCATAGCTAGTAATTGGTTTGCTTCTACTGCTGATTAAACTACAGTTATGTGGTTTAAACTACAGATAGTTTGCCTTGTGAACAAAAAAGGACAGATATATGTTTTAGCCAAAATTTCCCAAAGGGGGAGTTTGTCGATTCTAAGTGTTGGCAGCAATTTTGGAAAAACAAAGAGTGTTTACAAGATGTCTTGTGTGATGTCTTAACATGAGATATCCTATGTACCTGCTGGAGTTAAAGAACATGTACAAGCAGGATTGTTTTAGAATGCCACATACAATGACAAGGCTTCTGATATTGGTTGTACCTGCTGGAGCTTATATGGAAGACATGTTCATGCAGGATTGTTTCAGATGACATACACAATGTCATGGCATCTGATATGGTTGTACCTGCTAAAAGCTATAAAAGGAATTATTGGATTATGCAGGATTTTTCCAGGATGTCAGACCCGATGTCATGACATCCTGTACACAGAACATTCAGTATGAATGTCTGGTGTTTTGTGATTGCTCAATTAATGGCAATCTTTGGATGATTGAAGATATGAATAGCTGGCGCATTCAATCATGGATTACAACCAGATTTACTTATTTTCCAATGAGATCTATACAGCTGTTATAAAAAGATTTGATTGGAAAATAGTTTTAGGGTTTTCAAGATATCCAAGCCTAGCAGAATATCAATCAGAAGATTTGGTGAATATACAGTTCCCAAATATGGAGATCTTTTAGGAAATAAAAGATTGAAGACCTTGATTGTAGCAGAAGGATTCTGCCAGCTCTGTAACAGCAAAGGAAAGATTTGCTACGATTTCAGAAGGCCCAAATTCAGTTCGGTGGTTAGGTTATAAATAGCAGATTGTAACCTAGGTTTTGTAAGCCTCAAACAATGTAAAAATTAGAGGTGTGTGTGAGGTAAACCTCCCAACCTGTGGGAAGGTTACCAGGTGTTTCTCAGTGCTTGAAAGCATGAGATGATTTGTAACTCAAAGCCTGTAGGTGAGAGTTGTATTGATCTTGAACGAAGTTGAGAAGCAAGTTCAAGCTATTTAGCATTACATGGTAATTGTAGTAATAGGAATGGAAACTGGAGGTTTCTATCTAGGAGTGCCTAGGTATAGATTGCATTGGGTAGGGATTAAGTGAGGAGTTGTAAACGGGGGAGTTTAACTCTGAATTAATACTGCTAATAGTGGATCTTCTTCCTGGCTTGGTATACCCCCAGAGTAGGTAATGTTGTACCGAACTGGGTTAACAATTACTGGTCTTTTTACTTTCTGCACACTATATTTTGTCTGTTATAACTCAGTCTGGTTTTAGTCTGTTTATGAAGGGAATAACAGACCTGACACATAGCCTGCAGTCTGAATGCAAAACAGAATGTTGTGACATTCATCATTGACTGCTAATACTGATGTATAGACTGGTTGGTCTGTTACAGTTCAACCATCTGTAATGTTGGAACAGGTGATGTTCAAATCAATGTTGAGACATCATGCTGATAACTGGGCAGGATTAATAAACATAAGTGTTATGTTTGATCTCTATTGTGTCTTTGTACTAGATGGACAAAACTGGATGTTCTTCTGTCCATGGTGGTATAGTAGTAGATGTCGTGACATCTGTGAATGTGTGCATATTAGTACTGGGTTTTAATTTGTATAACTGTCTTGCTGTATTAGTAACAATGTTGGATCAGATGTCATGACTTCGAGTTGAATATCTGAACTCTGACTACACCAGAATTTCACAATGTGATGAGTTTGTACAGAAGGAGCAAGAGAAACAGACTTACCAGAAGGTCCAGGCAGAGGTGCTGGAGGTCTTGATCCGGAGGATTCTCCTAGTCTTGGCTTCTTAGCTTGCTTCGCCTTCTCAGAGGGTCCTCGTGGACGCTTCATGAAGTTTGGAGGCTCATTTGGTAGCTGGCTTATGTTGAAGTCTGAGATATCTACTCCTTGTTTCCTCAGATCATCTAAGTAATAAAGGATTACCTCTGGAGGGTTGATCTTTGAGAATAGATAGAGTCCATTTGGGATCTTCCTCTGATCTTTGAAAGCATCCCAGAAGGTGTCCATAGTAGGTTTGAACTTGACTTGATCCAGAATCCCCATGCTCTTCAGATTTTTGGCGTTTAGAACTCTTCTAGTGTCGATCATCACGTCTTCCATGAGTCTGAACATTATTAGGTGGTCCACAAGACGGCTTTCAATCAGAACGTCAGAGATTAGCCTTCCCAGAGGGATGTAGTTTCTGGGCTTCATGTTGTTTCTTGTATCTCGTACAGAATCTCTGAGGTACTTGAAGAGGAGTGCTGGAAGGCAGAGTTTTAGACCCTTGTGGATGCAGTACAGGATGCACTTCTGGTCTGTGTTGATGTAGTATGAGGAGTTTGAAGTTGGGCGATGATGGATGGTGCCCAGGATGATCTTTAGCCAGACCCGGAGGTTTTGATGTAACTCCTTGTTCTTGGAGTGGTTGCCTTCAGCGTTCTGCTTGAAGATAGTTGGGTTAATCTTATGGGACATATATTTTTCCCTAGGATTAATGTTGTAGATTCTTCTTCCTCCATCTTTCTCCATGCCCAGAAGAGCAGCAATGGACTTCTCAGTTATCACCATTTTGACTCCTAGAACATAGGAGATGATGTAGTGATCATCAACATCAGCGAATCTCCAGAATTCTTTCACTAAATTTGTGTAAACTGGACCATACAGATGTTGAAGTGGTTTCCCCAACCTTGATTCCTGAGTTCTTCAGTGAGGTCAATACCATTTCTGCGCATGTTGTCAAAGTCCACCAAGGATTCACATAACACCTCCAGTTTCTCAAATGGTGTTGCCAGATTAATGTGAGGCTCACAATCAAGAATGTGAGGCTCTTTATAGATGGGAGTTGAGACGACACCGGTAACCGCTGGGTTTGGGTTGCTTGAACTTGGAGCTTGTTCGTTTGAATCCATTTATTGAGAGAAGTTGTAGACTGATTGTTGTTGGGCATCCATGAATGTTGTTGAGAGCTGAGTTGAAGGTTGAAGAATGCTGCAGGAATGCCTTGAGAGAGAGCTGAACTTGCAGAGGGTTATGAGTGTATGAGAGTGAAAAGTGTGCAATGTGTGAATAGAGGTGTTTAAATACCCAAATTAGGGCGCATGCAAAACGACACACAAAACAGAGTTTAGCACAAAAACCAAGTCATCACGTTTTAGAGGGAAAATGATTACAGCTCATAAATGATGTCTAATCCCAACAGTCAGTACACTGCTCGAGGAGATCTCAATAGACTGTTCCTTTATTACTGCTAGACAGTTGTCTAGAAGTTCCATGGTCAGACGCAAGGTACTCCACGTGTTTGCTCTATCTGATCTTCAGGAATACCAAAGGATTGGTTCCTAGAGATTTCTTAACTCATATAACTTCTAACTTGGTAGGAGTATCAGAGTCAGAGGTAGAATCCATTTTGTTTACATCAGAATCTTATTTTACAAACTCAGAGGCACATTTTATTCAGGGCAATTTTGAATGTTCAGATTCTTTAAGATAAAGAGGAATCTATCTTCAGCTAAGGGTTTAGTAAAGATGTCAGCCCATTGATGATCTGTATCAATGAATTTCAATATTACTACCCCTTTCTGAACATAGTCTCTAATGAAATGATGTTTTATTTCTATGTGCTTAGCTCTGGAGTGTAAAATAGGATTCTTGCTTAAATAAATGGCAGCAGTATTATCACAGAAGATAGGAATGTTACTCTCAAAGATTTGCAGATCCTCTAATTGATTCTTCATCCAGAGCATCTGAGTGGTGCACAGTGATGCTGAGATGTATTCCGCTTCTGCAGTAGACAAGGCTATGGTTGATTGTCTTTTGCTGGCCCAGGATATCAGATTCTTTCCCAAGAGCTGACAATTTCCAGATGTACTTTTTCGTTCCATTCTGTCTCCTGTGTAATCTGCATCACAAAAACCAGATAGTCTATACTCTGATGTTTTCTCATACATCAGGCCCAGGTTAGGAGTTCCTTTAAGATATCTGAGAATTCTCTTAACTGCTGTTAAATGAGATTCTCTAGGATCTAATTAGAATCTGGCATAGAGACAAACACTAAATAGAATATCAGGACGAGTAGCAGTCAGATAGAGAAGGGAGCCTATCATACCACGATAGAGCTTCTGACAAACCTTTTGACTGACTTCTTCTTTTTCAAGAATGCAGGTTGGATGCATGGGTGTTTTTGCAGGTTTGCATTCGGCCATTTCAAATTTCTTCAGAATGTCTTTTATGTATTTACTTTGATGAACGTAGGTGACTTCTGAAGTTTGATTAATCTGAATTCCTAGAAAGAACTTTAGTTCTTGCATTAAGCTCATTTCGAATTCTGCCTGCATTAGCTCAGAGAATTCTTGACATACAGAGGCGTTAGCTGAACCAAATATGATATCATCAACGTATATCTGGCATATCATGAGATCATTATTAATGTTTTTACAGAAGAGTGTAGAGTCAACTTTCCCTCTGGTAAAATCATGTTCCGGAAGAAAATTACTTAGTCTTTCATACCAAGCTCTGGGAGCTTGTTTTAGTCCATATAAGGATTTCTTAAGTTTAAAAACGTGTTCTGGACAATTTTGAATTTTCAAAACCTGAGGGTTGGTTGACATACACTTCTTCTGATATATAACCATTAAGGAATGCGCTCTTGACATCCATTTGATACATGTGGATAGAATGATTTATAGCGAATGAGACAAGTAAGCGAATAGATTCTAACCTGGCGACTGGGGAAAAGGTTTCATTATAGTCAATGCCTTCTTGTTGACTGTAACCTTGAACCACTAGTCGAGCTTTGTTTCTGACAACTTCTCCTTTCTCATTCAGCTTGTTTTTGAACACCCATCTGGTTCCGATAATGTGAGTGCCTTTGGGTTTAGGACAAGATCCCAGACGTCGTTCTTTGTGAATTGATCTAGCTCTTCTTGCATGGCTAGAACCCAATCGCTATATTGAAGTGCCTCATCACAGGAAGTAGGCTCGATCAGAGATACTAGTCCCATATGAGTTTCTTCATGAGTCTTGAAGGTAGACCTAGTTCGGATAGGTTCGTCCTTGTTTCCCAGAATCAACTCTTCAGATATGTTGAGGCGACTTTTAGCTTTCTTTGGGATTGATGGGGATTTAGTTCCTTCTGAGGTTTGAGTGGCAGTTGCTTTAGGAGCTTTAATCTTCTCGTCAGAACCTGCAAGAGTAATCTCAAGATCTGCAAGTTTCTCAACTAGCTTTGACTTTTCAGGGTCAAGCTTATCATCAAATCTGACATGAATTGATTCTTCCACAATTTTGGTTTATGTATTGTATACTCTATAGCCTTTAGAGCGTTCTGAGTATCCTAACATAATACCTTTTTGTGCTTTGGAATCAAACTTGTTCATATGTTCTTTAGTATTTAAATAAAACTGGAACATCCAAAAGGATGAAAATAAGAAAAGTTGGGTTTTCTTCCTTTACACAGTTCATAGGGAGTCTTCTCCAGAATAGGTCTTATGGAGATTCTATTCTGAATATAACACGTTGTATTTACAGCTTCAGCCCAAAAGTGCTTAGCCACATTTGTTTCATTGATCATGGTTCTGGCCATCTCTTGGAGTGTCCTATTCTTCTTTTCTACAACTCCATTTTGTTGTGGAGTTCTAGGGCAGGAGAAATCATGGGATATTCCATTAGAGTCAAATAATTCCTCAAAAAATTTATTTTCAAATTCCCCACCATGCTCACTTCTGACTCTGATGATTTTGGAGTCAAATTCGTTTTGCACTTTGGAACAGAACCTAGTGAATACATAGTGAGACTCACTCTTATGCTTTAAGAATTTTACCCATGTCCAACGACTAAAATCATAAACAATGACCAGTCCATATTTCTTTCCATTGACTGATGCTGTTTTCACAGGACCAAATAAGTCAATGTGAAGAAGTTCCAGAGGCTTAGAGGTAGAAACAATGTTTTTCTTTTTAAAAGATGATTTTAAAAATTTTCCTTTCTGACATGCTTCACATAGAGCGTCTGAAGAAAACATCAGCTTAGGTAGACCTCTGACTAACTCAAGTTTATTTAGCTGAGATAACTTTCTCATGCTAATGTGGCCCAAGCGACTATGCCATACCCATTGCTCTTCGTGAACAGACATCAGACATTTCAAATTTTGTTCTTTTAAATCAGAAAGATTTATTTTATAAATATTGTTTTTCCTCTTGCCAGTGAATAGGACAGATCCATTGCTTTGATTTATGGCTTTACATGTTTTTTGATTGAAGATTACATCATATCCGTTATCACTTAATTGACTTATTGATAACAAATTATGCATTAATCCTTCTACATATAACACATCAGATATAGAGGGAAGAGTACCATTACCAATAGTTCCGGAGCCTCTGATCCTTCCTTTCTGATCTCCTCCGAAGCCTACGAATCCAGCGTCTTTAAGTTCCAGGATTTGGAACATATACTTTCTTCTCGTCATGTGTCGCGAGCATCTAGAGTCCAGGTACCATGACTGGTGTTTTAACTCTGCTGCATAAGATATCTGCAACATAAACAATCTTATCCTTTGGTACCCAAAGTCTTTTAGGTCCTTTGTGATTAGTTTTCCCAGAGTTTCTTAAAACTTTGGGTTTTCTAGCATTATTAAATTGTTATGCTTGTGTATATGTATAGTGATATGAAAATGGAGATTTATGTTGGTCATTAGTAGAAGTTTTATCTTCACTAGGATCATACCCAATTCCTCTTCTATTGTTCTGACTGACCCCATAAATCATGGATGCCATTCTGCTCCTCTCTATCCCATTTTTCAGAAACTTTTGAAAAGATTTTTCATATTTATCAATTATTGTGTTTGAAGTTTGTGGAGCTTGAGATAACACTTCTTCAAGTTTTGAGCAATTTTTATTTGTTGCATCTCTTTCTAATGTCAAAGTTTTGTTTTCATCTTTTAGTTCTAAAATTGTTATCTCAAGTTTGCCACATTCTTCTAATGTTTCTTCAAGAACACCTTTTATAGCTTTAAATTTTTGTTTGAGTTTCTGATATGAGCTTAGAGTTTCAGACAGACATGATTCTAGGTCAGATCGAGAAAGTTCAGAAAATACCTCTTCTGATTCAGATTCTTCATCTGAAGTATTCTTGCATGTGGTAGCCATGAGTGCCACATTAGCTTGTTCATCAGAGTCTGATTCTGATGAGTCAGATTCACTATCGTCCCAGGTAGCCATCAATCCCTTTTTGGTTCTGAGGGAATTTTTCTTGAAGTTCTCTTTTCTGGAACTGTCTTTCTTTAACTTGGGAAATTCGTTTCTGTAGTGACCTGTTTCTTTACATTCATAACACGTAACATCTTGGTTTTCTGAAGTCATTATTCCTTTTTCTCCAGAGTTGTTCTACTCTTCTGGTCAGAAGGGATAATTCTTCCTCATCGTCAGAATCTTACTGTTCAGAGTCATCAGCGTCTTCTGTTTCGATCTGGAAGGCTTTGTTTCTATCAGACTTGCGCCTTTCAGATCTGGACTTTAATGCTACATACTTGATCTTCTTCTGAGGCTCATCTTCCTCCAGTTCTATCTCATGACTTCTGAGTGAACTGACAAGCTCTTCAAGGCTGATGTTGTTCAGATCCTTTGATAGCTTTAAGGCTGTGACCATGGGTCTCCACTTCTTTGGCAAGCTTCTGACTATCTTTTTGACATGGTCCGCAGTTGTGTATCCTTTTTCTAGCACTTTGAGACCTGCAATTAGAGTTTGGAATCTAGAAAACATTACCTCTACAGCTTCATCATCCTCCATTTTGAAGGCTTCATATTTCTGGATTAGAGCCAGAGCCTTTGTTTTTTTGACCTGAGAGTTTCCTTTATGAGTCATCCTCATGGAGTCGAGTATATCTTTAGTTGTTTCCCTGTTGGTGATTTTTTCATACTCATTGTACGATATGGCATTGAGAAGGTATCGTTATGGCTTTGTGATGATTCTTCAATTCACGCTTCTGATCATCTGTCATTTTGCTTCTGGGAACGGCAACTCCAGCATCTGTTACAGGAGGTTTGTATCCAACTGTGACAATGTCCCAGAGATCAGCGTCATAGCCCAAAAAGAAACTTTCAATTCTATCTTTCCAGTAATCGAATTTCTCTCCATCAAAGACTGGAGGCTTAGCGTTATAACTATCTCTTTCGTTGGTGTTGGCCTTAGTTTTTCTCGTTCTGGATCTCTCTACACTGTTAAGTGTTTGATTAAAAAATCAATAACAGAGCCGAAGCTCTGATACCAACTGAAGGTGAGAAAAATAAGAAAGGGGGGTTTGAATTGTTTTAGAAATTAAAAGCTTTTTCAAAAGTAAGAACACACAAAATTTTATACTAGTTCGCTTATAACACAAAGCTACTCCAGTCCACCCGGCCAAGGTGATTTCGCCTTCAAAAAGGACTTAATCCACTAATCTTGAAAGATTAATACAACCAAACGTCTAAGAGAATGATCTCTTAGTCCTCCCAAGTATACAAACTGCGCAGAGTCACTTGAGGAACACAAATAATTTAGCAAAATAAATTTGTAATAGAGAGTGCTTCTAAGAGTAAGCAAATATTACAGCAGAATATTTAAACAAGCATTTTCACGTATGAGCAGCAGCTCATGAAAAACTGAGAGAGAATGTAAAGAATTTTTCTGTGCATTGTTGTGTCTCTCAATGAAGTAGGTTGTCCTTTATATAGTGGTGAGAAGGATCGTTGGAGTGATGACAGAATATTGACCTTTGATGAGCATTGAATGTCATTACTTATGTGTTTCTTGCCATAACCAATTTGTCTCCCTGAATGATTTCTTTCTAAAAATACTTCCTTTCCATTTGAAGAAATTGTTTCCGTTACTCTTTCTGGATTCGGTGAATCTTCATCAGAGTCTTTGTTATCTCGGAGTTCTGTGTCAGAAGGAGATTGCGTTGAGGTTACATCAGAGCTTCTCAGAGTACTAGTCTTCTAGATCATCAGAACTAAGTCCAGTGGATGTTTAGAGCTTCTGGTTCTTTCTACTGTCTTGCTTTGCTCAGATTCAGAACTTCTTGAGCGCACTTCTTCCTCAGATGTGTCTGATCTTCTAGTACTTTGTATCTGATCATGTTTTAAATCTGATAAAACGATCAGATTCCTTTGTTGCTGTTCAGAGTCCTACACACTTAGAAAAATTTCTTTAGGGTGCCATTTTTGGTTTCATCCTTTGTTATCATCAAAATCCTGGAATTCTATTGTAGAACTAATTTTGTTCTTACAACTATACCTAGTAATTGTGTTGCTTCTGCTATTGTTTAAACTGTTGTTTAACTGCTAATAGTTTTCTTGTTAACAAAAAGGACAAATATATGTTTTAGCCAAAATTTGCCAAAGGGGAAGTTTGTTGATTCTAAGTGTTGGCAGCAATATTGGTAAAACAAAGAGTGTTCACAAGATGTTATGTGTGATGTCTTAACATGAGATATCCTATGTACCTGCTGGAGTTCAAGAACATGTTCATGCAAGATTGTTTCAGAATGTCATACATAAGGTCATGGCATCTGATATATATATATACCTGCTGGAGCTTAAAAGAAAGACATGTTCATGCAGGATTGTTTCAAGATGTCATACACAAGGTCATGGCATCTGATATGGTTGTACCTGCTGGAAGTTATAAAAGGAATTATGGAATTATGCAGGATTTTTCCAGGATGTCAGACCCGATGTCATGACATCATGTACACAGAACATTCAGTGTGAATGTCTGGTGTTTTGTGATTGCACATTTAATGGCAATCTATGTATGATTGAAGATCTAATTTGCAGGCGCATTCAATCATGGATTACAACCTGATTTACTTATTTTCCAAAGAGATCTAACCAGCTGTCATAAGAAGATTTGATTGGAAAATAGATTTAGGGTTTTCAAGATGTCCAACCCCAACTGAAAGCTTCTATAAAAAGGGACTTAGAAAACCTGTTTTAAAACATAACCAATACTGAGCGAAATATAGAGAGAGAGCTAGGGTTTGTGTCTGTTTAGTCGTGAGACTTGTAAGCCATTCAAGTCATCTTTTGATGATTGAATTGGACTGATTTATGGTTGTAATTTGTCACTCTAAAGCTGTTAAGCAAGAGTGTGTGTCTACTTGATCAAAGTTGTGAAGCAAGATCAAGTGTGTGTCTTCTTGATCAAAGTTGTGAAGCAAGATCAAGAGTGTGTCTTCTTGATTGAAACTGTGAAGTAAAATCAAGAGTGTTTTATTGAAAAGTGTTTTCTTTTCTCAAGTTATTGTTGTTTAAGATCACAGGTGTGATTGTAGGGATGTGAGTGGGTTCTCATATCTAAGAGTACTTAGGTAGAAATTGCACGGGTAGAGATTAGGTGAGAAAGACTGTAACTTGTTGAAGTGTACGAAGAGTCTTTGAACTGATTCTAATTTAGTGAATTTCCTTCCTGGCTTGGTAGCCCCTAGATGTAGGTGAGTTGGACCGAACTGGGTTAACAATTGCTTGTGTATCTTGCATTACTATTCTCTATCTTTATTCTGTTTGCATTACTCAGATATTAGTGTCGTGACATTACCTTCGACATCTCATATCTGATACCAGAATTTCATGATAGACAACATCTGACATCACACAAGTCTAGAACAGTTGACTTAGAGTCAAATAAAGCAGTCACTTTGACTCTGAAGACAACGACACTCACGACATCTAAAGTGTAAAGACTCAAATACTCTAAATCTGAAGGATTCCATACTTAAGTTACTCTGATGATTCGTAGATATGAAGAAGGTCCAACTGAAGACATATCAAGAACTTCTGAAGAAAAATCACTTCTAACAACTATCTAAAGAATACATGTTGAACAAGAAGATCTGGATTCCGCGCACTCTGACTCACGCCAATATATTGTATTAACAACAAATTATTCCTTATATGGTATTAATCTTTATTTGGAGAAAAATAAATACTCTCCAAAATTTCTATGGAAAGGACGACAAACTTAATGTCAATTAAGTCCCATCATTGTCAAGATATCAACATCAATGCTTCAGACAACGGTATCACATCCAAAGCACTATATAAAGGTCATATCATCTTCATACAACATACGAAGCAATCACACAAGAATACTGAAAAAGTCATTTCTATATTTTTAATTCTTGTTCAAATTTGTTCACACGAGTTGTTGCTCTAAGTGTGAATTTTTGCTGTTCTGATTGTGTTAAAATTGCTTACCTAGAAGCACTAAACACTTCCTTGTAATTATCAAATAGTGTTAAATATTTCCTCAAGTGAATTGTGAAGTCTGTAGACTTGAGAGGGCTAAGAGATCTTTGTTTTCTTAGACGCTTTTGTTGTAATCTTTCTAGATTATTGGATTAAATCCTTGTTGAAGGAGAAATCACCTTGGCCGGGTGAGCTGGAGTAGCTTTGAATTTCAAGCGAACTAGGATAAACTTCTGTGTTTATTGCTTTATCTTTCGTGTGTGTTTTGTTTGCAAAAGTTTTTATTATCAGTGAAAACAATTCAAACCCCCCTTTCTTATTTTTCTCTACCTTCAATTGGTATCATAGCTTCGTCCCTTTTATTGATTTTCAAATCAAAGACTTAACAGTGTAGAGAAGATCCAACGTGAGAAAAACATAATGACTAACACCAATGAAAGAGACAATTACAACGTTAAACCTCCAGTATTTGATGGAGAAAGATTTGATTATTGGAAATACAAAATCAAAACTTTATTCCTTGGTTATGACACCGACCTATGGGACATAGTTACAATTGGCTATGAACCACCGGTGTCTGATGTTGGTATTACTATTGCCAGAAATAAAATGACTGATGATCAGAAGCGTGATTTCAAAAATCACCACAAAGAAAGAACAATATTGTTGAATGCCATATCCTACAATGAATATGAAAAGATCACCAACAGGGAAACTGGTAAAGAAATACTTGACTCCTTAAAGATGGCCCACGAAGGCAACACTCAAGTCAAAGAGATAAAGGCTCTGGCTCTAATTAAAAACAATGAAGCATTCAAGATGGAGGGTAATGAAGCTGTAGAGGTAATGTTTTATAGATTTCAAACATTAATTGTTGGACTCAAGGTTCTGGACAAGGGCTACACAACTGCAAATCATGTCAAAAAGATTCTCAAAGGCTTGCCAAAGTGGTGGGGACCTATGGTCACTGCATTGAAGCTATTAAAAGATCTGAACAACATAAGCCTGGAAGAAATCATCAGCTCCCTCAGGAGTCATGAGATGGAACTAGAGTAAAACGAGCCCCAGAAGAAAAGAAAATTCGTGGCTCTGAAGTCTAGATCTGAAAGACGCAAGCCAAAAAGGAACAAAGCCTTTCAAGCTGAAGAAGAAGACAATGATGACTCTGAAAAGGATGGTTCTAATGATGAAAAGGAGTTATCTCTTCTAACTAGAAGAGTTAAACAACTTTGGAGAAAAAGGAATAATAACTTCAGAAGACCAAGACAGAAGGGAGATCCCTCAGAATCAACTTCCAGAAGCAAACCAAATAAAGAGGTAACATGCTATGAATGTAAAGAACCAGGACACTATAGAAACGAATATCCAAAGCTTAAGAAAAACAGTTCCAGAAAAGAAGGATTCAAGAAAAACTCCTTTAAAACTAAGAAGGTACTCATGGCTACCTGGGACAACTCTGAATCTGATATCTCAGAATCTGACTCTAAAGAGGAACAGGCAAATGTGGCATTCATGGCTACCACATCTAGAAGTACATCAGAAAGAGAATCTGATCCTGAAGAGGTATTTTTTGATCTCTCTCTCTCTAACCTTGAATCTTGCTTATCTAAATCTCTATGCTCTTATCAAAAGCTTCAACAAAAATTCAAGGCTCTAAAGAAAGTCCTTGAAGAAACTGTTGAAGAATGTGATAAGCTTGAGGTAGAAGTTTCTGAATTAAAAGGCAACATTTTTGTTTTGGAAAAAGAAAATGAACTTTCAACTAAAAAATGTTTAAAACTTGAAGAAGATCTATCCAAAGCTCCACAAACATCTAACACAATCATATACAAATATGAAAAAGCGTTTCAAATGTTTTTGAAAAATGGGCTAGAAAGAAGAAAAATGGCTCCCATGATTTATGGAGTTAGTCAGAATAAGAAAAGAGGGATAGGATATGACTCTGATGAAGATGAGTAAATACCTTCTGCAGAAGATAAACCTAAATCTCCTTTTTCTTATCATTACACACATGCAGAAACACAAAAATTTACTAATGCTAGAAAACCCAAAGTTTCTAGAAACTCTGGGAGAGCTAATCATAAAGGACCCAAAAGATTCTGGGTACCAAAAGATAAAATAGTCTATGTTGAAGATATCCTATGCAGTAGAGTTAAGACACCAATCATGGTACCTGGACTCTGGATGCTCGCGACATATGACCGGAAGAAAGCGTATGTTCCAAAGCCTGAAACTTAATAATGTTAGCTTCGTAGGCTTTGGAGGAAATTAGAAAGGAAGAATCAGAGGCTCCAGAACAGTTGGTAATTGATCTCTTCCCTCTATTTCTGATGTTCTTTACGTAGAAGGATTAATGCATAACCTGTTATCCATAAGTCAATTAAGTGATAACGGTTATGATATAATCTCCAATAAAAAAATATGCAAAGCAATTAATCAGAATAATGGGACAGTTCTTTTCATTGGCAAGAGGAAGAACAACATTTACAAAATTAATCTTTCAGATCTAAAAGATCAAAATGTAAAATGTTTAATGTCTGTAAATAAAGAGAAATGGGTATGGCATAGACGCTTGGGTCACATTAGCATGAGGAGGTTTTCTCAGCTAAATAAACTCGAGTTAGTCAGAGGTCTATCTAAGCTAAAGTTTTATTCAGATGCTCTTTGTGAGGCATGCCAGAAAGGAAAATTTTCTAAAACAACTTTCAAAAATAAAAATGTTGTTTCTACCTCTAAGCCTCTGGAACTTCTTCACATTGACTTGTTTGGACCTATTAAGACACCTTCAGTCAATGGTAAGAAGTATGGACTGGTCATTGTTGATGATTATGGTCACTGGACATGGGTGAAATTTCTAAGACGCAAGAATGAGTCACACTTTGTATTTACTAGTTTCTATTCAAAATTGCAAAACGAATTTGACTCTAAGATCATCAGAGTCAGAAGTGATCATGGTGGTGAATTTGAAAACAAACTTTTTGAAGAACTTTTTGATTCCAATGCAATATCCCAGGATTTCTCCTGTCCTAGAACTCCACAACAAAATGGGGTTGTAGAAAGGAGGAATAGGACTCTCCAAGAAATGGCTAAAACCAGGTTCAATGAAACAAATGTGGCTAAGCACTTCTGGGCTGAAGCGGTAAATACAGCGTGTTATATTCAAAATAGAATCTCTATAAGACCTATTCTGAAGAAGACTCCTTATGAACTGTGCAAGGGAAGAAAACCCAACATTTCTTATTTTCATCCTTTTAGATGCTCCTGTTTTATCCTAAACACTAAAGATAATCTGAACAAGTTTAATTCACAAGCATAAAATTGTGGAAGAATCAATACATGTCAGATTTAATGATAAGCTTGACTCTGAAAAGTCAGAGCTAGTGGAAAAACTTGCAGATATGGAGATAACACTTGCAGGTTCTGACGAAAAGACTAAAGAATTTGAGGAAGCTGAAGGGGAAACACCATAAGCAACAAAAATCTCAACCTCACAGAAAAAATCAAGAAATAGACTAAATGTTTATGAAGAGTTGATCTTGGGAAACGAGGATGAACTTGTCAGAACAAGGTCTACATTCAAAGTATCTGAGGAAACCCCTCTAGGATTAGTGTCTCTAATATAGCCAACATCCTGTGAAGAGGTATTTCAACATAAAGAATGGATTCTGGAAATGAAAGAAGAACTTGATCAATTTGCAAAGAACAGTGTCTGGGATCTTATACCAAAGCCAAAAGGTACCCACGTAATTGGAAACAAATAGGTGTACAAAAACAAACTAAATGAAAAGGGAGAAGTAGTTAGAAACAAAGTACGACCGGTAGCACAAGGTTATAGTCAACAAGAAGGCATTAAATACAACGAAACCTTTGCTCCAGTCGCCAGGTTAGAATCTATTTGTTTACTTGTATCATTTGCTGTAAATTATTCCATCAAACTATATCAGATGGATGTCAGGAGTGCATTTCTGAATGGATATATTTTCGAAGAAGTGTATGTTCATCAACCTCCGGGTTTTGAAAACTCAAAATGTCCAGAACATGTTTTTAAACTGAAAAAGTTTTTGTATGGTCTAAAACAAGCTCCTAGAGCTTGGTATGAAAGACTAAGCACTTTTCTTCTGAAAAATGATTTTATCAAAGGCAAAGTTGACTCTACACTCGTTTGTAAAAACATCATAAATGACCTCATTATCTATCAGATATATTTTGATGATATAACCTTCGGTTTTGCTAACCCTTCTGTTTGTCAAGAATTTTCTGAGTTAATGCAGGCAGAATTTGAAATGAGTCTGATGCAAGAACTAAAATTCCTTCTGGGAGTTCAAATCAACCAAGCTTCAGCCGCTACATATGTATATCAAAGCAAATACATAAAAGACATTCTGAAGAAATTTGAAATGTAAAAAAGTAAACCAGCAAAGACTCTCAGGCATCCTACCTACATTCTGGAGAAAGAAGAGGTAAGTCAAAAGGTTTGTCAGAAGATCTATCGTGGTATGATAGGCTCTCTTCTCTATCTAACTGTTACACGACCAGATATTCTTTTTAGATTTTGTCTTTGTGCCATATTCCAGTCATATCTAAGGGAATCTAATCTAAAAATTGTTAAGAGAATCCTAAGGTATTTGAAAGGAACACCTAACATTGGCCTGATGTATGAGAAAACATCATAGTATAGGCTTTTTGGATATTGTGATGCAGATTATGCTGGAGACAGATTGGAACGAAATAGTACATCTGGAAACTGTCAGTTTATGGGAGGAAACCTTATCTCTTGGGCTAGCAAAAGACAGTCAACCATAGCACTCTCTACTGCAGAAGCAGAATATATTTCAGCTTCATTATGCACTACTCAGATGCTCTGGATGAAGAATCAACAAGAAGACCTTCAGATATATGAAAGTAACATTCCTATCTTTTGGGACAATACTGCTGCCATATGTTTAAGTAAGAACCCTATTTTGCACTCCAAAACAAAGCACATAGAAATTAAACATCATTTTATCAAAGACTATGTTCAGAAAGGGGTAATAACATTAAAATATATATATACAGACCACCAATGGGCTGATATATTCACAAAACCCCTAGCTGAAGATAGATTCTCATTCATTCTGAAACATTTAAACATGGCAAATTTCCCAGAATGAGTCAAAATATGTGTTCCTTCTCTAAAATGTTAAAATAGGCTCTAACTTAAAACCTTCTAGCATCTGGATCTGACTCTGATATTTCTACCAGTTAGAACTAATCTAAATCAGAAATCCTCAGGACCAAATCTCTTGGTATTCTTGAAGTCAGATATATCAACATGTGACCTCTCTTGTGTCTGACCTTGGATCTTATAGACAACTATCTAGCACAGAACTCAAGATCCATACTTTTGAGATCTCGTCGAGCAGTGTGCATATTTTTGGGATTAGACATCCTTCATGAGCTGAAATTGATTTTCCCATCGCGTGTCAACTTTGTTTCTGTGCCCATTAATGCATGATGTTTACTATTCCCATTAAATGATGTCATATTGCATGTTAACCTTGTGTATATATAATTGTCACAACTCCCACTCTCACACTTTTCACTCACAATCCAACACAAATCCTTGTTACCAATCCTCTCTCAAAGTTATTCAGTGTTCTTCACTTGTTCTTCATCTTCTTCATGGATTGGCAACAACAACAAGTGTACAACTTCTCTCAACAAATGGAATCAATTGAACAACATACAAATGCTTCCCAATAAACCACCACTATAATTGCGGCAATACCAACTTCAATCTACAAGGAACCACATATTTTGGATCGTCCAACCCATATTCATCTTGCAACTCCTTTTGACAAACTAGATGTTCTGTGTGAATCCCTGGTGGATTTTGAAAACATGAAGCGAAATGGTATTGATCTCACAGAGGAATTAAAAAAACAAGGTTGGGAAAACTATTTTCTGGGACTCTATGGCCCAATCTACACATTTCTGGTCAAGGAGTTCTAGAGATTTGCAGATTGTGATGACCATTTCATCGTCTCACACGTTCTGAGGGTAAAATGGTTATTACGGAGAAATCAATTGCAAAACTTCTGAACATGGAGAAGACTGGCAAAATAAGAATCTATAACATCAACCCTAGGGCAAAATACATGTCCCAGGAGATTATTCCCACCATCTTCAAGTAGAGCGCATAAGGAAAATCCTCCAAGAACAATGAACTTCACCAGAATTTGAGAGTTTGCCTGAAGACTATTTTGGGTACTGTAAGACTCTAATTTTGACCCTAATATCCCTCATGGCATCATATCATTTGCTCAATGCATTGCCTCAAGGATCATAGCATGTTTGGCTCCTTAACCCAAGGGTTGGGACTTGTGTGAGTGGTTTGAGACCACCAAGCATGCTTGTATTGTACATTATTGCTTTTCTTATCTTTTTTACTGACCAAAAGCACAAAAATATGTCACTAACTCTTTTTGTTTTGAAGCTCAAGTGATCATGTGCTCCAATGCTCCTATGAGGCTCCTAAGCTCAATACAATGGCTAGATAAAGATGAGAACAAGCATGAAAATGGTCCACAAAGTTCCTAATCATCATATATGCCTCCCAAGTATCTCGATTTTCAAATTTGATCAAGATAACCCAAAGGGCTTAAGGATTGTTTCCCAAGGAAACCCCAATTCTACTGTGCTTTGACTGTGCCTTGCTCATGAAGCAAACTCAACCTATGATCAAATTAAATCAAGGGAAGTTCTTTCATTCATTATTTTTATGCATATATGAGATTATGTGGGTATCCTCAATCATTCATCCATCAAGATTTTAAGTTGGCCTTGAGAAGTTGACAAGTCAAGTCATCTGATTAAACTGAGAATCACTGAGACCCAACTTGTGATTTTTTTGTCAAATGAAGATGAACCCATGAGAAAAAATGTCTTAAGAACCATATGAACAACTTTCATGTTCATCAAAAATCCATTTGAAACATGGAAGGTCATCATTCATTTCAAAACATTATAGGTCATTTTGACTGAAACCCTAATTTTGGGTCAACTTCCGAAAGACCTAACTTCCTTATTTTTTATGATTTTGAGGTGAGACTAATTGCATTGGAAAGCTTAAGATGTATACCTCAATTGTTATGTTGGACGAAATTTCATAATCCTAAAATAAAAACATATGATAATACAAAACATTATAGGTCACTTTGGACTAAAACCATTGAATTTTAAAAATGTCCAACTTCAAGTGCCCATAACGTTCTCATTAAAAATCCAAATTATGCAACATTTAATTCTAAATTTATCACCTTGAAAATATATACAACTTTGATGTTGGAGATTTTTACATTTGAGGCTTGCATCACTGAAACAGAAGGGCTTGAAGTTGATCACTTTTGGCAAAAAAATTCAAAGGGAACCTAGACATGTTTTGTACCTTAAACTTCAAAGCCAGTTTTCATAAATTTCCAAACTCCAAATGGATTTTTGCCCAACATAGATTTTGTTCCTTATGTAAAGGGAACCTATGTGTGATTTTCGAAGGGCTTAAGGTTTATGTCCATTTGTGCAATTCACTTGGTAACTTGATGTGCAAGCAAATACCAGGCCTTGTGCACGTCCATTTAACTTCAAAATGATCTCAGCTTGCATTTCTATTCACTCTTGGGATTTGCAAGCGCCTGTACAGGCCCATGCATGAAAGATCCATTTCTCATGCACACGACCATAACACCTCTTTGCATCAAGCTCAGCTATAAATACAAGTGCTTGCTCATTCAGAATAGAACCTTAAGGTGATCTGAAACCCTGCTGAATTGGAAACTCAACCTCACTAAAAGGAATTTCAATTTTCATTTCTCAATTTCAAGCTTGAATTTCAACATCATTAGTTTATCTTCAAGTCTTAATTCCTTAGCCTTGCATCATCATCACATCTCCATATCAAAATTGGACCAAGAACTTAAGCAAAACGTGTTGTTCAAAGCTGCATTTTAGAAGTATATCACTAAAATTGTTTGATCTGGATCTTGAAATACAATGTGAATTGTTTGAGTTTGAACCGTTTTCTAAAGTCCTCGAGCAAGAGGCAGGCCAGTGGTGGTCTTAATTTCATGAATTGTACCATTTTAGGTTGTGTACCTTGATCTTCAAGCCTGATTTCTCATTAAATAGAAACATTGAGGAAGATCCAAGGTTACAGGGGTGATGTACATCACCCCAGCTCCATTTTGGTACCTTGCTTGTTTATTTTCATTAAGTTTCAAAAACCTGCGTGTGGTGGCCGGAGTTGGTTCTCTGGCCGGAGAAGATGGTGGTTTCCATCACCATCCCCACGTGGATGCTTCAGATCCCTTGGAGCCCTTTCAAATGTTATAATCTTGGACATGCGTTTGTTTGACTTCTTTTAATTCCATGTGTGATGCGCTTGACTCATGAACACCATATGACCGCGCCTCTGAGTCGTGTGATGGTGCCATGTCAATTAATGAGACGAATCCAATGGGCACTGATTTTTGCTATTTTCTATTTTCTGTTTTAATTTCATTAATTCCTTTTATTTTCAAAAATTCATAAATATTTTATTTGAAGTCACAAAAATATGAGACCAATGGCAAAAAATTTCTTGAAAAATCTAGTTTCATATTTTGATTTTTAATTATTTTTGTGACTTCATTTAATATTTTTTTGTGAATTATTTTGTTTTTAATAGTTTTTAATTCATTTTAAATACTTTTTGATATCTGAAAAATCCAAAAATATTTTCTTAATATTTTTATTGTTTTTAATTATTTTAAAATAGTTTCTGATTTCAAAAATTGTTGAAAAAATTTGTCAAACCTTGTTTGACCATGTTAGACCTATGAGAATTTAATGTGACTTGTTTAAGTTGATTTGAATTGAATTTGAGGTTTGGCCATATTTTTGTCCATTTTAGTTTTGCATTTATTTTATTTCCAAAAAAATATAAAAAAAATATGTTTGACTTGTTGACTTCTAATCTTCATTTCTCTTCTGTTTTACATTAGTTGATGATGATTTGATTCACATTTGATCATTGTGTTTTGACACTTCATTTGAATTCTCCTTTTATTCATTTCATCTTCATCTTATTTCTTTTTATTTTGGCCAATGAGTTAATGTCTTATGGTTGGTCTTGACATATGAGGGGTTTAACCTTCTTTGATCCAAATCAAACTCAACTTGATCCATGATCAAGTGAGTTGCTTTGTGTCCAAGATAGGTTGCTTCTTGGTCAAGCAAAAAACCTAAAGTCCATACAAGGCCTTTCCTCTTTTCTTTTGGCATGGAAAGTTGTAGGAGCTTGGCTTACTAGTCATGATCTCTAACTTGTGTTTATTTTCCTATAGTTTTATTGACCGACCTCAAATACGTGTGACTACTACATTAGTCCACTTATGATTGCTTAACATAGCGCTAAATTGTCTTATGACACACTAACATAACTACTAACTACTAACTTTAATTCAAGCATTTAATTTCTTGCATTTTACTTTTATGCGATTTACTTCTTGCTCATTTATTCATATTGCTTTTCCTTTTGCTCACTTGAGCACATGTTTTGTGTTTATATCATTTTCCTTTTGCTTATTTGAGCTCATTATTGTATATAAATATATTGTTGTCTTGTGTTGGTTTTGCTTTTGTTTGGGTGAACCCAATGTAAAAAGGAGAAAGGACTTAGAATTAGGACCTTACCTATGCTTAAGGTATTTCAAGAGCAACTAGGCCTCATGCCTTTAGAATGCTAAATTTGTTGAAGAGCAACTAGGCCTCATGCATTTAGAATGCTAAATCTTAAAGTTGACATCAAAGGACTTCCTTTCAAAACTCATCTTTTGTCCATTTCCCTTATTGTGTTGTGAACCTTTTGATGTTTTCTCTTGTGTGATAGGGATTCCATCTTGAGATAGTAAGAATGACCATTGTCATGAGTAGCCAAGTTAAGAGAGACAAGCCAAATGGAGATCCCAGGAGCTTGAATCCAAATATTGTTTGATTGTTTGATTGTGTTGCTAAGTCCAAAGGAAAGGAGCATCTTGAATCATCTCTATGATATCAAGAAAAGGAACTCCAAGGGTTTTATCTCTTCTCTCATCTTTGTATGCTTTAGGACTAGCCCTTCTCTTCTTCTCTCCACTCTAACCCAAGCCAAACTCTCTTTGTGCAAACTTTGACATTGTTTTCAAATTAGAAACCTAGGCCTTATGCCTTTGACTTTTCAAAATCTTTTCATTAATACTCATTGTGAATGAATCTTAATTCAACTTTGACATCATTTTGTAAATAAACCTAACTTGTAAATACAACTCATTTCAAGTTGTTTTGTGGTTCCAATGGCCATCTTTGTTAAACCTTTTTCATAAACATTAGCCATAGGTTTGAGTTATCATAGTGGTTGATGTAAACCTCACCTTATCCTTAGTGATTGGACTATAAGTCTTCTATACTTATTATAGGGTTAACCCCTCACTAGTATGTTGAAGCTCTCCTCACATGGTGGATTGTTAGTTTAGGTTGAGTTTTCTCCCTTTGATAACAAAAGACTTTAAGGCTTTTGATCAAATCAATTCACCAATCTTTTGAGATTTTTACCCCGAACTACGAGGTTTTGATCCTACCTTTGTGATGGTACGTAGGCAATGGGTTCATCCATTCAAACAACAAATTTGTAAATATAATGTATATTCTCTTCTCATCTCCCCAATCCTTTGCACATATTTTCACAAATACCAACCTATAACACACATTTGCAAAAAGAGGTTCCCTTAGAGTACTAAGGATGTTTTGGGTGCATAAAACCTTCCCATTTCATAACCAACCCCCTTACCTATATCTCTGACATTTTTATTAGTTTTTGATTTGATAAAACTTCTTACTTGATTTTTGTTCGCTTTTTAACCTTTCCTTTGGATAAATAAAAGTGCGGTGGCGACTCGAATTGTATGGTCACTTTTGGTTTAGTCAATAAACCATAAGGTAACGAATACCCCGCTACAGAAAAGTGGCGACTCTGCTGGGGAGTTATTGCTTCCTAGTGGGTTTAGCCTACTTTTTGCTTGTATGTGTTGTATGTTTATTGGTGACATATTTTTGTGCAAATTTGGGATGACTGTATTGTTTGTAATGTATGATTTGCTTGATATATATCAATTGCTTGTGTGGTTGGTGATCTCTTGTGAAATGAGTTCTATACCCGAACTCGAGTGCAGTTATGATAGGAGAATGGCATAGTCTTGTTGACTTGTGTGGAGTTATTCCTTAGCAAGTTGAGTTGCAAGCCCATTCACTTGGTGGAGGTCTTGTTGGGATCAATAATGTCACACGAGTAGTCGTGGTTAGGCATTACTCTTTCCAATATAAACCTTAGAAACCAAGGACCTTAGATTACCTAGCCCATCTTGGCCTATTTTAGGACGTAGTGCGAAGGTCGTTCAAGTGTAAGATTTGATACGATTGTTACGTGATACTACACTCATAAGAGTCCCTCTTGAGAATATTTTTGGAATACGAGTAGTCGTTTATCCGATAATATCCAAAAGATGAGATGATGACTATGGGGACCTTTTTAGAACATGATTGTCAAGTTTAACCATAGTACACTCCCATTGGGTGGTTCTTAACTGAGACTCAATGCTCGGGACTTACAACAAACCCTTGATTCGCGGTTGATCTGTTCTCGTATATCCTCAATACCAATGGAACTTGGATGTTGCTAAGGTGTAAACCATAATCCACCAAAATGGATGATTGATATTGATGATGACTCAAACCATCCCGTGACCTTTGTGTGGTGTGACTTGCTTGATCCTTGAGTTTGATTGTTGCATCCATGCATTCATGTATTCATTTGCATCCATGTCATCAACACTGAAAATTTTCAAGGAACTTAAGAGGTCTATTTGCAAATTTCATACATGTATAAACAAAGAAGGAATATGAAGAAGTACAGTTTCCGACAACCCGACTTGAAAGAGTTAAGGAGTTTAGCATCTTATGTACTAGAGTCCTTTGAGTTCAAAGCTCGCCATGGGAAGCTCTTGTCTATTCTTTCTACTGAGGTGGATGAAGGTCTGATGAGCTTTTGCCTACCCTTGAGGAGTATGCCTGTCTTGTGAGTATACCTATCTTGGATTAGTTGTCGTTCAGTGGTTTGGAAAGGGTTCCTTCTTCCCAAGAGATTGTTGATATGCTTCACATAGATGTCTCTGACATTGTTGCTTATATGACTACCAAAGGTGGAATTCAAGGTCTCCCATCTGATTTCCTCATTGCCCAAGCTACTTTGGTTGGGAAGGCCATGAGTGAGGACGCCTTTGAAGTCGTGTTTGTACTTCTCATCTATGGGCTAGTGTTATTTCCCAACATCGATAATTTTGTGGATGTGAATGCTATTAGGATTTTTTCTACTCTTAATCCCGTTCCGACTCTGTTGGGTGACCCTTTATTCTCTTTGCATATGAGGAATGCAAAGGGTGGTGGATCCATTGTGTGATGTCTGCCTCTGTTGTACAAGTGGTTTATTTCGCACTTGCCTCAGACGCTCGCTTTCAAGGAGAACAAGGTATGTCTACGGTGGTCCACGAGACTTATGTCTCTCACTAATTATGATATCTTTTGGTATAACCGTGTGTATGATGGCGTTCAGATTATTGATTCTTGTGGTGAATTCTCCAATGTGCCTCTTTTTGGTACATGTGGTGGAATTAACTACAACCCTGTTTTGGCTCACCGTCAGCTTGGGTTCCCCTTAAAGGATAAACCTAATAACATTTCGTTAGAAGGTGTGTTCTTTCAAGAGGATAAAGATCCCCAAAATTTAAAGGATAGGATGGTTCGCGCCTGGCGAAAGGTTCATAGAAAAGGAAGGAAGGAGCTTGGTCCAAAGAATTGCATTGCTTTTGAAGCCTACACCGCTTGGGTGAGGAAGAGAGATCTTGAGTACCGCATGCCTTATGATTATCCGAGACCTACCCCTAGGGTTATGGTTGGGCCATCAGCCCTCCTTAATCAAGGAGTAGAGGAGTTGAGAGATGAAGACCGGTTGCGTACTTGGGTTCGTGAGTGAGAGGAACTTCTTCAGTAGCTTAGAGATAAGGATGCAGTGATAGAATTTCAAGAGCATCAGGTCATTGATGAGTCTGATGATGTGGTTACTTCTCTTCTTCCTCAGTCATCCAGGTTTTGGAAGAGGAAGTATGATCGACTTGCTAAGGAGAAATCCGATATGGAAGCAGCCTATGAGAGAGAAGTGAAGAGGCTTCGTGCAGCTTATCTTTCGATCTCGAAAGCCTTGGACGATTGTTTCTAGGGCTCCATAGGATGTTTATTCTCCTTTCCTCTTGTATTGTATTTGGTTACCAAACTGTACTACTTCTTTGGTGTAAATTTTTTTTTCCAAATATTATTGCTATGAGTATTCCATATATGTCTTTAAAAATTAATATTTTCAAATATTTGCAAATAGATCTCTACAAAGTTCCTCTAATAAAAACAAATCATATGCACAAACATTGCACACATCATATGCATAAGCAGGTTTTGTTCTGAGCTCCGTGGTCTAACTCTTTGCTCTTTATTTATTTTGAAGACAAGTTGACGCACCGGTATAACACAAGAGCTAATCATCCCATGATGGATTCAGTGTTGGCTGCTCAAAGTCAAGCTTCGCCTACTCCTGCACCTCTTCCCTAGAGGACTGTCACTTCTGAGGTTGCTACCTCGATTGTTCCTGCTGCCACAGCCCACTTCGCTCCTTCTATGCCAGCCGCATTCCCTTGGGGAATGCCTGCCAATTTTGTGCCCGAGGGTTTTGCTCCTACTCTCGCTTCTCTACCCGCATCTAGCCCGGTCCTTTCTGTGCCACCTCCCGTTGTGCGCACCTTGCCCAGGGTTGAAGACACCATCTATAATTCTGATCCGTCTGAGGGCTCAGACGTTTATGAAAAGATGGACGAGATGAAAGACCAATTCCTTGAGTTGCACAAGGAACTGAAGACTTCGAGGGGTAAGGACCTCTTTGGTAAAAGTGCTGCTGAGTTGTGCCTTGTGCCCAACATGAAGATCCCTGTAAAGTTCAAAGTACCTGACTTTGAGAAGTATAAGGGATACACATGCTCGCTCAGCCATCTTGTGATGTATGCTCGCAAGATGTCAACGCAAATAGACAACGATCAACTTCTTATACACTACTTCCAGGATAGTTTATCTGGTGTTGCACTCCGGTGGTACATGGGGCTTGATAGTGCGAACATCCGCTCTTTCAACGATCTTGGTGAGGCCTTCGTCAAGCAATATAAATACAATATGGATATGGCTCCTGATAGGGACCAATTGAGGGAGATGTCCCAGAAAGAGAAAGAGACTTTCAAGGAGTACGCCCAGAGATGGCGTGAATTGGCAGCTCAGATAGTGCTACCCCTGGAAGAGAAGGAGATGACAAAGATCTTCTTGAAGACTTTGAGCTCTTTCTACTATGAAAGGATGATCGCTAGTGCTCCCTCAGACTTCACTGAAATGGTGAATATGGGAATGAGGCTAGAAGAAGGGGTCCATGAAGGACGTTTGTCTCGGGATGACAGATCTTCAACAAAGAGATATGGGAGCTTTTCTGAGAATAAGGAAGGAGAGACCCATGTTGTGTCCTCCCATGCTAAAAGAAGGCCCTCTATGAAGAGGAAGAACGTGCGCCCTGCCGTTAACCAACACCAGGTGGCTCATATAGCACCTGCCTTTAGAGAAGTTCATCATCAACAACAACAACAACATCAACAATATCAACAACATCGTCAACAACAACAGGCCTACCAGCCTCGAAACAACAATAACACCAGCACCAGCAACTACGAGAGGAAGAGGGTAACTTTTGACCCGATTCCGATGTCATATACTGAACTCTATTCTCTGATCGATATAAAGTTAATTACTCCACGAGACCCTCCCGCTGTACCAACCAACCCTCAGTGGTGGTATAAGCCTGAATTATAATGTGTATATCATTCCGGTGCTCCCGGACATGACATGGAGAACTGTTATCCGTTAAAGACCAAGGTGCAATACCTTGTGAGAAGCGGTATATTATTTTTCGAGGACGTAGGTCCTAATGTGAAGAAGAACCCATTGCCTGAGCATGGGAAGGCTGCTGTTAATATGGTTCAGGGATGCCCTGGCAAATATAAAGTCCTGTATGTCAATGATATCAGGCAATCTTTGGTCGAGATGCATAAACTATTTTGTGGATACAATCACTATGAGCATGACCATGATAGGTTCCAGGTGTGTACTATCAACGAGAGAGGATGCCGACAAGTCAGAAAGGACATCCAAGAGATGCTGGATCAGGGAATGATCGAAATACTTTAGAATCGTAATGAGGACGAAGTTGATGTTATAACCCCTGTGTTTAAAATTCCTGAACCTGTTGTCTTCAAATATGATGGCAGTAAGAAGAAGGTATCTCCGGCTCTTGTGATAAAGCCAGCGAGCCCTATCCCATATGTATCTGATAAAGTTGTTCCCTACAGATACAACGCTGTGATGCTAGAAGATGGAAAGGAGGTGTTGTTTCCCTCAACTTCCGTAGTGAGCATCTCTGACGTCAATGGTGTGACCCGTAGCGGTCGTGTTTTCTCGGCTCTACCGAAACCCCATGAAGATGTTTTGAAGAAAGCTGTGGTTAATCCTGCCGGTCCCGTGGGGACTTCTTCTTCAAAATAAAGACACTCCTATCCTGGTTGGCCAGCATGGCATTTTGAAAGAAGATGGTGATGAGATGCTAAGGCTCATCATAAGGAGTGAATATAATGTTGTTGATCAGCTGCTATAAACGCCATCAAAGATATCTGTGTTATCTTTGTTGAGAAATTCTGAGCTACACCGCGAAGCTTTGCAAAGGGTGTTGGACGTGGCATATGTGGACCATGATGTCACAATTGAACAGTTTGATAGCATTGTTGCAAACATAACCGCTTGCAACAATTTGAGCTTTTGTGATGCTGATCTTCCCCAGGAGGGAAAAGACCACAATTTGGCTCTACACATTTTAATGAACTGTAAGGATGATGCCTTGTCCAATGTGTTGGTGGACACAAGATCATCACTTAATGTATTACCAAAATCCACTCTGGCTAAACTTTCTTACCAAGGACCTCCCATGAGGCAGAGTGGAGTGGTCGTTAAGGCGTTTGATGGATCGCGCAAAACCGTGATCGGTGAAGTAGAACTCCCGATCAAAACTAGACCTAGTGACTTCCAGATCACTTTCCAGGTCATGGACATCCATCCGTCTTACAATTGTTTGCTTGGCAGACCATGGATTCATGAGGCAGGCGTCGTGACATCCACCCTACACCAAAAGTTGAAATTTGTAAAGAACAAGAAGTTGGTGGTAATAGGGGGAGAGAAGGCTGTCTTGGTCAGTCATTTGTCTTCCTTCTCCTTATCTATTGATGAGGTTGGGACTCCGTTCCAAGCCTTATCTATTGATGAGCCATCAAGGAAAGGACCTTCTTCCTTTGCTTCCTACAATGATGCTAAGTTGGCCATTGAGCATGGTGCAACTACTGGTTTGGGGCAAATGATCAGATTGGAAGACAATAAATCCCGAGCTGGCATAGGGTACTCTTCTAGTGTTTCCAATGAGTGTGGGTTGTTCCAGAGTGGAGGTTTCATCCATAATGTTGAAGATCAAGAGGCTGCTGCCATAGTGGAAGATGATGAAGAGGAAGATCTTGGCAACTTTTTCATCACTGGAGGAATCTACAATAATTGGGTCGCTGTTGATGTTCCAACGGTTATCCATAAGTCCACGTAATGTGTTCATTTTGTTTGAAAACCCTTCTCCCATGCCAAAAGGAGAAGTGATGACATTGTTAGCACATTTTGATTAATACAATGATATTCATTCAATAGTCACATGTTAAATGTTTGTTTTTCCAAAATATTTTTTCCTTTTTGCTTTTTGCCTGAAATCGGTGATCACCATAAAACCCTAAAAAGAGAATAAAATCAATCTTTTCATCTGCATAATGATTTGCTTTATTTGAATTCTAAAATCTTTTTTATACTCAAAATCATTATGGAGGTTAATCAAACCCATTGAACATAATGATCCAACACGATCTCCCAATTTTGAGTTCCCTGTATTTGAGGCAGAAGAAGATGATGTTGAAGAGATTCCTGATGAGATTACCCATTTGCTTGAGCACGAGGATAAGATCTTTCAGCCACATCTTGAGAATCTGGAAACAGTCAACTTGGGGTGTGAAGACTGTGTTCGTGAAGTAAATATTGGGGCACTCCTTGAAGAGTCTGTGAAGAAGGAGTTGATTGAGTTGCTACGAGAATATGTCGACGTCTTTGCCTGGTCGTATGAAGACATGCCTGGTCTAGATACTGATATCGTGCAACATTTCTTGCCGTTGAAGCCTAAGTGTGTGCCTGTGAAGAAGAAGCTCAGAAGAACTCATCCTGATATGGCAGTGAAGATTAAAGGAGAAGTTCAGAAGAAAATTGATGCGGGGTTTCTGGTGACTTCTACATATCCTCAATTGGTGGCCAATATTGTGCCCGTGCCTAAGATAGATGGAAAAGTCTGAATGTGTGTGGACTATCGAGACTTGAATAAAGCTAGTATGAAAGATGATTTTCCTCTACCACACATTGATATGTTGGTAGATAATACAGCTAAATTCAATGTCTTCTCATTTATGGACGGATTTTCCGGTTATAACCAAATTAAAATGGCACCCGAGGATATGGAGAAGACAACATTCATCACACCTTGGGGAACATTCTGTTATCGAGTGATGCCCTTAGATTTGAAGAACGTCGGAGCCACGTATCAACGTGCTATGATGACCTTGTTTCATGATATGATGCATAAGATAATCGAGGTATATGTTGATGATATGATTGCAAAGTCAAAAACGGAAGTCGAACATGTAGAACACTTGTTGATGTTTTTCTAGCGTTTGAGGAAGTACAAACTCCGCCTGAATCCGAACAAGTGTACATTTGGAGTCCGTTCCGACAAGTTATTGGGCTTTATTGTCAAAGAGAGAGGTATTGAGGTTGATCCTACCAAGGTCAAAGCAATACAAGAGATGCCTGCGCCCAAAACTGAGAAGCAAGTCTGAGGTTTTCTTGGCCGCTTGAATTATATTTCGAGATTTATATCCCACATGACTGCCACATGTGCACCTATATTCAAGCTCCTCTGGAAAGATCAGCGTCATGATTGGACCGAGGATTGCCTAAAGGCCTTTGATAGTATCAAAGAATATTTGTCTGAGCCTCTGATCCTGCCTCCGCCTATTGAAAGGAGACCATTGATTATGTACTTGATTGTGCTTGATGACTCCATGGGTTGTGTATTGGGTCAGCAAGATGAATCAGGGAAGAAAGAATATGCAATATACTACTTGAGTAAGAAGTTCACTGATTGTGAGTCTCGATACTCAATGCTTGAGAAGACATGTTGTGCTTTGGCTTGGGCCGCTAAGCGCTTACCCCAGTATATGTTGAATCATACGACTTGGTTGATATCCAAAATGGATCCAATCAAGTATATCTTTGAGAAGCCTGCTTTAACTAAGAGGATTTCCCGTTGGCAGATGTTGTTATTTGAGTATGATATTGAGTATCGAGCTCAAAAAGCTATTAAAGGTAGTATCTTGGCTGACCATTTGGCACATCAACCAATTGAGGATTATCAGTCTGTTCAGTACGACTTCCCTGATGAGGAAATTCTGTATTTGAAAATGAAAGATTGCGACGAGCCTACGCTCGAGGAAGGGCTAGAGCCTGGTTCCCGTTGGGGTATGGTGTTCGATGGCGCTGTTAATCAATATGGATATGGTACTGCGGCAGTGATTATTACTCCTCAGGGCACACATTTTCTTTTCACAACAAGGATAACTTTCAAATGCACGAATAACATGGCGGAGTATGAGGCCTGTATTATGGGTTTGGAAGAGTGTATTGATCTTAGGATCAAACATCTTGATGTTTATGGTGATTCGGCCCTTGTTGTTAATCAAATTAAGGGTGAATGGGAGACGAATCAGCCTGGCCTCATCCCATACAGAGATTATGCGAGAAGAATTTCAACTTTCTTTACCGAGGTTGACTTCCATCATATTCCTCGAGATGAGAATCGAATGGCGGGTGCTCCTCCTACGCTTGCTTCGATGATTATGGTGAAATATTGGAATGAAGTCCCCAATATCACTGTGATGCGCTTGGATAGACTAGCTCATGTATTTGCAGTTGAAGAAGTAAAATACTATAAGCCATGGTATTATGATATCAAGTGCTTTCTCCAAAGTCAGATTTACCCACCTGGGGCATCTGTTAAAGATAGGAAGACTTTAAGAAGATTATCTGGCAGTTTTTACCTTAATGGTGATGTGCTTTATAAGAGGAATTTTGACATGGTTCTGCTCACATGCGTGGATAGACACGAAGCAGACATGTTGATAACTGAAATCCATGAGGGTTCATTTGGCACTCATTCCAATGGACATGCCATGGAAAAGAAGATGTTGAGAGCAGACTACTATTGGTTGGCAATGGAGTCTGACTGCTGCATGTTATTTCCTCACCATGGCCTTTCTCCATGTGGGGAATTGATATGATTGGTATGATCGAACCAAAGGCGTCAAAAGGTCACCGTTTTATTCTCGTAGCCATTGATTACTTCACCAAGTGGGTTGAAGCGGCATCATATGCGAATGTGACCAGGTAGGCGGTTGTGAAGTTTATCAAGAATCAACTCATATACCGTTATGGTGTGCCAGATAAGATCATTACAGATAATGGATCTAACTTGAACAACAAGATGAGGAAAGAGTTGTGTAGGGAGTTCAAGATTGCACACCATAATTCTTCTCCCTATAGACCCAAGATGAATGGAGTTGTTGAAGCTGCAAACAAGAACATCAAGAAGATTATTCAAAAGATGGTTGTTACGTACAAAGATTGGCATGAGATGTTGCCATTTTCTTTGCATGGCTATCGTACATCTGTCCGTACTTCAACAGAGGCAACCCCTTTCTCTCTTGTATATGGCATGGAGGTTGTGCTCCTCGTGGAGGTTGAGATCCCATCAATGAGAGTCTTGATGGAAGCCAAGTTGACTGAGGCTGAATGGGTTCAGAGTCATTATGACCAACTGAATTTGATTGAAGAGAAGAGATTAACTGCCATGTGCCATGGTCAGTTATATCAGCAGAGGATGAAGAAAGCCTTTGATAAGAAGGCCAAGCCTCGTGTGTTCAGAAAAGGTGAACTCGTGCTCAAGAAAGTCTTGTCTTTCGCGCCTGATTCCCGGGGCAAGTGGACTCCAAACTATGAAGGTCCATATGTTATTAAGAGAGCCTTTTCAGGCGGTGCTTTATTGCTTACAACTATGGATGGGGAGGATTTCACTCGTCCTGTGAATTCAGATGCAGTCAAGAAATACTTCGCCTAAAAATAAAAACATAATAGCTCGCTAAGTTGAAAACCCGAAAGGGAGACTTAGGCAAAAATGAGCGTCTCGGTGGATTGAAAACCCGAAAGGGCGATCCAAGCAAAAGTTAGAGACATGAAAAAATGAATATCCCTCTAGATTGAGTACCTCACCCTAGGGAAATCTAGGTAAAAATTAGGGATTTGGCAAGTAACTGCATCGTAACAAGACTTTGCTCTACAAGTTGTCATCTGTCAAAGATTCTCGCTCAGACATCGTCAATTGAAGCTCCGAATACATTGGATTTAGAGTTGGTGGAGATATGGTCATTATGTTCAATATAGCCCTTTTTCCAATATATATCACCAATTTCAAATTTGTAAAGATCCATGGAGTCTCGCCATTTGCGGACTACCATTCTATCAAATAAATTTGAGCCTTTATCCAATTTTTTACAGTCTTATTTGTTTCTGTTTAACAAATTTTGCATGTTTTAATTGATCAATATCATTGTTTTAAACAAATAAAGTTTTATAAACAGTTTTTAAACAAAGTGAACATTCACAAAGACTAAAAAGGATAATCGGAATGTCTTTAGTGCTCTCCCAAGGATAGTACGATTTCCAAAAGGTAAGACATTTGTTCATATTCTGGCATGTTGATATCCTCTTCATCAGCTTTCATTTGTCTCCCTAGTGGGCGCAGAAAGAAGGAAACATCATCAGCTTCCTAGAGAGTCTGATAATTTGTGGATGTACATCCAGCGCACTCATGGATAGTTTATTTGTGCATACATGTTTGTTTCCCCCCGCGGAGTCTTAGCAATCCGTGATCGGTTGGATGGTTGATTTATGGGTAATCCCTTTTGTTCTAGTTCTTGCCTTAATCTTGTAGAGACATATGTCTCTCTATATCAGGCACTAGCATTTGTGTTTATCAATTATATGGTTGTCATCCCTCGTGTGGACTGACCTAAAATCCCTTATAAATTGATAAAAGTTGATATGCTACTTATTCATGAGGAAGTTTGTCTTTCCCCAGCATGAGTAGAATCTCCAGCGGAGTAGGCATGTGTTCCATGCAAAGCTATCTTTCAGTTATCTCCTCGACAGTAGTTTCCTAGAGCAGTTGGTGAAGGGTTTGTTCCCCTTTTCGTCCCCAACATGGCACGTGTTGATGAAGAATTCGTTTCTGATCCCTTCAGAAAAGGGGTCTCCCTTTGAGTTTATCTACAACTCATCCCCAGCATGGTCGCTTGTTGACCATCCCCAATGGAGTTGCCTGATCCAAACCTGATAATTTGGTTCCCCTCCGTGTTGGAAGATTTCTTCCAAGTATAGAGCTGGTGGTCAAGATGTTTATTTCCTTCCCCAGCGAAGCAAATTGTTTTTTCTCCCCTTAGCAGAGATGTCTCTTCAGCAGAGGAGAGGGAGTGTTTTGATCATTGAAGTTTCTGTTTGGCGGTTGTTCCCCACAGAATTTCATATCATTCCTTGATAAGTTCCCCAATAGAGTTTCTTCTATGATGAATCTTATCCGTGTTGAGCTCCCCAGTATAGTTTCTTCTACGATGAATCTTATGTTTGTTCAACAGCAAATTCCCGGCGGTGACTTTGCGTGTTCCCCAGTTGAGGCTTTGCCTATCCCCAACGGTGGTTTGTATCTCTTGTTATTAGATCATCCCCGCCAGAGCTGATTTCTCCTATGGGCCTTGCCTTTCTTTGTGGAGATGTATATCAGACGTCCGTTCATGGCTCTTAGACCAGTTTGTGTTAGATATGTCTGTCTGTCAGCATTAATCATACATAAACTACGCATATACATGCATAATCATAGCATTCATATATTCATGTTTGCATTCTTGGCCATATATCTTTGCTTGTTATCTCCTGCTTATGGTGATACATGTTTCCCCAAGCAGATGTTTGTGTCTAATCTCCCCATATAGAGTCAGCCCCATAGGCAGAAAGTGCTTATCTTTCCGTCATTATTCCCCACTGAGTTATATCCTCGTGGAAGATTATTGTTTCGGTTTCCTTCCCAGTTATGTATCTGGATGGAATTACTCCCCTGAGTTATATCCTCATTAGGTTGAGTCTTATTTGATCGTGTCTCTCTAGTTCGTTCCGGGATTGACTTTTTGTTCTTGTTATTCCCATGCAGTTCCCTGTGATTTAGTTGTTCAATTGCTCAGTAACCAGTAATTGTCCATCTTGTTCCCAGTGGATCTTGTGGCCTTCTACCCAGTAACCGGTAGTTGTAAGTCATATTTATGTGGTTTTCTACCCAATAACCGGTAGATGTAATCCCCTTTTTTTGATGGTTATCTTTATCCAATATTCGGTATTGATATTCCGTCATTTTTTAGTATACCACCCAGTAGCCGGTCATATATCTCTTGGATATTTACTCTTATCAAGCAATTTATCCCCCGCGAGTCATTTTTCATTTACCCTTGATTGGTGATGATTGTTTCTCCTTTTGATTTGTCATAATTTTATATCCAGTATCCGATATCCCGATGTCCTTTCGTTTTGGTTTATTTATCCTTTATTCACCCAGTAACCGGTTATGGATAATCTTCCATGCGAGTATGTTATCTACGTTCTGACGGTAATAGATAATATATCTCATGCGCTCTTCGGTCGAATTTTTTCTTCCCCAATTGAGTAAGATTCGTATTTCCTTATGGAATCAAATGTCCATCCTGTAAGTGAAGTTTGCTTTTTCATCCCTCCTTTCGGATGATGAATGTCTTGGATATGTTCCCAATTCACGCCTGGTTGGTCACCTATCATATGCCTAGTAACCGGTATCCCTGGTGTTCCTTCCTTCTGCTCCCTATTAGGACTTTTCGTCCCCTATGGAGTTAGATTTTTCTGAGTTGAGATATGCCTTTTAGGTCCTCCTCAGATGTTTCAGATGATTGATATCTCTCATCCTTATACCGGTCTTAGATTTTCTATCTCCCTGAGCATGTTTTCTTTTCGCCCAGTAACCGGTGTTTTCGATAACATGTCTCTCTTTGTGTTATTACCCAGTAGCCGGTAATATCTCAGTGTCTCTTCCTTAGTTGAGTTCTTTGTGGACATCCCCGTCTGAGTCCGGATTCTTATCTGAGGTATCCTTTGTGGATAATTTTGTTGTATTGGCATACTCCCTAATACATGCATCTTTGCGTCATCTCAGATCTTTCCACCGATTTATTTTCATGGAATCCCTTCGTGTCTCTCAGCAAGTTTTCAAGTCATGACCTGCTCACGCATTTTACCTATTTTCCCCGAAGTCTCCATCTCCCTAGCGAGTGTGTTACTCCTATGGACTTTTTAGTTTCTCCTAATTTCTTTTCCTTCGTGGCAGTTATTCACCATGAAGATTTTATTTTTTGCATGCATATATTTGCATCATGAGGTCTCTTAGGGACCAAAATTCGTCTCTTTGTTACTATTTAAGCCCATTCTACCTCGTCGAGACGAAGATTTTAACCTTCATATCTCCGGCTAGAAATGACCTTAAATAGGGGCATCTGTAAGACCCTAATTTTGACCCTAAGATCGCTCATGGCATCATATCATTTGCTCAATGCATTTCCTTAAGGATCATAGCATGTTTGGCTCCTTAACCCTAGGGTTGGGACTTGCGTGAGTGGTTTGAGACCACCAAGCATGCTTGTATTGTATATTATTGCTTTTCTTATCTTGTTTACTGACCAAAAGCACAAAAATATGTCACGAACTCTTTTTGTTTTGAAACTCAAGTGATCATGTGCTCCAATGCTCCAAGGAAGCTCCTAAGCTCAATACAATCGCTAGATGAAGATGAGAACAAGCAAGACAATGGTCCACAAAGTTCCTAACCATCATATATGCCTCCCAAGTATCTCAATTTTCCGATTTGATCAAGATAACCCAAAGGGCTTAAGGATTGCTTCCCAAGGAAACCCTAATTCTACTGTGCTTTGACTGTGCCTTGCTAATGAAGAAACCTCAACCTATGATCAAATTCAATCAAGGGAAGTTCTTTCATTCATTATTTTTATGCATATATGAGCTTATGTGGGTATCCTCATGAAGGAGAAGGGCGATCCAAAACGCAGCGGAATTTAAAATTTCTCCTTTAATGATCCTTACGAATGGGCATGATCAGTGATAGAATCGTTACCTCTTATGGCGATTGTAACCTTTGTTGCAGATCTACGGAGCGATCACAAACATTGAACAATGACAACGCCTCTACTTAGTCCACACGAACGGATTCCTTCAATCTCAGTGCTAGCTGCTACGAATGAAGGCTTTGAGTGAGAGAGAGAGAGAGAAACGAAATTGCAACTACTAAATGCTTCTACACAAGGGTTCTATTTATAGAACCACTTGTGTGGGCTTCAAGCTAAAAAGCCCACTTAAGTGTATGTGGCCCATATCTTATAATATGCCAAATTCACTTAAGCGCGTGGTACCTTACCATATTTCATATTCTACTTAAATACATTGTACCTTACGATGTTCTACAATTCACTTAAGTGCACCGTACCTTAGGTGTTCCTTAGTTACTCTATCTCTCATCAATCCGTCCTTTGTGTGTGACCCTGTAGGTTTTCGCAGCATTGGCAATTGTATTAAATCACGTATTTAACATAATAAACAGTGAGCGGTATCTAGCAACACATCACTGCTACCCAAGACACGAAAATGTCTTGTGATCTGACAAATCCTTCTATTATAATACTAATGTGCACAATTACCCTTTTGCCCTTATGTCTATATTGAACACAAGGCATAAACCGTGTCATCCTTGTCCAGTTCAATATTGGGCCCATAGACATTTATACTGTTACGCAGGATGGGAAAATTCCATCTAGGTCACTCATGTCCCTTAGCATGCTTCGTGGAGTACCCATCAACTGTCTTTATGGTCATCCAATTACGGACAACGTTTGATCAGTAATAAGGCACTCGACTCTACATCTAGGGTCCATAGTGGTTTCAGGTCGAAGGGTGGTATACACCATTATCACCATGAGAATAACTTATGACACTTTACATAACATTCTATATAGTATTCTCATAGCGGGTCAATCCAGTATAAATATTACTCTTAATATTCATACCTATGTTTAAGACTTGATAACTCCTTATTCATGATCCATGAGATGTGATCATCAGTCTATAAACATAATAGTCTTCATGCTTTAATGTTATCCCACTTCACAATAAAGCTCGACTACGGATACTTTAAGAATAGTGTCCTTATGTTTAATGTGATCTCATGATTAAGTCATACTTGATACATTAAACGGACTAGCTATTCTAGGGACTTTATTAAACAAACATAATAAAGAAAAAGCCTTTTATTATTAATAAATAATTCAATACAGTACCAAAAGTATTGGCCTCTAGGGCTTACACCAACACCTCAATCATTCATCCATCAATATTTGAAGTTTGGCCTTGAGAAGTTGACTAGTCAAGTCATCTGATTAAACTGAGAATCGTTGAGACCCAACTTGTGATTTGCTTGTCAAATTAAGATGACCCCATGAGAAAAACTGTTCTTAAGAACCATATGAACAACTTTCATGTTCATAAAAAATCCATTTGAAACTTGGAAGGTCATCATTCATTTTAAAACATTATAGGTCATTTTGACTGAAACCCTAATTTTGGATCAACTTCCCAAAGACCTAACTTCCTTATTTTTTATGATTTTGATATGAGACCAATTGCATTGGAAATCTTAAGATGTATACTTCAATTGTTATGTTGCACAAAATTTCATAATCCTAAAATAAACACATGTTATAATACAAAACATTATAGGTCACTTTGGACCAAAACCATTGAATTTGAAAAATGTCCAACTTCAAGTGCCCATAACATTCTCATTAAAACTCAAAATTGTGCAACATTTAAGTCCAAATTTATCATATTGAAAAGCTTTACAACTTTGGTGTTGGAGGTTTTTCCATTTGAGACTTGTATCATTGAAACAGAAGGGCTTGAAGTTGATCACTTTTGGCAAAAAAAATCAAAGGGAACCTACACATGTTTTGTACCTCAAACTTCAAAGCCAGTTTTCATAAATTTCCAAACTCCAAATGGATTTTTGCCCAACATAGCTTTTGTTCCTTATGTCAAGAGCTTTCCAACCGTTACTCACATGACCATGTTTGGATTTTCCATATGTGAGTTTCGAAGGGCTTAAGGTTTATGTCCATTTGTGCAATTCACTTTGTAACTTGATGTGCAAGCAAATACCAGGCCTTGTGCACGTCCATTTCACTTCAAAATGATCTCAGCTTGCATTTCCATTCACTCTTGGGCTTTGTAAGCACCTGTACAGGCCCATGCAAGAAAGATCCATTTCTCATGCACACGACCATAACACCTCTTTGCATCAAGCTCAGCTATAAATGCAAGTGTTACTCATTTAGAATAGAACCTCAAGGTGATCTGAAACCCTGCTGAATTGGAAACCCACCCTCACTCAAAGGAATTTCAGTTTTCATTTCTCAATTTCAAGTTTGAATTTCAACATAATTAGTTGATCTTCAAGTCTTAATTCCTTAGCCTTGCATCATCATCACATCTCCAGATTAATATTGGATCAAGAACTTGAGCAAAACGTGTTGTTCAAAACTGCATTTCAGAGGTAGATCACTAAACTTTTTTGATCTGAATCTTGAAATACAATGTGAATTGCTTGAGTTT
The DNA here is from genome assembly GCF_024323335.1 of Lathyrus oleraceus. Classification (NCBI taxonomy): domain Eukaryota; kingdom Viridiplantae; phylum Streptophyta; class Magnoliopsida; order Fabales; family Fabaceae; genus Lathyrus; species Lathyrus oleraceus. The sequence goes on from NC_066585.1 coordinate 470,350,728, forward strand.
GAACCGTTTTCTGAAGTCCTCGAGCAAGAGGCAAGCCAGTGGTGGTCTTAATTTCATGAATTGTGCCATTTCAGTTTGTGTACCTTGAACTTCAAGCTCTGATTTCTCATTAAATAGAAACATTGAGGAAGATCCAAGGTTACAGGGGTGATGTACATCACCCCAGCTCCATTTTGGTACCTTGCTTGTTTATTTTCATTAAGTTTCAAAAACCTGCGAGTGGTGGCCGGAGTTGGTTCTCTGGCCGGAGAAGATGGTGGTTTCCACCACCATCCCCACGTGGATGCTTCAGATCCCTTAGATCTCTTTCAAATGTTATAATCTTGGCCATGTGTTTGTTTGACTTCTTTTAATTCCATGTGTGGTGCGCTTGACTCATGAACACCATATGACCGCGCCTCTGAGCCGTGTGATGGTGCCACGTCAATTAATGAGACGGATCCAATGGGCGCTGATTTTTGCTATTTTCAATTTTCTGTTTTAATTTCATTAATTCCTTTTATTTTCAAAAATTCATCAATATTTTATTTGAAGTCACAAAAATATGAGACCAATGGCAAAAAAATTCTTGAAAAATCTAGTTTCATATTTTGATTTTTAATTATTTTTGTGACTTTATTTAATATTTTTTTGTGAATTATTTTGTTTTTAATAGTTTTTAATTCATTTTAAATACTTTTTGATATCTGAAAAATCCAAAAATATTTTCTTAACACATATGGATCATGATAAGTCAATAAAAAATAGTCTCATCAATTTCTTAACTGATTTGAGATTTATTTGAGATTTTAATTCATATTGTGTTATTTTTATTGTTTTTAATTGTTTTAAAATAGTGTCTGATTTCAAAAATTGTTGAAAAAATTTGTCAAACCTTGTTTGACCATGTTAGACCTATGAGAATTTAATTGGGCTTGTTTAAGTTGATTTGAATTGAATTTGAGGTTTGACCATATTTTTGTCCATTTTAATTTTGCATTTATTTTAATTCCAAAAAAAATACAAAAAATATGTTTGACTTGTCGACTGCTAATCTTCATTTCTCTTCTATTTTACATTGGTTGATGGTGATTTGATTCACATTTGATCATTGTGTTTTGACACTTCATTTGAATTCTCCTTTTATTCATTTCATCTTCATCTTATTTCTTTTTATTTTGGCCAATGAGTTAATGCCTTATGGTTGGTCTTGACATATGAGGGGTTTAACATTCTTTGATCCAAATCAAACTCAACTTGATCCATGATCAAGTGAGTTGCTTTGTGTCCAAGATAGGTTGCTTCTTGGTCAAGCAAAAAACCTAAAGTCCATACAAGGCCTTTCCTCTTTTCTTTTGGCATGGAAAGTTGTAGGAGCTTGGCTTACTAGTCATGATCTCTAACTTGTGTTTATTTGCTTATTGTTTTATTGACCGGCCTCATATAGGTGTGACTACTACATTAGTCCACTTACGATTGCTTAACATAGCGCTAAATTGTCTTATGACACACTAACATAACTACTAACTACTAACTTTAATTCAAGCATTTAATTTCTTGCAATTTACTTTAATGCAATTTACTTCTTGCTCATTTATTCATATTTCTTTTCCTTTTGCTCACTTGAGCACATATTTTGTGTTTATATCATTTTCCTTTTGCTCATTTGAGCTCATTATTGTATATAAATATATTCTTGTCTTGTGTTGGTTTTGCTTTTGTTTGTGTGAACCCAATGCAAAAAGGAGAAAGGACTTAGAATTAGGACCTTACCTATGCTTAAGGGAGTTCAAGAGCAACTAGGCCTCATGCCTTTAGAATTCTAAATTGGTTGAAGAGCAACTAGGCCTTATGCCTTTAGAATGCTAAATCTTAAAGTTGACTTCAAAGGACATCCTTTCCAAACTCATCTTTTGTCCATTTCCCTTATTGTGTTGTGAACCTTTTGATGTTTGCTCTTATGTGATAGGGATTCCATCTTGAGATTGTAAGAATGACCATTGTCATGAGTAGCCAAGTTAAGAGAGACAAGCCAAATGGATATCCTAGGAGCTTAAATCCAAATATTGTTTGATTGCTTGATTGTGTTGCTAAGTCCAAAGGAAAGGAGCATCTTGAATCATCTCTATGATCTCAAGAAAAGGAAATCCAAGGGGTTTATCTCTTCTCTCATCTTTGTATGCTTTAGGACTAGCCATTCTCTTCTTCTCTCCACTCTAACCCAAGCCAAACTCTCTTTGTGCAAACTTTGCCATTGTTTTCAAATTAGAAACCTAGGCCTTATGCCTTTGACTTTTCAAAATCTTTTCATTAATACTCATTGTGAATGAATCTTAATTCAACTTTTACTTCATTTTATAAATAAACCTAACTTGTAAATACAACTCATTTCAAGTTGTTTTGTGGTTCTAATGGCCACCTTTGTTAAACCTTTTTCATAAATATTAGCCATAGGTTTGAGTTATCATAGTGGTTGATGTAAACCTCACCTTATCCTTAGTGATTGGACTATAAGTCTTCCATACTTATTATAGGTCTAACCCCTCACTAGTATGTTGAAGCTCTCCTCACATGGTGGATTGTTGGTTTAGGTTGAGTTTTCTCCCTTTGATAACAAAAGACTTTAAGGCTTTTGATCAAATCAATTCACCAATCTTTTGAGATTTTTACCCCGAACTACGAGGTTTTGATCCTACCTTTGTGATGGTACGTAGGTAATGGGTTCATCCATTCAAACAACAAATTTGTAAATATAATGTATATTCTCTTCTCATCTCCCCAATCCTTTGCACATATTTTCACAAATACCAACCTACAACACACATTTGCAAAAAGAGGTTCCCTTAGAGTACTAAGGATATTTTGGGTGCGTAAAACCTTCCCATTTCATAACCAACCCCCTTACCTAGATCTCTGACATTTTTATTAGTTTTTGATTTGATAAAACTTATTACTTGGTTTTTGTTCGCTTTTTAACCTTTCCTTTGGATAAATAAAAGTGTGGTGGCGACTCGAATTGTAGGTTTACTTTTGGTTTAGTCAATAAACCATAAGGTAACGAATACCCCGCTACAGGTACTATTCATCACCGCCCAGTATCAAACTCGTCAGATTACATCAACACTGACCAGAAATGAATCCTCTACTACCTCCACAAAGGACTCAAGCTGAATTTGCCATCCATATTGTTCAAATATCTAAGGGACTCCGTCAGGGATACCAGAAACCACATGAAGCACGAAAACTACATTCCTCTAGGAAGGTTAATCTCCAACATTTTGATAGAAAGTGGATTGGTGGATCATCTGATATCCCACAATCTGATGGAAGATGTGATAGTAGACATCGGCAAGCCTCTGAACTCAAGAAATCTAAAGAGCATGGGCATCATTGAGAGAGTTCTTGTCAAGCCATCTTTAGACACCTCCTAGGAAGCTCTGAAGGATTAGAGGAAGACACCCAATGGTCTCTATCTATTCTCTAAGATAGATCCCTTAGAGGTTGTCGCCCATTATTTTTAGGATCTGGAAAATCAAGGGGTAAACATCTCTGACTTCTTGGTGGATTGGCTACTTGAACATCCACCCAATTTCATGAAGAGGATGCGAGAGCCATCTGAAAGAAATTCAAAGAAGAAAACTCTGAAGTTGGGGGAACCATCTGTATCTGGACCACCTGTGCCTTTGGTCTCCACCTCTCCAAGTTAGTCTCAACCCTCTGAATTTCCTACTTTACCACTAAGGCAATTCTCTTCTTCCTTAACTTAACCATCCCCCATCTACACACACTTTGAACCCACAACATCCACCACAAATCCTTCTGAATCTCATACCTCTAACCCACCCTCACCTCCCCTTCAACATTTTAATCTCACCACCACAACACTACTCATATCTAAGGCCCTACTATTCAATGAACCTATATCACCACCCACTTCTACTCCCTCATCCCCACCTTACTATAACATCTCATCTAACTCTGACAAGCCTGAACCATCTGGCCCTCAATCCTCTACTCTTGCACAACTCCAAGCTCACACCCTCTCTACTCAAAACCCATCTGAGCCAGAAACCTCAATCCCTTCCCCATCTGAACACCCAACAACACCACCCTTTGAGGATCACACAGAAACTCCCTCTGAAAACCTTGTTACCCAAACATCTGACCCTCCCACTCAAACCATCCCCACCCCACCAGAACCTATTATTCCCACCTCTGAACCTGAACCCACCTTCCCCACTCTAGAAGAGGCAATCACCTTATTTGCTGAGTCTTTGGTGGAAAAGCTCATATCACTATCTGAAAACTCTAAAATCAATGATGATACCTCTGCAGTGAGGATTCACTGGAATAGAGTAATCAAATGAATGACATATGAGGCCTTCAAGCTGAAAGGCCTCTTTGAACAAGTCAGAAACGACTTTATCAGAGAAATTGGAGAGACGTTACAGGCCCGTCTAGCCAGAGAGGTAAAAGAGAGAGCTCACAGAGAAGCTGAGGAAAAGGATCGATTAGAAGAAGAGGAGAAAGCAAGAAAAGAAGCTACAGAAAAGGTCGTCGCTGAGGCTGCTGCTGCTGCTGAAGCCGACGCTGAAGAAGTAGCACACATTGCTGCGAAAGAAGCTGCCAAGCCTAAGGACAATGCTCTGACTCATGGGGAGTCATCTCACTCCGACTTTGCTCCACTGGTGTTGAAGACTCTGGAGGAACTACAAAAAGTGCAACAGATTGTGAGAGCTAGACTGGATCAACAGGACTATGTCAACTCCAACATTCAGAATCTGATGACTCAGTTGCTGCAAAGGATGTCGCCTCCTCCGATTCCTTAGTGAAATTCTAGTATCAGATATGAGATGTCGAAGGTAATGTCACGACATTAATATCTGAATAATACAAATAGGATAAAAGATAGAGAACAATAATGCAAGAGACACAAGCAATTTATAACCCAGTTCGGTGCAACTCACCTACGTCTGGGGGCTACCAAGCCAGGAAGGAAATCCACTAAATAGAATCAGTTCAAAGACTCTCAGTAAACAACACAAGTTACAGTCTTTTTCACCTAATCTATACCCGTGTGAATTCTACCTAAGAACTCTTAGATATGAGATCCCACTCACTCCCCCTCAATCACACCAGTGATATAAACAATAATTACAATAAAAAGAAGACACTCTTCAAAGACACACACTTGATCTTACTTAACAGCTTCAATAAAGTAGACACACACTCATGCTTAAAAGCTTTAAGTGAAAAATTACAACTCAAAAATTAAATCAATCCAATCATCTATGGATGAATTGAATGACTTAAAATTCACACGACCACACAAGACTAACACCCTTATTCTCTCTCAATATTTTGTTTGTTATTTCTTGTGTATCAAATCAGGTTTTCCATGTCCTTTTTATAGAAGCATTTGGTTGGGCTTGGACATCATAAAACCCTAAAACTATTTTCCATTTAAATCTTCTCATGACAGTTGATTAGATCTCTTTGGAAAATAAGTTAATCATGTTGTAATTACTGATTGATAGCATGTTCAATTAACTCATCAGTCATACACAAATTGCCATTAAAAACACAATCACATAATACATAACATTCAGACTGAATGTTCTGTATACAGATGTCATGACATCAGGTCTGACATCCTGGAACAATCCTGCATAATTCCATTTTAAATATCCAGCAGGTACATGATATCTTATGTTAAGACATCACATGTGACATCTTGTGAACACTTTAGGTTTTACCAAAATTTCTTCCAACACAAGAACCAACAAACTCCCCCTTTGGCAAATTTTGGCTAAAACATATATCAGTCCATTTGTTCACAAGAAAAAAACACATCAGCAAATAAACAGCATAACAGCAGTTTAAGCAGCAGCAGAAGCAAACATAATTACTAGCTATAATAGCAACTAGTAATACACAGATTAAACACATGGGTGCTTCTTCTCCCCCTAAGTTTGTTCAACACAAACATCTCTTTCAACAACAACAACACCTGTAACATTCAGAGTCACACTCTGACATCTCCTTCAACATCTGTAACATTCAGAATCACATTCTGACATCTCCTTCAACATTTTTAACATTCAGAATCACATTCTGACATCTCCTTAAACATCTGTAACATTCAGAATCACATTTTGACATCTCCTTCAACATCTGTAACAACACAAAACATTATTTTGTTCAACATCAGTTGTCCCCTGTCAAGCTGTTACCACGAAATATTCCTAAGGCAGGATGAAAGCACAAGTAATGAAAGAGTCTTATGAATGTGGGGATCATACCCTACCAAAAGATAAAGAGATGTTAGAAGCAAGCAAGAAAGAAAAAACAAACCAAAGGACGAAGCCGACAGGGAAAGTTGGCTCCGTCGACAGGCCATTATGTCGACCAACGTAAGGTTTGGGACTTAAAGAATTATAGTCAAATGTGCAGAAGACAGCTTCGCCCTAATGCCTAGGCGGGAGAAATTTGAAATTCAAAATAAAATAGCAGTTCCAAAAGGAATAAAAGCGCCATAATGTGGAGCAGTTAGCAAGACATGGGTGCGGCGGTTATGCAGATCGTGTGACATAACATCTGCTAGTTTCTAGGAGTTAGCTTATGAGTAGTTTCCTCTAGTTTAGTATAAATAGGAGTATCCCACAAGGGGCTCGAGGTGTTCACTCTGTACTACGAAATCACTTGTAAGAAAACTTCCCATTCCCAGCGCGAGGAAGCAAGAGTTTTTCTTTAGAGTGTTATGTACGTGAATCACCATATTTATTTTAATGCAACTTCCCTACTTTTCAATTGTTCCCGTCGAACATTTTATCTTAATTTCTTTTACTTTTGAGTTATCATTTTACATTGTCGTTTACGCTGTCGACACTGATTCTATTACGATAATAGAGTTCACGAAAAGTGTGTTTGTCGTATACCTCTTTTGAATGTTGTAGCGTTGTTGGTCACGAGTCACCTACAGGCGATAACATTGTCTAAAACCGTTCGTGTGGAAAAACCATACGCTTGTTCGACACTTTGTTAGGAGCCGTTCCTCACAAAGTCATTCCGTCGAAGTTTGGACAAATCTCACTTGCAGTAGCACATGTCCTAGGGAGGACCAGCAGTTGTTTACCAATTTCCACAGTAAACAAAATGGCACACCCAGTGGGACGGTGCTAGAGCATTTGCAAAATTGCATGAAACTTATAAGTGGCAAGCTATATAGTAAGCCACGAAGTAGTGCGAAAATGTCAGAAACTAACACTGATGAAGTTCCACGAGGAACTTTACCCAATACGAAAACAGTAGTTTCATAGGTTGTCACTTTGCCGCCGATGACAAGTGCAACCCTAACTATGTCGACTACGGGTGCGGTTGGAACATCAATTCCTTAGCCTCCACCGGGGGGTTCAGGATCAATGATAACGACGTTCAGACCTTATGTGCCTCGCTTTGGCACCACATATCCGCTATATGGGATGCCGTATTCCTTAATGCCAAGATATCAGTCGACATCCAGTGCAACACTGTTTTCAGATACAAATCCTCCCTTGCAAGGATCAGCATAAGGGGGCAACATAAGGAACGCTACTCAGAACAGAACCATGCTGATGTCGAACACTTCAGTAGCGGTGTTGAGACAGCAAATGGACGATTGTAACCATGAATTGGTTAACATGTTGACCAACCAGATGGGCACAGTCTTCAATCCACTAATACAAGAATCTGCTGAAACAAACAGACAGGTGGCGAACTATAAGACCCCAATTTTGGCCCTAAGATCCCTCATGGCATCATAACATTGCATTTGCAAAGCCTCAAGGATCATTGAGCATCTTGGTTATCTTTGCCTTTGGGTAGGACTTCTTGTGAGTGGTTTGAGATCACCCAGCATGCTTGAATTGTATATTATTGCTTTTCTTATTTTATGTACTAACCAAAAGCACAAAAATATATCGCTAACATCTTTTGTTTGTAGCTTGAGCAATCACAGGGTCAAGAGCTTCAAGGAGATCCTTTGTGCAAAGATGTGGTCAAAAGAAGATGAAAGCAAGCATGGTAATGGTTCCCAAAGCTCTCATCCATCAAATATGCCTCCCCAGTATTTCAACTCATCATTTTGATCAAAGCAAATCAAAGGGTTTGAGTTTTGTTCCTCAAGGAAACCCTAATTCATCTGATCACCTACAATGCCTTACTAGTGAAGCAACCTCAGCCCATGGTCAAATAAAATCAAGGGAAGTTCTTTAATTCATCATTTCATGCATATTTGAACTTATTTGAGTACCCTCAATCATCAATTCATCAAGATATGAGTTGTGGACTTGAGAAGTTGATCAGTCAATTCATCTAACTATTTCGAAGTGCACTGAGACCTAACTTTTTATGTGTTAGTAAAATGGAGATGATCCCAAAATAAAAAATGTTCTTAATGACAATATGAACAACTTTCATGTTCATCAAAAATTTATTTGAAGCTTGGAAGGTCATCTCCCATTCCAAGACATTATAGGTCATTTTGACTGAAACCCTAATTTTCGGTCAACTTCCCAAGAACATAACTCATTCATTTTTCATGATTTTGAGGTGGGATAAAATGCATTGGAAAGATTATTGTGTCTAATCCAAATGTTATGTTGAACAAAATTTCAAAATCTCAAAGTAAATACATGTGATAATGCAAAACATTATAGGTCACTTTGGACCAAATGCATTGAAAGGCAAAAAAGTCCAACTTCAAGTGCCCATAACTTCTTCATAAAAAATCCAAATGATGCAAAATTTTATTCCATTTTGATTTCCTTGAAGATATCTACAAATTTTATGTTGAAGGTTTTTCCATTTGAAGCTTTCATAATCAAAACAGAGGGGCTTGAAGTTGTTTCAATTTGACAAAATTCTCAAAGGCATGTTTTGCACTATGAACTTCATGGCTTGTTTTCATAAATTTCCACACTTAAAATGAGTTTTGGTCCAACATAACATTTTTTCCTTATGTAAAGACCTTTCCAACCATTACCCATATGCTTATGTTTGGATTTTCTAAGTGGCACTTTCGAAGAGGTGAAGTTTTAAGCTCAATTATGCATTTCATGGTAAAACTTCATATGCAAGCAATTGGAGTGAAAACCACACGTCCAAACCTTCTCCAAATCATTTCAGCATCCATTTGCATTGGCTTTTGGGCCCTCCATGCGCCTGTACAGGCCCATGCATGGAGGCCTTCAATTTGCATGCACACGAAATTCACCTTGCTTTGCATCAGCTCCATCTATAAATAGACATGCTTGCCCACTTCCAAAAACACCCTGAATCAATCTGAAATGCTGCAGAAATCAAAACCTAGCCATACCTAAAGGAACTAGTTCACATTTTCTTCAATTTTTCAGATCTAAAATTCAGCTGAATTTGGTTGAATCTTTAGATCTAAAGTTCCTAGACCTTCATCATATGATCCATTGAACTTCTGTTTTGACAAAAGAACCAAGGAAAGGAGCTCAGATCTTCACAATTCAAAGGTTTACTTCAACTGGTTTTTTCTTCGAAACTCCTTATTCCTTGACCTATTGAACTAGATATTGTGTTGTCTGAAGTCCTCTCTATAGAGGCATCATTGTTGTGCGTTTAATTTTTGAAATCAAGTAAGTTCATGATGAACACCATCATACTTCCATCTCTGATTTCTCACTTTATAGGAATCTAGAGTGGAAGTGAGTGGTACAGGAGTGATATACATCACTTCCTCTTTCGAACGGTACCTAGATCGCCCGTTTTGGTGAACATTTGCATTTCTGCAATTTTTGAGTCTCACCAGAGCTCACCGGAGAAGACGGTGGCGCTGGCCACCGTCTCTTTGCCAGATCAATTATGAGCCCTTGGATCTGATCTCCAGTTTATATCCCAGCCTTTGGATCTTATGACTTTTAATAATGCCTTGTGTGACGCGTTTGACTGGAGACCACCATGAGCGCGCACATGTGGAGCGTTTGATCAGCCACGTCAATTAATGAGGCTTGATCAGACGCTCCTGGTTTTTTCTCTTTTTCTAATTTCTGTTTTTATTTCTTTTATTTCATTTAATTTCAAAAATTCATAACTTCTTTATTTTTAATCCAAAAATATGGGACCAATTGCATTCTTCTCCATTTAAATTTTAGTTTCTAAAAATGATTTTTAATATTTTTTATTTTGTCATAGGATATTTTTTGTGAATTTTCTCTTTTCTGGTCATTTTTAATTCATTTTAAATAGTTTTCAATATTCAAAAAATGCAAAAATATTTCCTAACCTATTTGAATGATGATGGATCTATGAAAAATATTCTCATCAATTTATTAATTGATTTGAGATTTATTTGAGATTTTAGTTCATTTAGGGTATTTTTATTCAGTTTTTAATTGATTAAAAATAGTTTCTGACTTTAAAGAATGCTGAAATTTTTTGTCAAACTTTGTTTGACCTTGTTGAACATGGGATAAATCACTTGGACCTTTCAAGGTTGATTTGAAGTGATTTTGAAGTTTGACCTTTTTTTATTATTTTACTTCAAGTTTATTTTAAATATTAAAAAATGCCAAAAATATTTTGTTCATTTCTTGACTTCCAATCTTCATCTCACTTCTGTTTTTGATTGTTTGGCCATGATCCTCAATGTCATTGGTCAACACTTGTTGATTGGTACATTTTATTTCATTTAATGCACTTTATTCTTTCCTTTTCCATTTTCCATTATTCATCTTCTTCTTCTTCTTCTTTCTCCTTTTTGATCAATGAGTTGAAGGTTGATAAGTTAGCATTGATTAGGGAGGTTTAATCTTCCTTGATTCAAATCTAATTCATCTTGATCAAATGATCAAGTGAATGGCTTTGCATTAGGGATAGGTTGCTTCCTAAATCATGCAAAAGGCTTAAACCAATACAAGATCAATTCTCTTTTTCTTTTGGCATGGCAAGTTGTTGGAATTTGGTTCACTAATCAAGACTTCTAACTTGTGTTGTTGCCTACATTATTATTGACCGACCTCAGATAGTTGTGACTTCTACATAAGTCCAATTACGATTGCTTAACATAGCGCTAAATTTGCCTTATGGCATACTAACTACTAACACTAACTATTAACCATTAACATTTACTTTTTTGCTCTTTACATTTATGCAATTTACTATTCTTGTACATATTATCCATTTGCTTCTTCCCTTTGCTCATTTGAGCACATGTTTATGTTAATGTCATTTGCCTTTTGCTCACTTGAGCTTATAATTGTGTATATATCTTTTGTGCTTGTGTTTGTCTGTTTGTTGTGAACCAAATGCAAAGAATTGGACAAAATGGACTTAGACTTTAGGACCTTTACCCAAGCTAATGGAGTTTGAAGAGCAACTAGGCCTCATGCCTTTAGAGTGCTTAAATGTCAAAGAGCAACTAGGCCTCATGCCTTTAGAATGCTTAAAGCTTGAAGATGAACATTGAAAGGACCATATTCTAAACTCCCTCTTGTCCATTCTTTGATTGTTAATAGAACCTTTTAACACTTGCTTTCAAAATTAGAAACCTAAGCCTTATGCTTTTGATTTTCAAACTTTCTTTTCATAACACTCATTTTGAATTGAACTTCTAAGTCAACTTTGACCATTTTGTAAATACTTTTCATTGGCAAATATAACCCATTCAAATGTCTTTTTGTGGTGTCAATGGCCACTCTCTTAATCAAAAACTTTTTCATAACCTTTAGCTATTAGGTTTGAGTTATCCTTGAGGTAGATGTAATACTCACCTATATCCTTAGTGATGGACAATGAGTCTTCCATGCTTATTATAGGGTTAACCCCTCACTAGCACGTTGAAGCTATCCTCACATGGTGGATTTGTGGTTTTTAGGTTGAGTTTTCTCCCTTGGATAACAAAAGACTTTTAGGCTTTTGGACCAATCAATTCACCAACTCATTTTGAGATTTTTACCCCGAACTACGAAGTTTTGATCCTAATCTTTTTTAAGATGGTACGTAGGCAATGGGTTCATCCATCCAAACACAAAATGTAAATAACTTGTACATTCTCTTCTCATCTCTTCAATCATGTTTGCACAAATAATTTTTCACAAAATACCAACCTTACAACAAATGTGAAAAGGGCTCCCTAGGAGTACCTAGGATGTTTTGGGTGCTTAAAACCTTCCCATTGCATAATCAACCCCCTTACCCAGATCTCTAACATTTTTACTAGTTTTTGATTCGATAAAACTTTTAGGTTTTTGTTCGCTTTCTAATCATTCCTTTGGATAAATAGAAGTGCGATGGCGACTCGACTTGTATGGTTTACCTTAGATTTAGTCAATATCTCTAATGGTAACGAATACCCCGCTACACAAACCAATTGACACGTTTATGCAATTTTCTGGGGGCACCGGCCCGACAGATGACGCCAATGATTAGACCGACTGTTCCTGTGCAGATAGAGATAGGGGCAGTGGAGGAGGAGACAATCCACGAAGTACAAATCATTAGACCCCTTCAACATCAAGGCATCGAATCAGGAGTTGCGGGACGTAACCAGATGGTAATGGTTAACCGACACTAGGATGTTGGTCAAATCGTCGACCAACATCGACAAGAAGACTTGGCGGTGGAAAATAATTTGACAACTATTGTCGAAAGGATTATGGCTAGAAATTGCATGGGTGCTACATTACAAAGGCCATTATACGCTTCCCCGTTAGCTGAATTTATTCTCCTTGCCGAGGCGCCTAGGGGGATGAAAGTGCCTAAGTACACTAAATTTTGGGGAGAGTCTGGTGAATCGACAATAGAGCACGTCGCCAGATACTTAACAGATTCAGGGGATCTAGCTCATAATGAATGTTTAAGAGTAAAAAACTTCCCCTCCTCTCTGACCAAGGCTTCCTTCACATGGTTTACTTCGTTGGCCCCAGGTTCAATCGACTCATGGGCCAAATTAGAAAGGAAGTTCCATGAACAGTTTTACGAAGGACACTCCAAAGTTAGTTTGGCAGAATTGTCTAGTTTTAAGAGAAGGTTTGCTGAAAGTATAGATGATTATCTGAATCGTTTCATGTCCTTAAAAGCTAGATGCTTTACGCAAGTGCCAGAACATGAACTAGTTCAAATGGCCGCAGGAGGTTTAGATTATTCCATTAGGAAGAAGATAGATCCAACTTTTGTGAAAAGTATGTCACAACTGGCTGACAGAGTCCGACACCTAGAACGATTAAGGCTAGAAAAAGTTAGGCATAATAAGTCTAAGAAAGAAAAGGTAGCGTTTTTCGAATACGATGCGGCAAACCCAATACGTAAGGCCGATTATGCTTCATCGACCGAATTAGAAATCGGCGTGGCTGAACTAAAGCCAGGGTCCGCCTATGAGTGTCGGTCATTGCTGCCTGCGCAAGGAAAGAATCCTGTCGAAAACAACCCAAAATTCCCTTCGAAAACTTATACTTTCGACGTGTCGAAGTGTGAGGAATTTTTTTACTTATTAGTCAAAGATGGGCAGATGGTGGTGCCTCCTGGTACTAAAATACCACCGTTGGAACAAAGACAGAAAAAAGGGTTTTGTAAATATCATAACTATCTTGGTCATAACACCTCTAATTGTTACCTTTTTAGGGACTTGGATCAGAAAGCGATTCAAGAAGGCAGGCTGAAATTTGTTGGCCGCAGAATGAAGATCGACGCTGATCCTCTTCACCAGGAGAAAGCCCTGTTCGTGGAGCCAGTCGAGATCAACATGGTCGAGATCAGCGAATATGATGAGGCCAACATGCTGGAACAAACTGGGGAAAGCCCAGATGTCGATATAGCTGAAGTTTACCCAAGGGCTGATGAAGACTTGGTGGATTTTCTGTATCGCTGCAAAAACAAGGGTTCACAGGTGTGCCTGTGCCCCAGGTGTGGTGCTGTCACCGACAAAATAGCAGCAGAGACTTTCCAGAAGCTACAACTGGGTAAGAGCAAAAGGAATGTGCCAACCAGGGGTTACTAGAATAGAAGAGGCTCAAAAAGGGCTGTGGGAAATAACCCATCAAGGCCTAAAAGCTTCGTGTTGTCGGCAAGTGCTCCTAGGGGTACTTGGATCAAGCCTCAGGAAAGGCAAGACATCCCACAAGGGGTTGCTGCTGATGCTAGAGGAGGTCTTGTGGTCAACTACATGCGTGATTTTAAGTCTGAAAAGAGGACTCATATCTCTGAAAACTATTTGGGAAAGAACCCCATGTCGAGGACTCAATGGAGACGTTTTCAGAGGCGTAAACAGGCCGAAAGAGACGCTGCAAGAGGCATGCCAAGCGAGGAGAATACTGGGAAGAAAATTTTCGTGAAAGTCGACACAGCGGCGAAGGAACGGATAAGAGAGTACGTCCGTCGACTAGCTAAAAAAATTTCTGATGAAGTGACTGATGACTTCAATTCAGAATCTGAAGCAAGCCTTGACATCCTGGTTAACATGGTGTCAATCCTACCACAAGAATACAAGTGTGTGACTAAATTCGAAGGGTTGGTGGACAATGCTGACGCTGAAGAAATGGATTTGCAACAACCAAGATGTTATTTTGTGCTGAACGATGGTGTTGCTGAAAGCCAAGAGGCAGTGTTCGAAAGACCAACGATGAACATGAAAAACTATTTGAAACCACTGCTGATCAGGGCAAAAGTGGAAGGCGTAACCGTCAACAAAATTTTGGTCGATTATGGTGCCACGATCAATATCATGCCACACCATATTCTGAGGAAGATTGGCAAGTATGATACCGACATTAGGTCTAATAACGTGGTCTTGTCGGACTATGGAGGAAAGACGAAAAGCACCATGGGAGTGATTATGGTGAATGTCACAGTAGGTTCAGTGACCAGACCGACATTATTCATGGTGATAGACGCTAGGCCAAGTTACAACTTGCTACTTGGCAGAGAATGGCTACATGGCGTTGGAGTTGTACCATCTTCAGCACACCAAAGGCTGGTGATTTGGAGAGAGGATGGGGTGGCCGAAAATATCGAGGCCGACCAAGGGTATTTTATGGCTGATGTGAATAATGTCGGCAAGAAGGAGTTCAAAAGAAAGCTGGCCAACATCTCTCCTTGCTTCCCAGCTGAGGATGTATATGCTAATCTAAGTGAAGCTTTCGTCTCTCTAACTCTACATGAGACTCACGGCTTCATTTGGGATGTGGAACGCCTAGATGATCCACCATACACAAGTATCCGGCTGACAGGCTGGAGGGACGTCAATGATGATGTCTGAGTTAGAAGCTCTAAGAAAGATTTTGGCATAGTTGCCGAGAACAAAATAAAGTCGGCTCTAGAGGCTGAAGAAAACATGGCTGCTGAAGCCTGTGTGTTGAATAAAGGGGGGCATATGGCTATTGGGCCAAAACCCCCAGACAAACCAACTTTGGCAAAAAGGAATGTCGACATGCAGCGTCTGGACTGCCTTTACGACAGTGAACCTTTAGGGTTCGAAAAAGACCCAAACGCACCAGAGAAAATCCGACCAAAAGACCCCTTAGAAGAAGTCGACCTTGGCAAAAATGGCGAGAAAAGGCCAACATATATAAGCGCCAACATCGACAACAAACTAAAGTTTGAGGTAATATCCATACTTAAAGAATTTAGAGATTGTTTTGCTTGGGATTATAATGAAATGTCTGGTTTAAGTAAAGATTTGGTTGAGTTAAAGCTGCCCATAAAAGCTGGAAGAAAGCCAGTGAAACAGACACCCAGGCGTTTCGCCCCAGAGATCATGGCAAAGATAAAAACAGAAGTAGAAAGACTCCTGAAAAGCAAGTTTATCCAAACTGCAAGGTATGTCGAATGGTTGGCCAATATTGTGCCAGTCATAACGAAAAATGGGTCTTTAAGAGTGTGCATTGATTTTAGAGATCTAAATGCTGCCACCCCAAAAGATGAATATGCCATACCCGTGGCTGAGATGCTGGTCGATTCGGCCGCTGGTTTTGAATATTTAAGCATGTTAGATGGTTATGCTGGATATAACCAAATTTTTATTGCAGAAGACGGCGTTTCGATGTCCAGGAGCCTTAGGGACATATGAGTGGGTTGTCATGCCATTCGGTCTAAAAAATGTCGGAGCAACATACCAGAGGGTAATAAACTCAATGTTCCATGACTTCATTGAAGATTTCATGCAAGTCTATATTGATGACATTGTGATAAAATCCAATGGTCAGCATACTCACGTCGACCATCTCCGAAAAGCCTTCCTGAGGATGAGGAAATGTGGATTAAAAATGAATCCATTAAAATGCGCTTTTTGTGTGCAGGCAGGCGGATTCCTTGGTTTTGTGGTGCATAAAAAGGGTATTAAAGTAAACCAAAGCAAAACAAAAGCCATTATGGACGTCAAGCCTCCGTCGACCAAAAAGGAGCTGCAATCCTTTTTGGGAAAAATATTTTTTCTTAGAAGATTCATATCAAATCGAAGCGGCAAAACAAAAGCGTTTTCCCCACTACTTCGACTGAAGAACGAAGAGTTCAAATGGCAGGATGCACACCTAGAGGCTTTCGACAAAATCAAAGAGTATTTGACTAGGCCTCCAGTATTGGCCCCTCATGTTAGGGATAGGCCAATGAGACTGTATATTGCAGCCTCAGAATCGACTATAGGAAGTATGTTAGTCCAAGACGATGAAAAATGCGTCGAAAGACCTGTGTATTACCTTAGTTGAATGCTTAATGATCCTGAAACTAGGTATAGTGATATAGAAAAACTATGTCTATGCCTGTATTTCTCTTGTACGAAATTAAAGCAATATATCAAGCCTATTGATGTGTACGTATCTTCCCACTTTGATATTATTAAACACATGTTATCTAAACCAATTTTGCATAGTCGAATTGGAAAATGGGCTTTAGCGTTGACAGAATATTCCCTGACATACGTACCCTTGAAAGCGATGAAAGGGCAGGTAGTAGCAGACTTTCTTGTCGACCATTCAATGGTCGAAATGGCGCAGAATTACGTAGATTTAGCACCATGGAGGCTATACTTCGATGGGTCAAGACATAAGCTTGGATCTGGGATAGGAGGAGTCATAATTTCTCCAGATGGAATTCCAGCAGAGTTCAAATACAAAATCAAAGGGATATGCACCAATAATGAAGCAGAGTATGAGTCATTGATCACCGGAATTATGGGAGATTTGGAGTTAGTTATTAAACAAGTATCAAAAGAGTATAGGTGTGTTAAAGAAAATCTGATCATGTACTTCGTGGTTACCATCAGACTGCTCAAGAGGTTTGAGCAAGTCAATCTCCAACACATACCACGGCAAGAAAACCAAAGAGCAAACGATTTGGCGCAGGAGGCTTCAGGGTATAAAACGTCGAAAGACCAGGACGAAGAGATCCAAGTAAGAGAGAAAGTACGAGCAACAGTGTTGTCACCGTCAGATTTGGCAATCGTGAAGTTGGGGGCAGTAGATAAAAATCATTTTGAAATTCTGGCTGTCGACGATGCGAGAAGGAGTGATTGGCGTAAAACGCTAGTCGATTACTTACGTAATCCTGTGGGGTCGACAGATCGAAAGATAAAGTATAGGGCCCTTAGCAACGTCTTAGTAAATGATGAATTATTCAAAAAGACAGTCGAAGGAGTGTTATTAAAATGCCTGGGGGAAAGTGAGGCATATGTGGTTGTGTCGAGCATACATAGCGGGACGTGTGGGGCACATCAAGCAGGTTTGAAGATGAAGTGGCTCTTGATGCGTTCAGGAGTTTATTGGCCTTCAATGCTGAAAGATTGCATTGAATTTGCTAAAGGTTGTCAAGAATACCAATTGCATGGGGGCATACAGCATGTGCCTGCAAGCGAGCTACACACAATTGTGAAACCCTGGCCATTTCGAGGATGGGCTTTTAACGTTATAGGAGAAATAAAGCCAACCTCGTCGAAACAACAAAGGTATGTGTTAGTCGGTATCGACTATTTCACAAAATGGGTCGAAGCCGTAGCATTAACAAATATGGACCAAGAAGCTGTGATAGACTTTGTCTAGAGTTACATCATTTGTAGATTTGGCATCCGAGAAACTATCACAACCGACCAGGGGTCAGTTTTCACTCGTCGAAAAGTGCAAGAATTTGCAAAGGAAATGGGCATTAAGTTACTGACATCTACCCTCTATTACGCACAGGCGAATGGACAAGTCGAAGCGGCTAATAAGGTGATCATCAGCCTAATAAAGAAACACATAGGAAAGAAGCCAAGGAATTGTCATAAGACGTTAGACCTAGCTTTGTGGGTATGTCGAACGTCAGCAAAAGAAGCAACTGGAACAACCCCATTTCGAGTGGCTGTAGCGAGGTATTCGTTACCATTAGAGATATTGACTAAATCCAAGGTAAATCATACAAGTCGAGTCGCCACCGCACTTCTATTTATCCAAAGGAATGGTTAGAAAGAGAACAAAAACCTAAAAGTTTTATCGAATCAAAAACTAGTAAAAATGTCAGAGATTTGGGTAAGGGGGTTGGTTATGCAATGGGAAGGTGTTAGGCACCCAAAGCATCCTAGGTACTCCTAGGGAGCCCTTTTCACATTTGTTGCAAAGGTTGTTGTTTTTTTTTTGAAAATTTATTTGTGCAAACATGATTGAAGGGATGAGAAAAGCGTGTATGTTTATCTAATGTACTACTTACTAAAAGAAGGGTCAAAAGAAGATGACTCGCACGGATGTCGCATCCACTGCATACGTATCTCATCTGAATCTGAGAATCAGAGTCTTCGTATCTCGGCTACCTATGGGTTAAAGAGGAGTGTGCTCGCTAAGACATCGCGTCTTATGCCTACGTATCTCATCTGGGATGAAAATCAGAGCAAAACGTAGTTCAACTAACTACGGGGTAAGGGTTGTGTTTTGGGGTGAACGACGTTACTACGCAATCTACCGGATGCTCAACCTTTGGAGACTTACTCGCCTGTAGTAGAAGGAGATAATGTGTTCTTAGGAGAAGAAAAATCAATGAGTTTGGGGTGTTTAGGGATGCTCATGCAAAAAGGCAGTCCTAGATGAAGGAACCACGCTACCTTAAATGACATGCCACGAGAGGCTATACGAAACCTAAGAAATCGGTAACATGCGGGAAAAGTAAAGGGAACGAGAGATCTACCGTACAGATAAAGATCCGAAGTAACAACAATTAGATAAATAAGAAACCCAAAGACTCTTCCAAGCTAAACACCATCAAAGAAAGCGAGTCAGTACAGGTAATCGAAATAGACCTCCAGGTGGTACCCCACAAATAAAGTGGAACACCAAGCAAGCTATCCCTGCAAGAGTATGTGAGCCCTCACAAAAAAAACTCAACAAACAGGTTAGAGAAACAAGATAGGGTAATCAAGAGTTGCCCCCAAATCAAAATGTAACCACATGAACCATGCCATTAAAATTCACAAAAAGCTCACAAAAAGCAACCAAGGGTAGGAGGCCTAAACCTCTTGTCAAACACATGCATCAAAAGGGTATCAAATTCACCCATAATACCTCATACATTCAGAGCATTCAAACTAAAAGCATAAAGTAATGGGAATAAGGCAAACCTGACTGGGGAGATCGAATGAAATTGAATTGCCCAGTTGGGTTTGCAAAGCACTCTTAGGGTTTATATGAGAGGGAATTGGTTCTTTGCAGATGAGTTCCCTTCAGTCTCTGGAGGTTGCTCTGAACTCTGTTAGCTCTTCTCTCACTATCTTTTTCCTGCCAGGGTAATAGGAATAGAATTGCCTTTTGTTTCATTGAAACTCTGAATTTATAACCTGATTTTTGTGGACCTGTGGGCTCAAATGAGAGAGGCCCAAGTCCAAAAAATTTCTGTTATATTTTATTTATTTATTTATTTATTTATTTATTTTTGTTTTTCGTTTTTCGTTTTTTTTAAACACGTGGGCTTCGCCTAGCGAGTATGACAGTTCATGAAATTCCTCTGAGCGTAGGTGATTCTGGTGGCTTTTCTTGGGACTCGCTAGGCGACCCATTCTGCTCGCCTAGCGAGCATGACAGCTCATGAACAAACTTTTGCTCCTTCAAGATTAACGTTTTGACTGACGGATAGACCCCATTTCAACCTGTTGGAAGTATCTCAAGCCATTCCCTTGTGTTGACTGATCATCTAAATAGAACCCACAAAGTGTCTTGGATGATACTCAAGCTTCAAACAAAAGATGTTAGTGATACATTTTTGTGCTTTTGGTTAGTAAACAAAAGTAAGAGAAACAATGATGTATAATTCAAGCATGCTTGGTGATCTCAAACCAATCACAAGGAGTCCCACCTAAAGGCAAAGGGAACCAAGATGCTAAAGATCCTTGAGGCAATGCAAAATGAAATGTTATGATGCCATGAGGGATCTTAGGGTCAAAATTGGGGTCTTACAGATGCCCCTATTTAAGGTCATTCTAGCCGGAGAAGTGAAGGTTAAAATCTTCGTCTCGACGGGGTAGAATGGGCTTAAATAATAACACAGAGACGAATTTTGGTCCCTAAGAGACCTCATGATGCAAATGTAGGTATGAAAAATGGTAGCATTCTGTGGAGATATGTGTCCACAAAATCAAAGAAATCAGAAGCCACTGATAATCCATATGAGCAATTCATTCCATGGGACCAAGACCCTGGGGACTCTCCTGAGGATAGAAAAGGGATAAAAATACGCGAGCAGGTCACGACTCAAAGCATGGGGAACAGAATTCCAAAGGGAAAAGATCCAATGGAAAGACTCAAGCTGACTCGAAGATGCATGTATTGGGGAATATACCAATACAGCAAAAAACTATCCACAGCGGATACTTCGGATAAAATCCGGATGAAAACAATCCACTAAGGGACTTCGTTGGGGATGTCCACAAGGACACTCTTGGGGAGGCAACGGGACGAGGTATTACCGGTTACTGGGTAATAAGCTCAAGGAGACATGTGATCTGAACGCCAGGTATGAGGGTGAGAGATACAACATGCTCAGAAAGAGGTGAATATCCAAGACCGGTATAAGGGTGAGAGATATCAAAACTTAAAAACGTCTGAGGAAAACCTAAAAGGTATACTTCAACTCAGGGATTCTGACTCCACAGGGGACAAAAAGTCATAATATGGAGCAGAGAGGAAGCCAAGTTCACCGGGGAGTATCCAATCTGCTGGGGATCAGAGATACCAGGAAGCTAAGAACTCTGCAAGGGATGAATCATCAATCATTCCAGCTGGGGACGAGAGTTATCACAGACAAGGTCCACCACACCAACAACTCTACTGGGGAATCTATCCGAGGAGATAAAGGATTTATCGGGATCAACCACCAAATACCGCTCTTGCCCAAAGAGATCCAAGCTGCTGAAGGGAAGAGAGGTGACTCTCAACAAGCAATCCACTTGGTAGGATAAACCACAAGGGGTTCCGGAGGGAGGAGATACAGTCATGCCCGGAATATGGACAAAAATCTTACCCTGTTGGGGATCGTACCACCCTTGGGAGAGCACTGAGGATCTCCTAAGTATCCTTTCGTCATTGTGAATGTTCACTTTGTTTAAAAACAAATTATAAAAAATTTGATCGTTTAAAACAATGATATTTTCTTAATCAAAACATGCAAAACATTTGTTGAATAGAAACAGATAAGAGTGTCAATAATTGGATAAAAGGCTCAAATTTATTTGATAGAATGGTAGTCTGCGAATGGCAAGACTCCATAGATCTTTACAAATATCAAATTGGTGATATATATTGGAAAAGGGCTACATTGAACATAATGACCATTTCTCCACCAATTCTGAATCCGATGTATTTGAAGCTTTGGCTGATAATGAGCAAGGATTTCTGACGGATGACAGTTGTAGAACAAAATCTTGTCAGGATGCAGTTACTTGCCAAATCCCTAATTTTTGCCTAGATTGCCCTAGGATGAGGTACTCAATCTATCGGGATACCTATATTGATTTTTCATGTCTCTAACTTTTGCCTGGACCGCCCTTTCGGGTTTTCAATCCACCGAGATGCTCATTTTTGCCTAAGCCGCCCTTTCGGGTTTTCAACTTAGCGAGCTATTCTGTTTTTATTTTTAGGCGAAGTATTTCTTGATTGCATCTGAATTCACAGGATGAGTGAAATCCTCCCCATCCATAGTTGTAAGTATCAAAGCACCGCTTGAAAAGGCTCTCTTAACAACATATGGATCTTCATAGTTTGGAGTCCACTTGCCCTTGGAATCGAGCGCGAAAGACAAGACTTTCTTGAGCACAAGGTCACCTTCTCGGAACACACGAGGCTTGACCTTCTTATCAAAAGCTTTCTTCATCCTCTGCTGATATAACTGACCGTGGCACATGGCAGTCAATCTCTTTTCTTCTATCAAGTTCAGCTGGTCATAACGACTCTGAACCCATTCAGCATCAGTCAACTTTGCCTCCATCAAGACTCTCATTGATGGGATCTCCACCTCTACAGGGAGTACAGCCTCCGATCTTGACTTAGCGGTCATATCGTCAACATACGCCTCAATCTCCTTGTGCATCATGTCATGGAACAAGGTAGTCATAGCTCGTTGATACGTGGCTCCGGCGTTCTTCAAACCGAAGGGCATCACTCGATAACAGAATGTTCCCCAAGGTGTGATGAATGTTATCTTCTCCATATCCTCGGGTGCCATTTTAATCTAATTATATCCGGAAAATCCATCCATAAACGAGAAGACTTTGAATTTAGATGTATTATCTACCAACATATCAATATGTGGTAGAGGGAAATCATCTTTCGGACTAGCTTTATTCAAGTCTCTATAGTCCACACACATCCGGACTTTTCCATCTTTCTTAGGCACGGGCACAATATTGGCCACCCATTGAGGATATATAGAAGTCACTAGAAACCCCACATAAATTTTCTTCTGAACTTCTTCCTTGATCTTCACTGCCATATCAGGATGAGTTCTTCTAAGTTTCTTCTTCACTGGAACGCAATCAGACTTTAAAGGTAGGAAATGTTGCACAATATCAGTATCTAGACCAGGCATGTCTTCATATGACCAGGCAAAGACATCAACGTATTCTCGTAGCAACTTAATCAACCCCTTCTTAACAGATTCTTCCAGAAGTGCCCCAATCTTTATCTCTCGCACACAATCTTCAGACCCCAAGTTGATTGTTTCTAGATTCTCAAGATGCGGTTGAATGATCTTCTCTTCATGCTCAAGTAGCCGGGTGATCTCATCAGGAATCTCTTCAACCTCATCTTCCTCTGCCTCAAATACAGGGAATTCAAAATTGGGAGATGGTGTTGGGTCATTATGTTCAATGGGTTTAGAAATCAACCTGCATAATGATTTTGGATATGAAAAGATTTAGAATTCAAACAAGGCAAATCATTATGCAGACGAAAAGATTGATTTTATTCTTAATTTTAGGGTTTTATGTGATCACCAATTTCATGCAAAAGCAAAAAGGGAAAATAAATGGAAAAACAAACATTTAACATGAATTTATTGAATGAAAATATCATTGTACTTATGTGCCAACAATGTCATCACTCCTCCTTTTGGCATGGGAGAAGGGTTTTTAAACAAAGTGATTATTACGTTGACTTATGGATAACTGTTGGAATATCCACAGCGACCCAATTGTTGCAGACCCCACCAGGGATGATGAAGTTGCCAGAATCCTTTGTATCTTCTTCCAAGACAGTCGCAACTTCCTCATTTTGACCATTGTGGATGAAACCTCCACTCTTGAATAACCCTTGCTTGTTGAAAGTACCAGAAGAAAAACCTATGTCAGCCCGATACTCGTTGTCTTCTAACTCAATCATTTTTCCTAAACCAGTGGTTGCACCATGCTCAATGGCCAACTTTGTATCTTTGTAGGAAGCAAATGAAGGAGTTCTCTTCTCAATAGGCTCAACAATAGATAAAGCTTGGAAAGGAGTTCCAACTTCAACCTCAGCATCTATATAAGAGAAGGAAGACAAATGGCTAACCAGGAGAGCCCTTTCTCCCCCTACCACCACCAGCTTCTTGTTTTTCACGAATTTCAATTTCTGGTGTAGGGTAAACGTCACGGCGCCTGCCTCGTGAATCCATGGTCTTGAAATATTGGCTTTAGTGTAGTACCGGGGAGTCAGCTTGTCTTCAAAATAAATGAAGGACACAGAGTTAGACCACAGGGCAAGGGACCGGGAACAAAATTTGCTTATGCATATGATGCATGCAATGCTTGTGCATATGATTTGTTGTTTTTTTCAAAGGAACTTTAGAGTTTTATTTGCAAATTCTGGAAATATTAAGCATTTTATCACATATGGAAATATCTCATCAAATAATATCAGGGAAAAGAAGTGCAGCATCGTCGATCATATACAAGAGAAAAGGAAAATAATCATCCTATGGATCCCTAGAAACAATCATCCAAAGCTCGGGACACAGGAAGATAAGATGCGCGAAGCCTCTTCACCTCCCTCTCGTAGGCTGCCTCCATATCGGCCTTCTCTTTGGCGAGTCGATCATACCTCCTCTTCCAGAACTTAGAAGACTGAGGAAGTAGAGAAGTCCATACATCATCAGGGTCATCAATAACCTGATGCTCAAGAAACTCAATCAACGCATCCTTCTCCTTAATCTGCTGAAGCAACTCTTCACGTTTACGGATCCAGGCACGTGAACGGTCTTCGTCTCTCAACTCCTCTACTCCTTGATTAGGGAGGGTTGAAGGCCCAGCCATAATCATAGGTGTAGGTCTCGGATACTCGTAAGGCATGAGATACTCAGACGCCCTCTTCCTAACCCAAACAGTGTAAGGCTCCAAAGCGATGCAATTCTTAGGACCTAACTCTTTCCTTCCTTTCCTATGAATCTTGCGCCAAGCGTGGACCATCCTAGCTTTCAAGCCTTGGGGATCTTTACCATCCTGAAAGAATACACCCTCTAACAGAATGTTATTGGGGTTATCCTTTAAGGGGAACCCAAGCTGCCGACGTGCCAAAACAGGATTGTAGTTAATCCCACCCCATGTACCAAGAAGAGGTACATTGGAGAATTCGCCACAAGAGTCAATAATCCGCACACCATCATACACATGGTTATACCAAGAGATATCATCATTAGTGAGAGACATAAGTCTCGTGGACCACCGTAGACATTCCTTATTCTCCTTGAAAGCGACCGTCTGAGGTAAGTGAGAAATAAACCACTTATACAACAGAGGCAAACAACACACAATGGCGCCACCACCCTTTGCATTCCTCATATGCAAAGAGAAGTAGGTATCGCCCAACAGAGTCGGAACGGGATTAAGAGTAGAGAAGATCCTAATAGCGTTCACATCCACAAACTTGTCGATGTTGGGGAACAATACCAATCCATAGATGAGAAGTACAAATATGGCCTTAAAGGCGTCCTCACTCATGGACTTCCCATACATAGTAGCTTGAGCAATGAGGAACTCAGAAGGGAGACCTTGAATTCCACATTTGGTAGTCATATGAGCACCAACCAGAGATTCATCTATGTGTAACATGTCTGCTATCTCTTGAGAAGTAGGGACCCTTTCCAAGCCACTGAACGGCAACTGATCCAGAACATGTATACCCACAAGATAAGCATACTCCTCAAGGGTAGGCAAAAGCTGGAAATCCGGAAACGTGAAGCAACGGTACAAGGGATCGTAAAACTGCACCAATACACTCACCAATCCTTCATCCACTTGAGTAGTCAGAAGAGGAAGAAGCTTCCCAAAACGAGCCTTGAAACCCAAAGGATCTAATACATAGGATGTCAGATTCCTTAACTCTTTCAAATCTGGTTGCCTGAAGCTGTACTTCTTTGTATTCCTTCTTTGTCTTTCCATGTCTGAAAATTTTGCAAATAGACCTCTTAAGTTCCTTGAAAATTTTCTCATTATTTTGATGATATGGATGCAAATGGGTGCATGAATGCATGAATGCAACAATCACACTCAAGGATCAAGCAAAGCACACCAAACAGAGGTCATGGGATGGGTCATGTTATCCTTAATATCAACCATCCATTTTGGTGGATTATGGTTTACACCTTATCAACACCCAAGTTCCATTGATATTAAAGATTCATGAATGGATCAACCATGAATCAAGGGTTTGTTGTAAGTCACGAGCATGGAGTTAGGTTAAGAACCACCCAAAAGGGAGTGTACTAGGGTTTAAACCTTCCAAACATGTTCTACAAGAGGTTCCCATAGTCATCATCCCATCTTTCGGATATTATTGGAGAAACGACTACTCGTATTCCGAAAATATTCTCAAGAGAGACTCTTATGAGTGTAGTATCGCGTAACAATCGTATCAAATCTTACACTTGAACGACTTTCGCACTACATCCTAAGAATAGGCCAAGATGGGCTTGGTAAACTAAGTTCCTTGGCTTCTAAGGTCTATATTGGAAAGAGTATTGTCTAACCACAACTTACTTGTGTGACATTATTGATCCCAACATAACCTCGACCAAGTGAATGGACTTGCAAGTCAACTTGCTAAGGAATAACTCCACACAAGTCGACAAGACTATGCCATTCTCCTATCCTAAGTGCACTCGAGTCCGGGTATAGAATTCATCTCACAAAGATCACCAAGCATACAAGGAATTAATATTCAAACAATTCAATCATTACATACAATATATTAATCCCAAATTGCACAAAAATATGTCACAATAAATAAATAAATATACAATACAATACAACAAATATGAAAACTAGGCAAAACCCACTAGGATTTTTCTTCCCCGGCAGAGTTGCCACTTTTCTGTAGCGGGGTATTCGTTACCATTAGAGATATTGACTAAATCCAAGGTAAATCATACAAGTCGAGTCGCCACCGCACTTCTATTTATCCAAAGGAATGGTTAGAAAGCGAACAAAAACCTAAAAGCTTTATCGAATCAAAAACTAGTAAAAATGTCAGAGATCTGGGTAAGGGGGTTGGTTATGCAATGGGAAGGTGTTAGGAACCCAAAGCATCCTAGGTACTCCTAGGGAGCACTTTTCACATTTGTTGCAAAGGTTGTTATTTTTTTTTGAAAACTTATTTGTACAAACATGATTGAAGGGATGAGAAAAGCGTGTATGTTTATCTAATGTACTACTTACTAAAAGAAGGGTCAAAAGAAGATGACTCGCACGGATGTCGCATCTACTGCATATGTATCTCATCTGAATCTGAGAATCAGAGTCTTCGTAGCTCGGCTACCTATGGGTTAAAGAGGAGTGTGCTCGCTAAGACATCACGTCTTATGCCTACGTATCTCATCTGGGATGAAAATCAGAGCAAAACGTAGTTCAACTAACTATGGGGTAAGGGTTGTGTTTTGGGGTGAACGACGTTACTACGCAATCTACCGGATGCTCGACCTTTGGAGACTTACTCACCTGTAGTAGAAGGAGATAACGTGTTCTTAGGAGAAGAAAAATCAATGAGTTTGGGGTGTTTAGGGATGCTCGTGCAAAAAGGCAGTCCTAGATGAAGGAACCACGCTACCTTAAATGACATGCCACAAGAGGCTATACGAAACCTAAGAAATCGGTAACATGCGGGAAAAGTAAAGGGATCGAGAGATCTGTCGTACGGATAAAGATCCGAAGTAACAAGAATTAGATAAATAAGAAACCCAAAGACTCTTCCAAGCTAAACACCATCAAAGAAAGCGAGTCAGTACAGGTAATCGAAATAGACCTCCAGGTGGTACCCCACAAATAAAGTGGAACACCAAACAAGCTATCCCTGCAAGAGTATGTGAGCCCTCACAAAAAAAAACTCAACAAACAGGTTAGAGAAACAAGATAGGGTAATCAAGAGTTGCCCCCAAATCAAAATGTAACCACATGAACCATGCCATTAAAATTCACAAAAAGCTCACAAAAAGCAACCAAGGGTAGGAGGCCTAAACCTCTTGTCAAACACATGCATCAAAAGGGTATCAAATTCACCCATAATACCTCATACATTCAGAGCATTCAAATTAAAAGCATAAAGTAATGGGAATAAGGCAAACCTGACTGGGGAGATCGAATGAAATTGAATTGCCCGGTTGGGTTTGCAAAGCACTCTTAGGGTTTATATGAGAGGGAATTGGTTCTTTGCAGATGAGTTCCCTTCAGTCTTTGGAGGTTGCTCTGAACTCTGTTAGCTCTTCTCTCACTATCTTTTTCCTACCAGGGTATTAGGAATAGAATTGCCTTTTGTTTCATTGAAACTCTGAATTTATAACCTGATTTTTATGGACCTATGGGCTCAAATGAGAGAGGCCCAAGGCTGAAAAAATTCTGTTATATTTTTTTTTTTTTTTTTTCGTTTTTTTTTTTTTTAAACACGTGGGCTTCGCCTAGCGAGCATGACAGTTCAAGAAATTCCTTTGAGCGTAGGTGATTCTTGTGGCTTTTCTTGGGACTCGCTAGGCGACCCATTATGCTCGCCTAGCGAGCATGACAACTCATGAACAAACTTTTGCTCCTTCAAGATTAACGTTTTGACTGACGAATAGACCCCATTTGAACCTGTTGGAAGTATCTCAAGTCATTCCCTTGTGTTGACTGATCATCTAAATAGAACCCACAAAGTGTCTTGGATGATACTCAAGCTTCAAACAAAAGATGTTAGTGACACATTTTTGTGCTTTTGGTTAGTAAACAAAAGTAAGAGAAACAATGATGTATAATTCAAGCATGCTTGGTGATCTCAAACCAATCACAAGGAGTCCCACCCAAAGGCAAAGGGAACCAAGATGCTAAAGATCCTTGAGGCAATGCAAAATCCAATGTTATGATGCCATGAGGGATCTTAGGGTCAAAATTGGGGTCTTACAGTGGCGTATGGGCATGACGCAGTACTGCCAGTAGAAATTCAGGTCCAGGCAGTCAGAATCCAAAGGCAGTATGAAATATTTTCTGAAGATTACTAGAGTATGATGACAGACGAATTAGTCGACGTAGATGAAGAAAGAATGCTAGCATTAGACTCTCTACAAAGACAGAAAGAGAAAGTCGCCCGAGCCTACAATAAAAGGGTGAAAGGGAAAGTATTTGCTGTCGGCGATCTGGTTTGGAGGGTAATCCTGCTTATGGACAGAAATGATAGAGTTTTGGGTAAGTGGACCCCAAATTGGGAGGGACCGTTTAAGGTTTTGCAAGCCTTTTCTAATAACGCCTATGAGGTCGAAGAGTTGGCACCAGACAGGCGAATTTTAAGAGTAAATGGAAAGTACTTGAATAAATACAGGTCTCTCCTTCAAGAGGTAAAAATTTTGGCAGACTAAAATAAATGTCGAAAAAATAAAGTTGGAGATAATTATGTTAGATACCAGCTGCAAAGGCACAGAAAATAAGTAGACAGTGCTAAAGGCAAGAAAGATAACATTAATGTGGCAAGAAGCCATTGTTTAAACATTACAAAAAAATTTGTACAATCAATAAAATTGGTGAAATCTGGCCGAACTTGGATTGGAAAGATTTGAGTTCGAAATTGTAGTGCAAAGACGCAGGCTCCAGGGTGTCCGCATAGGCTTTAAGCTCCTTAAGCTTCCCTTCGACGGCCATAAGTTCTTCACCGACCGCTAAGGTATCACGGGTAGTTTGTTCCACAGTGGCCTGAGCAGGTTGTAGCACTTCGTCGACAAAACGGGACTCCTCTTTAACAATTGAGTCCAACTCATTTTCCAAGGTGGCAATTTGACGTCGAAGGGCATCGATTTATTGACGTAGCTCAGTGGCCCTTGCTTGTTTGGAAGTCAATTCCTTCTGCCGATCCTCCATAGCCCTCAACATACTGGTAACTTCCGTGTCGGCATGCATCACCAACTCCCATTTCTCCTTCACAGAGGCCTCAGTATCAGCAATTTGGCGCTCATTGTCCCGAACTCTATCAATATGGCGCAACATAGGCACCAAGATTTGTTCTAGAGCCGCCATTGCACGTCTGGCATAATCAGAGAGTTGGAGATCCTTTATTTGGGCAAGTGCGCTCAAGATCTCTGGACCGACAGCAGGTTCATGCATGAGCACTAAAGGAAGGTCAAAGTTCAAGGCGTGCACATGGATTTTGTCCATAAGAGCCTGGGAGGACTGTTGTTTATTAGTGTCGACACCGACTAGCTCCCGTAGATCCTGCAAGGAAGCTGAAGAGAGACTCGAGTCAGAACTAGAGGAACTGGAGTCTAGGTGCGTCGCAGGACTAGTGACCGAATCAGAGTCACTGTCACTAATCTGGAGAGGAAATTCAATGGACTCACCAGCGGTGTCGACAGATTGAAAGGGGCGAGCTAGGGAAGAAACCGGCGACGCGGGAGTATAGTCAGCGACAGGTTGAGTCGGCTCAGTAGAAGCATCAGCCTGCAGAAAGAAAAATGTGTAAGAGAAGCGCAACAAAAATCCAAAAGAATAAATAGGAAAGTGGGTAAATACCTGTGTCGATGCAGGGGAAACTGCACCCTGATTTGTGTTCCCCAAGGCAGTAGCGGGGGATGGACCAGACGACGGTGAAGCTCCCACGGCTGGAGCAGGGACCGCACCAAGGTTGGAAGCGTCGACCACAGGAGTGTCGGCATCTTCGACAGGAACCTCTGAAGGAGGCGTTGTATGATGCCTCTTCTTTCTATTTTCGCCATTCTTGGAAGGAGAGTCATGTTTCTTCCTTTTGTGGCCATGATGGCTTTTGGATTTATGTTGGGAGGTGTGCTGGAGACACAAAGAGAGGTTATAAGCAAATAGTCTAGCCAAAAGAGAAGACGAGACGACAAGAAATACCTCAGTGCCCGCGGGAGCAGAGCGTTTGTGTTTTTTGGATTTTTTGGAGGCAGAAGAGACAGTAGGTTCTGTCGAACGTGGTTGACCCTGCACATAAGTGAAACATTAGCAACCACGTAATGTTCCCCTATAGAAGGCACAAGAGCAAATAGAAATTCTTCAGAGAGGGGCATACAGAAGAACTGGGTTTCCTCAAGACTTGAGAAATGGGGCGCCCATCATTGTTAGAAGATTGCTCAGGAGAAGCCTGCAAGAAGAGAAAAGATGGCTAAGGATAAAAGTAAGGGTCAAAGGAAATAGCAATTCAGCCAGAGTCGAACCTGAGCCTTTTGTGTCGAAGGAGTAGGTTGATCAGCAGATGCAGAACCTGCACGATTTAGAGGAAACACTGCAAATAAATACAATAAATGCAAGTGAGCGATGAAGTCCAGTTAGAAGAGAACGTTATAATTTCCAGAAAAGCGTTACCAAGTTGCGTGGTTTCAAACACGCTAACATATTGAGGATCAATATGAAGCGGCCCTGAGTATTCAGGAAGATAATACTTCGTTGGGACCACACTGTCGGCTTTTCTCTTTTTAGAGGCGTTCTGTATGTACGAAATAGGACAATAGAACCACACCGGAACCAAATGACCAAAGGCCAAGGCCAATGGACTAGATGGCAGGGGAGGGAATTTGAGTTTTCTGAAGTGAAGGGCGTAAAGATATTTATCTTTCACGTAACCAGGGATTTTGAGTTTCGAAAGTTGGTCGGTTATTTTCGCTTTTCATTCGACCGCAGCCTCCCAGATGGTCCCGCGAAGATTATCTGGTCGATACACAACTTGGAAATAATTCTGGAAAGCACAAATTTGTTTGACATGGAGAGCCTTACATTTGGTTGACTTCGCCTGCAAACAAACAAAAGCCTTAGTTAATTCAGAAAGTTTGGCATCAGGATCGCCAACATAAAGGGTAAAATAGGACTGCCACCAATCATGGAATTCTTTGGTACAGTAGTAGACTGGTGTAGCACCTCAAATTTTCACCTCCCATTTTGTACATTCATTTTCATATTAGGTCATTAACATTACATTGTCCACTGCATAGCATTGCATTGTCCATTGCCCAAGTGCAAGTCATTAGTCAAAACTGGTCAGGAGAATCAGTTGTGCAAGTAAGCAAGTGCATTTCTTATTGAAGCAAAGCCCTAGGTTTGGTTCATCAAGTTCATATGACCTAGGGATCATTTTGAAGTGGTTTGGCCAAAGATTGGATGATCAAAGCTCAACAGTCAAGCTGAGATTCATCTGAAACCCTAGAAAGTCAACCAAAGTCAACTCATGGATTTGAAGGTGGGAGATGGTTAGAGAGGCCTCATTCATGTCCATACAAGTCTCATTTGACATTTCAAAGATCAACATTGGAGAATTTGAGGTCAGATGAAAAGTTTCCAAAAATAGTAAGTGACCTGTAATTTGAAACTGCCAAAAATGGAAAGGTCTTCTCCTCAAGATTACATGTCCAAGGAAGCTTCAAATGAAATATTGTCCAACATGAAAGTTGAAGATCTTGCTCTCATCTTTCCAAAAAGTCCAAGAACATGAATTTCCCATGTGTTGTTGAGAAATTATGGATCAATCATTGTCAATGGAATTTGAACTTGAAGCTAGCATAACTTTTGAACCAAAAGGCCAAATCATGTGGTTCTTTTTGGAACATTTCACTCTTGATCTCTTCTATCCAATTCATGCATCACATTTCATTAATTCTCATCACAAAAACATTGCATTTTTCATTTGAATTAAATTTGAATTTTGGAGGGAAAGTATCAATTTGAAAAATAAACATTGTCATGCATTCCAACATTGGCATTTTGGCTCCAAATGATATTTCAAGGTGAATTGAACTCAAATTCGTGCACTGTAGCAAGGCATTGCATGCATGAAGGTGAATTACCAAATTTGCATTACACTTGCATTTCACTTAATTTCATTTGCATTTGGCTAATTGGGATTAAGAACATGTTTAACAGCTCATATATATTGATAATCCTAACAGAAAATAGATTAACATTTCATTCTAACCAGATCTAGATCCAATTCTCCAAGTTTCACAAATTTTGGCTCTCACTTTTTTCTGAAAAATTCTTCAAATCCTTTGATATTTTCTTCATTGATTCATCATCCACAAGTGCTATTGGATCTTCTGCAAGCAAGGAATCATCATTTCGAAGCTGAATCAAGAACTGTTGAAGCTAGCATCATCCATGGCGGCTGTTGATTTGAGCAAGATTGAGCAAGACTGAGCATTGGATCTTCATACATTCATCCATTCAAGAGTTGTAGAGCTTCTATTTCAGCATTGCAAAGCTCGAAGGTCATGATTCCACTACTGCACTTCAATGAAGGTCAGTTTTCGATGATCAAGATTCATGAAATTATGCTAGGCTTTTGATAGATCTTTGATTGTAGAGTAGTCTGCGCTTTGAATCGTTGCATTTCATCAAGAATCGAGGAAGATATGTTGAGTTTAAGATTGATGTGCAAAACTTGTTTGGTTCGATCCGTGCATGTTGTTGAGAATTAGGATAAATCGTGTTTAGATTAGTGATGAGCATGCTAAGACGAAGCTAATGATGTATCGTTTGTGGATTTCTGTGACATTTGTTCATGAGCTGGAAATTTGTTGATGAACACGGATGAATGTCTTAGGGTTTATGTTTCCAGCAAGAGTTTGATCCGTCCGGCGCCTTATTGCATGTGGTTTTGTGTTTCTGGCTTGGCATTGGCTGCATGATAGCTAGCGTGTCACTATGAGTGGATGAGAGCGCTCCACATAGCCTTAAGTGAAACGCATCGTTTCACTTAAGGGCGCCACTTTTAAAAACCAACGCAGTTCAATTCTCCGCTCTGAGCATTTCACATTTTGGCCTTGGCATTTCACTTCATTATTTCAACCATGTTCTATGTGCTTGCTTCACATGTTTTTAATTTTTTCTTTCATTCAAAAATTCATAACTTCATTTTGGATTGTCCAATTGAGCTGGGATTTTTTGCATTGTGTTCATCATGATCTCTAGTATTTTTTTGATGATTTTTACAAAAATTGTGCACGGTTGGATTTGTATTTGGCCTAGGGTTTATGTTTGCATATCATATCTTGTACCTTTCTTGCCATTCTCTTTGTGAAATAATGATGGTTGATCCAATGAAGCTGAAAATTTACATGCTTAATCTAGACACTTTGATTGATCTTTTGGCTTTGAGTTTGTATTTTTAGCATTCCTGGTTGTTGAGATATGAGCTAATCATTGGAGGTGTGACAATGTGTGTCACACCATTTCTTGTCCAATTTGCTGATTTTATTTACCATGCCAAATAAATGTCAAATGATCTGAATTTTTGCATGAGGATACTTCTGAATGTTAGGATTGCTCTTGAAGTTTTGTATATTTTTTGGATGCATTTCCTATTTGTTTGAGAATTTATTTTTTGTTTGACCATTTGTGGACTTTTTGTGAGTCATGATCTTAGATGATTTGGGAAATTCTTGATGTTTACTGGATGAACCTGATATTTTGCACATGTGTTCTAGACACTTTGAAGTTTGTCTTGGCTTTGGTTTGATGTCCGTATCATGTTTGAATTCTGTTTTATGCTTGCTTGAAGTTGATGTTTGGTTTTGTGCCCTCATTGAGCTAGTTTTGCCTTGCTTTGACTTATGGATTTTAATTGACATGCTTCCACTTGTCCAAATGACTTGAATTTTGGTATGATGATCATGTTATGAATTCTATTTATCCATGATTTTTCTTGGGATTTATTGAATCATGTTTGAGTTGATGTGGATTGGTTCATTCTGTTTGGTTCTATGAGCTTTCAATTTACATGCTTTGTACTAAATGCTTTATGAAATGAAATTGGTGCATGATATGAATGTGAGATCTTTTGGATTTTGTTCCTAACTGATTAATCTTGATTCTTGATAATTTTCATGTTCTGTTTTGGTTTATTGCTCCCTCTTTGACCCTAGGCCATGTCCTAGTGGTTAGTGCTTATGTTTGAGTTGTGTTTTCAGGACAAGAAGCATATGGCCTTGAGGAGTTTGATTCATTTGCTCATTTGGATTGATATTTTATTGATGATGATTAACATTAAGTTGTTTTGTAGGTGGATTAGCTCCTTTGAGTTGAGCTTGTGCTTTGCTTGATGCATTGCTTGTGTACTGTTGACTTTCTTTTTTTGAGTTGTGTACTGATTATGTTGGATTGTTTTCAGGTACCTTAGTTGCTATAGTTCCTTTGTGAACTTGCTTTGGCTTTGCTTGATAGCTTGAGCATTGAGGTATAACATCTCTTCTCCATGTAGTCTGGAAGACCTGGCCTGTTATTTGGTCAGGCACCTGTCTGAAGTCCTCCTTAAGAGGCGATGCTTGTGATTGTTTATTTTTGTCCCCAAGCAGGAAAAGACCTTTGATAAGGCAATTGGCAGATACAAGAGATGTGCAATCCATCTCCTGCTATTCTGTTGAGTCATCCCTTTGCTCACACAACTTGTCTTGATGCATTGTGGATATTAACCCAAGATCCATGTTGAGCCAGTCATAAGTGTAGAAGGGTTCCCACTTTCTGAACCCACACCTTCTTTTGTCTAAAAGCTCTCCCAGGCCAGGGATAAGAGCTGTGAAGTCTTATCTTCACTTCCCATTTCATCTGCTTCACCCTAACTCTCAATGTTAGGGTTAAGAGCTAACATCACCCTGATACAGTGGCTTGTTTGTCGAGGTTGACATGGCCCATTGACTAAAGCCTAGTCTTGTTTGAGCCCCTCTGTTTGTATATAGTGTGTGTGTTATTTGTGATTGTTTGCTTTGCCTGTGAGGTTTAGGATAGCTTGATCCCTGTGCAAGTTAGATAGCAACCTTAACTTAGGGATGATATGCATGATAACATCTAGGCTCGAGTCGTAGTCTCCCTAGTTGTGTCTTCCCTTTGTATCTGGTTAGGCTAGTCCTTTGTCCCTGCGTAGGGGAACTACGTCGCCCTGATCCTCATACCAGATGAGGTACGTAGGCAGGAGATGAGCTGATCTCTCCGGGCGCCCTTTTTATTTTGTCTTGTGTGTGTTAGGAGATGGATGTAAGCCCAGCGATTGGCATTCCGTATCCTCTTGTTGTGTACTTGGAGTCCGATGTAAGTCCAGCGATTGGCATTTGGTTTCCAGTGTGCGTGTGTTTGGTTCGGAGTCTGATGTAAGCCCAGCGATTGGCATTCAGTGTCCATGTTTGCCTGTTTTTGTGTAGAGTTTGACGTAAGCCCATCGATTGGCAGTCGATTTCCTGTGTGGTTTTGTCTTGCGTGCGTTAGCCGAGCTACGAGTGCTCTGATTCTTCTTTAGTCCGAGAAGATACGTATGCATAGGATGCGACATCCTAGCGAGCACGTTTTCCCCTAGTCCCGAACTACGTCGACTCTGATGTCTATGCCTGATAGACTACGTAGGCCCAGGATGCGATATCCTGCCGAGTTAGTTTCGTTTGTTTTCTTGTGTCTCTTTCAGCCAGTGTTAGTTTGTTTGTGAGCAGTGTTTTAGCAACCATATTCCTTCCTTCTGTGCGTGGATCCCGTCGAGTACGACGGATGCGTAGGGGTGCTAATACCTTCCCTTCGCATAACCGACTCCCGATCCCATCTCTTTGGTCGCGAGACCATGTCTTTTCCCGGTTTACTTCGAGCGTTTCCTTTCCCTCTTTTGGGATAAATAACGCACGGTGGCGGCTCTGTTGTTTTTGTTTTCCCGCCGGTTTTTCGCGTAACGCGACAGCTGGCGACTCTACTGGGGACAATGAGAAGTTGACCTCTTGCTGGTCCATCTTCCCTAAGCGAGTCTCTCCTAGCGCTCTCTAGGTTAGGTTTTTGGTTGTTGTTTGCTGTTATTTATTGCATTCATTTATTTATTGTTTGCATTTATGTGTGCATTAATGTTTGCATTCATTCATATTCATCTGTGCTGGCTGTGCTGTGTTTCTCTGTTTGGGGTGGGAGTTACTCGAGGTAAAAGGCCCAATACCCAGGCTATGAGTGAAATCTAGGAAACCTAGGAATAGAGTGATTCATGGGAAGCGGGTGGTATGCGCCACTTAGCGGAACATTGATATCACGAGCAGTTCAGACTCTGATGGGGTATTATCGGTGCATACATCGGGTGTGCACAGGATGATATTCTTGAAAGGGTTGTTTATCCTGCGTTTCTTTCGACCTTACCCTGGCCTAGATGACACCCGTGAGTGGGGAGGGATGATCATCATTACAGGTACTGTTGCTGACTTGTTGGTGACTCTGGTTACTGGAGGTGACTTTGGTTCAGATGAACTTGCGGGTACTTACTTCTGTCACACCGGAATTCTGTCTGTGATATCTATCAGCGGGTTCCGTTTATTTCGGATCCCCGGGTTGAATTTGAGAGTACTCGTTCAGAGAATCTGGTTGTTGTCCGTTCAGTGGATGTTCCTGTGATGATAGTGATATAATCTTCGGTTCCGTTTATTTCGGAACTCCCCAAGTTGGATTTATGGTGACTTAGTCCCTCAGATGATTGTGACTGGTTCAGAGACTTGATGGGTCTTCAGATGACTTGGTGGCACAGTGACCTGCATTCATGCATTTGCATCATTATCATTTCGCATTCACCTGCATTCAACTCATGTCTGCCCGTACTCGGGGTCCATCTTTGATTAAGATTCTGGTTGAGAGATAGCCAGATGTCAGAATGTTGTTGATGAAAAATTATTTGTCTTAGTGACGCTAGAATCAAAGGACAAAATATTCCTGGTACGGATAGACATTGCATGTGTGAGTCATACTAACCCATTTGCTGTTTTGTAGGTGTAAACCGGTGCGCATAGCTCTTCTGTTCAGGATGGATCCACCCAGCGCCAACATTCTTGAGATGAAAGAGATGATGAGGGAGTTGTTCAGTATGGTGCAAAGGCTTGCCCTGGGGCAGAAAGCAATGGCTGAGAGATTGGAAAGAATTGAAGGTTGGATGATCAAGGAGAAAGTTCAAGGAAAGGCTCTGTCAGCCGAAGCAAACAACCCCTCTAACACAGTAGCAAAGAAACCATCTGGCAGTGGTCCACTCAAAAAGGAGGTTGAATCAGGAGGTGTGGAGACAAAGAAAGAACGTGGTAAGGATCGTTATCACACTTATGCCGCCACTGTAACCACTCCTGTTGGTAATCCACCTGTACCACAGCAACAACCACCACCTCAACAGAAAGTAGTAAAAGCTAAGCGCCAGATGAAGAAGGGGAAGCCAGATCGTCAGTTTGATGAGCCACCTGTGACTTATACTCTTCTGTTCAAAAGGTTGAGGGATCTGGGGTTAGTCCGGCCAAGGATATTGATTCCCGTGGAACGGCAGCGGAGGCCTCCAAACTACGACGAAAATGCTAAATGCGATTTCCATTCCGGGGCACCCGGACACAGCATTGAGGGTTGTAGAGCTTTCAAACATGTCGTCCAAGATATGGTGGACTCCAAGACCATCAGCTTGGCACAGATAATGAATGGGGATGTCAACCCCGTACCCAGGAAGGGTCCTATAAGAGTGAAGATGGTGAGAAAGGACAAGGGAGGAATGAAGGTGACTGAAGAGGATCAGTCAAAAGTTCCAATGTCTGTGATCCCAAAACCTCTGATGAAGGATGGAGCTTTCCCTAGTGTCGATAATTGTTGTGAGGCTGCTGCCACAA
Organism: Lathyrus oleraceus; assembly: GCF_024323335.1. Classification (NCBI taxonomy): domain Eukaryota; kingdom Viridiplantae; phylum Streptophyta; class Magnoliopsida; order Fabales; family Fabaceae; genus Lathyrus; species Lathyrus oleraceus. The sequence goes on from NC_066585.1 coordinate 470,389,224, forward strand.
ATGGGTGTGTAGTGATGAGAGACACGACCCAGAGAATGGTGGAAGTAGAAATGGACGGTGAAAAATCTGAAACACTAAATCAGGCAATTGAAACCGTCAGGGTCGAAAACGCCCTTGTTGCTGAGAAAGAGAAGAAGATGTCCATTGCTTCTTACAAACAAGCCCTGGAAGTGGTGAAAAACAGAGAGGCCCTAGGCTGGGGGAAGATCATTGATATTGTGGTAAAAGCAGACATGTTTGGGGTCGACTATCAGCCAGATCAAGAGTCGTCTAGACAAAACAGAGGACGTCGTCCACCGTACACCTTCGTCAGTGCATGGATGCTGGATCCCGATCATGCTTATTCAGTGGGTGAAGAGATCGACAGTGACCGCGACCTCGAGTTGTGGATAAAATCGTGCGTACCAGGGAACTGGAAGGCCTCAAAGATCACCACTGTCACTCGTCCAGAAGAGTAGTATTTCTGTTTTTCAATTTCGTTTGCATGAAAGCCATACGTTTCGCCCGAAACGTAATGGTCCATTGTAAGGGCCATCTCATGTGTTTCATTTTGCAACGTTTTGCATCAGTAATAAATGGATGTTTTTCGTGATTAAAAAGCGGTGTTCCCTGTCTTTCATTTATTTTTGCAGTTTTAGAAAAATAAAAATGGCAATGTGTATTTTCATTTTTCTTTCCTTTTGATTCGTCTTGTTCTGACCTCAAAAGTGACGATCCTCCTGATCTCATTGATAACAATTCGGTTACACCTCTGTATGACTTCGACAATCCGATCTATCATGCCGAAGAATAAGGCGAAGAAGATTGTGATCTGCTGGAATTAACCAGGTTGTTAAGACAAGAGGAGAAGGTGATTCAACCGCACGAGGAGCGATTCAAGATTGTTACTCTAGGCATCGCCGAGGTCAGGAAATGAAGGTTGGGGTCGTTTCAGAGGCGAGTCGAGAGCTGAATGGTAGCACTGTCAAAAGAGCATGTTGATACCTTCGCCTGGTCGTGTCAGGATATGCCAGGGTCGGATACCGATGTCGTTATACGCAAGCTACCATGGAGAGAAGATTGTCCTCTAGTGAAGCAGAACGCCGGTGCCACGTATCAGAGTGACTTTGTTTCATGATATGACTCATCGTGGAATCAAATGCTATGACATGATAGCAAAGTCCCAAACAGAAGAAGGGCATCTGGTGGATCCGGGGCAAGTCGTTTGACCGGGTTGAGACAACTCAGACTGAGGTTGAGTCCGAATCAGTGCACTTGTGGAGTGTTGTCCGATAAGCTGCTGAGGTTTATTGTGAACGAAAGAGGAATCGAGGTCGATCCTGCTAAAAAAAAAAGAAAGAAAAGAAAAAGGAAAAGGAAAAGCAATACCAGAAATGCCTGAACCGAAAACAAAAAGAGATCAAACGGTCAGGTGAATAATGATTGCCAAGGGGCATTGAAAGATAAAAGAATAAGTCGCAGGAACCTCTGATTCTGATGCCTCCCGTGGAAGGAACAACTGTTAATCTGGTACTTGACAGCCCTCGAGGGGTCTATGAGGTGCGTATTGTGCCAGCATGACGAGTCTTGTCGAAAAGAGCATGCAATTTACCTTAGCAAAAAGTTTATCGACTGTGAAACAATACACTCACTACTCGAAAAAACTTGATGTACTTTGGCATAGGCTGCTCGCCGACTGAGACAGTATATGTTGGTTCATACCACTTTGTGGATTTCCAAGATGGATCCGATCAAGTATGCGTTTGAGAAGTCAGCATCAACCGGACGGGTTGCGAGATGGAAAATAATTCTGACTGATTCATGATATACAGCAACCCATGGAGTATTATCAACCAAGGAAGTTTGAGGTCCCTGATGAGGACATCTCGAGGTGCTCAGATCGAAAGATTGTGAGGAACCGATCCCGGAGGAGGGGCCTGACCCTGAATCCGAACGGATTCTGATGTCTGATGGGGAGTTTAAAGTGTATGAGTTAGTGTTTCCCGGATAACATTTGAACACACCAACGATGGTGGCTGAGTAGGAAGCATGTATCCTGGGTTCGGTGCGTGCATCTACCGGGGCAACGCCTTTCTCACTCAGGTATGGAGTGGTTATCTACTGAAGTCTAGCTCCCATTGTGGAGAGTCCTGATGGATGAGAAATTGGAAAAGGCTGAGTGGATAAGGACTCGGTATGACACGTTGAGCCTGACCAAGGTTGAGAGGCTGGCAGTTACTTGTCATGGGGCAGTTGTACCCAGTAAATGAAGCGTGTGGTTGACCGAGAAGTGCGACCTCGTGCGTATCATGTGGGAGATGTGTTGTTGAAAAGGATCCTTCCTCCTCAACGATTGTGGGGCAAATGGATAAACAGTTATGAATGTCCATTCGTGGTCAAGAAGGTTGTCTCTAAACAGAGCCTTGTTGTTAACGACCATGGATGACGAATTTTCCATCTCTTATGAATGCGGATGCAGTTAGAAGATACTTCGTAAAAGAGACCCGCTGGACAAAAAGAACAAAATAGTCCAGGCAAAAATGGGCATCCCGACAAACCAAAGAAAAAGAGAAAAGGTTCGGGCAAAAGTTAGGGACAAGAAAAGAAAAGAACTGTACACCCGGCAAGTCGAAAACCCCACAAGGGCGACTTGGGCAAAAAAGGGTATCCCGGTGGACTGAAAACCCGAAAGGGCGGTCCAGGCAAAAGAGGGGTTGAAACGAACAACTGCGTCTAGCATGATCGTTTGTGCTTTAGATATGACTCGGATAATCCCAGACAGAGATCAATCGGAAGCGTCTTGTTCAGAAGACAGAAAGTGCAGAAAGTCTTGAGGACATATGGGGTGTAACCAAGTTGGAACTCGATGAGATCACGGTTTCACATTGCCATTAGGATAGATTTTTCCTTTTTGTGCGTAGTCACCTCTTTTCAGGGTTTGCTTCCTGTGTGTTGCTCGGTTCTGAGCTACCTTTTTGTTTCAGTCAATAAAATGCGTGTTTAGTCAAATGATTTTGTTTTTGTCTTCATTACCGCTTTGATTGCCAAAACATCCGTTTATTTTGATAAAGAATATTTGTATTTTTGAAACATGGAGATCCCTTCCGATGCATGCTTATAAGATTGAAATCTGGAAATCTTATTCGGAAGTTTGAGTGACCTAGGTGTTGAAATATGGGGCACGCCTGGGGCACGCTTTTATATAACGATCTCTTGTGTAGGTGCTGTTAGATATTTTCATTCACTCGCAGGCTGTGATATGAAGCCATTTGAACAAAAGAGATCCATACAGAGCCCGACCAGGGGCAAGGGATAGACGAATAGTGAAAGGACGGTGAAGGATTATGACGGAGATCCTGGAAGAATAATCAAGAAGACTCTTCAAAGTCTGAGGACTAGAAAATTTGTATGAATCCCAGGAGTTCGATCTCCGCGGAGTACGGAGGAGTCGGGAATACAAGGTGATGAATCAGAAAAGTCCAGACGAGTCCGGGAGTTCTCAAAAGTGGAAAGTCGACACTGTGGTTGGATGATGAATGCCAGTGTTCGACATGTCACCGGGCGGTCCGTGTCGAATAAACTGTATCTCCCCAGTGGAAGCGTCGATGGGTAGATTGTTCCTAAGGGTTGAGGATGTATCCCCAGCATGATCGTGAACGCTTGCCCCGGCGAGGTTGTGGATGGCTATCTCCAGTGTGGCATAGTATATTATTTCCTCAGCAGAGTGGTGTAGGCCTTTCCCCAACAGAGTTATGCATTTCCCCATCAGGGTGTGGAGTGTTTTCCCCTAGTGGATCTCCCTAGAAGAGGGTTTGTGTTGATGGTTTTCCCCCAGTAAGGTCCCCGAGCGGATCGAGTCCGGTGAGATCATCCCCAGTAGAGATAAGCATGGTTTGCTTCCCTTAGTAGGGTAATCCCCAAACAGTTCGGGTTCGATGGAGATTATCCCTAGCAAGGTTTGTTTTTCCCCAGTAGGGTGGAAATTGACGTGGTATTGAAATCCTCAGCGCAGTTCCTGGAGCTCCCCGGTGTTGTCTCTGGAGGAGATGTGTTTTTATGCATTCATCATTTAGATAAGCATAGCATATTGCATCATTAGTGCGTAGCATTTCCATGATCATGGGGCATTGCACTAAAAAAAAAAAGAAAAAAAAACTCATGCATCAGCATTGCAAACATATCCATTAGCCCAAGACCGTGGTGACCACCGGATGGGTTGTCGGAAAGCGTTTAGCATCACGCCATTGGATCGATTTCAGAATTGGGTTCCCCAGTATGGTTGAGAGGTTGGTGCTTTCCCAACAAGTGACTCCTTAGTTGAGCGGGTATCCCCAGCAGTGTTACTCCCCAAATTGGTAGCATCTTGCAAGCGTGGATCTATTCCCCTAGCAGATGTGGGTGTGTCTGATCTCTCCATATAGAGTCGACCCCTTAGGCAGAAAGTGTCTGTCATTTCCTTCTGCGCTCTCCACTGAGTTATATCCTCGTGGATGACGGTTGTTTCCGTTCCTTCCCTTCACATAACGTGATGGGTTTTCCCTATTGAGCTCTTTCCTCATTAGGATGAGTCTTGATCCAGTGTGCCTTTTTGGATCGATCCTAAACTGGCTTCCTTTTGGCTGTCTCTTGTGCCTCCCTGTGGTATAAATGAATAGTTGCTCACTAACCGACACTCATTCATCTTATCCTCAGTGGAATTCGATGGCCTCTCCCTAACCGGTAGTTGTAAGTCCTATCTTTGTGGTCTTCTACCTACTAACCGGTAAATGTGAATCCTTTGTTCTCCTCTTTGTGGAGTCAACCCTTGTGCTCATCCTAGTCGATGACGGTTACTTTTCCGTGGTTTTCTACCTACTAACCGGTAGATGTAATCCCCTCTTTGTGGTTATCATTATCCGGTTTCGGTATTGATATTCCTTTCACCTTTCGGATATTTGCTCCGAGTAAGCAATTTTATCCCCAGCGGGTCCTCTTTCATTCACCGTTTGCTGGTAATGTTTGTGGTTTCCCCTTTTGATTGGTCATCTTTGCATACCTAGTCTTGGTATCCCGATGCCTTTCTTCTTCGGTCGATTTATCCATTTAACAACCTACAACCCGGTTATGGATAATCTTCCATGCGAGTGTATTATCTATGTTTTGACGGCTATAGATAATATATCTCATGCGCTCTTTGGTCAATCTTTTGATTGTTTTCACCATCAGAGTAAGATTCGTATTCCTTTGTTCGGAATCAAATGCCCATCCTTTAATAAGATTGCTTTGCTCGCTCTCTTCAGGATGATGAGTGTTTTGGAACACAAACCAGTTCACGTTTTGGTCGGCCACCTTTTTCATGCCAACAACACGGCATCCTTGGTGTTCCTTCCTGTCTGCTCCCTGTCGTGACCTTGATCCCCAGTGAGCTACCTCTCCGTTGGTTTCGATAAACGTCGAGTTTTTTCTATGCGTCCGTTGACGTATAGTTGTACCCTTCCTCAGTGAGCTACCTCTCCGTTGGATTCGATAAACGTTGAGTTTTTCCTATTCGTCCGTTGACGTATAGTTGTATCCTTCCCCAGTGAAGTATTTCTCCTTCTCCGTTGGTGTCGATAAACGTCGAGCTTCTCCTTCTCCGTTGGTGTCGATAAACGTCGAGCTTCTCCTTCTCCGTTGGTGTCGATAAACGTCGAGCTTCTCTCGTTCGTCCGTTGACGTCTGGTCGAGTCTTTCCATTCATCCATTGATGTCTGGTCACCTCTCCATTGGTTTTGGTAAACGATGAGTTTTTCCCACTACGTCCGTTGACGTATGGTTGTACCTTTCCAGTCATTCATTAATGTCTGGTCGCCTCTCCGTTGGTTTCGATAAACGTCGAGTTTTTCCTAGTTGTCCGTTGACATCTAGTCTTATCTTCCCCAGTAGGGTTACCTCTCCGTTGGTTTTGGTAAACGTTGAGTTTTACCCATTCGTCCGTTGACGTCTGGTTGTATCCCTTTCTTTCCATTCATCCGTTGATGTCTGGTTACCTCTCCGTTGGTTTCGGTAAACGTTGAGTTTTTCCTATGCGTCCGTTGACGTTTAGTTGTATTATCCCCACAAGTCATCCGTTGATGTCTGTTTACCTCTCCGTTGGTCTCGGTAAACGTTGAGTTTTTCCCAATCGTCCGTTGACATCTGGTTGTGATTAGCTTTTCCCCAGTCTTTCTCCTTCTCCGTTGGTGTCGATAAACGTCGAGCTTCTCCTTCTCCGTTGGTGTCGATAAACGTCGAGCTTCTCCCGTTCGTCCGTTGACGTCTGGTCGAGTCTTTCTCCTTCTTCGTTGGTGTCGATGAACGTCGAGCTTCTCCTTCTCCGTTGGTGTCGATAAACGTCGAGCTTCTCCCGTTCGTCCGTTGACGTCTGGTCGAGTCTTTCTCCTTCTCCGTTGGTGTCGATAAACGTCGAGCTTCTCCTTCTCCGTTGGTGTCGATAAACGTCGAGCTTCTCCCGTTCGTCCGTTGACGTCTGGTCGAGTATTTCCATTCATCCGTTGATGTTCGGTCACCTCTCCGTTGGTTTTGGTAAACGATGAGTTTTTCCCACTACGTCCGTTGACGTATGGTTGTACCTTTCCAGTCATTCATTAATGTCTGGTCGCCTCTCCGTTAGTTTCGATAACGTCGAGTTTTTCCTAGTTGTTCGTTGGCATCTAGTTGTGATTTCTATTCCCATTCATCGTCGTTTGATGTCTGGATGTGGCTGTATCCTTTGAATAAAAACTAAATCCCCAGTAATAAATATCAGATCCCAGTGGGCGTTTCTGTTGGTGGATCCCCGCATTGTGCAAATTTCTATGGTTCTTGGTATTCAATCCCTATTTACCCGGAAAGTCTGACAGCCGTTGCTCTCATCCGTTCGGGTTCCCAGTTGATTGAATAGGGGCAGATGTAGTACCTCAAATTTGCACCTCCCATTTTGTACATTCATTTTCATATTAGGTCATTAACATTACATTGTCCACTGCATAGCATTGCATTGTCCATTGCCCAAGTGCAAGTCATCAGTCAAAACTGGTCAGGAGAATCAGTTGTGCAAGTAAGCAAGTGCATTTCTTATTGAAGCAAAGCCCTAGGTTTGGTTCATCAAGTTCATATGACCTAGGGATCATTTTGAAGTGGTTTGCCCAAAGATTGGATGATCAAAGCTCAACAGTCAAGCTGAGATTCATCTAAAACCCTAGAAAGTCAACCAAAGTCAACTCATGGATTTGAAGGTGGGAGATGGTTAGAGAGGCCTCATTCATGTCCATACAAGTCTCATTTGACATTTCAAAGATCAACATTGGAGAATTTGAGGTCAGATGAAAAGTTTCCAAAAATAGTAAGTGACCTGTAATTTGAAATTGCCAAAAATGGAAAGGTCTTCTCCTCAAGATTACATGTCCAAGGAAGCTTCAAATGAAATTTTGTCCAACATGAAAGTTGAAGATCTTGCTCTCATATTTCCAAAAAGTCCAAGAACATGAATTTCCCATGTGTGGTTGACAAATTATGGATCAATCATTGTCAATGGAATTTGAACTTCAAGCTAGCATAACTTTTGAACCAAAAGGCCAAATCATGTGGTTCTTTTTGGAACATTTCACTCTTGATCTCTTCTATCCAATTCATGCATCACATTTCATTAATTCTCATTACAAAAACATTGCATTTTTCATTTGAATTAAATTTGAATTTTGGAGGGAAAGTATCAATTTGAAAAATAAACATTGTCATGCATTCCAACATTGGCATTTTGGCTCCAAATGATATTTCAAGGTGAATTGAACTCAAATTCGTGCACTGTAGCAAGGCATTGCATGCATGAAGGTGACTTACCAAATTTGCATTACACTTGCATTTCACTTAATTTCATTTGCATTTGGCTAATTGGGATTAAGAACATGTTTAACAGCTCATATATATTGATAATCCTAACAGAAAACAGATTAACATTTCATTCTAACTAGATCTAGATCCAATTCTCCAAGTTTCACAAATTTTGGCTCTCACTTTTTTCTGAAAAATTCTTCAAATCCTTTGCTATTTTCTTCATTGATTCATCATCCACAAGTGCTATTGGATCTTCTACAAGCAAGGAATCATCATTTCGAAGCTGAATCAAGAACTGTTGAAGCTAGCATCATCCATGGCGGCTGTTGATTTGAGCAAGATTGAGCAAGACTGAGCATTGGATCTTCATACATTCATCCATTCAAGAGTTGTAGAGCTTCTGTTTCAGCATTGCAAAGCTCGAAGGTCACGATTCCACTACTGCACTTCAATTAAGGTCAGTTTTCGATGATCAAGATTCATGAAATTATGCTAGGATTTTGATAGATCTTTGATTGTAGAGTAGTCTGCGCTTTAAATCGTTGCATTTCATCAAGAATCGAGGAAGATATGTTGAGTTTAAGATTGATATGCAAAACTTATTTGGTTCGATTCGTGCATGTTGTTGAGAATTAGGATAAATCGTGTTTAGATTAGTGATGAGCATGCTAAGACAAAGCTAATGATGTATCGTTTGTGGATTTCTGTGACATTTGTTCATGAGCTGAAAATTTGTTGATGAACACGGATGAATGTCTTAGGGTTTATATTTCCAGCAAGAGTTTGATCCGTCCGGCGCCTTATTGCATGTGGTTTTGTGTTTCTGGCTTGGCATTGGCTGCATGATAGCTGGCGTGTCACTATGAGTGGATGAGAGCGCTCCACATAGCCTTAAGTGAAACGCAACGTTTCACTTAAGGGCGCCACTTTTAAAAACCAACGCAGTTCGATTCTCCGCTCTGAGCATTTCACATTTTGGCCTTGGCATTTCACTTCATTATTTCAACCATGTTCTATGTGCTTGCTTCACATGTTTTTAATTTTTTCTTTCATTCAAAAATTCATAACTTCATGATGGATTGTCCAATTGAGCTAGGATTTTTTGCATTGTGTTCATCATGATCTCTAGTATTGTCTGATGATTTTTACAAAAATTGTGCACGGTTGTATTTGTTTTTGGCCTAGGGTTTATGTTTGCATATCATATCTTGTACCTTGCTTGCCATTCTCTTTGTGAAATAATGATGGTTGATCCAATGAAGCTGAAAATTTACATGCTTAATCTAGACACTTTGATTGATCTTTTGGCTTTGAGTTTGTATTTTTAGCATGCCTGGTTGTTGAGATATGAGGTGATCATTGGAGGTGTGACAATGTGTGTCACACCATTTCTTGTCCAATTTGTTGATTTTATTTACCATGCCAAATAAATGTCACATGATCTGAATTTTTGCATGAGGATACGTCTGGATGTTAGGATTGCTCTTGAATTTTTGTATATTTTTTGGATGAATTTCCAATTTGTTTGAGAATTTCTTTTCTGTTTGACCATTTGTGGACTTTTTGTGAGTCATGATCTTAGATGATTTAGGAAATTCTTGATGTTTACTGGATGAACCTGAAATTTTGCACATGTGTTCTAGACACTTTGAAGTTTGTCTTGGCTTTGGTTTGATGTCCATATCATGTTTGAATTATGTTTTATGCTTGCTTGAAGTTGATGTATGGTTTTGTGCCCTCATTGAGCTGGTTTTGCCTTGCTTTGACTTATAGATTTTAATTGACATGCTTCCACTTGTCCAAATGACTTGAATTTTGGTATGATGATCATGTTATGAATGCTGTTTAGCCATGATTTTTCTTGGGATTTATTGAATCATGTTTGAGTTGATGTGGATTGGTTCATTCTTTTTGGTTCTATGAGCTATCAATTTACATGCTTTGTACTAAATGCTTTATGAAATGAAATTGGTGCATGATATGAATGTGAGATCTTTTGGATTTTGTTCCTAACTGATTAATCTTGATTCTTGATAATTTTCATGTTCTGTTTTGGTTTATTGCTCCCTCTTTGACCCTAGGCCATGTCCTAGTGGTTAGTGCTTATGTTTGAGTTGTGTTTTCAGGACAAGAAGCATATGGCCTTGAGGAGTTTGATTCATTTGCTCATTTGGATTGATATTTGATTGATGATGATTAACATTAAGTTGTTTTGTAGGTGGATTAGCTCCTTTGAGTTGAGCTTGTGCTTTGCTTGATGCATTGCTTGTGTACTGTTGACTTCTAGTCTGTCTGTTGACTTTCTTTTTTTGAGTTGTGTACTGATTATGTTGGATTGTTTTCAGGTACCTTAGTTGCTATAGTTCCTTTGTGAACTTGCTTTGGCTTTGCTTGATAGCTTGAGCATTGAGGTATAACATCTCTTCTCCATGTAGTCTGGAAGACCTGGCCTGTTATTTGGTCAGGCACCTGTCTGAAGTCCTCCTTAAGAGGCGATGCTTGTGATTGTTTATTTTTGTCCCCAAGTAGGAAAAGACCTTTGATAAGGCAATTGGCAGATACAAGAGATGTGCAATCCATCTCCTGCTATTCTGTTGAGTCATCCCTTTGCTCACATAACTTGTGTTGATGCATTGTGGATATTAACCCAAGATCCATGTTGAGTCAGTCATAAGTGTAGAAGGGTTCCCACTTTCTGAACCCACACCTTCTTTTGTCTAAAAGCTCTCCCAGGCCAGGGATAAGAGCTGCGAAGTCTTATCTTCACTTCCCATTTCATCTGCTTCACCCTAACTCTCAATGTTAGGGTTAAGAGCTAACATCACCCTGATACAGTGGCTTGTTTGTCGAGGTTGACATGACCCCTTGAATAAAGCCTAGCCTTGTTTGAGCCCCTTTGTTTGTATATAGTGTGTGTGCTATTTGTGATTGTTTGCTTTGCCTGTGCTGTTTAGGATAGCTTGCTCCCTCTGCAAGTTAGATAGCAACCTTAACTTAGGGATGATATGCATGATAACATCTAGGCTCGAGTCGTAGTCTCCCTAGTTGTGTCTTCTCTTTGTATCTGGTTAGGCTAGTCTTTTGTCCCTGCGTAGGGGAACTACGTCGCCCTGATCCTCATACAAGATGAGGTACGTAGGCAGGAGATGAGTTGATCTCTCCGGGCGCCCTTTTTGTTTTGTCTTGTGTGTGTTAGGAGATGGATGTAAGCCCAGCGATTGGCATTCCGTATCCTCTTGTTGTGTGCTTGAAGTCCGATGTAAGTCCAGCGATTGGCATTTGGTTTCCAGTGTGCGTGTGTTTGGTTCGGAGTCTGATGTAAGCCCAGCGATTGGCATTCAGTTTCCATGTTTGCCTATTTTTGTGTGGAGTTTGACGTAAGCCCGGCGATTGGCAGTCGATTTCCTGTGTGGTTTTGTCTTGCGTGCGTTAGCCGAGCTACGAGTGCTCTGATTCTTCTTTAGTCCGAGAAGATACGTATGCATAGGATGCGACATCCTAGCGAGCACGTTTTCCCCTAGTCCCGAACTACGTCGACTCTGATGTCTATGCCTGATAGACTACGTAGGCCCAGGATGCGATATCCTGCCGAGTTAGTTTCGTTTGTTTTCTTGTGTCTCTTTCAGCCAGTGTTAGTTTGTTTGTGAGCAGTGTTTTAGCAACCATATTCCTTCCTTGTGTGCGTGGATCCCGTCAAGTACGACGGATGCGTAGGGATGCTAATACCTTCCCTTCGCATAACCGACTCCCGATCCCATCTCTTTGGTCGCGAGACCATGTCTTTTCCCGGTTTACTTCGAGCGTTTCCTTTCCCTCTTTTGGGATAAATAACGCACGGTGGCGGCTCTGTTGTTTTTGTTTTCCCGCCGGTTTTTAGCGTAATGCGACAACTGGTCGAAAAGAAGGGAAGGAAGACGTGGTCGGTTTTTCAAAATATTTTCAAGTTTTGCTTCGACCTCGCTCCAAGTTTGGCCGCAGAGGATATTCGCAAGAAACTCTTGAGAGGAAAAGAGAGGTTTGGGGATGAATTGGCAAAGGCCAAATTATCTGGCCACAAGGTTAGGCTGGTAAGCCACTAGGCCAGGATTGCTGCTGGCAGTCTCCGCCGACAAGAAGTGAGGGTCCAAAAAACGCCTCCAAATGAGGAAGGAATCATTCCTATGTTCCCCGTCATCCGGAGGGAAAGGTCTAGTGAGCCACTCAGGACCCTCAGTTCGATGGCTAAAAGAGGCCATAGAGGGTAGGAAATCGACACGAGTCAACATGATGTTGAAGATAAGTCGAAACACTTGAAGATTTGTGAAATTCTTGTCGATAGGTGTCAGGGGGATTAACTGTTTCCAAATAAGATATCCTTCCTCTGGGGGACACGCAACCCTCCTCATTCCATAGGGGGCTACGTCTTTGGAGAAAATGGCATTAAGCCACAATTGCAGAAACCAGAAGGGGCCATGGACCAATATGTTCTTCTTTCTGGAGTTCTCAGGGTCGAAGAGTCTAATCTGGCAGACAACCTCAGATAATGACTCGTAGAGAGAGGCTAATATCAGTTGGCCCAAGGCAACGTCACGATCTTGGTGCAATTGGGTTGCCAGGAGAGCAAAATGTTTGGCTACCTGCATAGGCCTTGAGTAGAAAACAAAGCGGGACAGCCAAAGGGTCAAGAAAGCCACATGTTCCCCGTCGGACACAGGGCCTGCAGAAGTGGCGTGATGATCAATAAAGTTGTTGTATGTTGGTTTGCGAGAGTCGCCAACGTCGAACCTCAAGGAAACTGGTGCTACAGCCTCGCAGTCGAAGACTTCGCCAGTCGGTCTCAAGCCAGTGATGGCAGCAATGTCTAGAAGTGTCGGCGTGATCATGCCACACCTAGTATGGAAAGAGTTGGTCGAACTCTCCCAGAATTGAAGGGCGGCTAATAACATGCCACAAGACTGGGGAGGACCACATCGAGCAATCTGTAAAAGGGTATAGATGCCTGTCCTTTTCCAGTGGTCGATTTTCTCCGTTTCCAACCGGTCCATCCAAGCACAAAACTTAGGACAATTCCTGGGAGGAGCGGTCCTGAAGTTCCTATCGATGTATCGAAGGGAGAAGGGTTGTTGAGCGGAAATCACAAGTTCAGAAGTGTGACTGGCGGGAAAAAGGGAAGATTCGTTTTTGGTAACCTCTGGATGTCGGTTTTCTAGGAGAGGACCTAGGAACGCTAAGGGTTCATTAGCCAAAGAGAGAGGAATCAATACCTGAGAACGCCAGATTTTCTCCTTTTCTTCTACCAATGGAGGCTCAGGGACATACTCCCTGCCATCGATGTTGATGGGGCGCGTGAGTTCAGCAGCAGAAGGTTTGTTAGAGTTGGCCATGGAAAGAACATAAGGTTTCTTCGTTATGGAGTGGAAGAGTTTTCACAAAAGCAGAAAAACAAGTGAACGCTGAAACAAGAGAGCGAAAAAAGAGAAGAAGAAGAAGGAATGAGGGTTTTATAGAGCTTAAACCCTGAGCAGAGAAGTGGGAGCAGTTGAACTTCCATGGCCGACATGTATACTCACGTTCCCACGCCTACAGACACGTGGAGGAGAGAAGGTAAGCGAAAAGACAAACACGATCAGTTCTGAAGACGTAAAATGACGTAGACGTGATTTTGTGCGTCTCGAGGAGGAAAAGAAACGTTCGTCATGATTGTATGACATCACCCACGTGGGGTAAACAGAGGTCCCACTAAGGAGAAGCGGAAACAGTAAGGGGTAAACCGACAGTTTCAAAGATGCCATCATCTCATCAACGTCGACAGTCGAAAATGGCATCTCAGGGGGGCATTTTGTTACCACGAAATATTCCTAAGGCAGGCTGAAAGCACAAGTAGTGAAAGAGTCCTGTGAATGTGGGGATCATACCCTACCAAAAGATAAAGAGATGTTAGAAGCAAGCAAGAAAGAAAAAACAAACCAAAGGACGAAGCCGACAGGGAAAGTTGGCTCCGTCGACAGGCCATTATGTCGACCAACGCAAGGTTTGGGACTTAAAGAATTATAGTCAAATGTGCAGAAGACAGCTTCGCCCTAACGCCTGGGCGGGAGAAATTTGAAATTCAAAATAAAATAGCAGTTCCAAAAGGAATAAGAGCGCCATAATGTGGAGCAGTTAGCAAGACATGGGTGCGGCGGTTATGCAGATCGTGTGACATAACATCTGCTAGTTTCTAGGAGTTAGCTTATGAGTAGTTTCCTCTAGTTTAGTATAAATAGGAGTATCCCACAAGGGGCTCGAGGTGTTCACTCTGTACTACGAAATCACTTGTAAGAAAACTTCTCATTCCCAGCGCGAGAAAGCAAGAGTTTTTTTTTAGAGTGATATGTATGTGAATCACCATATTTATTTCAATGCAACTTCCCTACTTTTCAATTGTTCCCGTCGAACATTTTATCTTAATTTCTTTTACTATTGCATTATCATTTTACGTTATCGTTTACGCTGTTGACACTGATTCTATTACGATAATAGAGTTCACCAAAAGCGTGTTTGTCGTATACCTCTTTTGAATGTTGTAACGTTGTTGGTCACGAGTCACCTACATGCGATAAGATTGTCTAAAACCGTTCGTGTGGAAAAATCCTACGCTTGTTCGACACTTTGTTAGGAGCCGTTCCTCACAAAGTCATTTCGTCGAAGTTTGGACAAGTCTCACTTGCACTAGCACATGTCCTAGGATCAACTGGTCGATCCGGCAAGTAACCCTTCGTTTTAAAGCCTAGGGAGGACCAACGGTTGTTTACCAATTTCCACAGTAAACACTAGCCTAGCTAGCTACTTCATCATATAATAACTGTAGCTCTCCACATCTCCACACATTAACTGCAGCTCTCCACATATTAACTTCTCCCCCTTTTTAGTCAAAATCGACCAAAGTGACCAATTGGACCAAATAAATGTCAATCAGTCCAGCAGAGAATGTCACAAAGGATGTTATACCATAAAATGTTAAAACACAATGTCAGGTGGTACATAACCATAATTAAACACAACTGCAATAGCTGAGATAATCAGAAATCCAGGGAACTCATAAAGAGCCCAAATACTACATCATGGCATCAGAAAGACTGCCAAAAATTACAAACATCAAACAGAAAAACAACAAATCATCCAAGCATCCAAAACAGCATCCAGAACACACATGTCATCATAACATGGGGACCATCACCACAACTTAGTCTGAGGAGGTAGCATCTTCTTCACCTTCAGATCCAGAACTGCCACTAGATTGATCTTGAGAATTAGACCTCTCACTTGAGGTATGGGCATCTGACTCCTTGGATTCACCAACTTTATCCATCTCTTCTTGCTCCAAGCTACTAATGAGAACCTCTAAAGCCTCTTTCCTAGCCTTGGCCACCCTAATCCCAGTTTCCAACTCCTTATAGGTTTCTTTTAATTGAGCAATCAGGCCACCTTGTGAGGCTGGCTCCTTCCTTGCAGATGTCATGACAATGTCATTGACATGACTGCCTTCAAATAACTTGTAATGAATGGACAATGGAGGCTTCCTTCTACTGGGGATATCACTTGTGTTTAGAATACCAGGTTGCTAGCTTAAAATAATTCCACAAATGATCGAGGGAAAGGCAATTGGCATCTTTACTGCATTAGTGGAGGCATGTCTAACAATTTGTTCACACATGAACCTTCCATAATCAAAGTTGAGCCTGGTTCCAATAGCATAGATTATCCTTCCAAGAACATTAGATATAGTTGAGATATGGTTTGTTCGCACCCAGTTGGCTGAATCTATCTTATGCAAGATGGCATATTTTACAATTAATTTTCCAGCAGATAGATGCTTTTTGCTTGGCCATTCCTTGACTTGGCCAACAGTGATTATCCTACAGACTTCATTGTCTGTAGCCTCTAACTCAACAACTCCTTCAGTTCCTGTTCCTAGGAATTTATGGATTACAATTGGGGAGAACCTTACACATCTTCCTCTCACAAACACCTTGCAGAATTCTTTGCTATTCTTGTCAGAAATATCCTCTAGGATATTCACCACAAACTCCTTCACTAAACCTTCAAAAAATTGGGGTAATGAACTAACTGTTTTCAATAAACCTGCAGACTTGATCAACTCCATAACCTTCTTCACTTCCACATCCTCCTTCCCTAGTTCCCTCTCCACAGCAACTCTCCTCTGTATCACAAATTTCCACTTGGTTGCACCATCTTCCAAATGAAAGGAAATGTTGTCCAAATGCACAACTGCAACCTTAGCTAGAGACTTTCTAACAGTTTGCCTTTTAGCAGGAGAGATGTCTGGGACATCGTCTTCGACATCATCTTTAGATTTAGAACTTTCTCTGACCTTTCTTTTCTTGACTTCCACTTTACTCCATGACTTTGAAGGACCTACAGAAGCAACCTTCTTACAAGTTCTGGTTGTCATCATCTCAGCCACAGACCTCCCTTTCCTGATCTTCATTTTCTTTGCAACACTTGGTTTCAAGTGATGAACCAAGGTGTCATCTTCCTCGTCTGAGCTCTCTTCCTCCAAATCAATCACCTTTTCAGAAGAGTCATGCTTCTTAGATTGAGAAGCATCTATAGGTTTCTTGCTAGGAATGGTTTTCCCTAAAGAACACAGTCCTTCTGTAGCAATATCCTTCTCTGACCTAGATAAATCATCATCTTTCTCAATTTGAGGTTCCACCTAAGGTGAGGGGTCCCTTCTAGACAGAGGAGTCGAAACTCCCTTGACTGAGTGTCCTTCATTTAGGATCCTTGTGACCAGATTCCTAATGACACGATCTGTATAATGCATGTCATCCTTAGGAGGAGGGTTATCATAAATGTTACCTTGATTATTTCCTATAGTGGAAGAAGGACCAAGGGCGTCGCCTGGGATTACTGAAAGAGGAATAACTTCCAAAACGTCTTCATCCAGAAAATCCATGGAGGGAGTTCTTGCTTTGTGAGTGGGTTTTAAACCAGAAGATGAGGGATGTTGTGACTTTTTGTTGGACTTATGAAATAATTTTGGTTGCCCTAGCAGAGATGAACGATACAGTTTGATGAAGATGGAAGTGGTTGTGTTGAGGTAGCGTGTGAAAATGGTATAGATGGTGTAGCGGTGTATTCGTCACTTTATGATTTATTGACTAAATCAAAAGCAAAGCATACAAAGATAGAGTCGCCACCGCACTTTTATTTATCCAAAGGAATGGCTAAAAAGCGAACAAAAGCCTAAGGAGTTTTACACATAGAAAACTAATGAAAGGTCAGAGATCTGGGTAAGGGGGTAATTATGCAAAGGGAAGGTGTTAGGCACCCAATGCATCCTAGGTACTCCTAGGGAACCCTTTTCACAAATTGTTGCAAAAGATATTGTTTATGAAAATATTTATTGTGCAAACATTGATTGGGAGGATGAGAGAAGAATATACAATTTTATTATTTTTGTGTTTGAACGGATGAACCCGTTGCCTACGTACCTTTCCATGGAAGGTAAGGATCAAAACGCCGTAGTTCGGCTAAAAGATTTCCAAAATATGAGTGGGTTGATTTTAAACAAAAGCCCTAAGGTCTTTCATTATCCACGGGAGAAAACTCAACCTATACAACCACAAGTCCACCATGTGAGAAAAGCTTCAACTTGCTAGTGAGGGACCATGCCCTATAATAAGCAAGGAAGTCTTACAATTCAATCACTAAGGACAAAAGGCGAGATTTATATCAACCACTAAGATAATTGAGATCTATGGCTAATGTATGAAAACTTATCAAGAATGGACTTGAGCCATAAAACAATTGAATGAGTGAAGTTAACCAATTAGGATTATTCACAAAGAAGTCAAAGTAGGATTAGAATTCAATTCAAAAGGAGTATTGTGAAAATGAAGTTTGAAAATCAAAGGCTTAAGGCCTAGGTTTCTAATTTGAAAAGAAATAAAAATGTTTGCACAATATTTTTGGTTTGAGTTAACATGCCAATGGAGGTTTAAAGAAACAAAAAGGGTGAGGGTTAAGGGATGCAAAACTTCTTAGGTGTTCACCTCTTGAGATCATATGTAGATGATCCAAGTGATTCCTTTGGAATAGGCAACAAGCAAAGCAAATAAGCAACATAACTGGAAACCAGATGCCAATCAATGGACTTATACCAGACTCACAAAACAAAGAGGGATATCGGATGCCAATCAATGGACTTACACCAATCTCACAAAACAAAACAGGGATACCAGATGTCAATCAATGGACTTACACCAATCTCCAAGGAATGATCATAGGAAACAAATGCCAATAACTGGACTTACAATTGACTCCTCACAAGAAACAAATAACAAATGCAATAAGCAAGAGGAAACAAGTTGCCAATAAATGGTCTTACACTCGACTCCAAGGAAATGGGATGCCAATCAATGGTCTTAGTCCCAACTCCTACCAGATCATAGGAAACAACTGCCAATAAATGGACTTACAATTGACTCCTCAATGGACAAACAAGACGTCACAAAATATGAACAATGATCAGGAAATGATATACAAGTAATGAAAACAAATGCACAAAGGCACACACCAACAATTATGCACATATGGGCAAACAACAACAAGCAACCAATTAGCACACACTATACACAATCAATGGGCTCAAGCAAGGTTAGGCTTTAGAAGCAAGCCAACTGGAATGGGGTGTTTTGAGCTCTTAACCCTAACATTGAGAGTTAGGGTAAAGCAGATGAAATGGAGATGAGGGTTATGCCTCATAGCTCTTATCCCTGGCCTGGGAGAGCTTTAAACAATAGAAAGTGTGGGATTTCAGAATGAAGGAACTCTTCTCCACAAATGATTGACTCTATAAGATCTTGGGTTCTTATTCACAATGCATCAACACATGGTATGAGCAAAGTGAATGACACAACAGAATAGCAGGGGATGGATTACACATCCCTTTTATATGCCAATTGCCTCTTAAGAGGACTTTACCTGCTTGGCACAACATTAAACAAACAAAGACATGGCCTCTTAAGGAGGGCTTCAGACAGGTGCCTACCAATAACAGTAGGTCTTCCAGACTACATGAAGATTAGAGATTATACCTAAGTGGTATGCCAACCACAAGCAAAAGCAAAGAAAAGTTCAATTGAACTTAAAGCAACTTAGGTACCTGTGAAAATAGCTAAACCAATCAGTACAACTTTCAGATAAACAGACAATAGTTAATAACCAACAGACAATCCCAATGTACAACACAAAAGCCATAAGGCAAACTCAAATGAGTTATCATCAACCTACAAAACAGCAAGTGTTAGCAATCAAAAGCAAATATCAAAATCCAAATGATGAAGCATCATCAACCATGGAACTTGGATGCTTAAACCTGAAATTCAAAGCTCACATGTAAGCAACAAACCACTAGGTCAAAGCCTAGGGTCAAAGGTGAAGAAAAAATTCAAAACAGGAGCTGAAATTCAACACATTGCAACTTCAAAAACATATTAACATGTCCTAAAAAGGCTCACATCAAAATCAATCATCAAAAGCATTTCATGATCAAAAGAAGTCAAAGGCAATTTCAAGGCTCATATATGGACATCATGAATGAAAATTTCAAATCAAAACAGAAATGATTCAAATAATTCTGGAAAAATTCATGAACATTCAAGACATCTAACATGATCAACATACAAAAAATCAGAAGCATCCAAGATCATTTAGCATGGAAATTAAATTGCACAAGTAAGAACAACCAAATGTGTGACACAAATTGTCACACCATGCTAACACAAGCATAAAACAGAAATGGTAAATGAGAAAAATACCAAACCAAAACCAAAACATCAATCAATGTGTCTAAAATCAGCATGTAAAATTTCAAGTCCATTGGATTAAAATCAAGCATTTCATGATAGAAAGAGTAAGGCAATGTCACAAATGCACATGTGTTCAATAAACCTAGAGCAAATAAATTTCCAGATAGGAACAACTTGCACATTCATGATCATAAAAAACTACACATCTCAAGAAACATTTTGCAAAAAATTGGAGATGAATTGGATCATTTTTCAATTTTATATGATTTTTACAAGTTGGAGAAAATAATTTGAAATGGAAATGATCACATGTATGTAATTTGGAGGGAAAGTGAATAAAATGATGAACAATTGAAAAAACACACTCGGCCAGAATCGAACCATGTACATATTTAAAATGTGAAGCGCGCTTAAGGCAAAACGACCTCGTTCCATTAAGAACCCTAGCGCTGCAGATTAGGGCGGTTCAAACCGCCGCTATCTGCACAAAACCGCCGTAATCTTTCCAGAATTCCAGAAATGCATGCATCTTCATCTTCTTCATGAGGAAGAAGATGAATGTTCATACGACCTTCATCCAATTTTTCCAGAATTTTCAAAAATGTCCAGAATTCAAATATTTTTATATCATTAACAAGATCTTGCCATGGTGAACACGAATCAACAAACATTTCATGCTAAATCATCATCAATTAACAGAATCGAGCAAAATCATTTTTGGATCTCAAACTTTAAACACACATAACTTGCTCAATAATACACCAATTCACACGATTTTTAGATCAGAATCACCAGGAGAACAAGATCTACCAGAATATATACATGAATTTCAAAAATAAGAGGATCGAAAATTAACCTCTTGAAGAGCAGAACCTTTGAAATGCATGATCCACAGCTCGTAAGTATCCAAATCCACTCTACAATGCTTGAAATGATGTTTGGTGAAGAAAAGGAAGCTTGCACACGTGTAGATCTAGCTTAATCTTGACTTTCCATTTTCAACTTCATGAGCTTGCTATGCACCATTCTTGCACGAATTCCATAAACCAGCACTTGATTCACACTATAATCAACTCACTGATCAAGAATCTTTAACCAAAACAAGGTGTTATGTTCAAGAAATTTGAATTTTGGTTTGAAGAAAATTTTGGAGGGACAGAAGAACTAGATCTAGAAATGGTGAATTGTGATTAACCCCCTTCAATTCTGTTATGATTAGAGTATTTATATCCTTTCCTAATCACTTTGCTAATCCATGTTTAGTTTGGTTAAGTGAAATAAGGTGTTTTGCAAAAATCTCAAAATGCATGGTTCATGTACTAAGTACACGTGAACAGTACCACTCCCTCATCATTTTCACTTAAAATTATCTTTTAAACTCAATGGCAATGGTAGAAAGTCCATACAATGCACCATTTTTGAATTTTGCATTTTCCCTCCAAAAAAGTCATGGATATGCAAGTGATTATGTGATGAGATTTTATGTAATGTGATGCATGATTTGGAAATTAGAGGTCAAGAGAAGAATATTGCAAAAAGAACCACTCAATTTGGAGCTTTGGTTCAAAAGTTATGCTCATTTGAAGTTCCATGCATACTTGGCAATGATTGGATCACATCTCCTCAACCATTCATCAGATGCTCATGATCTTGGACTTTTTTGGAAATGGGAGAGAAATATCTACAACTTTCATGTTCAACAAAATTTCATTTGAAGCTTTTTTGATGATGTAAGATTGAGTTGAAGTTGGATCAAAAATTTTCCATTTTTGGAAAGTTGAAATGATGGGCCACTTTCCATTTTGGGAAATTTTTGACTTGACTTCAAATTCTTCAATGTGAGTGTTTGAAATGTCAAATGAGACTTGTTTGAACATGAATGAAGTATTTCTAATCATTTCCCACCTCCAAATCCACAGTTGACTTTGCAGTTGACTTTCTGGGTCTTCAGATGACCTAGAAATGTCCTGATGAAATTTGGGGACTTTGCCACTTCGGAACTTGCTCCAAAATGAACCTATAGCTCAAATAAGCTCAATGAAATGATCACATGGTCCATAACTCAATGGAAACTTCATCTCTTGCACACAAGATTCACTTGAATTGCCTTGACTGTTGATTGCTTAAGCTGCAAGTAACAAAGGTTAATGACATATTTTTGTACATTTTGGTTAGCGATAAAAAGAAAAGCAATGATATACAAATGCAAGCAATGCTTGGTGATCAAAAACCACTCTCAAAGAGATCCCACCCACAGGGAAGGAAGCAAGGTGTACAATGATCCTTGAGGCAATGCTATGTTATGATATGATGCCATGAGGGATCTTAGGGACAAAATTGGGGTCTTATAGATGCCCCTATTTAAGGTCATTCTAGCCGGAGAAGTGAAGGTTAAAATCTTCATCTCGACGTGGTAGAATGGGCTTAAATAACAGTAATGAGACAAATTTTGGTCCCTATGAGACCTCATGATGCAAATGTATGCATGCAAAAGAAACAACCTCTGTGGGGAATACTGGTCCACAAAGAAGAAAAGACGACCCATCGGAGTAATACACTCACCAGGAACAGAGACTCTAACAGGACTCTTGTGGGGATAGGAAAAAGAAAAAGAATGCGGGAGCAGGACACGACTCTGAATTAGGGGAAACTGTTGCTGCGTGAGTAAGACACAACTGGGAGACTTTACCGGGGAGTAAAGGACTCAAACTGACTCAAACTATTTACAAAGGATACCTCGGATAAAAATCCGGACTCGGACTGGGAAAAGATTCACACAGAACCTCCCTGCCGGGGAAAATTGCATATATTGGGGAAAACGCCAATACAGCCAAAGGGTAAAACAACAACAGAAACTCCACTGGGGAATGTCTAACAAAGAGACTCTCCTGGGGAAAATCTGCAAGATGAGGTGTTACCGGCTACTGGGCAACAAACTCAAAGAGACATGTGATCTGAACACCGGTTACTGGGTGAAAGAACAACAAGCTCAGGAAGAATGAATATCTAAGACCGGTGTAAGGGTGATAGATATCAATCAACCAAACATCTGATAAAGACCTGAAAAAGGTACATCAACTCAGGAAAATCTGACTCCACAGGGGACCAAGGTCATAATAGGGAGCAGAAAGGAAGGAACACCAGGGATACCGGTTACTGGGTATATAATAGGTGACCGACCGAAGCGTGAATTGGTATATATGCCAAAACACTCATCATCCTGAAGAAAGCAAAAATGCAAACTTGTCAAAGGATGGATATTCGATTCTACAAAGAATACGAATCTTACTCCATTGGGGAAAATCATCAAAGGACTCCAACCAAAGAGCGCATGAGATATATTATTCATTACCGTCAGAACGTGAATAATATACTCGAAAAGGAAGAGACACCAGAGATATCGGTTACTGGGTATATAATAGGTGACCTACCAAAAAGAGAAAAAATCGTTACCAACAACAACAGGGTAGACGAAAGATAACTCGCTGGGGGTAAATTGCAAGCATACGGCAATTATCTAGGAGACATATCACCGGTTACTGGGAGATACGCTCAAAAAAGGAGAACAATGAACATTCGATTCCGCAAAGGAAATACGAAACTTACTCGACTGGGGAAACACAACGGTTTCGACTGAGGAGTGCATGAGATATATTATCCATTACCGTCAGAACGTGGATAACATACTCGCATGGAAGATTATCCACAACCGGTTACTGGGTTAATAAAGGATAAATTGACCGAAAAGAAAGGCATCGGGATACCAAAACTAGGTATATAATGATGACCGATCAAAGGGAGCAACAATCATTACCAATCAAAAGGGTAAATGAAAGATGACTCACCGGGGATGCATTGATAAACATCAATGACCCGGGGAACAAATCACTGGCAAACGGTGAAAGGATCCACTGAGGATAAAATTGCTAGCATCCGGCAATTATCCACAAAACATGCTAGGGATACAATTGCTTACTCAGAGCAAATACCCAAAAGCAAGGAGGGAATATCAACATAGAATACTGGATGAGGATAACCAACAAGAGTAACCATCATCAGTTAGGATGAACAACAAGGTTAACTCTGCAAAGGGGAGAACAAAGGATTTACAACTACCGAATACTGGGTAGAAGACCAAAGACTCTGGCTGAGGATAACATTGCTAGCATACGACAATTATCCACAAGCAAGCCCAGACTCCGCTAGGGAGACAACAACCACGTAGGATTTACAACTACCGAATACTGGGTAGCAGACCATAAAATCCACCATCAACCAGAACGAACCACAAAGGTTACCTCTGTTAGGGGAAAAGAGATAGGACTTACAACTACCGGCTACCGGGTAGAGGGCCACAACTCTGATGAGGATAAAAGAATTAGGGTTTACAACTACCGAACACGGGGTAGAAAACCAAAGCCTCTGCGTGGGGAGTGAAAGGATCGCAATTCCGCACGGGGAAACAAAATAGGGTTTATAAAAAACCGCAAACTGCTGGAGAGCAAGAAAGTAGGATTTACGACTACCGAATACTGGGTAGAAAACCATCGACTCTTGCTGAGGAACAAAGATGTTCACAACCACCTATTCCACAAAAGGGAAAAAGGTATACAGGATTTACAACTACCGACTACTGGGTAGAAAACCACAAAGATAGGACTTATAACTACCGGTTACTAGGTAGAAGGCCCAAAAGGATTCCGCTAGGGATAAGATGAACTGTTGCCGGTTACTGGGCAATTTATTCATTTATTCCACAGGGAAGCACAAGAGACAGTTGAAAAAAATGCCAATTCAGGATCAATCCAAAAAGGAAAACTGAAACAAGACTCATCCTAATGAGGAAAGAGCTCACAAGGGAAAACCCATCCCCATACATATGTTGGGAGGGAACGGAAGCAACCGTCATCCACGAGGATATATCTCAGTGGGGAACTGGAGGAGAAAAGACACACACTTTCTGCTTATGGGGTTGACTCTATATTGAGAGATTAAACACCTGACATCTGCTTGGAGAGATCTATTGGAGAGATCTATATCACCATTAGCAGGAGACAACAAACAAAAGATATATGGCAAAAAATGCAACATGAATATCTAAATGTTGAAAGTATGCATGAATATGCGTGATTTATGTTTGATGAATGCTGACAAAACAGACATATCTAACACAAACAGGTCCAGGAATCAAAAGCCCGGTACTACACTTCCAGAGGAAAATCCAAGAAATCCAACTGGAAAGCCAATCTGCTGGAGATCTGAATGCTAAAAGCAAAGATCTGCTGGAAAGCAAAAGATCAGAGATATCAAAGAAATCACAAAATCTCTGAGTGATGGATCATCAATCAACCCAACTGGGGAACAAAAGTTCACAACAGGCAGCAACTGCCACAAAGATAAATCTGTTGGGGAAGTGGAGAAATCCCGAGATTTCTGCAGGGGAAATCACCAGTCTCAATTGGGAAAAGGAGCTCACTGCACAAGCAAGAGATGCTGAAGAGAACAGAACACACAAGTAGAATCTGGCCGCACAAGCAACTCTACTGGGGATACTGTCAGCCACTCCATTGGGGATAAACCCACTGAGGGAAAATAGATCACACAAGTAGATTCTGCAACAAGCCACTCTACTGGGGATCAAAAGCATCAGGAAATCAACCAAATCTCTACAGGGGAGAAAACCACTTACAGGTACAATCCACCACCACCAATCTACTGGGGATTTATCTGAGGCAGAGAAGGAGAGCTGGGGATCAACCACCAAAACTGAACCTTCCAAAAGGAAACACAACCGCTGAGGAGGCAAGAATCACTGCTCTGCTGAAGGGAAGAGGTATAAACCTCAACAAGCACCCTGAAGGGGAGAGACAGCATAGATGTAGTACATCATACTAACAACTTCGCTGGCGACTTTACTGAGGAAACAGACAAAGTATCGGGGTGTCAACCCACCAACTACTGAATCTTCCAAAAGGAAAGCACCCACGTTGGGGAGAGAATGCTGCAAGAGAGGAAAACTGAAGTTTCCAACAAGCACTCTGATCTGGGAACACAAAAATCTCAACAAAAACTCTGCTTGGGGAACAACCCCAACAACAATCTGGAGGAAAAGGATACAAACATGTCAGGAATATGAACAAATGTCTTACCCTGTTGGAAATCATGCCACCCTTGGGAGAACACTGAGAAGTTCTTAAGTATCCTTTTATCATTGTGAATGTTCACTTTGTTTAAAAACAATTTTTTTTGAAAAATTTTATTGTTTAAAACAATGACATTTTATCCATTAAAACATGCAAAACATTTGTTGAATTGAAACAAATAAGAGTGCAAATAATTGGATAAAAGCTCAAATTTATTTGATGGAATGGTAGCCTGCAAATGGCAAGACTCCATAGATCTGTACAATTTTGAAATCGGTGATATATATTGGAAGAGGGCTACATTGAACATAATGACCATTTCTCTACCAATTTGAATTCGATGTATTCGAAGCTTCAGTCGACAATGAATCAAGAATCTCTGACGAAAAGACGGCTGAAGAACAGAAAGTCTTGTCAGGATGTATATACTTGCCAAATCCCTAATTTTTGCCTAGATTGCCCCAGGGTGAGGTACTCAATCTAGCGGGATGCAAATATTCTTTTTTTTTTATGTCTCTAATTTTTGCCTGGATCGCCCTTTCGGGTTTTCCACCGAGACGCTCATTTTTGCCTAAGCCGCCCTTTCGGGTTTTCAACTTAGCGAGCAATTCTGTTTTTCTTTTTAGGCAAAGTATTTCTTGACTGCATCTGAATTCACAGGACGAGTGAAATCCTCCCCATCCATAGTTGTAAGCATCAAAGCACCACCTAAAAAGGCTCTCTTAACAACATATGGACCTTCATAGTTTGGAGTCCACTTGCCCCTGGAATCGGGCGCGAAAGACAAGACTTTCTTGAGCACGAGGTCACCTTCTCGGAACACACGAGGCTTGACCTTCTTATCGAATGCTTTCTTCATTCTCTGCTGATATAACTGACCATGGCACATGGCAGTCAATCGCTTCTCTTCAATCAAATTCAGTTGGTCATAACGACTCTGAATCCATTCAGCATCAGTCAACTTGGCTTTCATCAAGACTCTCATTGATGGGATCTCCACCTCTACTGGGAGAACAACCTCCATGCTGTAAACAAGAGAAAAAGGGGTTGCCCCTGTTGAAGTGCGGACAGATGTACGATAACCATGCAAAGCAAATGGCAGCATCTCATGCCAATCTTTGTACGTAACAACCATCTTCTGGATAATCTTCTTGATATTCTTATTAGCAGCTTCAACAGCCCCATTCATCTTGGGTCTGTAAGGAGAGGAATTATGGTGTGCAATCTTGAACTCAGCGCACAACTCTTCCATCATCTTATTATTCAGATTAGATCCATTATCAGTAATGATCTTATCTGGCACACCATAACGGCAAATCAGCTGATTCTTGACAAACTTCATGACCACCTGCCTGGTCACATTAGCATACGATGCGGCTTCAACCCATTTGGTGAAGTAATCAATTGCTACGAGAATAAACCTGTGTCCGTTGGACGCTTTCGGTTCAATCATGCCGATCATGTCGATTCCCCACATAGAGAAAGGCCATGGTGATGAAATCACGTTCAAAAGTGTCGGAGGAATATGAATCGTGTCCGCATAAATCTGACACTCGTGGCATTTCTTCACATACTTGCAGCAGTCAGACTCCATTGTCAGCCAATAGTAGCCTGCTCTCAGCATCTTTCTAGCCATGGCATGTCCATTGGAATGAGTACCAAATGAACTCTCATGGACCTCAGTCATTAACAGGTTTGCTTCGTGTCTATCCACGCATCTGAGCAAAACCATGTCAAAATTTCTCTTATACAGCACTTCACCATTGAGGTAGAAACTGCCTGACAACCTTCTCAGAGTTTTCCTATCTTTCACAGATGCCCCAGGCGGGTAGACCTGGTTCTGGAGGAAATTCTTGATATCAAAATACCAAGGCTTGTCATCATTCACTTCTTCAACTGCAAACACGTGAGCTGGTCTATCCAAGCGCATCACGGTGATATTGGGAACTTCATTCCAATACTTGACTACAATCATTGAAGCAAGCGTAGCAAGAGCATCTGCCATCCGATTATCCTCTCGAGGAATATGATGAAAGTCAACTTCTGTAAAGAACGTTGAAATCCTTCTCGCATAATCTCTGTATGGAATGAGACTAGGTTGATTCGTTTCCCACTCTCCCTTGATCTGATTGACAACCAGGGCCGAATCACCATACACATCAAGATGCTTGATCCTCAGATCAATGCACTCTTCTAATCCCATAATGCAGGCTTCGTACTCAGCCATATTATTCGTGCATTTGAAAGTTAGCCTTGCTGTAAACGGAATATGTGTGCCCTGAGGAGTAATGATTACTGCCCCAATACCATTTCCATATTGATTTACAACGCCATCAAACACCATCGTCCATCTGGAACCAGGTTCCGGACCTTCATCAAGTGTAGGCTCATCGCAATCTTTCATTTTCAAATACAGAATCTCCTCGTCTGGGAAGTCGTACTGAATAGTCTGATGATCTTCAATCGGCTGATGTGCCAAATGGTCAGCCAAAATACTACCTTTGATAGCTTTCTGAGCTCGATACTCGATATCATACTCAGATAACAACATCTGCCAACGGGCAATCCTCCCGGTTAAAGCAGGCTTCTCGAAAATATACTTGATTGGATCCATTCTGGATATAAACCAAGTTGTATGATTTATCATGTACTGGCGCAAACGCTTAGCAGCCAAAGCCAAAGCACAGCACGTCTTCTCAAGCATAGAGTATCGAGACTCACAATCAGTGAACTTCTTACTCAGGTAGTAGATAGCAGATTCTTTCTTCCCTGATTCATCTTGCTGACCGAGTACACAACCCATCGAGTCTTCAAGAACAGTCAGATACATGATCAGAGGTCTTCCTTCTACAGGCGGAGACAAGATCGGAGGTTCAGACAGATACTCTTTGATATTGTCGAAAGCTTTCTGGCAATCCTCGGTCCAATCATGAGATTGATCTTTCCGGAGGAGCTTGAATATCGGCGCACATGTGGCAGTCATGTGGGATATAAATCTGGAAATATAATTCAAGCGGCCAAGAAAACCTCGGACTTGCTTTTCAGTTTTGGGTGCAGGCATCTCTTGTATTGCTTTGACCTTTGCAGGATCAACCTCAATACCCCTTTCGCTGACAACAAAACCCAATAACTTGCCGGAACGGACTCCAAATGTACATTTGTTCGGATTCAGACGAAGCCTGAACTTCCTTAGACGCTGAAAAAGCTTCAACAAATGCTCAACATGTTCAACTTCCGTTCGGGACTTAGCAATCATATCATCAACATAGACCTCTATCTCCTTGTGCATCATATCATGAAACAAAGTAGTCATAGCACGTTGATACATGGCTTCGGCGTTCTTCAAACCGAAGGGCATCACTCGATAACAGAATGTTCCCCAAGGTGTGATGAATGTTGTCTTCTCCATATCCTCGGGTGCCATCTTGATTTGATTATATCCGGAAAATCCGTCCATAAACGAAAAGATTTTGAATTTAGCTGTATTGTCTACCAACATATCAATGTGTGGTAGAGGGAAATCATCTTTCGGACTAGCTTTATTCAAATCTCTGTAATCAATACACATACGGACTTTTCTGTCTTTCTTAGGCACAGGCACAATATTAGCCACCCATTGAGGATATGTGGAAGTCACCAGAAACCCCGCATCAATTTGCTTCTAAACTTCCTCTTTGATCTTCACTGCCATATCTGGATGAGTTCTTCTGAGCTTCTGCTTCACAGGCACGCACTCAGGCTTCAGCGGTAGGAAATGTTGCACAATATCTGTATCTAGACCCGGCATGTCTTCATACGACCAAGCAAAGATATCAGAATATTCTCGTAGCAAACTGATCAACCCCTTCTTGACAGACTCTTCGAGGAGTGCCTCAATCTTCACCAATCGAACACAATCTTCAGACCCCAAGTTGACTGTTTCCAGATTCTCAAGGTGCGGCTGAATGATCTTCTCTTCGTGCTCGAGAAGACGGGAAATCTCATCAGGAATCTCTTCAACATCATCTTCCTCTGCCTCGAATACAGGGAATTCAAAATTGGGAGATGGTGTTGGATCATTATGTTCAATGGGTTTTAGAATCAACCTGCATAATGATTTTGGATAATAAGAAACTTTAGAATTTAAACAAACAAATCATTATGCAGATGAAAAAGATTGCTTTTATTCTTGTTTTTAGGGTTTTCTGTGATCACCGATTTCATGCAAAAGCAAAAAGTGAAAACAAATGGAAAAACAAACATTTAACATGAATTTATTGAATGAAATATCATTGTATATATATGCTGCCAACAATGTCATCACTTCTCCTTTTGGCGTGGGAGAAGGGTTTTCAAACAAAGTGAACATATTACTCTGACTTATGAATGACTGTAGGAACATCTACAGCGACCCAATTGTGGCAGATCCCGCCAGGGATAACAAAGTTGCCAGTATCCTCTGCGTCCTCTTCCAGAATAGCAGCAGCTTCCTCAGCTTGATCGGCGTGGATGAAACTCCACTCTTGAACAGCCCTTTGTCGTTGAAGACCCCAGAAGAATAGCCAATGCCAGCCCGGGATTTATTATCTTCAAGCTCGATCATCTTCCCTAACCCAGCAACTGCACCACACTCAATGCCTAGTTTTGCATCTCGATAGGAAGTGAATGAAGGAGACTTCTTCTCAATTGGCTCAGCAATAGACAAAGCTTGGAAAGGCGTTCCAACTTCATCCTCAGCATCAATATATGAGAAAGAAGACAAGTAGCTAACCAGGAGAGCCTTTTCTCCCCCTACCACAACCAGTTTCTTGTTCTTAACAAATTTCAGCTTCTGATGTAGGGTGGATGTCACGGCGCCAGCCTCGTGAATCCATGGTCTACCAAGGAGACAGCTATAAGATGGGTGGATATCCATAACCTGAAAGGTAACTTGGAAATCACTTGGTCCAATCTTGATTGGGAGATCCACTTCCCCAATCACAGTCTTACGCGACCCATCGAAAGCTTTCACAACAACACCGCTCTGCCTCATGGGAGGCCCTTGATATGACAATCTAGAAAGAGTGGTCTTTGGAAATACATTTAGAGATGACCCAGTGTCCACCAGCATGTTGGATATGGTGCCGCTCTTGCAATTCATGGATATATGTAAAGCCATGTTGTGGTCTCTTCCCTACTCAGGGAGATCAGCGTCACAGAAACTCAAAGTGTTGCAAGCAGTGATGTTTGCAACAATACTGTCAAACTGTTCAATAGTGACGTCGTGATCAACATAAGCCAGGTCCAAAACTTTCTGCGGAGCCTCCCTATGGGGTTCTGAATTCAGAAGCAACGATAACACGGAGATCTTGGACGGCGTTTGTAGAAGCTGGTCTACAACGTTGTACTCACTCTTCTTGATGAGCCTCAGCATCTCATCACAGTCTTCATTCATAGTGCCACTAGGGCCAACAGAAGAAGTAGGAGTCTTTTGTACAGAGGAGGGTTTAGCAACAGCAAATGTCGGGTTCGGAGGATTAACAGCATTCCCCACCGGACGAACATCAGAATCAGCCTTAGCCTGAGGCTTGGACGCTGAAAACACGCGACCACTAAGGGTCAATCCGCTTACATCAGCAATATTAACAACGGAGGATGAAGGCAAAGGCACTTCTTTCCCATCTTCCACAGCAATAGGATTATAGCGGAAGGGAACTGCTCTATCTGAAGCATAAGGCACAGGGCCTGCAGGCTTGATCACCAAAGAAGGAGAGACCTTCTGCTTGCTACCATCATATCGGATGATAACAGGCTCAGGTAGCTTGAACACAGGAGAGATCACATTCACCTTTGGTTCGTCTTCATCAACATTTCTGTTTTGAAGAATCTCAATGGTCCCATCATCTAGCAACTCTTGCAGCTCTCTGCGCACTTGGCGACAACCCAGACGATTGACTGAGCAGATACAGCATTTGTCATGGTCGTGCTCCATATGACTCTAATCACACAGCAGACGATGCAACTCGACCAATGACTGTCGAATATGGCTTATATATTTGACTTTGTATTTGCCAGGGCAACCCTGGACCATGTTAACCGACTTCCCATGCTCGGGCAATGGGTTCTTCGTAACATTGGGGCCTGAGTCCTCAAAGCTCAGAATGCCGCATCTCATAAGGTCTTGCACCTTAGTCTTCAATGGATAGTAATTTTCTACATTGTGACCCGGAGCACCGGAATGATAAACACAATGTTGGTCGGGCTTGTACCACCACTGCGGGTTAGCAGGCACAGCCGGAGGCTCTCTAGGAGTAATTAGTTTCCGCTCTATTAAAGAGGGATATAGCTCAGCGTATGACATAGGAATCGGATCGAAAGTGATCTTCTTCCTCTCATAACCCAAATTAGCTTGATTACTGTTGTTGCGAGGCTGGTAAGCCTGTTGCTGAGGACGATGTTGTTGTTGATACTGTTGAGGTTGTTGCTGATTATGATGCTGATTGTCACGGAAGACAGGTGCTATATGAGCCACCTGGTGTTGGTTGCTGGCATGACGCACAGGCTTCCTCTTAGCAGAGGGTCTTCTTGGTTTAGCATGGGATTGCACAGCATGTGCCTCCCCATCTTTCTTCTTAGCAAACTCCCCATACCGCTTGCTTGAAGAGCCTTCATCTTTGGATAAACGTCCTTCCCGGACTCCTTCCTCCAATCGCATCCCCATGTTCACCATCTCGGTGAAATCAGAGGGAGCACTAGCGATCATCCGCTCATAGCAAAATGAACTAAGAGTCTTCAGAAAGATCTTAGTCATCTCCTTTTCTTCCAGCGGAGGAGTAATCTGAGCTGCCAGCTCTCGCCACCTCTGGGCGTATTCCTTAAATGTCTCTTTGTCCTTCTGGGACATGGCTCTGAGTTGATCCTGATCGGGAGCCATATCCACATTATATTTGTATTGCTTGACGAAGGCTTCGCCAAGATCATTGAAGGAACGGATGTTTGCGCTATCTAAGCTCATATACCACCGAAGAGCTGCACCAGACAAACTATCCTGAAAATAATGAATCAGCAGCTGATCATTATCTGTTTGAGTAGACATTTTCCTGGCATACATAACCAGGTGACTGAGCGGGCAGGTGTTCCCCTTATACTTCTCAAAGTCATGGACTTTGAATTTGACGGGTATCTTAACACCGGGAACCAAACATAATTCAGCAGCAGATTTGCCGAACAAATCTTTCCCTCTAAGGGTCTTCAATTCCTTGCGGAGTTCAAGGAATTGGTCGTTCATAGCATCCATCTTTTCATTAACATCTGGGCCCTCAGACGGCTCAGAATGATAGATGGTGTCGTCTACCCTGGGAGTGGTATGCACGACAGGAGGAGGCATTGCAAGGACCGGGCTAGATGCCGGCATGGAAGCAAAGGTAGGAGCTGGAATATCAGGCATAAAACCAGGAGGCATACCCCACGGAAACCCGGTTGGCATGGCTGGCATGAAGTGGGCACTGGCAGCTGGCACAGTTGAAGACACAACCTCTGATATAACAGTCCTCTGGGGAGGAGTTGCAGGTGGTGGAGATGGTTGATTCTGTGCAGCTATGGTTTGTTGTGAGTCACGAGCATGGAGTCTCGGTTAAGAATCACCCAAAGGGAGTGTACTGTGGTTTAAACCTGCCGAACATGTTCTACCAGAGGTTCCCATAGTCATCATCCCATCTTTCGAATATTATCGGAGGAACGAATACTCGTATTCCAAAAATATTCTCAAGAGAGACTCTTATGAGTGTAGTATCGCGTAACAATCGCATCAGATCTTACATTTGAACGACCTCCGCACTATGTCCTAAAAATAGGCCAAGATGGGCTTGGTAAACTAAGGTCCTTGGCTTCTACGGCACATATCGAAAGAATGATGCCTAACCACAAATAACTTGTGTGACATCATTAATCCAACATGACCTCCACCAAGTGAATGGACTCACAAGTCAACTTGCTAAGGAATAACTCCACACAAGTCGACGAGACTATGCCATTCTCCTATCATAGGGTGCACTCGAGTTTGGATATAGAACTCATCTCACAGAGATCACCAAACAAGCAAGCAATTGATATATCAAGCAAATCAATCATTACAAGCAATACAGTAATCCCAAATTTGCATAAAAATATGTCATAAACAATATATCACAACAATTGTGAAAAGTTGGCAAACCCACTAGGAAACAGTTTTATCCCCAGTAGAGTCGCCACTTTTCTGTAGCGGTGTATTCGTCACTTTATGATTTATTGACTAAATCAAAAGCAAAGCATACAAAGATAGAGTCGCCACCGCACTTTTATTTATTCAAAGGAATGGCTAAAAAGCGAACAAAAGCCTAAGAAGTTTTACACATAGAAAACTAATGAAAGGTCAGAGATCTGGGTAAGGGGGTAATTATGCAAAGGGAAGGTGATAGGCACCCAATGCATCCTAGGTACTCCTAGGGAACCCTTTTCACAAATTGTTGCAAAAGATATTGTTTATGAAAATATTTATTGTGCAAACATTGATTGGGAGGATGAGAGAAGAATATACAATTTTATTATTTTTGTGTTTGAACGGATGAACCCGTTGCCTACGTACCTTTCCATGGAAGGTAAGGATCAAAACGCCGTAGTTCGGCTAAAAGATTTCCAAAATATGAGTGGGTTGATTTTAAACAAAAGCCCTAAGGTCTTTCATTATCCACGGGAGAAAACTCAACCTATACAACCACAAGTCCACCATGTGAGAAAAGCTTCAACTTGCTAGTGAGGGACCATGCCCTATAATAAGCAAGGAAGTCTTACAATTCAATCACTAAGAACAAAAGGCGAGATTTATATCAACCACTAAGATAATTGAGATCTATGGCTAATGTATGAAAACTTATCAAGAATGGACTTGAGCCACAAAACAATTGAATGAGTGAAGTTAACCAATTAGGATTATTCACAAAGAAGTCAAAGTAGGATTAGAATTCAATTCAAAAGGAGTATTGTGAAAATGAAGTTTGAAAATCAAATGCTTAAGGCCTAGGTTTCTAATTTGAAAAGAAATGAAAATGTTTGCACAATATTTTTGGTTTGAGTTAACATGCCAATGGAGGTTTAAAGAAACAAAAAGGGTGAGGGTTAAGGGATGCAAAACTTCTTAGGTGTTCACGTCTTGAGATCATATGTAGATGATCCAAGTGATTCCTTTGGAATAGGCAACAAGCAAAGCAAATAAGCAAC
This sequence comes from Lathyrus oleraceus, assembly GCF_024323335.1. Classification (NCBI taxonomy): domain Eukaryota; kingdom Viridiplantae; phylum Streptophyta; class Magnoliopsida; order Fabales; family Fabaceae; genus Lathyrus; species Lathyrus oleraceus. The sequence goes on from NC_066585.1 coordinate 470,424,190, forward strand.
ATAACTGGAAACCAGATGCCAATCAATGGACTTATACCAGACTCACAAAACAAAGAGGGATATCGGATGCCAATCAATGGACTTACACCAATCTCACAAAACAAAACAGGGATACCAGATGCCAATCAATGGACTTACACCAATCTCCAAGGAATGATCATAGGAAACAAATGCCAATAACTGGACTTACAATTGACTCCTCACAAGAAACAAATAACAAATGCAATAAGCAAGAGGAAACAAGTTGCCAATAAATGGTCTTACACTCGACTCCAAGGAAATGGGATGCCAATCAATGGTCTTAGTCCCAACTCCTACCAGATCATAGGAAACAACTGCCAATAAATGGACTTACAATTGACTCCTCAATGGACAAACAAGACGTCACAAAATATGAACAATGATCAGGAAATGATATACAAGTAATGAAAACAAATGCACAAAGGCACACACCAACAATTATGCACATATGGGCAAACAACAACAAGCAACCAATTAGCACACACTATACACAATCAATGGGCTCAAGCAAGGTTAGGCTTTAGAAGCAAGCCAACTGGAATGGGGTGTTTTGAGCTCTTAACCCTAACATTGAGAGTTAGGGTGAAGCAGATGAAATGGAGATGAGGGTTATGCCTCATAGCTCTTATCCCTGGCCTGGGAGAGCTTTAAACAATAGAAAGTGTGGGAGTTCAGAATGAAGGAACTCTTCTCCACAAATGATTGACTCTATAAGATCTTGGGTTCTTATTCACAATGCATCAACACATGGTGTGAGCAAAGTGAATGACACAACAAAATAGCAGGGGATGGATTACACATCCCTTTTATATGCCAATTGCCTCTTAAGAGGACTTTACCTGCTTGGCACAACATTAAACAAACAAAGACATGGCCTCTTAAGGAGGGCTTCAGACAGGTGCCTACCAATAACAGTAGGTCTTCCAGACTACATGAAGATTAGAGATTATACCTAAGTGGTATGCCAACCACAAGCAAAAGCAAATCAAAGTTCAAATGAACTTAAAGCAACTTAGGTACCTGTGAAAACAGCTAAACCAATCAGTACAACTTTCAGATAAACAGACAACAGTTAATAACCAACAGACAATCCCAATGTACAACACAAAATCCATAAGGCAAACTCAAATGAGTTATCATCAACCTACAAAACAGAAAGTGTTAGCAATCAAAAGCAAATATCAAAATCCAAATGATGAAGCATCATCAACCATGGAACTTGGATGCTTAAACCTGAAATTCAAAGCTCACATGTAAGCAACAAACCACTAGGTCAAAGCCTAGGGTCAAAGGTGAAGAAAAAATTCAAAACAGGAGCTGAAATTCAACACATTGCAACTTCAAACACATACTAACATGTCCTAAAAAGGCTCACATCAAAATCAATCATCAAAAGCATTTCATGATCAAAAGAAGTCAAAGGCAATTTCAAGGCTCATATATGGACATCATGAATGAAAATTTCAAATCAAAACAGAAATGATTCAAATAATTCTGTAAAAATTCATGAACATTCAAGACATCTAACATGATCAACATACAAAAAATCAGAAGCATCCAAGATCATTTAGCATGGAAATTAAATTGCACAAGTAAGAACAACCAAATGTGTGACACAAATTGTCACACCATGCTAACACAAGCATAAAACAGAAATGGTAAATGAGAAAAATACCAAACCAAAACCAAAACATCAACCAATGTGTCTAAAATCAGCATGTAAAATTTCAAGTCCATTGGATTAAAATCAAGCATTTCATGATAGAAAGAGTAAGGCAATGTCACAAATGCACATGTGTTCAATAAACCTAGAGCAAATAAATTTCCAGATAGGAACAACTTGCACATTCATGATCATAAAAAACTACACATCTCAAGAAACATTTTGCAAAAAATTGGAGATGAATTGGATCATTTTTCAATTTTATATGATTTTTACAAGTTGGAGAAAATAATTTGAAATGGAAATGATCACATGTATGTAATTTGGAGGGAAAGTGAATAAAATGATGAACAATTGAAAAAACACACTCGGCCAGAATCGAACCATGTACATATTTAAAATGTGAAGCGCGCTTAAGGCAAAACGACCTCGTTCCATTAAGAACCCTAGCGCTGCAGATTAGGGCGGTTCAAACCGCCGCTATCTGCACAAAACCGCCGTAATCTTTCCAGAAATCCAGAAATGCATGCATCTTCATCTTCTTCATGAGGAAGAAGATGAATGTTCATACGACCTTCATCCAATTTTTCCAGAATTTTCAAAAATGTCCAGAATTCAAATATTTTTATATCATTAACAAGATCTTGCCATGGTGAACACGAATCAACAAACATTTCATGCTAAATCATCATCAATTAACATAATCGAGCAAAATCATTTTTGGATCTCAAACTTTAAACACACATAACTTGCTCAATAATACACCAATTCACACGATTTTTAGATCAGAATCACCAGGAGAACAAGATCTACCAGAATATATACATGAATTTCAAAAATAAGAGGATCGAAAATTAACCTCTTGAAGAGCAAAACCTTTGAAATGCACGATCCACAGCTTGTAAGTATCCAAATCCACTCTACAATGCTTGAAATGATGTTTGGTGAAGAAAAGGAAGCTTGCACACGTGTAGATCTAGCTTAATCTTGACTTTCCATTTTCAACTTCATGAGCTTGCTATGCACCATTCTTGCACGAATTCCATAAACCAGCACTTGATTCACACTATAATCAACTCACTGATCAAGAATCTTTAACCAAAACAAGGTGTTATGTTCAAGAAATTTGAATTTTGGTTTGAAGAAAATTTTGGAGGGACAGAAGAACTAGATCTAGAAATGGTGAATTGTGATTAACCCCCTTCAATTCTGTTATGATTAGAGTATTTATATCCTTTCCTAATCACTTTGCTAATCCATGTTTAGTTTGGTTAAGTGAAATAAGGTGTTTTGCAAAAATCTCAAAATGCATGGTGCATGTACTAAGTACACGTGAACAGTACCACTCCCTCATCATTTTCACTTAAAATTATCTTTTAAACTCAATGGCAATGGTAGAAAGTCCATACAATGCACCATTTTTGAATTTTACATTTTCCCTCCAAAAAAGTCATGGATAAGCAAGTGATTATATGATGAGATTTTATGTAATGTGATGCATGATTTGGAAATTAGAGGTCAAGAGAAGAATATTGCAAAAAGAACCACTCAATTTGGAGCTTTGGTTCAAAAGTTATGCTCATTTGAAGTTCCATGCACACTTGGCAATGATTGGATCACATCTCCTCAACCATTCATCAGATGCTCATGATCTTGGACTTTTTTGGAAATGGGAGAGAAAGATCTACAACTTTCATGTTCAACAAAATTTCATTTGAAGCTTTTTTGATGATGTAAGATTGAGTTGAAGTTGGATCAAAAATTTGCCATTTTTGGAAAGTTGAAATTATAGGCCACTTTCCATTTTGGGAAATTTTTGACTTGACTTCAAATTCTTCAACGTGAGTGTTTGAAATGTCAAATGAGACTTGTTTGAACATGAATGAAGTATTTCTAATCATTTCCCACCTCCAAATCCACAGTTGACTTTGCAGTTGACTTTTTGGGTCTTCAGATGACCTGGAAATGTCCTGATGAAATTTGGGGACTTTGCCACTTGGGAACTTGCTCCAAAATGAACCTATAGCTCAAATAAGCTCAATGAAATGATCACATGGTCCATAACTCAATGGAAACTTCATCTCTTTCACACAAGATTCACTTGAATTGCCTTGATTGTTGATTGCTTAAGCTGCAAGTAACAAAGGTTAATGACATATTTTTGTACATTTTGGTTAGTGATAAAAAGAAAAGCAATGATATACAAATGCAAGCAATGCTTGGTGATCAAAAACCACTCTCAAAGAGATCCCACCCACAGGGAAGGAAGCAAGGTGTACAATGATTCTTGAGGCAATGCTATGTTATGATATGATGCCATGAGGGATCTTAGGGACAAAATTGGGGTCTTACAGATGGTAGTTCCAATACTAGGTAATGATTTACCATAAATGGGGCACTTTCTTTTAAGTGGGCAGACAATATTTTTATTACCTTTTCCACTCCACTTTAATTGCTATAAATTCTCATGAATACAAATCCCCAATTTCCCTCTTAAACATTCAAACTCATTAGCATCCAAAGCCTTTGTAAATATGTCAGCTAATTGCATTTCAGTAGTAACATGCTCCAGTGCTATGATTTTCTCTTCCACAAGTTCTCTAATGAAGTGATGACGAATATCAATGTGCTTTGTCCTGCTGTGCTGAATAGGATTTTTGGAAATATTTATATCACTCAGGTTGTCACAGTACAATGTCATGACATCTTGTGTGACATTGTATTCAGTCAACATTTTTTTCATCCAAACCAGTTAAGAACAACTACTCCCAACTGCTATGTATTCAGCTTCAGCAGTGGATAGGGACACACAATTTTGTTTCTTGCTAAACCATGATATCAAATTGTTCCCCAAGAAGAAACATCCTCCTGATGTGCTTTTCCTATCATCGGCACATCCAGCCCAATCACCATCACAATAACTAGTCAGCATAGATCTAAATCCATGAGTATATAACATCCCATAGTCACTGGTGCCATTGACATATTTCAGTATTCTCTTCACTTGGTTTATGTAAATGACTTTTGGTTCAACTTGATATCTAGCACAAACACCTACAGCAAATGTAATGTCAGGTCTGCTTGTTGTGAGATGTAGGAGACTTCCTAACATGCTTCTGTATAGACTTTGATCTATACTAACACCATTTTCATCTTTGGAGACTTTCAAATGTGTGGGAGAAGGTGTCCTTTTATGACTTGCATTCTCCATGCCAAACTTCTTAACAATGTTCTTGGCATATAGAAAGATAGAATCTTCCATTTGCTTGACTTGTAGCCCAAGAAAGTAGGTCAGCTCTCCAACAAGGCTCATCTCAAACTCAAATTGGATTTGTCTAACCCAATGTTCGACCATCCGATCAGACATCCCACCAAACAGAATACCATCTACATATATTTGTGCCACCATGAGTTTTCCTCCTTCATTCTTCACAAATAGGGTCTTGTCAATACCTCCCTTGTTGATTTTGTCATCTTCAGGTTCAGCTTAAGGAGGTTCACTCTCATTATTTTTGTCTGAGAAATCAACTGGGGGATCATTTTAAGACGTCTCAACATCGTCTGTGACATCAGTCTGTTGATCATCAACCACAACATTGATAGATTCCATCATTACTTTTGTTCTGGAGTTAAAGGCTCTATATGCTATGCTGTTTGTTGAGTAGCCCAGAAATATTCCTTCATCACTTTTGGGATCCATCTTCCTTCTTTGATCACGATCAGTCAAGATATAACATTTACTACCAAACACATGGAAGTATTTGACTGTAGGTCTTTTCCTTTCCACCACACCATTTTGCTGGGGAGTAATGGGAGACGAGACCTCGTGATGAATTCCTTCTGAAGAGCAGAATTCAGCAAATTTGTTGTTCTTAAATTCCTTCTCATGATCACTTCTAATTTTGATAACTTGACTTTCCTTTTCTCTTTGAAGTTTTAGACAAAGATCTTTGAAGACTTCAAAAACATCAGATTTTTCTCTTATAAAATTGATCCAGGTGTATCTAGAGAAGTCATCCACCACTACATATGCATACTTCTTCCCACCAAGGCTTTCCACCTACATGGGTCCCATCAAATCCATATGGAGGAGTTCCAGTACTTTGGAAGTCGTGTCATGTCTGAGCTTCGGGTGTGACATCCTTGTTTGTTTTCCAATCTGACATTCCCCACAGAATTTTCCTTCATCAATATTCAAGTTGGGAATTCCTCTAGCAGATATAATCCTCTTCATACCTTTAAGATGCAGATGGCCCAATCTTTGATGCCATATCTTCACTTCTTCTTCTTTGGCTAAAGTACACATTGAAGAATAACCAGTTCCTTGAGAACTCCACATGTAACCGTTGTCTTTAGACTTGAGTCCTTTCATGATCACTTCATTTTCTTTGTTAGTAATCAGACATTCAGTTTTAGTGAAGTTTACATTTAGACCTTGGTCACACAGTTGATTAATGCTTATTAGATTTGCAGTCAAGCCCTTAACAAGCAGGACATTGTCAAGATCAGGAACTCCAGGGCAATCAAGCTTACCAATCCCCTTGATTTCACCCTTTTCTCCATTACCAAAGGTTACATAGCTGGTGGCATGAGGATGAAAGCCAGGTAGCAGGTTTTTGTTTCCAGGCATGTGTCTGGAGCACCCACTATCAAAATACCAATCTTCTTTGGCTGAAACTCTGAAGGAAGTGTGAGCTATCATACTTGTAACATTAGTCCTAGGAACCCATTGCTTTTTGTTGACAGGACTGTGATGTTTGGGTCTAGGTTGATGATGAGCAGGACTAGGATAGCCATACAGCTTATAGCAGAATGGTTTTATGTGGCCAAATTTTCCATAGTAGTAACATCTCCATATTTGGTGTTTCCGTTTCTGCTGTCTTCCTTTATGATGTTATGACATTTGATGTGACATCTCTGGTATGCTACCAGTATGGCTGCACTTAGGTTTCGATTTAGGTTTGCCACCAGTGTGACTGCACTCAGGTTTAGATTCATTGAACCAAATGCCAGATTTGTCTCCTGTCATTTGTCCAGTCTGGAGAATTTTGTCTAAGGTGTCAGATCATTATTTAGCATCCTGACATACTTAGTCATCTCATCTAGTTTTGCATTCAGAAACACTGCTTCAGTTTTTAATTTAGAGATGATTTCTAAGTGTTCTACCTTCTCATTCTCTAGTTGGGTTATCACCTTCTTTTGGCTTTCAACTTGTTGACTCTCATCTAGTTTGGCATTCAGAAACACTGCTTCAGTTTTTAATTTAGAGATGGTTTCCAAGTGTTCTACCTTCTCATTCTCCAATTGAGTTATCACCTTCTTCTGGCTTTCAACTTGTTGACACACTTCTTCACGTCTGTGACATAACTTTCTGTAGGTAGTGGCCAACTCTTCAAAGGTTACTTCATCATCACTTGAGTCTTCATCAGAACCCCATCTTCCAGTCAAGGCAGTCATCAGATTTGCAGACTCTTCTGTTTCACTTTCATCAGACCAAGTGGCAGAAAGACTTCTTTTCTATTTCTTGAGGTAGGTTCCACATTCAGTTCTAATGTGTCCATACCCATCACATTCATGACACTGAACTCATTTTCCTTCTTTGGGCTTTTCATCTGACCTTGTTCTTCTTCCAGCATTGTTGGATTTACTGATGTCAGATGAGATGTTCTTGACATTTGCCTTAGATCTTACATCCATCTTTTTCTGAAGTCTGTTGAACTGTCTTCCCAGCATTGCTACATCATTTTCCAGATCTTCATCAATATCTTGACCACTTTCCTCCTATTCCTCCTCAGTGTTTGACATGAAGGCTATGCTTTTGGCTTTCTTTTCAGATCCATCACACATTCCCATCTCAAATGTTTCAAGGCAACCAATTAGCTCATCAACTCTCATACTGGAAATGTCTTGAGATTCTTCTATGACTGTCACTTTCATGGCAAATCTCTTAGGGAGTGACCTGAGTATTTTCCTCACTAATTTTTCATCTAACATCTTCTCACCCAGGGCTCCTAAGGCATTAGCAATTTCAAGGATATTCATACGAAATTCATGAATATTTTCATCTTCTTTCATCCTTAAATTTTCAAACTTGGTAGTGAGCAGCTGCAGTCTAGACATCTTCACTCTAGAGGTGCCTTAATGAGTGGTTTTGAGAATGTCCCAAGCATCTTTGGCCACTTCATAGTTGTTTACCAATCTGAAGATATTCTTGTCTACCCCATTGAATATAGAATTCAATGCTTTAGAGTTCCCAAGGGCTAACTCATTCTCCTCTTTGGACCATTGTTCTTTAGCCTTCCTATCAGAAGTAGCTTCTTCATCCTTAGTAATAACTGGATGTTCCCAGCCTGTTAAAACAACCTCCAAGCCTTATTATCCAGAGATTTTAGGAAGGCTACCATTCGAGGTTTCCAGTAGTCATAGTTGGATCCATCCAAAATAGGTGTTCTATGAACAGATCCTCCATCTCTCTCCATAGTACCAGAAAGTATCGTCCCTAGATCTCACCCAGAACCAGAGCAGGATGCCTGCTCTGATACCAATTGAAATTCTCGTATCAGATATGATATGTCGAAGGTAATGTCACGATACTAATATCTGAATAATACAAACATGATAAAAGATAGAGAACAATAATGCAAGAGACACAAGAAATTGTTAACCCAGTTCGGTGCAACTCACCTACGTCTGGGGGCTACCAAGCCAGGAAGGAAATTCACTAAATAGAATCAGTTCAAAGACTCTCAGTAAACAACACAAGTTACAGTCTTTTTCACCTAATCTCTACCCGTGTGACTTCTACCTAAGAACTCTTAGATATGAGATCCCACTCACTCCCCCTCAATCACACCAGTGATATAAACAAGAATTATAATGAAAAGAAGACACACACTTGATCTTACTTAACAACTTCAATCAAGTAGACACACACTCATGCTTAAAAGCTTTGAGTGACAAATTACAACTCAAAAATCAGACCAATTTAATCATCTATAGATGAATTGAATGACTTACAATTCACACGACCACACAAGACTAACACCCTTATTCTCTCTCAATATTTCGTTCGTTATTTCTTGTGTATCAAATCAGGTTTTCCATGTCCTTTTTATAGAAGCATTTGGCTGGGCTTGGACATCATAAAACCCTAAAACTATTTTCCATTTAAATCTTCTCATGATAGTTGTTTTGCCTCTAATTTTCTTGCTATGTCTTTTTTAGTCTGACAAAAAGGAGGAGAATTAACTAAATAGTCTCTGATGAAATAATATATAAGCCTCATAATGCACTGTGCATATTTATAAACTACTATAATGAAGTCTAAAGTTCTGCAGGAAGTATCTGAGTAAAACATTTGAGAAACAAGTTATACAACTTAAGGAGATCTGGTAAGAACCTCTAAACTTTCTTAAGCATCTGATTTAGGAGGAGATTTCTTATCTCAGGGGGAGTCATCATACATCTGACGCTGAGATAACTCCTTTAGTTTTTTATAAAGTATCATTGTTTCATCAACAGTCTGAAGTTTTTGTCATCATCAAAAAGGGGGAGATTGTTAGAACAAGATTTTAGGTCTACAATCCATCTCTAAATTTTAATGATAACAAAGGATGAAACAAATTAGTACCCTAACGAATTTATCTAAGTATTCAGGACTATAACAGAAAAAGGATCTGATAGACAACATCTGAAATCACACAATTCTAGAATAGTTGACCTAGAGTCAAATAAAGTAGTTGCTCTAACATTTTAGACAACGATGCTCACAACATCTAAAGTTTGAAGACTAAGATACTCTGAATCTGAAGGATTCCACACTTAAGTTACTCTAATGATTCGTACATCTAAAGAAGGTCGAACTGAATACATATCAAGAACTTTTGAAGAAAAATCACTTCTAACAACTATCTGAAGAATACATGTTGAACAAGAAGATCTGGATTTCGCGCACTCTGACTCATGCCAATAGATCAACGCTAAAGACTTAACAACGAAGTATTCCATATATGGTATTAATCTTTATTTGGAGAAAAATAAATACTCTCCAAAATTGATATTGAAAAGACAACAAACTTAATGTCAATTAAGTCCCATCATTGTCAAGATATCAACATCAATGCTTCAGCCAACGACATCACATCCAAAGCACTATATAAAGGTCATATCATCTTCATACAACATACAAAGCAATTACACAAGAATACTGAAAAAATCATTTCTATATTTTTAATTCTTGTTCAAATCTGTTCACACGAGTTGCTGCTCTTAGCGTGAATTTTTACTGTTCTTATTGTGTTAAAATTGCTTACCTAGAAGCACTAAACACTTCCTTGTAATTATCAAATAGTGTTGAATATTTCCTCAAGTGACTTGTGAAGTTTGTAGTTATCAAATAGTGTTGAATATCTCTTAGATGCTTTTGTTGTAATCTTTCTAGATTATTGGATTAAGTCCTTGTTGAAGGAGAAATCACCTTGGTCGGGTGGACTGGAGTAGCTTTGAATTTCAAGCAAACCAGGATAAATTTTTGTGTTCATTGTTTTATCTTTCGTGTGTGTTATGTCTGCAAATGTTTTTTATTATCAGTGAAAACAATTCAAACACCCCTTTCTTGTTTTTCTCTATCTTCAACCTGAAATAGAAGTCCTCTCATTATACTTCAAACTTGTGAAGCTATTTAACAAGAACAATTTATTATTCCCTAATTTAGAGGCATACACAGACTTTATCTTCTCCCATAAAGTTTTTCCATGTATCTCATTAGCAAAATGATTATAAATATTATCTTCTACATATTGTTGAATGAAACCACATATTTTAGATGTTCAAACTCTCATTCTTCATCAGACACAAAATCCAACTTTGTGGAACTAAACACCGATAATTGCAGTTTCTTCATAAATAGAAAGTCTATCTTCTTGTCCTTCCACAAATGGTAATTAGAACTATTCAATAATACCATCTTCATATTTGTATATGACTATGTTAGTCAAACAAGTTAAATATCCCCTAACCAGGAGCTTTCATGTCATTCTGATGATAAATTAGCACAATAATAAATCAATACGTAGCGAATATAAAACTCCCCAAACTTGTAATAACTTATGAGGATCAATAACAAATATATGGCAGCAAATCAAAAAAAGAAAGGCACAAGAGAACGCCGATATTTTAACGTGGAAAATCCCTCAATACGAGAGAAAAAACCACGAGTCGTCCAGATCAAAGAAATTGCTCTTTTATATCAAATAAGGGTACATTAGAGTCTCGAAATGATTCACAAACTAGTGCTAACAACAGAAAAATCACAAAGCAAATTAGCTTATAAATAAGAATCAAGAAACTGAAAAATTACTGAAATTTGCAGCTTCAGTGCGAAACAGATATATCTCAACTCAGACGTCATTTTGAAGATCCAAATGGTCAAAAGATAGACACAGGTGTTGCAAACCTTCCCTCCAAATTTTAGTTTGATCCAACTATTAACGAATCTGAAATTGTTGATTTAGTTGGTTTGGTTGCAAAAAAGCTGAAATACGATTCTCTCATCTTTTATCTCTTTTGTAGTTAATTTTGTGCCTCTTTTTCTCTCATTTCTCTCAATCCTAAGTTGACTCTCTCCATTTAAATAAGTGAAACAAATGAGCTAACATATTAGGGTCTTTCTCCATGTAGGAAGGGAGCACAAACTCAATAGAATTTATCCCTAACAAATTACATAGATGCATCTCCAAGCCATTTTTTGACATATTTAGGATGGATGGTCCACTTGTGAAACACAAAGTGTTTTTAAAGGTTATTCCGGATATGCATCTCCATAATTATTTTGAGGTGATTTTGTATATGTGTCTCCAGATCATTTTTTGATAAATATGAGATGGATTGTTCACTCATGAAATGTATGTATTTTAAATGCGTCTAAAGTTATATCTCTGAAATATAAAAAAAACAAATTCAAGTTTTCAGTGTTCAACATTATTCCATAAGATGAATAAAGTAATATGCAAATTAAATTGTTTTTGAACGGGCAATGTTCTCTCAAAACTAATTATATTTATAGATGTAGAGCCACACTACAAATATAGAGCATCCAACTTCGTTGACAACTTACCCATCTTACCTACTATTATAAGTGTGGCTTGTTGGGTGTACCTTTCTATTAATATTCTCCACATTTTACTTAACGTTTAGGGAACCTTTGTTAAATATATGACATCATTCATGACATGGTCCTCACTTAAAAGGATCAGGACCCACATTTGGCCCATTAGAGACAGTGACTTATCCATTACCTCCAGCTGTGCCATATCCATAAGCCTTTATCTTTCCAAACGGCCAAAACCCATTTATCCTTTAAGTACACGTATACCCAACCACGTTATTTTCTTCAAAATGTCAATTATTACGATAACAATGAAGGAAAATAAAACCAGATAGATGTAAGACTAATAAATGACTAAAAACAAGACATAAAAATGACATATGATGCATTAGGAAACTAGTTCCGTTCCATCTTACAAATATTTTAACTTTAACTTTCTTTTGTTTTGTTTTTCTTATATGAACTAAGAATTTATTCCTTTATGATAAGAATCATTAGCTTTGAAAAAGGGAATTTCTATGAACTATACCTTAAGAATTAAGTATTAAAATCTATGCTAACAGGTGATTTTATGTTCATAGATGAATATAAAGTGATAGAATGAATGTATTCATTTGAGAATCTTTGATGAGGTGCTTAAGTAGCAATAACGATGCAGTTACTTAGTCTAACAACTTAATTAATTAATTATCAAACTTAATAAACAAACTGATAACAATACATTAATACTAACTAGAGTTTTGAAAACGGGCTATATGACTTTAAAAGGACTGACCCTAACGAGTCTCGTGCTTTTTAAAGTCGGATCGAAAAAACTCTATAATAATATGAGTTTAAAATATATTATTTGAGTTCGATCCTAAATAGGTTATAGGTTAATCGGTCTTAAACAAATTATTTATTTATTATTTGTAGAAAAGAGTTGTTCCGTTTTGAAACCAAAATTAGGTGTATGTTGATGGTGAGTAATTTTGATGATCTCCAATACGGCGGTGTGGGGTGGACCTACAAGGTTGACACTCCAACGCTCAAGTCAGTTTAGAATTTAAGATGAGTGTAGTAAAATTAGATATCAAAAAGTGTACCTTGAGTATCTGGCATTAAAGCTTTTATAAGTTGGGTCATTTGTAATGGATTGAGCCTTGTCCTTTTTTGCCCCTTTGGCTGATCCAGAAGAGTTACCCATAAGAATTGTCGGACAATACTAATTTGGGAAGTCTTAGAAGTCGTGGTCGGCCTCCAGGAATGATGTTCGCTCTTGGATTAGTTACAAAGATAACGGGAGACATGTGCATTAAATGTTTTTTCATCATGGAAACGTTTCGCCATCCCTTCTGAGTGTGAGGCTCTAGATGAATAATAGTGCAAAAATGGTAGACATACACTCTTGGGAATGTTACTCTCAACTAACTTAGACAAGATGTTTTTATCAAATCGTTAAGTAATTATTCGAATAAAAGAGATAATCAACTTGAATCAAAGGTTGGAAAGAGGGGACACATGTCATGATTTGAGTCATGTTTACTTCATGATTCAACTTAAAGAAGGTTGTGATTCGAATCACACCTTGCTATGATTCAACTCAAATAAGGCATAGCTAAATCCCATCTTTCATAATGCTCTATAATTCGACTCACACATATATATGATTTGAAGGAGAAAAGTGATCCAAAACGCAATGGAATTTAAAATTTTCTCCTTTAGTGATCCTTACGAATGGACATGATCAGTGATAGAATCGTTACCTCTTGAGGCAATTGAAACCTTTGATGCAGATCTATGGAGCGATCACGAACGTTGAATGGTGACAACGCCTCTACTCAGTCCACACGAACGAATTCCTTTAACCTCAGTGCTAGCTGCTACGAATGAAGGCTTTGAGTGAGTGAGAGAGAGAGAGAGAGAGAGAGAGAGAGAGAGAGAGAGATAGAGAGAGAGAGAGAGAAACGAAATTACAACTACACAAATGCTTCTGCACAAGGGTTCTATTTATAGAACCACTTATGTGGGCTGTAAGCTAAAAAGCCCAATTAAGTGTATGTGGCCCATATCTTATGATATGCTAAAATCACTTAAGCGTGTGGTACCTTACCATATTTCATATTCTACTTAAGTACACCGTACCTTATGATGTTCTACAATTCACTTAAGTGCATTGTACCTTATGGTGTTCCTTAGTTACTCTATCTCTCATCAATCCGTCCTTTTGTGTGTGACCCAGTAGGTTTTCGCGACATTAGCAATTATATTAAATCATGTATTTAACATAATAAATAGTGAGCGGCATCTAGAAACACATCATTGCTACCCAAGACACGAAAATGTCATGTGATCTGACAAATCCTTTTGTGATAATACTTATGTGTATAATTACCATTTTGCCCTTATGTCTATATTGAACACAAGGCATATACCGTGTCATCCTTGTCCAGTTCCATATTGGGCCCATAGACATTTATCCTGTTACGCAGGATGGGCGAATTCCATCTAGGTCACTTATGTCCCTAAGCATGCTTCATACAGGTAAGGGGGTGGTTACACAGAGGGAAGGTGTTAGCACCCAAAGTGTCCTAGGTACTCCTAGAGAGCCCTTTCTTATGTGCATATGTATTTTGGTATAAAAGATGTTTGCAATAAATAGAGTGGATGGGTGAGGAAATAATTCATTAATTATATTTTTGTGTTTGACAAGACCTTCGGACTTGTGCCTACGTACCAACATAAAAATGAGGGATCAAAATCTCATAGTTCGTGGTATCAATTTCAAAGTGAGTGAATTGCTTTTAACAAAATTTTAAGTTTAACAAAGGCACAAAGGGCCTAAAAATGGTTTGGATGGGTATTAGTTCTTTTTTCCTTTTTAAATTTGAAGTCAAGTATAATTAAGTCCATTTACAAGCTTGATTAAGAAAAGAGTGTAAAAATTCAATGGCATAAGGCCAAAGTTTCTAATTTGCAATATGGTCAAAATTTAGAAATCACAAGAAAAGAAGATTTTAAAAGGAGGGAGAGATTTTGAAAATTAAAGAAGTGGGGAAGAGATGAAGAGATTAATCCTAAGCAAAAATTAAAAGTTAAGAGTTGAAAAGATCTGACCAATGGGCTGCAATCCAATAGACAAGAATTTCATATAGAAACCCAAATTTCCCTTGGACTTTAGAAACAAGCAATATCTATACACAAATAGCAAGATGAAGGGAAAGGCATAAATAAAGATAGTCACATCTGTAAGACCCTAATTTTGATCCTAAGATCCCTCATGCAATTGCATCATATGCATTAATATTGGGATCATACCTTGGCATCCTCCTTACCCCTCTTTTATTGGGTTTGTTTTGGGAGAGATCACCAAGCACCATGTGATTGTATCATTCTTGTATATTATCATTTTACTAACCAAAATACCAAAATTATGTCTTTGCATTTGCCTAACTCTTTTGTACGTAGGGCATGATCTCCATTGATCTATCAAGTTCATATTTAGGGTTTGAGACCCTCATGACAAAGAGCACAACCATGAATTGATCCAAGAATGGTTATGAGCATCATATATGAGTTCCATTGATTCCTACATGTTATATTGATCAAGTTTTCTTCAAGAGTTTGAAGGTGATTTGCCTTGGAAACCCTAGTTTGACTGGGTATCTTGAGTAACTTCTCCAACAAACTATCTTCCCATTTGATCAAGTTTATTAAAGGACACTTCAAAATTCATCATCTTATGCATATATGATCTACCATGAGCCAAGAAAGTCCAGAGAATTGGAGGTTAGCAAGTTGGTTGATGGTGGTTGGCCAGATGAATTCATCTGATCAAAATTGGGTGTCCCTAGACCCTATCTCCTAAAGTTTTCACCATATGAAAATGATTCCAAGAGAAAAGTTACTCTAAATGACATTCCAAACAACTTTCATGTTGATACCTAGAGCTAGTTTTGCTTGTAAAATCATTTTCTATGTTGAAACATTATAGGTCATTTTGCCTAAACCCTAATTTGAAAGTCAACTTCCCAAGGCCATAACTTGCTCAATTTTTATGAGATGAAAGATTTCCAAGTTTCAAAATCAAATTCAAAATTTCTAATTCAACTTTGAAGTTTGTAGGGAGAGATAATTCAACTTTTATGAGCATGTGATATGAGGTTACATTATAGGTCATTTTTGACCTATACCATTGAACAAGTGATTTTTCCAAAACTTCAAAACTGCATAACTCTATCATTCCAAATCCAAATGACATGGAATTGGTGACCATTTTGAAGGTATTTAAAATAGCTATAACTTTTATGAAGACATTGTTTTCATTTGAAGCTCACATAAAAAGTTAAGCAAGGTGGAATATTGAGATATATGGCTTGACACTTAGAAAATTTTTCAACATGTTGAAATTTCCAAACTTCCACCTCAAAATTCTCCATGTTCCAAACTCCAAATGGAAAAGTGTTGAAAATCAAAGTTGTTCCTCTTGATGTAACCTTTCCAAAAAGTCCAATTTCTTTCATTTTGAACAAGATTTGAATAGGCTGTGTATGGCTTGAACATTACATCATCATTTGGCAAAAATCAAACTTCAAGATTCCATGTACAATTGCCTAGCACTCCAATTTGATTTCAGACTTGTTCACACTCAATTATGGATCAAATGGAATGATCTCATGGGCTTGTACACGCTCATGCACACATGCATCACTCAAGCACGAGTCAAAGCAAGAACAAGTGAATCCAGACCTGCATTGAAGGTATTTTCAAGAAAATTTCATCTGTTCGATTCTCTCTCAATTCAACTCAATTCTCTTGGATCTTTGGTTGTCTGAAGTCCTACCAATGTAGGCAAGAAGATTGAGTTGCTTAGAGGTCAAATCGAAGCAACTCAGTTGACACACCTCAAAATTCAAATCCTCATATCTTTCTATATATGTGGAGTTAGTTGAACTTGAGGTCAGATTCGTGCTCTACGCCATTTTTTCTTTCAGATCATGTCCTCCTTTTTTATTTTCTTGATGGTGATGAGTAAACCAGTCCGGCCAGGATCACCAGAGAAGATGACCGGCCTTTGGACTCCGATGATGCACTGGAAGTGTTCAGAGCCATTGATTTGTTTTAAATTGTTTTAATCTCACGCGTTGGTTTTCATTACCATCCCTGTGGCGCATTGACTTAAGTCCACGGTGGAAAGCGCGCTGAGGACCACTTGATCTGCCACCTCAATTAATGAGGGAGATCAAGTGGTCCACATTTTTTTTACTATTTTCTGATTTTCTTTTATTCCTTTTATTTTCATTAATTCATATTAATTTTAATACTGATCCAAAAAATATGAGAGTTTCACCAAAAAAATTCAAAAAATATCCTCTTTCATATTCTGAATTAAAATCATTTTTTGGATCATTATTCATATTTTTTATGATTTAATTGATTTTGGGATTATTTTTAATTGTTTAAAAATATTTTTAAGTCTTTAAAAATTCTGAAATTTTTTCTCCAAGGTCCTTTGACCTTGTTTGACCTATGATAAATCTCATGGCCATTTATTTGGTGTTTTGATGAGATTTTAGGAATTTGACAAACCATATTTAATTTAAATTCCTTATTTTAGTATTTTTAATTTGAATAAATGCCAAATAATTTTGTTGACCAATTGTGATGACTTGTTTGAGTTTGACTCTTGTTGTTGGGCCTTGGTCAAGGTTGATTTGACTTTGTCAAGTTAATATCATTGGATTTAGGGGATTGATGGAATGCACATTCCATCTCCCAAAATGAATGGATGATATTAATTTGGTAAAAGTCCTCCTTTGGTCAATTTGAGTTTTGATCCATTCCCTTCCCTCTTCATCTCACTCCCCTTCTTTATGCATTCATCTCATTTTGCCTATGATATCTCAAAGTCCTAAGGCTAGTTGATTGAAAAATCAACATAAGTATGGATGAGATTAGGCCACCTCTTTTGCATATTCTTTTTGTGTGTGGTATGTTTCATGAGCATAGTCCATTATACTATGTCTCAAACATGCATTAACACCAAAATTCTATTGCCCGACCTTAAATAGTGTGACTTCTACATAAGTCAAATTACGATTGCTTAACATAGCGCTAAATTTGTGACACAAAAGGCATAGCATTCTAGTTAGTGAGATTGTAAGTCTCCCCTCTTTCATGGTATTGTGTGGAAACTTGGCCTTTTTCCTTCCTTTGAAAGATGTCTTGGCTCAAGGATCCATGCTTATGATAAGTGGGTTGAGTGTTCTCCAATGAATGACTTAAAAAAAATGAAAAGCAAAAGCAAAACAATACTAACCTCTAACTCATTAACAACTAACTTTTAATTTCAAGCCATTTACTTTAATGTCATTTAATTCTAGCCTTTATTCATTTGCCAGTGTTCATATCATTCTAATTGTTTATGTTAATCCAATTTTCACTTTGTCCACTTGGACCATATTGTGTGATATATCTTGTTTGTGTATACTTTGCTTGTTTGTGTGGTCTTTGATCATTAATGTACATAATAACAACAAAAACCCTAAAAAACTTTTGTGTGGACTGTTGGCTTGATCTTGGACAAATGGACTTAGAATTTAGGCAACATTCCTATGCTAAAGGACTTGGCCAATGCCCACTTTCAGTGAAACCAAGGGCTTGCAATTTGAAACTTCATCTGATACATCATTCAAGATCCCTATGAGTTCATATGCAACATGATCATTGTGAAGCTGTTATTTTGAACCTGTGACTTATGGAATTCATCTGTTTCATGGGCTAGTCTGAAGAAGATCATGGAGTGGCTAAGCTTGGATGTGGATATCTTTTATTGATGCCTTTGCTCTTCAAGATAATATAATTGTGCATTTCTGTGTTGCTTGATTCTAAATGTCCAAGGGAATTCTGGGTTTCTATTGACATTCTTGTCTATTGGATTGCTACTCATTGGTCAGATCTTTTCAACTCTTAACTTTTAATTTTGTGTATAGGATTAGTCTCTTCATCTTCTCCCTATTTCTTTAATTTCAAAATCTCTCCCTCCCTTTTCAAAAATCTTCTTTGATTGAACTTATTTTGTTCTAAACTTTGACCACTTTGCAAAAAGATAGAAACTTTGGCCTTATGCCATTGCATTTTCAAACTTCTTTTCTTAAATCAAACTTGTAAATAAACTTAACTATACTTGACTTAAACTTTCAAAAAGCCAAAAAAAACTAACTCATTCAAACCATTTTTAGGCCTTTGTGCCTTTCAAACTTAATTTTTGTTAAAAGAAATGCATCCACTTTAAAATTTATATCACAAACTACGAGGTTTTGATCCCTCATTTTTATGTTGGTACGTAGGGACAAGTCCGAAGGTCTTGTCAAACACAAAAATATAATTAATGAATTCTTTTCTCATCCCCCCATTCTATTTGTTTGTAAACATCATTTTGTACCAAATATATATGCACATAAAAAGGGCTCCCTAGGAGTACATATGACACTTTGGGTGCTAACACCTCCCTCTGTGTAACCAACCCCCTTACCTGTAATCTCTGTTATTTTATTAGTTTTAATTTGAAAACTTCTTACTTTGCGTTTTGTTCGTACTTTTTCCCATTTCCCTTGGAAACAATAAAAGTGCGGTGGTGACTCTTGTTATTTGATGTATAACTTATCCATAGCTTGACGGTCATGAATTTACCGCTACAGAAATTAAGTGGCGACTCTGTTGGGGAGTAGTCTCCGGTGGGTTTAGCCTACTTTTTGTGTGTATATATTTGTATATATGTGATGTTTGTATATATGTATGTGTGATATAATCTGCTTGTTGTGCTTGGTGATCTCTGAGTGGTGAGATAAGTTCTAACCCTAACTTGAGTGCAATTAAGATAGGAGGATGGTATAGTCATGTTAGATTTGTGTGGAGTAGTCCTTAACAAGTTGGCTTGAGATCCATCTACTCAGTGGAGACCTGTTTGGAGTTAGGAATGTCACACAGGTTATTTGTGGTTAGGCATTACTATCTCTGATTTGGGGTCCGAGAACCTGAGGATCTTAGAAAATTTAACCCCTCTTGGCCTATTTAGGACATAGGGCGAAGACTGTTCAAGTGTAGACTTGATAATAGTTGTTATGCGATACTACACTCTGACGAGTTTCTCTTGAGAATATTATGGGTTGATGAGTCAGTCATCTTAACCTATAATATCCGATAGATGGAATTAAGACTCTAGGAACTTTTTAGAACATGATCTATAGGGATGGTTCTTACCTTAGTTCACTCCTTTGGGATGGTTCTTACCCAGACTCCATGCTCGTGACTTACAACAAACCCTTGATTCTTTGTTGATCCAATCAAGTCTTGTCAATATCAATGGAACTTGGGTGTTGATAAGGTGTAAACCATAATCCACCAAAATGGATGATTGATCTTGACAATAACTTGATTCATCCCTTGACCTTTGTTTGCCTTGTTTGTGATCCCTTATTTGTGATTGTTGCATTCATGCATTCATGCGCATCATAACATTCATCACACGAAAATTTCAAGGAACTGAGGTATTATTTTCAAATATTTTCAGACCATGGATTGTGGACGAAGGAACACTAAGAAGTATAGTTTCAGATGTCCAGATTTAAAAGAGTTAAGGAAGCTAGCATCTTTTGTATTAGATCCCTTTGACTTTGAACAACGTCATGGGAAGCTTCTGTCCATCTTGTCTGCTGATGTGGTTGAAGGACTTTTGAGTGTGTTGGTGCAGTTTTATGATCCTCTTTACCGCTGGATCATAAATTTGTCATAGATTTTCAGCTTGTGCCTACCTTGGAGGAGTATTATCATCTTTTGGGGATATATATTTCTAGTAGAGTGCCTTTTAGTGGATTGGAGGAGATTCCCCAGTCTAATATTATTGCTGAAGCTCTTCACTTAAAGAAGTCTGAGATAGATGCTCATTGGGTGAAGAAAGGAGGATTGTTTGGGTTGCCATCTGATTTCCTCATCAAGGAAGCTACTGCTTTTGCTCAAGCCGGTAGTGTGGACACTTTTGAAGCTATCTTTGTGTTTCTCATTTATGGATTAGCTTTGTTCCCTAACATTGACGGTTTTGTTGATGTTAACGCCATTAGACTTTTCTTAATTGGGAATCCTATGCCTACTTTGTTAGGTGATATGTATTTCTCTTCGCATCTAAGGAATTCTAAGGGTGGTGGAACGATTGTTTGTTGCATTCCCCTACTGTACAAGTGGTTTATTTCGCACTTGCCTCAAACACCTGCTTTTATGTCTCTCACTAATGATGATATAGTTTGGTATGATTCTTCTTTGAGCAGTTTGAAGATTATTGATAGTTATGGTGAATTCTCTAATGTGCCTCTCATTGGTACACAAGGAGGAATTAACTACAACCCTGCTTTGCCTCGTCGTCAACTTGGGTTCCCCTTGAGAGACAAACCTAATAACACTTTGTTAGAAGGTCTTTTCTATCAAGAGGGTAAAGATCCCCAACATTTGAAGCAGAAGACTGTGCATGCTTGGCATAATATGCATAGTAAAGGAAGATCCGAGCTTGGTCCGTGCAATTGTGTAGAAGCTTACACTCTTTGGGTGAAAAAGAGAGCTTTGGAGTTGAAGATGCCTTATGCTTGTGAGAGACATATGTCTATGGTTGTGGTTGAGCCATTAACTTTCCATAACCAAGATATAGAGGAGTTGGAAGACGCACTCGCCAAGATGAAGTAAGAGAAGGATATGTGGGAAGAGCATTTTCGTGCTTTGAGAAGAAAGCATGAGGGGTTACAGCTTGAGTCTAAAGACAAAGATGCACTTATTGAACTTCTTGAAGACCGAGTAGTGAAAAGACAGAGAGAGCCAGAGGGTCCATCTTCCTCTAGTATGCCTCAGCCTTTCGGTGCTTGGAAGAAGATTGTTGATCAGCTTGTCCTCTAGAAGACTCAGATGAAGGCTTCTTTTGAGACCAAGATCCGTCGTATTCGAAGGAAGTACGCGCCTTCAGCCAGATCTTCTGACGTTGTTAGGGATCCTTAGGATGACTAGTCTCCTTTTCTCTTGTATTTTTCATTTGGTTTTTGAAATTGTACTCAGTGTAATCCTTCCAATTCTATAAATGAAAAGAGATTTTTGGTCATATAAAAATTATTTCAATTGTTGATATATATGTTTGCAAATGATATAGTAAGTTTCTGGAAAACAAAAATAAATAAACAAGTAGTGCATTTCATGCATCATTTGCATAAGCAGGTTTCTCTTTCGCCAAATGTCTCATTGGTGTTTCTTCTGTGCTTTAGCCAAGTTGACTCATCGGTACAACACCCGCGCCAATCATCTGAGAGTTATGGAGCATCTAGAGCAAGAGAACAGAAAGCTGAAGGACGAGATCGCCCGCCTGACTGCCATGATGGAGTCAGTTCTTGCTGCTCAGAGTCAATCTTCTCCAACGCCTTCTACTCCTCCTGTGAGGACAGTTATTTCATAGGTGGCTACCTCTACCATGCCTGCTGCTACCGCTCATTTTGCGCCCACTATGCCTGCTGGATTCCCGTAGGAAATGCCTCCGAACTTCATACCTGAAGGCTTTGCGCCTACTTTTGCTTCCATGCTGACATCTAGCCCAGACATGTCCGTGCCACCTCCCGTTGTGCACACCTTACCTCGTGTAGAGGACACCATTTATCACTCTGAGCCGTCTGAGGGTCCGGATGTCTACGACAAAATGGATGAAATGAAAGATTAGTTTCTTGATCTGTGCAAGGAATTGAAGACGCTAAGGGGTAAGGACTTATTTGGAAAGAGTGTTGTTGAGTTGTGTTTAGTGCCCAACGTCAAGATCCTGGTGAAGTTCAAAGTGCCTGACTTTGAAAAGTATAAAGGGAATACTTGTCCACTCAGTCATCTAGTGATATACGCTCACAAGATGTCTACTCAGACCAACAACGATCAACTGTTGATTCATTATTTCTAGGACAGTTTGACCGGTACTGCGCTCCGTCGGTATATGGGGTTGGATAGTGCAAGCGTTCGTACCTTCAATGACTTGGGAGAGGCTTTTGTCAAGCAATATAAGTACAACGTGAACATGGCGCCTGATAGAGACCAACTGAGGTCTATGTCTCAAAGAGATAAGGAGACATTTAAAGAGTATGCGCAGAGATTGAGGGAATTGGCTGCTCAGATCACTCCTCCTTTGGAGGAAAAAGAGATGACAAAGATCTTTCTGAAGACCCTGAGTTCGTTTTATTATGAACGAATGATTGCTAGTGCCCCCAGTGACTTTACCAAAATGGTAAACATGAGGATGAGGCTTGAGGAAGGAGTCCGAGAAGGACTTTTGTCGAAAGAGGAAGCATCGTCGAGTAAGAGGTATGGCAGCAGTTTCAGCAAGAAGAAGGATAATGAGGCGAATGCAATAAGCAGTGGGAGGCAGAGGAGGCCTCAGATCAGAAGGAATCAATCATCCCGTCAACATCACCATCAAGTATCTTCTGTTATCCTGGTATTTTCTAATCAACAATCAACACCAGTTCAACAACAACAACAACAACGTCAACAAAAACAACCGCAACAACGAGAAAACACCGATAACAACAACATTACCAACAATCATCATCATAAACAAAACTTTGAGAGGAAGAAGGTCTCTTTCGACCCGATTCCTATGTCTTATGCAGAATTGTACCCGTCTTTGGTTCTCAAGAACCTGATCCATCCGAGAAACCCACCGCAAATTCCATAACCACTTCCATGGTGGTACAAGCCTAAGCTCCATTGTGCTTTTCATCAAGGAGCACCCGGACATGATATCAAGAATTTTTATCCGCTCAAGTATGAAATCCAAAAGATGATGAAGAGTGGAATGGTGTCCTTCGAGGACCGTGCGCAGAATGTGAAAGCAAATCCATTTCCCTCTCATGGGAACTCTTCTGTGAACATGGTGGATGGTTGTCCTGGTGAGTTTAAGGTTTGTGATGTGCGTTTTATCTGGAGGTCCTTGGTGAAGATGCATAAGGATGTTTGTTTGGTAAGTGATTGTGAGCATGACCATGATGGTTGTGTTGTTTGCAGTGTTAACCCGAGGGGTTGTGAAGTTGTGAAAAATGACATCCAGCGACTGATGGATGAAGGCATGATTCATATTGTTCAATCCCGTCATATGAATGACGACGTGAATGTCATAGTGCCCGTTTTCAAGCATCCAGAGAGATTGGTAATCCAGTACGACAACAGCAACAATAACAATGTCAGCAATAGATCATTATCGTTGTTAGTTATACGGTTAGCGGGCTCAGCCCCGTATTCATCTGATAAAGTTGTGCCATATCAGTATAATGCTACAATGGTAGAAGGTGGTCAAGAGGTCCAGTTACCTACGACTAGCTCTGTGGTGAGCATTGTTGATGTTACTAAGGTGACCCGCAGTGGTCGTGTGTTTGGGCCGGTGTTCCCAAAAGATAAGGAAGAAACGGTTGTGAGTAAGAAGGTGGAAGTGCCTGTTGTAGATCTAGTTGGTGCTTCAAGGGGTAAGTCTGATGAATCCAGCGATTTGAAGACCAACGATGATGATGAGGTACTTCGGTTAATCAAGAGAAGTGAGTTCAATATGGTGGAGTAGTTGCTCCAAACCCCCTCAAAAATCTCAGTGTTGTCTCTGCTCATGAATTCTGAAGCACACAGAGAAGCACTGTAAAGAGTTCTGGAACAAGCATTTATGGAACATGATGTTACAGTGGATCAACTCGATCATATCATGGCTAACATCACTTCTTGCAATAATCTCAGCTTCTGTGATGAAGAACTCCCTGAGGAGGGAAGAAACCATAATCTGGCTTTGCACATTTCTATGAATTTCAAAGAGGATGTTTTGTCTAATATGCTTGTTGACATCGGGTTGTCACTGAATGTGCTGCCGAAGTCAACTTTGTCAAAGCTATCTTACCAAGGAGCGCTTATGAGGTATAGCGGTGTAATCGTCAAAGCTTTTGATGGTTCGCGCAAGACGGTTATTGGTGAAGTGGACCTTCCAGTTAAGATAGGTCCGAGTGATTTTCAAATTACTTTTCAAGTAATAGATATCCACCAGGCCTACAGTTGCTTGTTGGGGAGGCCATGGATCTATGAGGCAGGAGTTGTTACTTCAACATTGCACCAGAAACTCAAATTTGTGAAGAATGGAAAGCTTGTGATTGTTGGATGAGAGAAAGCGTTGTTGGTTAGCCACTTGTCATCTTTCTCTTATGTTGAAACTGAGGATGAGGTTGGAACTCCGTGCCAAGCCTTATCTATTACTGCTGAAAAGAGAGTTGGGGCACCTATGTCCTCGTTGAAAGATGCTAAGAAGATTGTGGAAGAAGGAAATGTTGATCCGTGGGGGCGTATGGTAGAGGTCTCCGACAACAAAGGCAGAACCAGTTTGGGGTTCCAGAAAGGTTCAACAACTGCAAGGACTGAAGATATGCAACTTAGCTTTCGTAGCGGAGGGTTCATTCATGGCAATGAACAACACTTAGATGTTTTGCTAGAGGACGACGAAGAGGAAGACTGCACCAATTTTATGACGCATGGAAAGGCTTGCAACAATTAGACTGTTGTTGATATTCTTGTTATTTTGCATAAATCTATGTAATTGCTTTTATATGTTTTTAAAATCCTTCTCCTATGCCTAAGGGAGAAGTGAACATTGTTTGGGCATTTTCAAATTGATCATTAATAAAATTAATTCTATTCATCCACATCTATGATGTTTTGTTTTTACTTTTTGGTTTATTCTGAAAATGTTAATCACAAAAAACATAAATAAACAATATAATTGTCCATTTGCATAATATTTGAAACAAATTCACTTCTCTAAAATAAAAATATCAAACTGTTATGCAGGTTGGTTCCTAACCCCATTGAATACAATGATCCTTCTCCAAATTTTGAATTCCATGTGTTTGAAGCTGAGGAGGAAAGTGATGTAGAAGTGAGTGATGAATTATCTCGTCTTCTTGAGCAAGATGAAAAAACCATTCAGCCGTTCGAAGAGCAGATTGAACTAGTCAACTCGGGTTCCGAGGATGATGTGAAGGAAGTCAAGATTGGGTCTCGCCTGTGTCCAGATGTTAAGAAGGGGTTGATTGATCTTCTTCGAGAGTATTCAGATGTGTTTGCTTGGTCCTATCAAGACATGCCTAGTTTAGATTATGAGATTGTGGAGCATAGATTGCCATTGAAGCCAAAATGCCCGCCAGTTAAGCAGAAGTTGAGAAGAACGCATCCTCATATGGCTGTGAAGATCAAAGAGGAAGTGCAGAAGCAGATTGATGTTGGTTTTCTTGTAAATGCTGAGTATCCACAATGGGTGGCCAATATTGTGCATGTGCCAAAGAAAGATGGAAAAGTCTGCATGTGTGTTGATTATAGAGATTTGAATAAAGCCAGTCCGGAAGATGATTTCCCTCTGCCACACATTGATATGTTGGTAGACAATACTGCTAAATTCAAAGTCTTTTCGTTTATGGATAGATTTTCCGGATATAATCAGATCAAGATGGCACCCGAAGATATGGAGAAGACCACATTCATTACACCTTGGGGAACATTCTGTTATAGAGTGATGCCTTTCGGTCTAAAGAATGCTGGTGCAACTTACAAAAGAGCAATGACTACTCTTTTTCATGATATGATGCATAAAGAGATTGAAGTTTATGTCGGTGACATGATTGCTAAATCGATTGATGAAGAGGAACATGTTGAGCATTTTTTGAAGTTATTCCAACGTTTGAGGAAGTATAAACTCCGCTTGAATCCCAATAAGTGTAATTTTGGTGTTCGTTCTGGTAAGTTGTTGGGATTTATTGTCAGCGAGAAGGGTATTGAAGTTGATCCTACCAAGGTCAAAGCAATACAAGAGATGCTTGCGCCCAAAATTGAGAAGCAAGTAAGAGGTTTTCTCGGCCGCTTGAATTCTATCTCTAGATTCATGTCCCACATGTGCGCCTATATTCAAGCTTCTTCAGAAAGATAAGTCTTGTGATTGGACCGAAGACTGCCAGAAAGCCTTTGATAGTATCAAGGAGTATCTGCTTGAACCTCCGATTTTGTCTCCACCTGTTGAAGGAAGACCATTAATCATGTATTTGATTGTGCTTGAAGATAGTATGGGTTGTGTTCTTGGTCAGCAAGATGAGACTGGAAAGAAAGAGCATGCAAAGTTCTCCAAAGTTTGAAGATCAGTAGAATGGTCTTCCTTCAAGCACACAACCCATACTCTCTTCAAGCACAATCAAATACATGATCAATGGTCTTCCTTCCACGGGCGGAGACAGAATCGGAGGCTCAAGAAGATATTCTTTGATATTGTCCAAAGCTTTCTGGCAGTCTTCGGTCCGATCACAAGACTGATCTTTCCAAAGAAGCTTGAATATAGGCGCGCATGTGGCAGTCATGTGTGAAATGAATCTTGAGATATAATTCAAGCGGCCTAGAAAACCTCTGACTTGCTTCTCAGTCTTGGGCACTATAAGAACCTAATTTTGACCCTAAGATCCCTCATGGCATCATGATATTGCACAAGTGCATTGCCTCAAGGATCATAGCATGTTTGGCTCCTTAACCCTAGGGTTGGGACTTGGTAGAGTGTTTTGAGATCACCAAGCATGCTTGTGTTGTATGTTATTGCTTTTCTTATTTTGATTACTAACCAAAAGCACAAAAATATGTCACTAACTCTTTTTGTTTTGAAGCTCAAGTGATCATGTGGTCCACAATGCTCCTAGGAGGCTCCTAAGCCCAATGCAATGGCTAGATGAAGATGCGAAAAGGCATGAAAATGGTCCCCAAAGGTCCTAATCATCATATATGTCTTCCAAGTATCTCAATTTGCCAATTTGATCAAGATAACCCAAAGGGCTTGAAGATTGTTTCCCAAGGAAACCCTAATTTCACTATGTTTTGATTGTGCCTTGCCCATGAAGCAATCTCAACCTATGATCAAATTTAATCAAGGGAACTTATTTCACTTATCATTTTATGCATATATGAGCCTATTTGATGCCCCTCAATAATTTGTTCATCAAGATTGGAAGTTTGGCCTTGAAAATTTGACTAGTCAAGTCATCTGACTAAACTGAGGATCAATGAGATATAACTTTAGATGTGTTTGTCAAATGAAGATGACCCCAAGAGAAAAAGTGTTCCTAAGAACCATATGAACAACTTTAATGTTCATAAAAAATACATTTGAAACTTGGAAGGTCATCATTCATTTTAAAACATTATAGGTCATTTTGACTGAAACCCTAATTTTGGGTCAACTTACCAAGGGAATAACTTCCTTAATTTTTGTGATTTTGCGGTGAGACCAAAGGCATCGGAAATCTTGAGATGTATAATTCAAATGTTATGTTGGACAAAATTTCATAATCCTAAAATAAATACATGTGATAATGCAAAACATTATAGGTCATCTTGGACCTAATTCATTGAATTTGAATTTTCTCATTTGAAGCTTGTATCATGAGGACATATGGGTTTGATTAAGCTTGCTTTTGGGTTAATTTTTCAAAGTGATTTGAATATGTTTTGTACCTGAATCTTCCAGGCCAGCTTTGATCAATTTGCACATGCCAAATGATTTTTTGCCCAACATGACTTTTGTTCCTTATATCAAGGGCTTTCCAACCATTACTCACAATAGTCGTTTGGATTTACCATTTGGGAGTTTCGAATTTATTTTCATTTAGGTGCATTTTGATATTTTATGGTGAAACTTGAATTGGGAGCATGTTTCAGTCCAATGCACATGACCAAATGCCTTTCATGTGATATCAGCAAGTTGCTTCAGCCATCATTGGGCCTTCCACACGTCTACAAAGGCCCATGCATCCAATTTTCAAATTCTCATGCACATGAGAGAAGTGTGTGATCAACCATATTCAGCTATAAATAACACCCTCATGAGCTTCATTTGTTAACCTTTTAGAGGTCCCAAGTGCTGCAGAACTAAAACCATAGCCCTCACCAAAGGAATCACTCATAATTTTTCATACTTCCGAGCTTGAAATTCAGCATCATTAGCTGAGTTTTAAAGCCAGATTGCTTAGCCTATCACTTCCATTACACTCAAGGATCAAAGAGGAGCAAGGATCTTGGAGAATTCATGGCCAGAAGTTCATCAATTTGAAGGTATCCAATCAAACTTTTTGGATTTGAATCTCCTAATTCAATGTAGCATTCTTGTGTTTCTGTGGTTTTTTGAAGTCCTCATACTTGAGGCAAGACTTTGATGCTTTCAATTTTCCATTTCATTAACAATTCGTGTGGACACCATGATTTTCTC
The DNA here is from genome assembly GCF_024323335.1 of Lathyrus oleraceus. Taxonomy (NCBI): domain Eukaryota; kingdom Viridiplantae; phylum Streptophyta; class Magnoliopsida; order Fabales; family Fabaceae; genus Lathyrus; species Lathyrus oleraceus. The sequence continues at coordinate 470,453,284 of NC_066585.1, forward strand.
CTTCACCTTTCTCTCAATATAGGAAGAGTGAGAGAAATCCATTGGTACAGTGATGATCTACATCACAAGAGCTTTATTACCATGGCCTTGTTTTTCATTTTCGTTAAGATTCGTTTCTCTGGAACTTTGGCCGGAGTTTGCATGTCTGGCTGGAGAAGATGGTGGTTTTCACCACCACCACCATGTGTTCTGACCAGGGCCCTTGGATCTCCTGCTCAGGATCTAATCGTGTGCGTTCATTTTAAATACTTCATTTAATTCGTTTTGTGGCGCGTTTGACTTGAGTGCACTGTGTGTCCTCAGATCTGGACCATACACAAGTGCCACGTCAATTAATGAAGCACATCAGATGGCTGTGCATTTTTCGCTTATTTCATTTTATTTTTATTTTCTATTAATCCATTTCATTTTCAAAAAATCAATAAAAATTCATTTGAAGTCATAAAAATATGAGACCAACTCCAAAAAAATTCTTGAAAAATCTAGTTTCAGATTTTGATTTTTAATTATTTTTGTGACTTCATTTGACATTTTTTATGAATTACTTGGTTTTTATTGATTTTAATTCATTTTAAAATACTTTCTGACTTTTAAAAAATACAAAAATATTTTCATAGCATCTATGGATCATGATAAGTCAATGAAAGATAGTCTCAATAATTTCTTGATTGTTTTGAGATTATTTGAGATTTTAATTCATATTATGCTATTTTTAATTGTTTTTAATTGTTTTTAATTAATTTTTGATTTCAAAAATTTGTGAGAAAATTAGTCAAAGCTTGTTTGATTATGTTGAACCTATGAGAATTTAATTGGACTCATTAAAGTTGTTTTGAATTGAATTTGAGTTTCAACTTTATTTGTTTATTTTTTATTTGTATTTTATTTTAATTCAAAAAATGCCAAAAAAATATCATTGACTCTTTGACTTGTTATATTCATTTCTCTTTTGTTTGGTGTTGATAAAGGTTGATTTGATTCAATTTTGATCAATTGGGATTGTTGTTGACTTCTTACTCCTCCCTTTCATCTTCATCCCTTTCTTTCCATCAATGGCCAATGAGTTAAAGTCTTGAGGTTGGTCTTGACAAATAGAAGTTCAATCTTCTTTGATCCAAACCAAATTCAGCTTGATCCATGATCAAGTGAATTATTTTGTGTCAAAAATAGGTTACTTCTTGGTCAAGCAAATAACCACAAGTCAATACAAGGCCCTTCCCCTTTTATTTGGAATGACAAGTTTATGGAGCTTGGCTTACTAGTCGTGATCTCTAACTTGTGTTTTTTGCCTATATTCTTATTGACCGGCCTCAGATAGGTGTGACTACTACATTAGTCACTTACGATTACTTAACATAGCGCTATATTGTCTTATGACAAGCTAACATAACGTTACTAACTACTAACTTTAATTTGAGCCTTTAATTTCTTGCCATTTGCTTTTAATGCCATTTATTTCTTGCTCGTTATTCATCTTGATTTTCATCATTGCTCATTTGAGCACATATTTTATGTTTATGTCATTTTTCTTTTGCTCATTTGAGCCCATTATTGTGTATAAATATATTGCTATTTTGTGTTGTTTGTGTTTGTTTTGATGTGAACCAAAATGCAAAAGGAGAAAGGACTTAGAATTAGGATTTACCCATGCTTAAAGGAGTTCAAGAGCAACTAGGCCTCATGCCTTTAGAATTCAAAAATTGTTGAAGAGAAACTAGGCCTCATGCCTTTAGAATGCTAAAATTCAAAGTTGATCTCAAAGGACTTCTCCTCAAACTTATTCTTTGTCCATTCCCTTTATTGTGCTATGAACGTTTTTGATGTGTGCTTTTGTGTGATAGGAACCTCATCTTAAGATTGTGAAAAGAGGACCATTGTCATGAATAGCCAAGTTAAGAGCCAAGCCAAATGGAGATCCTAGGAGCTTGAATTAAAATTATTGATTGCTTGTTTGTGTGCTAAGTTCAAATGAAAGGAGCATCTTGAGTCATCTCTATGACTCCAAGAAAAGGAACTCCAAGGGTTTTTCTCTCCCCTTTTATCTTTGTATGCTTTAGGAATATCCCTTCTCTCTTCTCCCCACTCTAACCAAGCCAAAAATCATTTTCAAAACTTTGACTTTGTTTCAAATTAGAAACCTAGGCCTTAGGCCTTTGACTTTTCAAAACCATTTTCATAAATACTCATTGAAAATAAACTTTAATCCAACTTTGACCTCATTTTGTAAATAAATTTAACTTGTAAATATAACCCATTTCAAGTTGTTTTGTGGTTCCAATGGCCACCTTGTTAAACTCTTTTCAAAAACATTAGTCATAGGTTTGAGTTATCATAGTGGTTGATGTAAATCTCATCTCATCCTTAGTGTTGGATTATAAGCCTTCCATGCTTATTATACGGTTAACCCCTCACTAGCATGTTGAAGCCTTCCTCACATGGTGGATTGTTGGTTTAGGTTGAGTTCTCTCCCTTTGATAACAAAAGACCTTAAGGCTTTTGATTAAAATCAATTCACCAATCTTTGAAATTTCTACCCCGAACTACGAGGTTTTGATCCTCCTTTGTGATGGTACGTAGGCAATGGGTTCATCCATTCAAACAACAAAACTTGTAAATATAATCTATTCTTTTCTCATCCCTCTAATCTTTTGCACAAATCTTTTCTCAAATACCAACCTATAACACGTATTTTCAAAAAGGGTTCCCTTAGAGTACTAAGGATGTTTTGGGTGCGTAAAACCTTCCCATTTCATAGCCAACCCCCTTACCAAGATCTCTGACATTTTTATTAGTTTTTGATTTGAAAAACTTCTTATCTTGGCTTTTGTTCGCTTTTTAGCCTTTCCTTTGGACAAATAAAAGTGCGGTGGCGACTCGAATTGTATGTTGACTTTTGGTTTAGTCAATAAACCTAAAAGTAACGAAAATCCCGCTACAAAAAAGTGGCGATTCTACTAGGGAACAAACCAATTCACGTGGGTTTAGCCTACTTTTTGCTTGTATGTGTTGTATGTTTATATTTATTTGTGGCATATTTTTGTGCAAATTTGGGATGAATGTATTGTTTGTAATGTATGAATTGCTTGATATATTAATCGCTTGTATGCTTGGTGGTTTCTTGTGAGATGAGTTCTATACCCGAACTCGAGTGCACTTATGATAGGAGAATGGCATAGTCTTGTTGACTTGGGTGGAGTTATTCCTTAACAAGTTAACTTGCAAGTCCATTCACTTGGTGGAGGTCTTATTGGGATCACTAATGTCACATGAGTAGTCGTGGTTAGACATTACTCTTTCCAATAGGAACCTTAGAAACCAAGGACCTTAGATACCTAGCCCATCTTGGCCTATTTTAGGACGTAGTGCGAAAGTCGTTCAAGTGTAAGACTTGATACGATTGTTATGCGATACTACACTTATAAGAGTCTCTCTTGAGAATATTTTTGGAAGACGAGTAATCGTTTTATCCGATAACATCTGAAAGATGAGATGATGACTATGGGAACCTTTTAGAACATGAACGTCAGGTTTAACCATAGTACACTCCTGTTGGGTGGTTCTTAACCGAGACTCCATGCTTGTGACTTACAACAAACCCGTGATTCGCGGTCGATCCGTTCTCGTATATCCTCAAAATCAATGGAACTTGGGTGTTGATAAGGTGTAAACCATAATCCACCAAAATGGATGATTGATATTGACGATGACTTGAGCCATCCCGTGACCTTTGTGTGGTGTGACTTGCTTGATCCTTGAGTGTGTTTGTTGCATCCATGCATTCATGCATTCATTCTCATTCATGTCATCAACAATAAAGATTTTACAAGGAACTTAAAGGGTCTATTTGTAAATTTTCAGACATGGATAAGCAAAGAAGGAATACGAAGAAGTACAATTTCAGACAACCCGACTTGAAAGAGTTAAGGCGTCTGACATCTTATGTATTAGAGCCCTTGGAGTTCAAAGCTCGCCATGGGAAGCTTCTAGCTATTCTCTCTACCAAGGTGGATGAGGGTCTGATGAGTGTGTTGGTGCAGTTCTACGATCCTTTGTATCGGTGCTTCACTTTTCCAGATTTCCAGCTTTTGCCTACACTAGAGGAGTATGCTCATCATGTGGGTATACCTATTCTTGACCAGTTGTCGTTCAGTGGTTTGGAGAAGATTCTGTCTTCTCAAGAGATTGCTGACATGCTCCACGTGGAGGTATCTGACATTGTTGCCAATATGACTACCAAGGGTGGAATTCAAGGTCTCCCATCGGATTTTCTGATTTCCAAAGCTACCTTGTTTGGGAAGGCCATGAGTAAGAAAGCTTTTGAAGCCATATTTGTACTCCTCATCTATGGGCTAGTGTTATTTCCCAACATCGACAACTTCGTGGATATGAACGCTATTAGGATTTTCTCTTCTCTTAATCCCGTTCCGACTCTGTTGGGTGACACTTATTTCTCTTTGCATATAAGGAATGCAAAGGGTGGTGGTTCCATTGTATGATGTCTGCCTCTGTTGTACAAGTGGTTTATTTCGCACTTGCCTCAGACGCTTGCCTTCAAGGAGAACAAGGGATGTCTACGGTGGTCCACGAGACTTATGTCTCTCACTAATGATGATATCTCTTGGTATAATCGTGTTTATGATGGCGTTCAGATTATTGATTCTTGTAGTGATTTCTCCAATGTACCTCTTCTTGGTACATGTGGTGGAATTAACTACAACCCTGCTTTGGCTCTCCGTCAGCTTGGGTTCCCCTTAAAGGATAAACCCAACAACATTTCGTCTGAAGGTTTATTATTTCAAGAGGGTAAAGATCCCCAAAAATTGAAGGATAGGATGGTTTGCGCCTAGCGCAAGGTTAATAGGAAAGGGAGGAATGAGCTTGGTCCGAAGAATTGTGTTGCTTTGGAGCCTTACACCTCTTGGGTAAGAAAGAGAGCCCTCGAGTACCGCATGCCGTACGAGTATCTGAGACCTACCCCTATGGTTATGGTTGGGCCTTCAACCCTCCCTAATCAAGGAGTAGAGGAGTTGAGAGACGAAGACCGTTCGCGTGTATGGGTTCGTGAGCGTGAGGAGCTTCTTCAGCAGCTCAAGGATAAGGATGCAATGATAGAGTTTCTAGAGCATCAGGTTATTGATGAACCTGATGATGTGGTTACTTCTCTCCTACCTCACTCATCTAGGTTTTGGAAGAAGAGATATGATCAGCTCGCCAAAGAGAAGGCTGACATGGAAGCAGCTTATGAGAGAGAGGTGAAGAGGCTTCGTGCGACGTATCTTCCGATCTCGAAGGCTTTAGACGATTGTTTATAGGGCTCCATAGGATGCTTATTCTCCTTTTCTCTTGTATTGTATTTGGTTACCAAGACTGTACTACTTCTTTGGTGTAAAAAGTTTCTAAATATTATATTGCTATGAGTATTCCATATATGTCTCAAAAAGTTCAATATTTTCAAACATTTGCAAATAGATCTTTATAAAGTTCCTCTGATATAAAACAAATCATATGCACGAGCATTGCATGCATCATATGCATAAGCAGGTTTTGGTTCCGAGCCCTTGATACAGTGGTATAACTCTTTGCTCTTCATTTATTTTGAAGACAAGCTGATGCACCGGTACAACACTCGAGCAAATCATTCGAAGATCATGGAACACCTTGAGCAAGAGAATCGAGATCTGAAAGAGGAGATTGCCCGACTGACTGCCATGATGGAGTTAGTCCTTGCTGCCTAAAGTCAAGCTTCTCCAACTCCTGCAACTCCTCCCGCGAGGACTGTTACTTCTGAAGTGGTTACCTTAACAATGCCTGCTGCCACCGCTCAATTCGCTCCTAGTCTGCCTGCTGGATTCCCTTGGGGAATGCCACCCAATTTTGTGCCAGAGGGTTTCGCTCCCACTTTTGCTTCTATGCCGGCATCTAGCCCGGTCATGTCTGTGCCACCTCCCGTTGTGCACACTTTGCCGCGTGTGGAAGACACCATCTTTCATTCTGAGCCATCTGAGGGCCTGGACGTTTATGAGAATATGGACGAAATGAATGACCAATTCCTTGAGTTGCGCAAGGAACTGAAAATGCTGAAAGGCAAAGATCTGTTTGGGAAGAGTGTTGCTGAATTGTGCTTGGTGCCCAACGTGAAGATCCCAGTCAAATTCAAAGTGCCTAACTTTGAGAAGTACAAGGGAAACACATGTCCACTCAGTCATCTTGTGATGTATGTCCGCAAGATGTCGACCATGACAAATAATGATCAACTGCTGATTCACTATTTCCAGTATAGTCTAGCAGGTGTTGCGCTCCGTTGGTATATGGGGCTAGAAAGTGCAAGCATCCGCACTTTCAATGATCTATGAGAGGATTTTGTGAAACAGTATAAATACAACGTGGACATGGCTCCGGACAGGGATCAGTTGAGGGCGATGTCCCAGAAAGATAAAGAAACATTCAAGGAATACGCCCAGAGGTGGCGGGAATTGGCAGCTCAGATAGTGCCACCCTTGGAGGAGAAGGAGATGACAAAGATCTTTTTGAAGACTTTGAGCTTTTTCTACTATGAGCGCATGATTTCTAGTGCTCCCTCGAACTTTACCGAAATGGTAAATATGGGGATGACGCTAGAAGAGGGAGTCCGTGAAGGACGTCTGTCCCGTGATGATAATTCGGCAAAGAAATATGGAGGATATTCCAGGAAGAAGGAAGGGGAGACTCATGTTGTTTCTTCCCATAGCAAAAGAAGACCCTCTGTGAGGAGGAAGGAAGTGCGACCAGCCATCAACCAACACCAGGTGGCTCATATAGCACCTGCTTTCAGAGAAGCTCAACAACCACAACAACAACCTCGTCAACAACAACAGGCTTACCAGCCTCGCAACAATAACAACAACAACACCAGCAACTATGAGAGGAAGAGGGTGACTTTTGACCCAATTCCTATGACCTACGCTGAATTGTATCCTTCCTTAATTGATAGGAAGCTGATAACTCCATGAGATCCTCCTGTTGTGCTAGCCAATCCTCAATGGTGGTACAAGCCTGAACTTCATTGTGTGTATCATTCCGGTGCGCCCGGACATGATGTGGAGAACTGTTTTCCATTGAAGACCAAGGTGCAAGACCTTGTGAGGAGTGGGATATTATTCTTTGAGGATGTAGGCCCAAATGTCAAGAAGAATCCATTGCCCGAGCATGGGAAGGCAGCTGTCAATATGGTTCAGGGTTGCCCTGACAAATATAGAGTCCTTTATGTGAATGACATAAGGAAGTCCTTGGTAGAGATGCATAGGCTATTGTGTGAGCACAATCATTATGAGCACGATCATGATAGGTGCCATGTGTGCGCTGTCAATGAAAGAGGATGCCGCAAAGTAAGGAAGGACATCCAAGAGATGCTAGACCAAGGGATGATTGAGATACTTCAAAATCGTAATGAGGGTGAAGTTGATGTTATCACTCTAGTGTTCAAAATTCCTGATCCTGTCGTCATCAAATATGATGGCATCAAGAAGAAGGTAGTGCCAACTCTTGTGATCAAGCCAACGGGCCCTGTCCCGTATGTGTCAGATAGAGTGGTCCCATACCGTTACAATATTGTTATGCTGGAAGATGGAAAGGAGGTGTCGTTGCCCTCAACCTCTGTTGTAAGCATTTTCGATGTTAGTGGAGTGACCCAAAGTGGTCGTGTTTTCTCGGCTCAGCCGAAATCCCATGAAGACGTCGTGAAGAGAGATGTTGTTAGTCCTGCCGATCCCGTGGGGACTTCTTCTTCAAATTATTATATTCCTGTTGTGAAGGGTGTTGACCCTGTTGTTGTCAAAGCTGATAAAGCTCCCATCCTGGTTGGCCAGTCTGGCATTTTGAGAGAGGATGGTGATGAGATGCTGAGGCTCATCAAGAGGAGCGAGTACAACATTGTGGAGCAGTTTCTTCAAACTCCATCAAAGATTTTGTCCTATCTTTGTTGATGAATTCAGAGCCACACCGTGAAGCGTTGCAAAGGGTGTTGGACGTGGCATATGTGGACCACGATGTCACGATTGAACAGTTTGATAGCATTGTTGCTAATATAACTGCCTGCAACAATTTGAGCTTCTGTGATGATGATCTTCCCGAGGAGGGAAAAGACCACAATTTGGCTTTACATATCTCTATGAACTGTAAAGACCATTCCCTGTCCAATGTGTTGGTGGACACAGGTATAATACCCCAAAATTTACCCTTCATTTTTTCCTGGAAGCATGGGATTATGTTTCACACTTCATTAGCATTATACTAGGTCATACTCGTTGCATACTGCATTAGTGACTTGGAAATCAGGGTTTGATTGATCACTCATTGACAGAAGGAGCCCACACAAAGCAAGATTGAGAATTGGACTTCATTTTCTAAATATACAAGTCTCAAGGATCTCAGGGGGTTCCAAGTATCTTATTATGGTCCCCATTTCATCAGTGAAGGATCCAGAGCTATCAGAGTGTTCATCTGGATTTAACAGGAAATTAGGGTTTCATGGCTACTTGCAACAGGCAATGTTTAGTTGGAAGTAGAGGAGCTTATCCATGTCATGTTTGGAGAGACTTCTTGGCCTAGGAAGACTCACAATTATCTCAGAAAGATCCATTGGCAATCAGTGCAATCAGTTCCTGATCAATTTTGCCCTAAACTAGGGTTTGGTATAAAATCAGTTTATTTCTGATTCTTTGGGTGAAACTCTTTTCCATGGCCCTCCATATGTCCACAAGGGTCTACATACAAAAAAATCATCTCTTTATCTGAGCCAGAGGTGCTTCAATTGATCAATGGAATCGGGAATCAGACAGTTTGGGAAAAGTCAACTGTGGGGCCAGAAAAGTCAACTCTTGACTTTTTGAGAGTGGAATCTCAAAGTTCATGCCTAGAGGAGCCTACAGTTAAAATTTGATCAAGGTTGGATCATGGATTCATCATTTAATCAGGAATTGGAAAAGTTACTTAATTTGGAAATGGTTGACTTTCCATTTAGGGCAAGTTTTCATGATTGTTGCACGCACTTTAAGCCCATTTTCCATCAAGTTAAAAGCTCCATTTGAAATTTCTCCAAAATGAAAGTTGTTCCTCTTGTTCAAAGCTTTATAGATATATAAAGTTTACTCCATTTGGATTAAAATTGAGAAAGTTATGCTTAGTCAAAGTGAGACATTTTTCTAGGACACTTAGAAAAATTTCTAAGTCCAAAATCTTCAAAGTTTATCAAGACTTCTTGGCCAGTTTTCTTGCACTTCAAGGCATCATTTAAAAATGCTTTCTTCACAACAATTACGCCTTTCCATGTCCTCTTTCACGTCCTTTTGGAATCATCTCATTTGGATTCATGGTTTGAGAGATGCATTCACTTAAAGTTGGCATCATGACTTGATTTTCTAGGCAGATTTTAGGCCAAACTGGCCCAATCAGTTTTGCATGATGAAACCTGAACTTGAGGCCCATTTTTCACCTTCTTCCATTCATCATTTCAACTTGTGATCAACATGAAAAATTCTAAGCTCCATGATATCTTGCTACTGTTTGCATTATTTCTCCAATTGGTGACTTGAGCATCAAGTTACATGGCCACAAAGTCACCATCTTGGAATATTTTTCTTTCTTGCCAAACCAACCATGCTGCACGAACCAAGTCATGTTTGTTTCCATATTTGGCCATGCATTGGATATTTTACTCACTTAAATTTGGCCCATAACACAATCTCACATGCCCTCACCAAATACACCTCACTTGGCATTATTTTGGATTATAGATAAAAATTATCTCAAAGCCCAAAACATTTGTTTCACCTTATTTAAGAAGCTGCAAACCCTAAACCTAAGGAGAGCATTGGAAATTTGTGGCAAGGCAAGGCAAAGAGCATCACATAGCAGATTTATTTTCTCTTCCATTCCTCAAGTTGAAGCTTTGAAGTACCATCCTATTCTTCCATCATCTTCTTCTATCAAAGGGGCAGTGGACCTAACCTCCACTAGGTAACCATCTCACTCATATTCCATGGCCATGAATGGATTATTATGCTTATCATCATCATTATTACCATGCTTTTTTCACGCCATCATCCATGTTCATCATCATTGCCATTGTTAATCATATGTTCATGTTGGTTCATGCTTGTTTACAATGCCATCATATGCTTATGATTCTTGATGCATGCTGAATTTTTGCCCTAACCCGTGTCCATGTTGACCTCTTGTGGTCAAATTTTCTCCATGATTAAGCCATTATTTTTACTAAAACAAGTCACCATGATGATCTACACATTTCGTACTTGATGTTTGGTTTTTATTTCATGGCATTTGGTGCATTATAGTGGTAGCATTATTGAATGGAAATTGAGAAAAATCGCTGCCGTTTTCACATGTTATGAGCTGCATAGCGTTAGGGTTTTGGCTTGTGTAGAAGATGAATGCGTGACAACTCCTGAACCGTTCGATCCTTGGCTTATGATTTAATCATGTCCGCCCATCTGTTTTTTGTCATTTAGTCACTTAAGTGACTTGACCAATTGACAACCATGTTACATGCTTTTAAAAATAAAATGTACATTTCACATGCTGTCACGCTGGATTTATTATCTTGGACTGGGCCAATGCATTTTACTTCCAACACCACCCTTTCAGGGCCCATCAACACTAACACATGTCCACTTTTATTTTCTTTTTTAATTCACATCTATTTTTCTGTTTTGATTTTAATTATTTAAAATATTTTCTTTGTCCATAAAATTACCCAAAAATATTTTTCACTTTTCTTAATGTCTTATTTAATTTTTTTAAATTTTTATTTTCGTATTTATTTAATATTAATGTTTTATTTTAATTATTTATTCTAAATGGTCCATTTTAACACACATATTTTTATTAATTTTATTTTCATGACTTAGAATTATTTTTAGCTTTTGATTTTTGGGATGAAGGTTGACCATTGTCCCATGGTCAACCTGACCTTTTCTTGGAATTTTATTTCCCATTTTTAATTTATTTTGGATTTATTTTTGACCTAGTTTGGTTGGTTGACTTTTGTTTTGACCTCTATTTAATTTCAATTAATTCACATACTAATTTTCATTATTTTTAAAATCTTTTTGGGGGATGATGATGTCCTGACCCCACCTTATTTAGTTTAATTTTCATAATTTTCTTGACTAATTTGCTATTTATTTGATAATTATTAAGTTGACTTGAATTTTCAGTTGAGTTCTTTATGATCGATGTTTGACTTAGGGATTGCTTATGGCAATTGAAGAGATCTTTTGATCCTCCCTTGTTCATCTCATATGCCATGTATTAGAGGCCTTGTATCTTGATTTTATTTGATCCTCGCCTCATTTCCTGATTAAATTATTCAGTGAACCTTTTGTGCATATTTTCATCTGTCTGATTCATCTATTACTTGTTATACTTGTTTCTTTCATCCATGCTCTCCATTGCTTGATTGTTTAATATGTTCATACTCCAATGCATTGTTTAATATTCCATTATTTCATTCTTTGATTTGATTATATACTTGTTTACTTATTCTTATTGTTTGATAACTGTTGCTTACTTGTATGATGTATGAGGCATATATTCTTATTGTTTGATTGCCATGAACCATCCCCATTCATAACAAATGTACCCCTCTCCCATGAAGTGTATAATATTTATTCTTTCATTCTTTATTCATCTGTTAATACAATAATTAAAACGAACATCCGATAATCATTTCAAAACAAGATCAAAAGCTCGATCAAAAGCTCGATCCAACATCGAGTAATCATTTTCAAAACTTAACAGAACCAGCACGTATTCATCCATCCCTTTGTAAGTCGATTGCTTCATGCATCGCCATTTCTCTTGTAAGTCGATTGCTTCAGGCATCGCCATCAACCTGTAAGTCGATTGCTTCATGCATCGCCATCTACCCTTATATGCGGCTCCTCTCCTTGCTCCATCCGTCGACTCTTATTCCATTTAGGTAGCACCCATTAGGTAGAACCCTTTGTATGATAACATAGGTAGAATTCCCTTATTCTTTGCATGCTAACATTAGGTAAATATTCCCATTTGTAAATCCTAGCACATAGGTCCATATTGCATGACAACTCTAGGGCAGAGCTTCCCCACTTTTAGACCTTCCGTGCGTCTCCGATCTTGTGGCATGTCAATCCGTTCTATTGCAAAGAGGTAACTACCTACGACTCGATTCAGCGAGCTGCGACACCTACTGCTAGGACGTTGAACATATTGCCCCCTTTCCTTTGACACAGCTGGTGGCCTCTTTTGTAAGTCCATTTTCAGATGGCAATCCTTAACCCCTAGTTAGTCGAACTACGACAACTCTGATTCTCAAGTTCAGATGAGATACGTAGGCACGAGACGCGATGTCTTGCCGAGTTTGACTGACGACTAACAACTATTCCTTGCTTGCTTTCGCCCTTGTTGCGACTCTTTTCTCTCGCCCTCGTTGCGATCGAGACCTTCCCTTTCTCTTGCCCTAGTTGCAATCGAGACCCTTGTTCCCGTAGTTAGTTGAACTACATTTTGCTCTGATTCTCATTCCAGATGAGATACGTAGGCCCAAGACGCGATGTCTTACCGAGCACACTTCTCTTTCACCCATAGGTAGCCGAGATACGAAGACTCTGATTCTCATGTTCAGATGAGATACGTAGGTAGTGGATACGACATCCTTGCGAGTCATTTCCTTTTGACTTTCTTTTAGTAAATAGTACATTAGACATACCTACACCCTTTAGACAAGAACAACAAGAGTGGATCCCGTAGAGTACTACGGATGCATAGGGGTGCTAATACCTTCCCTTCGCATAATCGACTCCCGAACCCTAGATTTGGTTGCGAGACCTTGTCTTTTCCTTCTCTTCAGGTTTTCTTCGATCGTTTCCTTTCCCTCCTTTGGGATAAATAACGAACGGTGGCGACTCTTCTGTTTCTTTTTCATCGCCGGTTGTTTTTTTCGCACCAATTGCGACAGCTGGTGACTCTGCTGGGGATATACAGTCTCGGTTTCCCTATGCGAGTCCCTCCTAGCTTTTGTGAGTTTTTTGTTTGTTGGGTGTTTATTATTTTGTACAGTTATTTACTTTCAGCATTTATCTGCTTTATCTTATTGCATTATGTACATATGATTGTTGTATCTGTTGGATCTGTGGGGTTGTTTGTTGGGGTGGGTTGTTCTATGAGAGATAAGCCCACTACCCAGGCTTGAGTGTACACACAGGTTTTAGAGTGGATAGTCATGAGGCTTGCGTATCATGTTGCTACGTTAAGTCGTTCATGAAGACCCACACTTAGACGAGGTTTCCTTTGGATATATTATGTCTTATGGGTGTTCCATAACGACAAATGTTCCTTTAGAAATCGTCGACTCTGGTGACCATTTCCCGAGGACTCAGTCGAGGCCTCTCCTCTGAGACGTGATTATGTTAGCTCTGGTGGGCGCATTCTCGCTGCTCAATCCGAGGACCCCGGGGCTGGGAACTTGCTTTTAGGATGTCCTGTTGAGGGGAGTCAGTGGAGGTATTTTGTCTCGTAATAATGCCAAACCTTCAGTGGTAAACGTATTATTCTCGACTGAAGGGCTAGAAGCTGACGAACTTCTGTTCTTAGAACCTACCAGTGAGGGGCGGGATAAATTCAGGAAAAGTTAACCTTCAACCAACCCGGTTTTCTGGTATTCTTGTTGGAGCAGAACTTTGATCTCTTATATATTCCTCAGTGGTTTTCTTTTCGGACAGTGTGACCTGACAGTTGTTCAAGCAGATACAGCAATCCTGATTCCCATGTCACTGCATTGCATCACATCATTTCTCATTCATATCATTTAACACATGTTTATCTATTCCTAGGGATTTATATCTTCTTCTTGATTCTAGTCGGGGTTTTCTTACACTTTTCATCTGATGTGAGACTGGAATCAAGGGGGTAGAATACCCTTTGGAATTGATAAACATGTCATTGCATTTGCATATTCATTAGCATGTCTTGCATAACAGGTACCGCAGAGTGTTCTCATTTTGTTTGGTATTCCACTAGCAGGATAGCTGACTCAGGCATTCACTGATACGGTACCCGAAGAAATCAACAGAGAGCAATGGAAGGTCTACAAGAAGAGCTTGCTGAGATGAGGATTCACATGAATCAGTTCATGGAAGTAGTCCAAGGAGTGGCTCAGGGACAACAGGAGTTGAGATTATTGGTACAGAGGAATCCCCCTACTACTCAACCGGAGGTTGTGGCTGATCCTCCAACTGGAGAGGCTAATGGACCCAATGGACCGGGGCCTATCCCGATCCCGCATGTCAACCTTGATCAACAACCCATCCATGATGATCAGGAGGATCAGTTCCCCCTACTTCAGGAGGACTTCGGCATGGGCCATGGTGTGGACCCTATGTTTCGAAGACTGGAAGAGAGGTTGAAAGCTGTGGAAGGGAAGACTGCTCTTGGTGTGGATGTTGCTGACTTGGGGCTGGTCCCAGGTGTGAGAGTTCCACCAAAGTTCAGAGTCCCAATTTTTGATAAGTACAATGGCAACTCTTGCCCGAAGACTCACGTGGAAGCTTACTTCCGCAAGATGGTTGCGTATTCTGATGATGAGAAGCTCCTCATGTACTTCTTCCAAGACAGCCTAGCTGGGGCATCCTTGGAGTGGTATATGAGGCTGGACAGACCCCATATTCGCTGCTGGAGAGACTTGGCTGAGGCTTTCGTGAAGCAATATCAGTACAATGCAGATATGGCACCTGACAGGACTCAACTTCAGAATATGTCTCTCAAGAGCAACGAGTGCTTCAAAGAGTATGCTCAACGCTAGAGAGAGATGGCTTCCCGTGTTCAGCCTCCGATGTTGGAAAAAGAGATGGCCAACATGTTTATGAACACACTGCCTGGATCTTATCTGGAGCGTTTGGTGGGTTACAACACCTCCAACTTTGCTGATGTGGTCTCTACCGATGAGAGGGTGGAGAACTACTTGAAGACGTGTAAGATCCAAAATGGGGTTGGATCATCTTCGGGGTCAAAGAAGCCGTTATTAGGAGGACAGAAGAGGAGAGAATATGATACAAATGATGTGTCTTCTTATCAGAGCAGAGGTAACCAGAGGAATAATTTTCAGAATTACCATCAGCAACCTTATGTTGCAGCGGTGACCATTCCGGATGCAGCACCAGTGCAACAACAACAACCTCAACGTCAACAAAATCAATACCAACAACAACAGGGTAACAGACCTGCCTATGAACAAAGATAGAGGATGTTGGACAGGCGTTTCGACACTCTTCCGATGTTGTACGCCCAATTGCTTCCCAACCTTCAGCAGTTGCAACTTGTGCAGTTACGCACTTTGGCTCCTCCCGTTGGCCGGGTTCCAGTGGGTTATGACGCCAATGCTAGATGTGAGTTCCACTCTGGGGCACCTGGCCGCACTATTGAGAACTGCAAAGCTTTTAAGCACGTAGTTCAGGACCTTATTGATTCAAAGGCCATTAACTTTGCGCCGGCTCCTAATGTTGTCAACAATCCTATGCCGCAACATGGTAGGGCAAATGTTAACATGGTTGAAGGAGAAGTCAAATTAGTCAAGGAGGTGTTGAAGCTGAAGACTCCGCTGTTAGAAATCAAAGAATACTTGCTGAAGGCAGATGTTTTCCCCGGTTGCGGGAGCGGTTGTTTGGGTTGTGTTGCACAGAGTGGGGGTTGTGTGAAGCTGCAGTAGGGTATCTAGGCCTTGCTTGACATTGGTATCCTCCAAGCTGAAGACCTATCTGCCCAAAGGTCTGTTGAAGGGGTTGTTGAAGGTGTTGTTGAGAATGCAAATGTTCATCCTCTCTTTCCTGAAGATGCTGAAGAATTCACAAATATTGTTTCTGTTGATTTTGTAATTCCTGATGATGTAATTAATTTTTCTGATGCTGTTGTTGATATTCCAAACATTGTGCTTGATTCTGACGTACTTGGTGAACTTGATTCAGATGTTTCAGATGTTTGCACTTCAATAAATAAGATTTCTGAGTATGACTGTGACGTTGCCACTATCACAATTTTCTACCCGACTGGTCAGATCAGTGTGCCAGTAGCGCAACCGGTACCACCAGTGCGACCACATCAATCCACTATGACCATCACGACCCCTGGTCCTTTACCTTTCACCAGTGAAAGGGCCATTCCTTGGCATTAAGGGGGGAGTGTGTACACGCACGATCATAGAGTGGAGCAGCCATTGAAAATAGAAGAGGTGCAAGATCGGAAGTCTGAACTTGGAGTTGACATAAAAGATCCCGCAGTGGACAATGTTGGTGGAATCGGGCGATTCACCAGAAGTGGTAGGCTGTTCTCACCACCGGTTACCCAACCTGATAGTGTTGACGCCGCGGCAAGGGCCAAAGGCAAACAAGTTGTGAATGAGGGTACCTCTGTACCACAGGCTAGCTCTGAGCCTGCTTTCGCGAAAGATGTGGAAGAGCTTTTGAGAATCATAAGGAAAAGCGACTACAAGGTAGTCGATCAGTTGATTCAGACATCGTCTAAGATATCTATTCTCTCACTCCTGCTGTGTTCGGAGGCACACATGGAGGCACTCCTGAAGGTCCTTAATGCTGCATATGTGCCTCAGGAGATCTCCGTGAACCAACTAGAAGGGATCGTTGCAAATGTTCATGTAAGCAATGGGTTGGGTTTTACTGATTCTGACTTGACGCCATCTGGACGTAATCATAACAAGGCTTTGCACATTTCGATGGAATGCAAAGACACTGTGTTATCCCATGTTCTGGTGGATACAGGTTCCTCTCTCAATGTGCTACCCAAGAGAGCCCTGTCAAGGTTAGATGTAGAAGGTTTGATCTTGAAGCCTTCCGATCTTGTGGTGAGAGCCTTCGATGGTTCTAAGAGGTCGGTGTTCGGAGAGGTAGAATTGCCAATTCAGATTGGATCACAAACCTTCAACATCGTCTTCTATGTGATGGATATCAGTCCTTCGTATAGCTGCTTGCTGGGTCGTCCTTGGATCCACAGTGCTGGGGCAGTCTCCTCGACCTTGCATCAGAAGATCAAATTCCTGGTCAACGGACGAATTATCACTGTCTGTGGTGAGGAGGACATTCTGGTCAGTCACCTGTCTACATTCAAGTATGTAGAGGTAGAAGGTGAGATTCATGAGACCCTGTGTTAGGCCTTTGAGGCAGTTCAAGTCAAGGATGCAGCTCCGGTGGAAGAGGTTAAAGCAGGTGCCTCTATTTCGTCCTTCAAGCAGGCACATGCCTTGGTAAATTCAGGTGTTTCTCCCGGTTGGGGACGTCTGTTGGATTTACCTGTAAAGGAAGACAAGTTTGGGATTGGGTATCAGCTAGCATTGACTTCTACAACTTCAACGCATCAGACTCGTCAAGGGCCGATTACTTTTTCCAGTGCTGGCATCATTCAGTATGGCCAGATCTCTGGAATCAACGAAGAAGATGGGGATAGTGATTGCGACATTGACAACTGGGTGCGTCCAAGGGTCCCGGGTGAAGTACTCCGCAACTGGTCTTCTGAAGAGATTATCCAAGTCACTCTTCTTGAGGAGTAATTTTCTTTGTTTATTCATGCATATCCAAGTCTGACGTTCCGCCCAGGGCGTAATGGCTCGTTGTAGGGCTCATCTGTGTGGATACCTGCATTTTTTATCATAAATAAAGGACGTCTTTTTGCATTCAAATATTTTGTTCACTGTCTTTCTATTTTTGCAGTTTTCAAAAATCAAAAAATATATTTGGCAATGTTTTGTTTAGTTTTCACTCCTTGTTCACACTCATAAGCACATACCATCACTCATGCAGATGCACGTCACCGGATCCTATTGATAACAATTCTGCTATGGCTCGCTTCGACTTTGAAAATCCAATCTTTCAAGCTGAAGAAGAGGGTGATGAAGACTGTGAACTCCTTGAAGAACTTGCCAGGTTGTTAAAACAGGAGGAAAGGGTCATTCAACCGCATCAAGAGTCTATTGAAGTGATTAATCTCGGCACCGAGGACGTCAAGAGAGAAATCAAGATAGGGGCTGCTTTGGAAGATAATGTGAAGAATGGGCTGATCGAATTGCTGCAAGAGTATGTTGACATCTTCGCTTGGTCTTATCAGGACATGCCAGGGCTTGACACAGACATTGTGGTACACCGTTTGCCTCTCAAAAAGGATTGTCCTCCGGTCAAGTAGAAGCTCGGAAGAACAAGACCAGAGAGGGCTGTCAAGATAAAGGAAGAAGTGCAAAAACAGTTGGATGCAGGGTTTCTAGCGGTTATAAATTATCCACCATGGGTTGCAAATGTCGTTCCAGTACCTAAGAAGGATGGAAAGGTACGGATGTGTGTTGACTACCGGGATCTGAACAGAGCTAGTCCTAAAGATGATTTCCCATTACCTCACATTGACGTTTTGGTGGATAACACGGCTCAGTTCTCGGTATTCTCCTTCATGGATGGCTTTTCTGGTTATAATCAAATTAAGATAGCACCAAAAGACATGGAGAAGTCAACTTTCATAACCCCATGGGGCACCTTCTGCTACAAGGTGATGTCGTTTGGTCTGAAAAATGCTGGGGCAACATATCAACGAGCTATGGTAACTCTTTTCCATGATATGATTCATCATGAAATCGAGGTTTATGTTGATGATATGATTGCCAAATCTCATACGGAAGAAGAACATTTGGTGAATTTGCAGAAGCTGTTTGAGCGTTTGAGGAAATTCAAGCTGAGGCTTAATCCGAACAAGTGTAATTTCGGGGTGAGATTTGGAAAACTGTTGGGTTTTATTGTTAGTCAGAAAGGGATTAAGGTGGATCCTGCCAAAGTGAAAGCGATACAAGAAATGCCTGAGCCAAGAACAGAAAAACAAGTCCGTAGTTTCTTAGGGAGGTTGAACTACATTGCAAGGTTCATTTCTCACCTAACAACCATGTGTGAGCCAATATTCAAATTGTTAAGAAAAGATCAGGCTATCAGGTGGAATGATGATTGCCAAAGGGCTTTCGAGAAAATAAAAGAGTATTTGTAGAATCCTCCAATCCTAATGCCTCCAGTCCCAGGGAGACCACTGATTATGTATTTGACAGTACTTGATAATTCCATGGGTTGTGTTCTCGGTCAACACGACAAGACAGATAAGAAAGAGCATGCCATCTACTACCTGAGTAAAAAATTCATAGATTGCGAGTCGAGATACTCAATGCTTGAAAGACATGTTGTGCACTTGCATGGGCTGCTAAGCGATTGAGACAATACATGCTGACTCACACAACCTTACTGATCTCCAAAATGGATCCAGTCAAGTATATATTTGAGAAGCCAGCTCTCACCAGAAGGGTTGCTCATTGGCAAATGGTACTGACAGAGTATGACATCCAATATACATCCCAGAAAGCCATCAAAGGGAGTATTCTGTCAGACTATCTTGCTCAGCAGCCGATTGATGATTATGAGCCGATGAAGTTTGATTTTCCAGATGAAGACATCATGTTCCTCAAGATGAAAGACTGTGAAGAGTCAGTTGTGGAGGAGGGACCTGATCTAGATGAAAAGTGGACTTTAATGTTTGATGGGGTCGTCAATGCCAAAGGATGTGGAATTGGTGCTGTCATTACCACTCTGAAAGGTGCCCATATGCCTTTCACCGCTCGTCTGACTTTCGAGTGTACCAATAATGAAGCTGAGTATGAAGCATGTATTATGGGTATTGAGAAAGCCATTGATTTGAGAATCAAGACTTTGGACATCTTCGGAGATTCAGCTCTAGTGATCAATCAAGTGAGTGGTGATTGGAATACTCTCCAGACTAATCTGGTCCCCTACAGAGATTACACGAGAAGACTGTTGACTTTCTTCACAACAGTAAAGTTGTGTCATATACCTCGCGATGAGAACTAGATGGCAGATGCTCTTGCTACTCTATCTTCCATGATCAAGGTGTTTCGGTGGAACTATGTTCCCATGATCGATGTTATGCGCCTTGATAGGGCCGCGCATGTGTTTGCTGTTGAACTGGTAGTTGATGACAAGCCCTGGTATCATGACATCAAGTGCTTTCTGAAGAATCAAGAGTACCCTGCAGGGGCATCCAACAATGATAGAAAGACTTTGAGAAGATCGGCAGGAAGTTTCTTCTTGAACCAAGACGATGTACTGTATAAGAGGAACTTCGACATGGTTTTGCTCAGATGCGTGGATAGACACGAAGCGGACATGTTAATGCAGGAAGTTCATGAAGGCTCCTTCGGTACTCATGCCGGCAGACATGCAATGGCTAAGAAATTGTTGAGAGCGGGTTATTACTGGATGACCATGGAATCTGATTGTTTCAAATATGCTTGGAAGTGTCATAAATGCCTGATTTATGCTGATAAGGTGCATGTGCCGCCAAATCCTCTGAATGTGATGTCTTCGCCGTGGCCGTTTTCTATGTGGGGCATTGATATGATTGGAAAGATTGAGTCGTCTGCTTCCAATGGGCATCGCTTCATCCTTGTTGCCATCGACTATTTCACCAAATGGGTCGAAGCGGCGTCATTTGCGAAGGTCACCAGACATGTGGTTTCCCGATTCATTAAGAAAGAAATCATTTGTCGTTATGGGATTCCCGAAATAATTATTACTGATAATGGTTCTAATCTCAATAACAAAATGATGAAGGAGTTGTGCGAGAACTTCAACATTCAACATCACAATTCTTCCCCTTATCGTCCTAAGATGAACGGTGTTGTTGAGGCAGCGAATAAGAACATAAAGAAGATTGTGCAGAAGATGGTCGTTACGTACAGAGATTGGCATGAGATTCTGCCCTTCGCCTTGCATGGGTACCATACTTCAGTACGTACATCGACCGGGGCAACCCCTTATTCCCTGGTGTATGGTATTGTAACACCCCAAAATTTTCCCTCCTCATTCATGCATTCATTTTTAGGTCATTTAACATTTCATATTGCATTTCATCATAATCAGATCCAAGAAGCTTGAACATCATCCAAGACACTTTGTGGGTTCTATCCGGGTGATCAGTCAACACAAGGGAAAGACTTGAGTTACTTCCAACAGGTTCAAATAGGGTCTATTCATCATTCAAAACGCTAATCTTGAAGGAGCAAAAATCTGTTCTTGAGCTGTCATGCTCGCTAGGCGAGCAGAATGGTTCGCCTAGCGAACCTTGAGCTGTCATGCTCGCTAGGCGAGCAAACCCTTCGCTAGGCGAAGAGCACGCGTTTTAAAATATAACAGAAAAGTCATGGGCTTGAGTTGCCCTCATTTGAGCCCACCAAGCCACAAAAATCAGGTTATAAATACTAGAGTTCAGTGGAACAAACAAGAAAAAAAGGGGGGAGAGAAGGAGAGACGAACTAATCTGCAGCAACCTCCAGACAGCTCTGAAGTTCACTCTGACTCACACACTTTTTCACCTCCATCTCACGCAAACCCTAATATTGCTTTGCAAACCCAGCCGTGCCATTCGATTTTAATCGATCTCTCTAATCAGGTTTGCCCTTATTCCCATTACTCTATGCTTTCAATTTGAATTCTCTTAATGTATGAGGTATCGTTAGGTTTTGCCCACGGGCTTAGATATGCATGAATGTATAAAGAAATACCTTGAATGTTTAATCACTTAATTTCTGAAATGGAGACCACGGGGTTTGGGGTTTCTGAGATCGTACTGTTATCCATGGAGAACCCAAAACCCGCAGGCGCTCGCTAGCACCTCGCTAGGCGAGCATGCAGCGAAGCTTCGCTGAGCTTTCGCTAAGCGAAGTAGCAGCGATCGCGACAACAGTTGTTTTTCTGTTTGCTCTAATCTGTTTTGTGTTCGTCATGGCATTGTTTTCTCCTGATTCCATCCTATTGCTCTAACCTGTTTGTTGAGTTTTTGTGAGGGTTCGCATGACTTTAGAAGTGATGGCTTGCTTGGTATTCCACTTTATTTGTGGGATACCACCTGGAGGTTTATTTCGATTACCTGTACTGACTCGCTTTCTTTAATGGTGCTAGCTTGAGAGATCTCCGGGTTTCTTACTCCATTAGTTGCTGTTACTTCGGATCTTTATCTGTACAGTAGACCTCTTGATCCCTTTATTTTTCCCGCATTTTTATCGCTTTCGTAGCTGGAAGACCTCGATAGGAGGCAATGTTTTTGTGTGTTTATTTTTGTGCCTAAAGACCTCCAAGAAGAGGCACCAGTGCTAAAGACCTCCATGAAGAGGCAATTGACGGATAAAAGGGATTAGTAGTCAATGCCCCGTTATTCAGTGCGTCGTTCTTTAAGATCACACTGCGTGTCGATGCTCCAGAACAAAAGCCCAAGATCTTTTGTCTGGTCGGTCAGTGGAGAGGGTTCCATCTTTCTGAACCCCCGCGCCTTGTCATGAGCTCACCCTGCCCAGGGTTAAGAGCTATGAGGTCTTATCCTCATTACCCTTTTGATCTGCTCACCCTGACGTTCAGTGTTAGTGGTTAAGAGTCCATTTGATTACCCTCTCATGGCTTGTTTGTCGAGGTTGATATGACCCCTCTTGACTAAAGCCTTACCCTTGTATGTTTGAGCCCCCTTATTGGCCTGTTTCCTTTATGCATGTTTGTTTTGTATGGTGATCGTCTCCCCATAGGATTGTTAGGCTTCGTATAGTCTCTCGTTTGCATGTCAATTAAGGTAGCGCGGTTCCTTCGTCTAGGACTGCCTTTTTGCATGAGCATCCCTAAAACACAAACAAACTCATTGATTTTTCTTCTCCTAAGAACACGTTTACTCCTTTTACTACAAGCGAGTAAGTCTCCAAAGGTCGAGCATCCGGTAGATTGCATGGTAACGTCGTTCGTCCAAAACCAACCCGTAGTTAGCCGAACTACGTTTTGCTCTGATTCTCATTCCAGATGAGATACGTAGGCATAAGACGTGACGTCTTACCGGGCACACATCCCCCTAACCCATAGGTAGCCGAGCTACGAAGACTCTGATTCTCATACTCAGATGAGATACGTATGCAGTGGATGCAACATTCGTGCGAGTCATTTTCTTTTGACCCCTCCTTTAGTAAATAGTACACTAGATAAACCCACACCCTTTAGACAAGAACAACAAGAGTGGATCCCGTAGAGTACTACGGATGCGTAGGGGTGCTAATACCTTCCCTTCGCATAATCGACTCCCGAACCCGAGATTTGGTTGCGAGACCTTGTCTTTTCCTTTCCTTTTCAGGTTTACTTCGAGCGTTTCCTTTCCCTCCTTTGGGATAAATAACGCACGGTGGCGACTCTTCTGTCATTTATTTTCTTTGCCGGTTGTTTTTTTCGCAGGTTGCGACAGCTGGCGACTCTGCTGGGGATACAGTTTCCCTAAGCGATTCCCTCCTAGCTTTTGTAGGTTGCTTGTTTGTTGGGTGTTTATTCTTTTGTACAGTTATTTATTTTTCAGCACTTGTGTACATATCATTGTTGTGTCTGTTGGCTCTGTTGGGTTGTTTGTTTGTGGGAGCGGGATGTTCTGTGTGAGATAGGCCCAATACACAGGCCTGAGTGCACTTAGGATTAGCGTGGTTTCACATGCCCTCACGTTCCGTCTCGGTCCGATGTTGGAATATGAAAACATAATTCAGATGTGGATCTTTCTAGAGAATTCTGTGCTGTGGATCTCCTACAGTGCTAGAGCTATCTGGGAGAACCGTTAAGTCTGGATGACCTTTACCTTATTTTTATGGGAACTTGGCTGAGACACTCCTCTTATAGTGGTAATGTCAAACCAGAAATGGTGGACGTATTATTACTTTTCGGCCTGAGAGTCCGTGATATCAATGTCTCTACCCTTTAGCCTCCGCATGTGAGCTGGGTGGGTTGTTTACAGGTGTGCAGGAACCCTTGACCTCATCATACCCTGATATCTGATACTTGGTACCTGATCATCATGGTTCTTTGTCCTGGATCCGAACCTCTGGCACTGGTTTTATTTGTGGATCTGGACCTTTAAACCTGCGTACCCGGACTCCCGACCTTTGAGGACTTCTTCACAAAGAACAGCTCGTGGTTCAGTATATGGTCGGAACCAGTCACATCTCCTTTGCATTGCATAACATCATCTGCATATTTGCATCCCACATCTCATGCTTATTCATTTGCAGGGTATTCGCTTTCTCTGTTTGGTTTGGCTGATCTGTGCTTATTATGGAGGCTCCCAGGAAGAGTAATGTGACCTATCATTTCTTCGATACCAAGATCGGCCCATTGCGTCAGATAAAAGCTTTGATTACTCCTGACTATGTGGGTTTATTCTGGGATACTTATGGCAACATCTTGCCTATGGTTGAAGACTTGGATGTTTCTCAGAGGAGTTTGATACATACTTGCTTGCAGTTTTATGATCCTCAGTTGCGTTGCTTCACTTTTCAGGATTTCCAGTTGGCTCCTTTATTGGAAGAGTATGCTATGATCTTGGGTTTAAAAGATGACCAGCTCATGTATTTGTAGTAGAAGAAGTAAAAGATGATAAGTCGTGGTATTATGATCTCTAACTTGTGTTCTTTGCCTATATTCTTATTGACCGGCCTCAGATAAGTGTGACTACTATATTAGTCCACTTACGATTGCTTAACATAACGCTACATTGTCTTATGACAAGCTAACATAACCTTACTAACTACTAACTTTAATTTGAGCTTTTAATTTCTTGCCATTTACTTTTAATGCCATTTATTTCTTGCTCATTATTCATCTTGATTTTCATCTTTGCTCATTTGAGCACATATTTTATGTTTATGTCATTTTTCTTTTGCTCATTTGAGCCCACTATTGTGTATAAATATATTGCTATTTTGTGTTGTTTGTGTTTGTTTTGATGTGAACCAAAATGCAAAAGGAGAAAGGACTTAGAATTAGGATTTACCCATGCTTAAAGGAGTTCAAGAGCAACTAGGCCTCATGCCTTTAGAATGCAAAATTTGTTGAAGAGCAACTAGGCCTCATGCCTTTAGAATGCTAAAATTCAAAGTTGATCTCAAAGGACTTCTCCTCAAACTTATTCTTTGTCCATTCCCTTTATTGTGCTATGAACTTTTTTTATGTGTGCTTTTGTGTGATAGGAACCTCATCTTAAGATTGTGAAAAGAGGACCATTGCCATGAATAGCCAAGTTAAGAGCCAAGCCAAATGGAGATCCTAGGAGCTTGAATTCATATTATTGATTGCTTGTTTGTGTGCTAAGTCTAAAGGAAAGGAGCATCTTGAGTCATCTCTATGACTCCAAGAAAAGGAACTCCAAGGGGTTTTCTCTCCCCTTTTATCTTTGTATGCTTTAGGAATAGCCCTTCTCTCTTCTCCCCATTCTAACCAAGCCAAAAATCATTTTCAAAACTTTGACTTTGTTTCAAATTAGAAACCTAGGCCTTAGGCCTTTGACTTTTCAAAACCATTTTCATAAATACTCATTGAAAATAAACTTTAATCCAACTTTGACCTCATTTTGTAAATAAATTTAACTTGTAAATATAACACATTTAAAGTTGTTTTGTGGTTCCAATGGCCACCTTGTTAAACTTTTTTCAAAAACATTAGTCATAGGTTTGAGTTATCATAGTGGTTGATGTAAATCTCACCTCATCCTTAGTGTTGGATTATAAGCCTTCCATGCTTATTATAGGGTTAACCCCTCACTAGCATGTTGAAGCCTTCCTCACATGGTGGATTGTTGGTTTAGGTTGAGTTCTCTCCCTTTGATAACAAAAGACCTTAAGGCTTTTGATTAAAATCAATTCACCAATCTTTGAAATTTCTACCCCTAACTACGAGGTTTTGATCCTCCTTTGTGATGGTACGTAGGCAATGGGTTCATCCATTCAAACAACAAAACTTGTAAATATAATCTATTCTTTTCTCATCCCTCCAATCTTTTGCACAAATCTTTTCTCAAATACCAACCTATAACACATATTTGCAAAAAGGGTTCCCTTAGAGTACTAAGGATGTTTTGGGTGCGTAAAACCTTCCCATTTCATAACCAACCCCCTTACCCAGATCTCTGACATTTTTATTAGTTTTTGATTTGAAAAACTTCTTACCTTGGCTTTTATTCGCTTTTTAGCCTTTCCTTTGGACAAATAAAAGTGAGGTGGTGACTCGAATTGTATGTTGACTTTTGGTTTAGTCAATAAACCTAAAAGTAACGAAAACCCCGCTACACGCGTAGGCATCTCTTGTATTGCTTTGACCTTGGCAGGATCAACTTCAATACCCTTCTCGTTGACAATAAAGCCCAACAACTTACCAGAACGAACACCAAAAGTACACTTATTGGGATTCAAGCAGAGTTTGTACTTTCTCAAATGCTTGAATAACTTCAACAAATGCTCAACATGTTCCTCTTTATCAATGGATTTAGCAATCATATCATCAACATAAACTTCAATCTCTTTATGCATCATATCATGAAAAAAAAGTAGTCATTGCTCTCTGGTAAGTTGCACCAGCATTGTTTAGACCGAAAGGCATCACTCTATAACAAAATGTTCCCCAGGGTGTAATGAACGTGGTCTTCTCCATATCTTCAGGTGTCGTCTTGATTTGATTATATCCGGAAAAACCGTCCATAAACGAAAAGACTTTGAATTTAGCTGTATTGTCTACCAACATATCAATGTGTCATAGAGGGAAATCATCTTTCAGACTGGCTTTATTCAAATATCTATAATCAACGCACATACGGACTTTTCCATCCTTCTTCGGAACAGGCACAATATTGGCCACCCACTACAGATACTCGGTCGTCACAAGGAAACCAACATCGATCTGCTTTTGCACTTCTTCTTTGATCTTCACTGCCATATCAGGATGAGTCCTCCTCAAATTTTACTTGACCGGCTGGCATTCTGGCTTCAATGGCAATCTATGCTCCACAATCTCAGAATCCAAACCAGGCATGTCTTGATAGGACTAGAAAAACACATTTGAAAACTCTCGGAGAAGATCAATCAACCCCTTCTTCAGTTCTGGACACAGTCGAGACCCAATCTTGACTTCCTTTACATCATCCTCGGAACCCAAGTTGACTAACTTAATCTGCTCTTCGAATGGCTGAATGAATTTTTCCTCATGCTCAAGAAGACGAGATAATTCATCAGATACTTCTTCATCACTTCCTTCCTTGGCCTCAAACACAGGGAATTCAAAATTTGGCGAAGGAGTAGGATCTTGTATTCAATGAGTTTAGAAACCAACCTGCATAATAATTTGATATTTTGATTTTAGAGAAGTGAATTGTGACCAAATATTATGTTGTTGGACAATTATTATTTTTTTATGTTTTTTGTGATTACCGTTTTTCAGAATAAAACAAAAGCAAAAATAAAAAATCATAGATGTAGATGAATAGAATTATATTTCATTGATGATCAAATTGGAAAATGCCTAAACAATGTTCACTTCTCCCTTAGGCATAGGAGAAGGATTTTCAAAACAAATAAAAGCAATTAATTAGGTCGATGCACAATAATAGGAACATCAACAGCAGTCCAATTGTTGCTAGCTTTTCCATGCGTCACAAAATTGGTGCAGTCTTCATCTTCATCACCCTCGATCGCAACAGCTAAGTGTTGTTTATTACCATGAATGAACCCTCCGCAACGAAAACTGGGTTGCACATCTTCAGCTCTAATCACAGATGATCCTCGTTGGAAACCCAAACCGGCTCTGCTCTTGTTGTCGGCGACCTCTACCATCTGTCCCTACTGATCAGACTTACCATCTTCAATAATTCTCTGCACATCTTTGAATGAGGACATGGGTGCCCCAACTCTCTTTTCTTCAGCAATAGATAAGGCTTGGAATGGAGTTCCAGTCTCATCCTCAGCTTCTACATAAGAGAAAGATGGCAGGTGGCTTACCAATAAAGCCTTCTCCCCACCAACAATAACAAGCTTTCCATTCTTGATAAATTTCAATTTCTGGTGCAGAGTTGAAGTAACGGCTCCTGCCTCATGTATCCATGGCCTTCCTAGCAAATAGCTATAGGCCGGGTGGATGTCCATTACTTGGAAAGTAATCTGGAAATCACTCGGACCTATCTTCACAGGAAGGTCCACTTCACCAATCACGGTCTTGCGAGATCCATCAAATGCTTTGACGATCACGCCACTATATCTCATTGGAGCTCCTTGATAAGATAGTCTTGACAGAGTTGATTTCAGGAGTACGTTCAATGAAGAACCAGTGTCAACCAAAACATTTGACAGAGTGTCTTCCTTACAATTCATTGAAATGTGTAGAGCCAAGTTATAATTTCTACCCTCCTCGGGGAGTTCTTCATCACAAAAGCTAAGATTGTTGCAGTAAGTGATGTTAACCACAATATGATCGAATTGATCCACCATAACATCATGTTCCACATAAACTTGCTATAACACCTTATGCAGTGCTTCTCTGTGCGCCTCAGAGTTCATAAGCAGAGACAACACTGAAATCTCAAAGGGGGTTTGGAGCAGCTGCTCCATCATATTAAACTATCTCTTCTTTATTAATCGGAGTACCTCATCATCATTGTTAGGCTTCAAACCGCTGATTCACCAGACTAACACTTCATAGCGCTAACTAGATCCACTGCAGGCACTTCTACACTCTTACCAACTGAACAATCTTCTACTTTCTGAGGGAACACTGGCTCAAAGACACGACCACTACAGGTCACCTTAGTAACATCAACTATACTCACAACAGAACTGGTCGTAGGCAAAGGAACCTATTAACCATTCTCTAACATAATTACATTGTATTGATAGGGGACAGCCTTATCGGATGCATACGGGACAAGGGCCGCTAACCGTATTACTAACAGCGATACCGTTCTGTTGCTGACACTGTTACTGCTGCTGCTATCAAATTGAATCACCATTCTCTCTGGTGTCTTGAATACTGACAATATTACATTCACATCGTCATCCACGTGATGGGACTAGAGAATATGAACCATACCTTCATCCATCAACCTCTGGATGTCTCTCTTCACAACCATACAACCTCTAGGATTGACACTGCAAATTGCACAACCATCATGGTCATGCTCACAATCGCTTACCAAACAGATATTCTTGTGCATCCTCACCAAGGATCTTCTAATGAAGCGGACATCAAATACCTTAAACTCCCCAGGACAGCCATCCACCATATTGACAGAAGAATTACCATGAGCAGGTAGTGGATTAGCTTTGACATTAGGGGCACGGTCCTCGAAGGACACCATCCCACTCTTAACCAGCTTTTGTAATTCATACTTCAGGGGATAGCAATTCTCAATATCATGACTAGGAGCTCCTTGGTGAAAAGCACATCGGAGTTCTGGTTTGTACCACCATGGAAGTGGTTCAGGGATTTGAGGCGGATTTCTTAGTTGCAAAAGGTTCTTGAGAACCAAAGAAGGATACATTTCAGCATAAGTCATAGGAATTGGGTCAAAAGAGACCTTCTTCCTCTTAAAATTTGGTGGTTGTTGATGATTGTTGATATTGTTGTTGTTGTAGGTGTTTGTTTGTTGTGGTGGCTGTTGTTGACGTTGTTATTGAATTGGTGTTGATTGATTGTTAGAAAATACTGGAATTACAGATGATACTTGATGATAGTGTTGACGGGGTTGTTTACTTCTTCTTACATGAGGCCTCCTCTGCCTCCCAATAGACACTGCATTGGTCTCGTTCTCTTTCTTCTTGGCAAACCCACTACCATACTTCTTGCTAGACGAAACCTCCTCTTTAGATAACCTTCCCTCTCAGACATCTTCTTCTATTCTCATCCCCATGTTTACCATCTTGGGAAAATCATTGGGGGCACTAGAAATCATGTGCTCATAGTAAAATGAGCTTAGGGTTTTGAGAAAAATCTTAGTCATCTCCTTTTCTTCCAAAGAAGGGATAATCTGAGTGGCAAGCTCTCTCCATCGCTGATCATACTCTTTGAACGTCTATTTATCCTTCTAAGACAATGATCTTAACTGATCTCTATCTGGCGCCATATCCACATTATATTTCTACTGCTTCACGATTGCTTCACCCAAATTGTTGAATGTGCAGACACTCGCACCATCCAAACCCATGTACCACCTCAAAGCGGCACCAGTCAAACTGTCTTGAAAGTAATGAATCAATAACTGATCATTATCAGTTCGCATCGACATCTTTCTAGCATACATGACGAGATGACTGAGCGGACAAGTATTCCCCTTATATTTTTCAAAGTCAGGGACTTTGAATTTCATCGGGATTTTAACATTTGGAACCAAGCAAAGTTCCACAGCACTCTTACCGGATAGATCTTTACCCCCTCAAGGTCTTCAACTCCTTTCGCAGCTCAAGGAATTGATCTTTTATTTCGTCCATCTTCTCATAAACATCCGGACCCTCAGACGGATCAAAATGATAGGTGGTGTCTTCAACACGAGGTAAAGTATACACAACTGGTGATGGCACAGACATGATCAGGCAAGATGTCGGAATGGAAGCAAAAGTAGGCGCAAAACCCTCGGGCATAAAGTTAGGCAGCATTCCCCACGAGAATCCGGCTGGCATGGCAGGCGCAAAATGACCAGCAGTAGCAGGGATGGTAGAGGTAGCAACCTCTGAAATAATAGTCCTCTAAGGAGGAGGAGTTGCGGGCGTTGGATAAGATTGGCTCTGAGCATCTAACACTGACTCCGTCATGGTAGTCAGGCGGGCGATCTCGTCCTTCAAGTCTTTGTTCTGTTGCTCTAGATGTTCCATGATTCTTGAGTGATTGGCGCGGGTATTGTATCAATGAGTCAGCTTGGCTGAAGCATAGAATAAATACCAATAAGACATCTGGTGAAAGAGAAACCTGTTGTGCAAATTATGCATGAAATGCAATGCTTGCTTGTTTTTATTTTCAAGGAACTTACTATTTTATTTGCAAATATATATAACAATTGTAACAACTTGATTGACCATGAAAAATCTCTTTTATTTATATAATTGGAAGGATTACACTTAATACAATTTCAGAAACCAAAAATACAAAATACAAGAGAAAAGGAGACTAGTCATCCTAAGGATCCCTAACAACAATGTCAGAAGGTCTAGCTGCATGCGCTCACTTCCTTTGGATTTGTTGAATCTCAGAATCAAAAGAAGTCTTCATCTGAGTCTGCTCGAGGACAAGCTGATCAACAATCTTCTTCCACGCGATGGAAGGTTGAGGCATACTAGAGGAAGATAGACCCTATGGTTCTCTCTGTCTCCTCATTACTTGTTCTTCAAGAAGCTCAATAAGTGCATCTTTGTCCTTAGACTCAAGCTGCAACTCCTCATGCTTTCTGCTCAAAGCATGGAAGCGCTCTTCCCACATATCTCTTTCTTGCTTCATCTTGGAGAGCGTGTCTTCCAACTCCTCTATATCTTAGTTAGGGAGAGTCAATGGCTCAGCCACAACCAAAGACATAGGTCTCTCACAAGCATAAGGCATCTTCAATTCCAAAGCTCTCATCTTCACCCAAAGAGTGTAAGCTTCCAAAGCTACACAAATGCATGGACCAAGCTCGGATCTTCCTTTCCTATGCACATTATGCCAAGCATGTATCATCTTCTGCTTCAAATGTTGGGTATTTTTACCCTCTTGATAGAAAAGACCTTCTAACAAAGTGTTATTAGGTTTGTCTCTCAAGGGGAACCCAAGCTGACGACAAGCCAAAACAGGGTTGTAGTTAATTCCTCCTTGTGTACCAATGAGAGGCACATTAGAGAATTCACCACAACTATCAATAATATCCAAGCTACCCAATGAAAAATCATACCAAACTATATCATCATTAGTGAGAGACATAAGTCTCTGAGACCACCTTAGACATTGTTTGTTCTCCACAAAAGCAGGCGTTTGAGGCAAGTGCGAAATAAACCACTTGTACAGAAGAGGAACACAACAGGCGATAGTTCCACCATCCTTAGAATTCCTTAGATGCAAAGAGAAGTACATATCACCCAATAAAGTAGGTATAGGATTCCCAATCAAGAAAATTCTAATGGCGTTAACATCAACAAAATCGTCAATGTTAGGGAACAAAGCCAACCCATAGATGAGCAACACAAAGATAGCTTCAAAAGCATCCACACTACCGGCTTGAGAAAAGGCAGTAGCTTCCTTGATGAGGAACTCAGAAGTCAATCCAAACAATCCTACTTTCTTCACCCAATGAGCCTCAAGCTCAGACTTCTTCAAGTGAAGAGCTTCAGCTATAATGTGAGATCTGGGAATCTCCTCCAATCCACTAAAAGGCACTTTGTTAGAAACACGTATTCCCAAGAGATGGGCATACTCTTCCAACGTAGGCACAAGCTGATAATCAAGAAAAGTGAAGCAACAGTAGAGAGGATCATAGAACTGAACCAACACACTCAAGAGTCCTTCAACCATATTAGCAGACAGAATAGACAGAAGCTTCCCATGACGTTGCTTGAAGTCCAAGGGATCTAATACAAAAGATGATAGCTTCCTTAACTATTTCAAATCCAGACATATGAAACTGTACTTCTTAGTGTTCCTTCGTCCATAATCCATGGTCTGAAAATATTTGCAAATAAGACCACAGTTCCTTGAAATTTTTGGTGTGATGAATGTTATGTTGCGCATGAATGCATGAATGCAACATTCACAAATAAGGGATCACACACAAGGCAGACAAACAAAGGTCAAGGTATGAATCAAGTCATTGTAAAGATCAATCATCCATTTTGGTGGATTATGATTTACACTTTATCAACACCCAAGTTCCATTGATATTGACAAGACTTGATTGGATCAACCAAGAATTAAGAGTTTGTTGTGAGTCACGAGCATGGAGTCTGGGTAAGAACCATCCCAAAGGAGTGAACTAAGGATAAAAACTTGTAGATCATGTTCTAAAAAGTCCCCATAGTCTTAATTCCATCTATCGGATATTACATGTTAGGATGACTAACTCATCAATCCATAATAGTCTCAAGAGAAACTCGTCTGAGTGTTGTATCGCGTAACAACTATTATCAAGTCTACACTTGGACAGTCTCTTCATTACGTCCTAAATAGGCCAAGATGGGTTAAATGTTCTAATTTCCTCAGCTTCTTGGACTCCAAATTAGAGAAAGTAATGCCTAACCACAAATAACTTGTATGACATTCATAACTCCAAAAGGGTCTCCACTGAGTAGATGGGTCTCAAGTCGACTTGTTAAGGACTACTCCACACAAGTCGAATATGACTATACCATCCTCATATCTTAATGGCACTCAAGTTCGGGTTAGAACTTATCTCACCACTTAGAGATCACCAAGCACAACAAGGAGATTATATCACACAAACAAATATACATACATCAAATATACAATTATATACACATAAAAAACTAGGCTAAACCCACTGGAGACTACTCCCCAGCAGAGTCGCCACTTAATTTCTATAGCGGTAATATCATGACCATCAAGCTATGGATAAGCTATACATCAATAAAACCAGAGTCGCCACCACGCTTTTATTATTTCCAAGGTAAAATGGAAACGTACGAACAAAACCCAAAAATAAGAAGTTTTCAAATCAAAACTAATAAAATTCCAGAGATTACAAGTAAGGGTGTTCGTTACACAGAGGGAAGGTGTTAGCAACCAAATTGTCTTAGGTACTCCTATGGAGCCCTTTCTTGTGTGCATATGTATTTTGGTATAAAATATGTTTGGAATAAATAGAGTGGAGGGGTGAGGAAAAAATTCATTAATTATATTTTTGTGTTGACAATACCCTCAGACTTGTGCCTACCTACCAACATAAAAATAAGG
Source organism: Lathyrus oleraceus (assembly GCF_024323335.1). Lineage (NCBI taxonomy): Eukaryota > Viridiplantae > Streptophyta > Magnoliopsida > Fabales > Fabaceae > Lathyrus > Lathyrus oleraceus. The sequence goes on from NC_066585.1 coordinate 470,487,114, forward strand.
GATCAAAACCTCGTAGTTCATGGTATCAATTTCAAAGTGAGTGAATTGCTTTTAACAAAATTTTAAGTTTAACAAAGGAACAAAGGGCCTAAAAATGGTTTGGATGGGTATTAGTTCTTTTTGGCTTTTGAAATTTTAAGTCAAGTATAATTAAGTTCATTTACAAGTTTGATTAAGAAAAGAGTTTAAAAATTCAATGGCATAAGGCCAAAGTTTCTAATTTGCAATATGGTCAAAATTTAGAAATCACAAGCAAAGAAGATTTTAAAAGGAGGAAGAGATTTTTGAAATTTAAAAAGTGGGAAAGAGATTAAGAGACTAATCCTAAGAAAAAATTAAAAGTTAAGAGTTGAAAAGATCTGATCAATGGGTTGCAATCCAATAGACAAGAATGTCATATAGAAACCCAAATTTCCCTTGGACTTTAGAAACAAGAAATATCAATACACAAATAGCAAGATGAAGGGCAAGGCATCAAATAAAGATAGCGACATCCAAGCTTAGTAACTCCATGATCTTCTTCATGATTCCCCATGTATCAGATGACTTCAAAGAGGAGCATTAGACACACGTTCAAAATAGCAGCTTCAATATGATCATGTTGCAGATAAACTCAAACGGATCTTCAATAATTGTATTAGATGAAAGTTCACTTCACAAGCATTTGGTTTCATGAAAGTTGGCATTGGCCAAGTCCTTTGCATAGGGAGTGTTGCCTAATTCTAAGTCCAGTGTCTCGGATCAATCCAACAGTCCACGCAAAATGTTTTTTAGAGTTTTTGTTCTTATTATGTACATTAAGGTCAAAAGACCACAAATACTAACAAGTATGTACAAACACAATATATTCACAAAGTATGGCTCAAGTGAGCAAAGTGAAAATGGCATTAAAGTAAACAAATTGAATAGTATAAATAATGACAAATGAATAAAGGCTTGAAATTAAAGTGCATAAAAGTGAATGGCTTGAAATTAAATATTAGTTGTTAGTGGATTAGAAGTTAGTATTGCTTTTGCTTTGGTTTTGTTTAAGTCATTCTTTAGAGAATACTCAACCCGCTTGTCACAAGCATGGATCCTTGAACCAAGACATCTTCCAAAGGAAGTAAAAAAGGCCAATTTTCCATACAATACCATGAAAGAGGGGAGACTTACAATCTCACTTACTAGAATGCTATGCCTTTTGTGTCACAAATTTAGCGCTATGTTAAGCAATCGTAATTGGACTTATGTAGAAGTCACAACTATTTGAGGCGGGGCAATAGAAATTTTGGTGTTAATGCATGTTAGAGACATAGTATAATGGACTATGCTCCTAAAATATACCACACACAAAAAAGAATATGCAAAAGTGTGGACCTAATCTCATCCATACTCATGTTGATTTTACAATCAACTAGCTTTGGGATCTAGAGATGTCATTGGTCCATGACATGAATGAATAAAGAAGGGGAATGAGATGAAGAGGGAGGGGAAATGGAATCAACACAAATTGGTTAAAGGAGGACTTTTACCAAATTAAGATCATTCATTCATTTTGGGAGATGAAATGTACATTTCATCAATCCCCTAAATCCAATGATCTTAACTCAACAAAGTCAAATCAACCTTGACCAAGGCCCAACAACACAAGTCAAACTCAATAAGTCAGAATTAGAAGCTTAACAATATTTATTTGGCATTTAAATAATTAAAATCAACTAAAATATGCATTAAATTAAATTATGGTTCATCAAATTCCTAAAACCTCATCAAAACACCAAAGAAATGGCCATGAGATTTATCATAGGTCAAACAAGGTCAAAGGACCTTGGAGAAAAAATTTCATCATTTTTGGAAACTTAAAACTATTTTTAAACAATTAAAAATATTCACAAAATCAATTAAATCGTGAAAAATATTAATAATGATCCAAAAAATAATTTTATTTCATAAAATGAAAAAGGAAATTATTTAAATTTTTTGGTGAAACTCTCATATTTTTTGGATCAATATTAAAAATAATATGAATTAATGAAAATAAAACAAATCAAATAAAAATCAAATAATCAGAAAAAATATGGATCACTTGATCTCCCTCATTAATTGAGGTGGCAGATGAAGTGGTCACAAGCGCGCAATCCACAATGGACTTTAGTCAGTGCGCTGCAAACTTGGTAATTTAAACCAACGCTTATGATTAAATCAATTCAAAGGGATCATGTGGCTCTGAACATGCCAATTCATCACCGGAGCTACAACTCCGGTCTCCTTCTCCGGTGAGCTTCACAGGACTGGTTCAGTCATAACCATCACCAAAATTAAAAAGAAGGACATGATTTTAAAGTAAAAATGGCACTGAGCTCGAATCTGGCCTCAGTTCATCCTAACTCCAAGTATATATAGAGATACAAGGAGTTAAAATTTGAGGTGCATGATCTGAGTTGCTTCGATTTGACCTCAAAGCAACTCAATCTTGTTGCCTACATTGGTAGGACTTCAGACAACCAAGGATCCAAAAGAGTTATGGAGAATTGAGTGAGAATCGAAGAGATGAAATTTTCCAAAAAATACCTTCAATGCAGGTCTGAATTCGATGGTTCTTGCTTTGGCTTGTGCTTGATCTTGCTCAGAATGCTTGCAGAAGTAGATTAGAATGATTAAAAGGCTTTGGATCCCTGGAGTTTTGAATATCAAAATAGTGAGATTCAAACTCAATTTCCAATGGAAATTCTCAGGTTTATCCTCTCAAATGGAAGGGTTTGGTGTTTGGGATCAAAGTTGGCGCGAAGGGGTCCTCATTTCTGATGCATAGGGTCTCTATTTATAGCTAATTCAAATGATATTTGCACCCTTGAAGTGAACTTCCAAATTTGGCAATGTGTGATGCATGGGTGCATGGGCGTATATAGGCCCATGAAATCATTCCTTTTGGTCCATAATTGAGTGTACATAAGTCTGAGATCCTATTGGAATGCTAGGCAAATTTGCATGGAAGTTTGAAGTTCAATCTTGCCAAATGATGATGCAATGTTCAAGCCATGCGCAGCCCATTCAAATCTTGTCCAAAATGGATGAAATTGGACTTTTTGGAAAGTTTAGATCAATAGGAACAACTTTCATACTGAACACCTTTCCATTTGAAGCTTGTATCGTGATGAATTTTGAGGAGGAAGTTTGTAAAATTAAACATATCAAAAAAAAATCTAAGTGTCAAGCCATATGCTCACTTATTCCACTTTGGCTAACTTTTTATGTGAGCTTCAAATGAGAAACGTTCCTTCATAAAAGTTGTATCTCTCTTAAATGCCTTCAAAATAGTCACAAAGTTGACCTCATTTGGATTTTATATGAAGGAGTTATGCATTTTTGAAGTTAAGAAAAATCACTTGGTCAATGGTATTGGTCCAAAATGACCTATAATGTATCCTCATATCACATGCTCATAAAAGTTGAATTAGATCTTCATACAAACATCTAAGTTTAAGTAGGCATCTTAAATTTGATTGTGTAACTTGGAAATCTTTCATCTCATAAAAATTGAGCAAGTTATGTCCTTGGGAAGTTGACCTCCAAATTAGGGTTTAAACAAAATGACCTATAATATTTTACCATAAAAAATGACTTTCCAAGAAAACCTAGCTCTGGACATAAACATGAAAGTTGTTTGGAATGTCATTTAGAGTAACTTTGCTCTTGGAATCATTTTCATATGACCAAAATTGTAGGAGATAGGGTCTAGGGAACCCCAGATTTGATCAGATGAATTCATCTGGTCAACCACCATCAACCAACTTGCTAGCTTGCAATTCTCTTGACTTTCGGATTTACGGGAGATCATATATGCATAAGATGATGAAATTTGAAGTATCCCTTGAAATATTTTATCAATTGTTAAAGAAGTTTGTTGAAGAAGTTACACAAGATACCCAGATGAACTAGGGTTTCCAAGGCAAACCAATTCCAAACTCTTGATGAATTCTTGATCAAAATAACATGTGGAGATCATTGGGTTCCATATATGATACATATAGCCATTTGTAGACCATTCTTGATTGAGCTCTTAGCAATGAGGGTCTTAAACCCTAGATATGAACTTGATGGATCAAAGGTGAGCATGTGCCCTACCTACAAAAGAGTTAGACAAATGCAAAGGCATATTTTTGGTATTTTGGTTAGTAGAAAATGATAAAATACAAAGTATGATACAATCAAATGGTGCTTGGTGATCTCTCCCAATGCAAACCCAATGAATGAGGGGTAAGGAGGATACCAAGATGTGATCCCAATGCCAATGCATATGATGAGATAGCATGAGGGATCTTAGGGTCAAAATTGATGTCTTACACCCACTTCACAATAAAGCTCGACTACGAATACTTTAAGAATAATGTCCTTATGTTTAATGGGATCTCATGATTAAGTCACACTTGATACATTAAATGTACTAGCTATTCTAGGGACTTTATTAAACAAACATAATAAAGAAAAACCCTTTTATTATTAATAAATAATTTGATACAAGTACCAAAAGTATTGGCCTCTAGGGCTTACAGCAACATGATTTGAATCACACAATCTTGCAGCCTTGATTCAAGTGTTATAACTTGTGATTCAAGCAACACTCATAATTTTACATAAAACCAATTGCTAGTCTAAAAGGATACAAACATGGATTACAACAACTAATTCAAAGAGTCAAGAGTTTTCTTAAAGGTACAATGACTAAAATATTTGAAGAAAATGAATATTAATACAAAATATTATTCAAAGTGAATTAAGATAACAACGTTACAACAAAAGTGCTAATAAATTCACATAATGGGAGAAGAATACAAACACACAATAAATCAAACAACTTACATACTAAATATGATACTGACGATGACTACAATTTCAGTCTCCCCCTTTTTGAAGTTTGGAAAATTTTGAGATATTATTTGTGATTTGATTTGAGCGATTATTTGAAGAGGTATTGAACAAAGATTTTAAATTCTGAGTTTTTATTGATCAGCTACAACATTATTTTAAAGTACACTTTGAGACTTGAGCGCTCATGCTCCCCCTACATCAAAGACTTATTGTACGTAAATATCAATAATATCTCGAAAACTCCCCCCCCCCCCCCCCTTTGACAAATAACAAAAAGAGAGGGAAAAAACACAAACGAATAACCATGATATATGTAAGGCCTAAAAAATTAAGCACCAGAAACTTGCATACACGCATAACAGTAATAAATGCAATTTCATAAAGTAATAAGAGATAAAGACATAAACTATAGATCAAGAACAATAGCATATCAATATATCACAAAATATTGCTTAAACACACCAAAGATTCATAAACCAGCATCAATATTAAGATGATATCCCAAAATAGTAGAATGTACCGACAAAAGGTCCAAAATCATAGAAATAAACATAATGAAAATAAAATGTGTGTGATGATATGATGTGATGCAATGCAATGCATTGAAAAACTAAGCTACATCATATGGAGGAGGATCATAAGCACTAAGGTTGAACATTAAGTTAGACTCCTTAAGATGATTATGGATACCTTTCACAACATATAACTTTACTTCGGTCTTCTCGTCTCTCTCTCTCTCTCTCACACACACACACACACACACACACACACACACACACACTCAATCACTCTCTCTCACACACACACACATACACACACCCACACACACAAGCACACACATATACACACACACAATATTGCTTCTCTAGCAACCTGGTCAATGTGAGCATGAAGACGATTATCTCTGATATGAGAATCACCTAAAATCTTGCTTACCAATCCATCTAAATACACACTGGCTTCATCCGACAATAACCTCTCAAAGGAACTAGATGGAGCATATGAGGATGAACCAATATGCCCATGCACAGTTGTAGACATCTTCTTCTTCTTCTTCTTTTACTTAATTTCTAAACCTTCTTGAATGAAGGAAGAAAAGAATAATGGCCTCTTTGGAGAAGTTATAAAACACTCAATTCTTCTTATAATGAAATCAACCCAACCACACAGAACATTTCTCAGAAGAACCACATGAGGTATAAATCGTGATCATCAGCTCTTTCCAAATTGCAGGGCTTCCTGTGCAAAACTTTCACAATAATCCATTTTGGTATTCTCATTTCAAATTTAACTTGACTAATATCGAAATTAGCTACGTTCATACGATCTTCAAAAATAAACATGTAAATAATCTTAATGAACTCAGTTCTATCAAAGTTATATGAATTTAGACTGCACACTTCATTTCCTTTTGAAGCTAAACCAAAATGATGTTTGAATTCATCTAATTTAAACTTAATCAGTTGATTACGGAAGACGCTTTTAAGAAAAATAATGGTTACTTTCAAATTGCAATAAAAAGCTTTGACATGATCTGGATTAAATTTTCTATTCATCCCAATAAACTTCATCAAATTGTATTGCTTTAATGGTTTTAGAAAACTAACTCCTATCTCAGTTTCATCAGTCTTATTCAGAATATACCCAGCCTCAATAGGTTTGTTAAGAAACTACTTTACATGCCTCTTGAACTTGTCATCAGACACTAAGTGACTGACCTTCTGACAAATAAAAGATAATTCCTTAGCAGATTCTTGATTGTTCTTGCTTACATTCGAATTTTTAGACAACCTTGCATCAAATGTCTCCTTCCTTGCTTGACACTTTGATTCTCCCTTTTTGTTTCTCTAAGAGATCATTGTTTGTTCGCTTGAACTCATGTTGGTGAAAGTGATGAGAATGTATATGAATGATAATAATGATGATAATGAAATGAAAAATTAAATGAGTTTGTTTTTGTGAGAAAAAACGAAATTGAGTTGTAATTAAAAGGTGGGGTGTTTTGAAAATAGAAGAGTTTTAATAATATGAAATGAGTGGAAGAGGAAAATGAAAAGTCACATGTAAAAGAGACTGATTTGACATGCTATGATTCGAATCATAGGTGCCTCATCAGTTGAAACATGCTCAAAAAGTTTGAAAAGATTTGGCTTTGATTTGAATTAAGTGAAAGGTGTGATTCAAATCAAAATGAGCAGACGCATTTTCTTTTCATATTTCTTCTTATGAATTGAATCAAGTGTTTCTTTTGAGTCGAATCGTAACGCTGGTTTTTGAATTGAAAAATAGTTAGTGAATGCTTATTAAACGTCATTTTAATTGATATTTTGTTTCTCAAGGGACAGATGTCGAACTTGGCGCTTTAACAATTGGTTCGACAAGATACACCAATCAATTGTTTACCTAGTTCGGTGATGTTGATTCTAAGTGTTGGCAGCAATTTTGGTAAAACAAAGAGTGTTTACAAGATGTCATGTGTGATGTCTTAACATAAGATATCCTATGTACCTGCTGGAGTTCAAGAACATGTGCATGCAGGATTGTTTCAGAATGCCACTTACAATGATAAGGCTTCTGATATTGGATGTACCTGCTGGAGCTTAACTGGAAGACATGTTCATGCAGGATTGTTTCAGATGACATACACAATGTCATGACATCTGATATGGTTGTACCTGCTATAAAAGGAAATTGGATTATGCAGGATTTTTCCAGATGTCAGACCTGATGTCATTACATCCTGTACACAGAACATTCAGTATGAATGTCTGGTGTTTTGTGATTGCATAATTAATGGCAATCATTGGTTGATTGAAGATATGGCTAGCTGGCGCATTCTATCAAGGATTTCAACCAGATTTGTTTATTTTCCAAAGAGATCTTTACAGCTGTTATAAAAAGATTTGATTGGAAAATATATTTAGGGTTTTAAAGATGTCCAATGTTTCTATAAAAAGGGACTCAGAAAACCTGTTTGTACACACAACCAATACTGAGCGAAATATAGAGAGAGAGCTAGGGTTTGTGTCTGTTTAGTCGTAAGACTTGTAAGCCTCAAACAATGTAAAAATTAGGGGTGTGTGTGAGGTAAACCTCCCAACCCGTGGGAAGGTTACCAGGTGTTTCTCAGTGCTTGAAAGCATGAGATTATTTGTAACTCAAAGCCTGTAGGCAAGAGTTGGTATGCTCTTGAACGAAGCTGTGAAGCATGTTCAAGTTGTTTAAGCATTGCATTGTAATTGTAGTGATAGGAATGGAAACTGGAGGTTTCTATCTAGGAGTTCCTAGGTATAGATTGCATTGGGTAGGGATTAAGTGAAGAGTTGTAAACGAGGGAGTTTAACTCTGAATTAATACTGCTGAGTGCTTTATTGCTGATCAAACGTTGTCCGTAACTGGATGTAGAGTCGAGTGCTTTATTGCTGATCAAACATTGTCCGTAACTGGATAACCATAAAGACAGTTGATGGGTACTCCACGAAGCATGTTGAGGGACATGAGTGACCTAGATGGAATTTGCCCATCCTGCATAATAGGATAAATGTCTATGGGCCCAATATTGAACTGGACAAGGATGACACGGTCTATGCCTTGTGTTCAATATAGACATAAGGGCAAAAGGGTAATTATGCACATAAGTATTATCACAGAAGGAATTGTCAAATCACATGACATTTTCGTGTCTTGGGTAGCAGTGATGTGTTGCTAGATACCGCTCACAGTTTATTATGTTAAATACATGATTTAATATAATTGCCAATGCCGCGAAAACCTACAGGTTCACACACAAAGGACGAATTGATGAGAGATAGAGTAACTAAGGAACACCGTAAGGTACGGTGCCCTTAAGTGAATTGTAGAACATCGTAAAGGTACGGTGTACTTAAGTAGAATACGAAATATGGTAAGGTACCATGAGCTTAAGTGATTTTGGGCATATTATGAGATATGGGCCAAAATACACTTAAGTGGGCTTTTTAGCTTGAAGCCCACACAAGTGGTTCTATAAATAGAACCCTTGTGCAGAAGCATTAATAGCGGTTGCATTTTTCGTTTTCTCTCTCTCTCTCTCTCTCACTCAAAGCCTTCATTCGTACCAGCTAGCACTGGGATTGAAGGAATCCGTTCGTGTGAACTGAGTAGAGACGTTGTCATCGTTCAACGTTCGTGATCGCTCTGTGGATCTGCATCAAAGGTTTTGATCGTCACAAGAGATCTGCACCAAAGGTTTCAATCGTCACAAGAGGTAAATATTCTATCACTGATCATGACCATTCGTAAGGATCTCTAAAGGAGAAAATTTTAATTTCCGCTGCGTTTTGGATCGCAATTCTCCTTCAGGATCTTCTTCCTGGCTTGGTATGCCCCCAGAGTAGGTAATGTTGTACCGAACTGGGTTAACAATTACTGGTGTTTTTACTTTCTGCACACTATATCCTGTCAGTTATAACTCAGTCTGTTTTAGTCTGTTTATGAAGGGAATAATAGACCTGACACATAGCCTGCAGTCTGAATGCAAAACAGAATATTATGACATTCATCATTGACTGTTGATACTGATGTATAGACTGGTTGGTCTGTTACAGTTCAACCATCTGTAATGTTGGAACAGGTGATGTTCAAATCAATGTTGAGACATCATGCTGATAACTTGGCAGGATCAATAAACATAAGTGCTATGTTTGATCTCTAATGTGTCTTTGTACTAGATGGACAAAACTGGATGTTCTTCTTTCCATGGTGGTATAGTAGCAGATGTCGTGACATCTGTGACTGTGTGCATATGAGTACTGAGTTTTAATTTTTATAACTGTCTTGCTGTATTAGTAACAATGTTGGATCAGATGTCATGACTTCGTGTAGAACATCTGAACTCTGACTATACCAGAATTTCAATTGGTATTAGAGCAGGTATCATGTTCTGTTTCTGAATGAGATCCATGGGTGATACTTTCTGGTATCCTTCAAGGAGTTATGTTAGTACTGATGTTGGAACCTGTGGAAGGTTCTGTGATTTCCCTGAATGGTCCCTTGAAGTAGGTGGATGGACTATTCATGACAGGAACTGTGTGTACCTGCCTCTAGAGGTTGGCAATTAGCCTTTGTGTGGGACAGCTGTGCAAGTACTGAAACATATTCAAACTTGGTATGTTCTTGAAGGCTGATATGGTGAAGTGTGTGGTCACAGGTTGAGTTGTATTATGATTTCCGCTGCATAATACCTGGTAAAACTCAAACTCTGATGTAGTTTCCCCTCTTGTGGATGAAAGACTGCTATATTCAAGATTTCATCATAATCTTCTGAAGATGTCAAAGATACTTGAGTCTCCTCAAGTCCACTCATCATGACGTTCTCACTTCAGGATGGTAGGAATCACCTGATCACTGATTCTTTTACTCTCTTGGGTAGTGTATATGAAGACCTTGAAGACTTTCAAGGAGGGTTTGTTCCAAGGAGATGGAACTAATGTTCTATGTGTTGTTAGAACATGTTGTTCAACAAGTATGCAGCTACTGGTTGAAGAGCAGATGTTTTTAGGTGTCAAACAAAGGGATACTTGTGTTTGGAACCTACTCCTGACCTGGAAGAGGAGACATTTGTGTGTGCTAAGTTGACAAGGGTAGGGTCAACTGTGTGTGTGCTCAAGAAGGTCACTTTTAGACGTCTGATCTCTCGAAGTGAAGCTGGTTGAGATGTGACATTATGCAACTTCCTGCTGCTGGTCTGATTACTATAGATTGATCAGGATTGGATATTTGTTCACTGAAGTACTATGTTGTGTTGGAAGATAAGTCCCCTGGATGTTAGAAGTCAATAATGGGGTAACCTGATTGCTATATCATTTAAGAGGATTGGGACCATGAATCTAGTTATTCAAACACCTCGCTCAGAAGTGACAGTTCTTTCAAGGAGTGAGAATATGAAGATTCAGAGGTTGGTTGAGGTAGTATGCTCTGTCAATGCATATCTACTATTGACTGGTGTTGTATTCTTTCACTAGTACTTATGGTCAGCTGGAGTCTGATTGGTGTGATTGGAGTATGTATAGGTACAACTCATAGAGTTAGTTGCCACTGGTAGGGATGATGTAGGTCATGTTGAGACATTTGTGTACAATGCATGGATATTGGTGTGGAGTTTCCATGATTGTTAATTTGAGGGGGAGTTTTTGTTAACCTCCTCACGTTTGGTCAGCCTAGGGTCTGGTTGGCTGTTGACCTGTGTCACATGGGTTCTGGTTGTTGTTTGACACATTTGCAAGGAAGTATTCATCTCTCTCATTCCTAAGGGTGAATCTAATCTGGAAAGATTCTCAAAACTGTTGAGGTGCTTGCAAGCAGAAGATGTGGACACAAGAAGAGTATTTTCAAAGTATTCTTATGGTAGAAGTATCTGAAAGGAAAATTAGGAAAGGATTTAAGATCTTTGTCTACTTGTGCCAAGTACAAGTAGTTAATTGATTATCCTTGGAGCTCAAGATAACTGATGTTTTTAAAGATGTTGGAACATCTCGTCTTCAAGACCCTGTGCAGAATCACAGGAAGGATAGTACATTGGGTTATGATCTATCACTTTGGTGGCAGCAAAAGCATATGATCACTGAAAAGGTTTCCTGGCAAGAAACATGTTCAGCCTTGGTGTGTAAAAGAAGAAGAAAACATCATAGTCCTGATGGTGGTTACTTGGATCAGTTTACTTCTGATCTAGGTAAGAAAGTGCATTGGCTAATGCACACTGTGAAGTTAAGAATAAGTGGCAGCATTCTTGACATCATGGAAACAGCCTTGCTTTAGGAAGTGGAATCCTTGGTATAGCTGAAGGGTTAGTGTCTAACTGGTCCTTCTGAAGACTCATACATCAGAGTGTCTAATGTCTTTGGAGAAGAAGCAAGGATTCATCAAGGTGTGAGCTTGGATGACTTAACTGCAAACCTGCAGGATGGAGGTTGTTTACTCAAACTTGGTTCCACAATCAAGTCTATGAGAATGTTGAACTCTGGTTCTGTGAAGGGAGGAAGTTCTTTCAAGTGGCAGAAGAAGGAGCTGAATTCAATAGCTAGATGTTAAAACACAATGTTGTGACATTTGGTTCAACATCAGAATCTTAGTTGGTGAAGTGGCACATCAACTTAAGATAGAAGGGTCTACAGAGTTGTAGATTGGGTACTTCAAAAAGATCGTTCTCATTGCAGTTCTTTGGAGTTGCTGGATGGAGAAGAAGTTACATGTTCATGTCTTAGAGAATCTAAGTTTTGTCTAACATATAGCTTGAAGTTCAAGTCTCACTTAGAAGGTCATAATATCTTTGGGAGAAGTCTGATAAACGTGGAGAGGTCAAAAAGTGGCATTTGACTTTTTCATATGAGGATTCATGAAGGAGGTAATCAACCAGTGGCAATTGGTCTATCTCAGAAGTGAGTTCGAAGAATCAAGATAATCAACATATGGCAGCTGATTATTCTTGAGGAAAGTCTGAGACAAATTACTTTTGAGCAGAGAAGTAGTAAGTTGAAGACAAAATGAGGTGTTTTCTATTCATCTCTTGGAGCTTGTGGTAGGAGTTCTGAGCTATCCATGGAAGATTATCTCTTGTAATGGGATGAGAATGTATATGTCCCAATTTGTGTCTGGTTTCTTTTGGATCAAGCTGGTGACTCAGTGATATCTGAAGATTATCAGATGGTGTTTTTAGTTATGTTGTGAAGGATGTCCTAACTTATGTTAGAACATTTTGTGAAGTGGTTTTCTGTTCTGGTTAGAAGAGGAAGATGACACCTTGGATCATCACTTGAAACCAAGTGTTACAAAGAAAATGAAAACCAGGAAAGGCAAGATTGTGGCTGAGATGTTGACAGCTAGAACTAGTAGAAAGGCTGCTGTTGTAGGTCCTTCTAAATCATGGAGTAAAGTAGAGGTTCAGAAGAGGAAAATCAGAGAAAGCTTTGATTCTAAAGATGATGTCGAAGAGGATGTCCCAGACATCTCACCTGCTAAAAGGCAAACTGTTAGAAAGTCTCCAGCTAAGGTTGTAGCTGTGCATTTGGACAACATTTCCTTCGATCTGGAAGATGGTGAAGCCAAGGAGTCAGATGCCCATACCTCAAGTAAGAGGTATAATTCTCAAGATCAATCTAGTGGCAATTCTGAATCTGAAAGTGAAGAAGATGCTACTGCCTCAGACTAAGTTGTGGTGATGGTCCCCATGTTATGATGACATGTGTGCTGTTCTGGATGTTGTTATGATTGTTTTGGAAGCTTGGAAACTGTTGAAATGTTTGTATTTTGTGGAAGTCCTTAGTGATGCCTTGATGTAAGATTTGGGCTCTTAATGAGTTCCATGGATTTCTCATTATCTCAACTGTCACAACTGTGTATGATGATGGTTTGTATCTCCTAACAATTATGTTTTAACATTTTTAATGTTATAATATTTGTTGTGACATTCTCTGCTAGGCTAATTGACATTTATTTTGTCTAATTGGTCACATTTGGTCAATTTTGACTAAAAAGGGGGAGAAGTGTTTATGTGGAGAGCTGCAGTAAAATATGTGGTTGTGGAGATCTGCAGTGCTGATGTAGCTAGCTAGGCTAAATAGATGACAGCTGATGATGTTGAATATAATGATGTTCTATGATGTTCTGTTCTGAGATGTTGGAGGAGATGTCTGATGTAAGATAGAATGTCAGATGTAAGACAGAATGGTGTTCTGTTCTGAGATGTTGAAGGAGTTGTCAGAAGGAAATTCTGAATGTTAACATGTTGAAGGAGATTCTGAATGTTAACATGTTGAAGCAGATGTCAGAATGACATTCTGGCTGGTACAGGTACTGGAGTTACAGTAGCTGGTTTTTGATGAATGCACAAATTAAGGGGGAGAAGAAGTACCCTTGTGCATTATGCATTTGTGTGTCTTACTAGTTGCATCCATAACTAGTAATTCTGTTGATTGTTGCACAGATTTAGGGGGAGGAGAAGTACCCTTGTGCATGTGTGTATTACTAGTAGCCATAGCTAGTAATTGTTTTTTGCTTCTGCTGCTGATTAAACTACTGTTATGTGGTTTAATTGCTGATAGTTTGCCTTGTGAACAAAAAGGACAGATATATGTTTTAGCCAAAATTTGCCAAAGGGGGAGTTTGTTGATTCTAAGTGTTGGCAGCAATTTTGGTAAAACAAAGAGTGTTCACAAGATGTCATGTGTGATGTCTTAACATAAGATATCCTATGTACCTGCTGGAGTTCAAAGAACATGTGCATGCAGGATTGTTTTAGAATGCCACTTACAATGATAAGGCTTCTGATATTGGATGTACCTGCTGGAGCTTAACTGGAAGACATGTTCATGCAGGATTGTTTCAGATGACATACACAATGTCATGATATCTGATATGGTTGTACCTGCTATAAAAGGAAATTGGATTATGCAGGATTTTTCCAGATGTCAGACCCGATGTCATGACATCCTGTACACAGAACATTCGGTATGAATGTCTGGTGTTTTGTGATTGCACAATTAATGGAAATCATTGGTTGATTGAAGATATGGCTAGCTGGCGCATTCTATCAAGGATTTCAACCAGATTTGTTTATTTTCCAAAGAGATCTTTACATCTGTTATAAAAAGATTTGATTGGAAAATATATTTAGGGTTTTCAAGATGTCCAATGTTTCTATAAAAAGGGACTCAGAAGACCTGTTTGTACACACAACCAATACTGAGCAAAATATAGAGAGAGAGCTAGGGTTTGTGTCTGTTTAGTCGTAAGACTTGTAAGCCTCAAACAATGTAAAAATTAGGGGTGTGTGTGAGGTAAACCTCCCAACCCGTGGGAAGGTTACCAGGTGTTTCTCAGTGCTTGAAAGCATGAGATTATTTGTAACTCAAAGCCTGTAGGCAAGAGTTGGTATGCTCTTGAACGAAGCTGTGAAGCATGTTCAAGTTGTTTAAGCATTGCATTGTAATTGTAATGATAGGAATGGAAACTGGAGGTTTCTATCTAGGAGTTCCTAGGTATAGATTGCATTGGGTAGGGATTCAGTGAAGAGTTGTAAACGGGGGAGTTTAACTCTGAATTAATACTGCTTATAGTGGATCTTCTTCCTGGCTTGGTATGCCCCCAGAGTAGGTAATGTTGTACCGAACTGGGTTAACAATTACTGGTGTTTTTACTTTCTGCACACTATATCCTGTCAGTTATAACTCAGTCTGTTTTAGTCTGTTTATGAAGGGAATAACAGACCTGACACATAGCCTGCAGTCTG
Source organism: Lathyrus oleraceus (assembly GCF_024323335.1). Taxonomy (NCBI): domain Eukaryota; kingdom Viridiplantae; phylum Streptophyta; class Magnoliopsida; order Fabales; family Fabaceae; genus Lathyrus; species Lathyrus oleraceus. The sequence continues at coordinate 470,502,229 of NC_066585.1, forward strand.
AATGCAAAACAGAATGTTATGACATTCATCATTGACTGTTGATACTGATGTATAGACTGGTTGGTCTGTTACAGTTCAACCATCTGTAATGTTGGAACAGGTGATGTTCAAATCAATGTTGAGACATCATGCTGATAACTTGGCAGGATCAATAAACATAAGTGCTATGTTTGATCTCTAATATGTCTTTGTACTAGATGGACAAAACTGGATGTTCTTCTTTCCATGGTGGTATATTAGCAGATGTCGTGACATCTGTGACTGTGTGCATATGAGTACTGAGTTTTAATTTTTATAATTGTCTTGCTGTATTAGTAACAATGTTGGATCAGATGTCATGACTTTGTGTAGAACATCTGAACTCTGACTATACCAGAATTCCAGGTGAAACTACACCAATGTCTGGGGGTTAAGTCCATAATCCAAGAAAGGAAATTCACTATTAATAGCTAAGTACAATTAGACTTACAAGCAACAACAAGCCCAATGTTATTAAATGCCTCTTCCTAACACTACCTAATGACTTTTTATTTAGAGCCTCTTCCTAAACATCAGAACCTACTCACTTTCTTCTCTGTCACACAACTCGTGATAGAGGCAAACAACCACTAAACCCTAGTGATCAACTTCATTATAAACAAGATGAAAGAATGTTAATATTACAACTCAACTAGACAAACCTTCTATACCAAGTTACTGAAACATAGAGGTGTACATAACAATGTTGAATTTTCTCAACTAGACAAACCTTCTATGTCAAGTTACTGAAACGTAGAGGTGAACAAAAATAACAAAGACTCTTGTAAACCTTGGCACTCTAAAATATTCAGAAGGAATTCTTAATTTCCAATGTAATTTGATCTTCTTATATAGAACTCTGGGCTTTTTCTTTGTGGATCAAAAGTTATTTTCATCCAGAATATTTGCAAAATCTATTGGATATTTTATTTACTCCTTGAATATATCTAACAAATGAATATGTGGTTTGTTACAAATTCAAATTTAAACCTCTTTTAAATATGATTTGATCTTCACACTTCTCCAACAAATCATATAATCATATTTCTAAACCAAGAGTAATAAAACATAATTGAATCTTTTTAAACTATTTTGTTAAAATGCAGCAATCTGGTGCCTGTTGCATAAGGCCCAGATATCGTGCCAACATAATGGAGCATCGCGCCCAACATGTGTCCCTTTTGCAGTTCCATACAGCTTTAGCAAGCTAGACCAATATTGAATACTTGGGCACTTCTCCAAGTTATTTTTTTGTTGAATGCATCCAATCCACTAGGAACAATAATCTCCCCCTTTGGAAAATTATGGCAAAACAACTCTTCAAGATAGATAGCACTTCTTCAATGAGAACAAGTGACAACCATTAGATGTACTAGATCTTCAGGGAATTTCAGCAATAGCAGCTTCCATGTATCATAGTTAAACACCAGCATCAGCAGAAGTCAGAAGCATCAATATTCAGATGCTTACATACAATCCATTTAATTGCTCCAAACCAAATAGATAATCATGCAATCATTCACAAACTTAGTCACGCATGAATCTAGTATCACATAGTTAGTAGCATATAATCCTACTAACTAACATTTATCAGTATGCAATCATTCACATACTTAGTCATCCATACAAAATCGGTTAGTAGTTGATACCAGAATATCCATTAATACTACTGACATAGATAGATATGTTTTCACAAATACAAGGATTGGGACCTATTGTCCTGCCCGATGTTCCAACATGGAGCACAACATTAGTAATTATTGAACAGACAGTATTAAGAAATCACTAGGTTTATCTACACATATCAGATACACCACTTCATCTTACTGCTCCCCCTTTTTTCCATAATTTGGCAAAAGGTTAGTCCTTCAACAAATTAAGTGTTCATAAAGGATATCATACACAAGGTTAGTCATGCAAGGTATACACAACCAGATCATGAGAGAAAACTACCAAAATCGTCATTAACAGATGCACAATCATTATTACACAACCCAATCTCAAAAGGTTATAAATCCCTTACAGAAAAATAACAAAAAAAAACATGTCCAAAGAATAAGGACCACCGGTATGACCCAATAGGATCATAAGATCCCTGAAGGGTAGTCTTCAATATTCATGCCTAGTTGAATTTGTGCAATTCTCAAGGTCTTCATCTGATTCAAAATCAGTTGCATCCAGATTCATTAGGTCCTTCACAATAGGCTCTAACTTCCTTATCTTTTTAGGGTTAAGATTCTTGATAAGAATCTTCTTATAACCTATTCCACCAGACGATTTAACAACAGTAATGTGATCCCTAATAGCTTCAACTTCCTTGGTTTTTTTCAACCATGACTCAAACATATAAATAAACTCCATAGAAGCCTCAATCTCTTGGACATGATTGCTCTCACTAGTTTGATCTTGATTCATGTTGAGAGAACGATTTGTAATATGAGAGAAGGATAAGGAAAGATATCTGTTTTTCTTGCTTGAAACGCCAACTCAGTTATACCTTAACCTAGCCCACCTTATTTTTCATGCCAAAAAGAGCTTAGGGGAGATAAACTCTTTTTCTATTTTGGCACAACTCCCCAGAATTGATTAATATAGACTATCACAATGCATACCCCTTTTAAAAAGTTGACTGTATCTAATGACTAAAAAATGTTAGAGACAAATGTCATGACATCTTGTCCCAGATTACACTCCCAGAATAATTTCTTACAGCGGCTCCTTGTAGTAAAGAGAAGCTTCATCAAATGGTATGCTATTGACAACAGGGTAGCATTAATCACCATTGTAACTTATCATGAGGTTTTCCTTGTATGTCACACATATTTTATTCAATAGCTGAACCATTTCTTCACATGTCAAAACTTCTTTTGACAACCATATTCCCTTCACTATTATGCCAACCACTCTTTTCTGGTTGTTACTCACCATGACCAATACATTTGCTTCATCATTTGATGGAAGCATTCTAGATTCTTCAAAGTGGTCAAGAACGGCTAGCTTGTCCTCTTTCTTGCTTAATTATAGGTCCAACTGCATCTGATAAACAACATGCTCCACTATGTTATCGGACAAGTCAACAACACCCATGAGAACATTTTCATTTCTTTCATAATGACTTCCTCTGGAACCTAGACATCTTATTCAGAGATCAAATCTCCTTTCAGCATCTTTCCAAGGGCTATCTTTATTTTACATAAATACTTCAGCATAATATCCTCATTAAGGAGATACATGTTACCAAGATCTACATCCTTAGTAACTCCTTCATGAACATCCTTGATCATAAGAACACCATCCATATCAGTTCTGACAACATTTTTTATATTGTTACTCAAATTATTCTCCCTGATGTTTTGCATTATGTTGACAAAATAGAGTTCTTCAACTTCCTTATTTAAGTACCAATTGAGATGGGAACCACGCACATCCCTTTGATATAGATTAAACTTTGGTCTTAGACTTAATTTGATGGTTCCAAGAGGAGAGTGACAATCATGGATATTCCCATCTTCAGCCGCAAATATAATAAAGTTTCTTGAATTAATAGCAGCTACATGCTCCACATCACAAAGCTCTTCAATATGGGTTGCCTTATCCTTTGGAGTAGTCAATTTATACGCCTTTCTCTTTATATAAAATACATGAGGAATTCTCTTATTCTTACTTATCGTTACTTCATTTAGAGTTTGTTCATGGTCATAACTCACTAGAGGTGTACAAAGAAATAACAAGAAATCTTGTAGACCCTGGAACTCTAAAATCTTCAATGGGAATGTTTGCTTTCTAATGTAGATTTGAGCTCCTTATATAGCAAAATAACTCTGGGCTTTTTCCTTGTGGATCGGCATTTATTTTTGTCCATAATCTTTGCATAATTTGTTGGGTATTTTATTTGCTCCTTGAATATCTCGAACAAAAAGATATGATTTGTTTTGTTACAAATTCAAAATTAATTATCTTTTAAATCTTATTTGATCTTCATAGTTGTTCAAAAAATTATATAATCATACTGCTAATCCAATAGCAATAAAACATAACTGAATCTTCTAAAAAAATTGTTAAAACGCAACAATGTGGCGCCTGTTGCACAAGGCCCAGATGTCGTACCAACATGTTAGAGCATCGCGCATAACATGTGTCCCTTTTACAGTTCCATACAGTTTTAGCAAGCTAGATCAATCTTGGATACTTTGACACTTCTTCAAGTTGTTGTTTTGCTAAATATAGTCAATCCAAAAGACTAATCCACTAGGCATTGTGTGCATTTCATCCCTTTTCAATATAATTGCATTTCATTATTTTTGCATTCCATTAAAATCCTCATTAATCATGAAATGGTATTGTAAAATGGAATTAAATTTTAATGATATGAAAAACTAAAGAATTTTAATGGAATGCAAAAATAATGAAATGCAATTATATTGGAAAAGAATGAAATGCACACAATGATGAGTGATGCATGAATATATGATGAATGTTCAGATGAAATAACAATGATGCAAATGTGTTCAAATGAATGAGGCATACATCCACTACTACGAAAAACACCTATCATAACGATTGGAAAAAGGATACAACCATGTCCGACCAACCGTCATTAGGTACGGTGTGATTGTATGTATGGTGCGTTTATATGGTGTGATATATAGCGTGCTACCTAGTTTATCACAATGGTCCAAGTATACAACAATTGTGATGTAAAGCGAAAGGTCATGGGTTCGAAACTCAGTGATTGTATGGTCATCTAAGTCTTCGGGAGAGAAAGGTATCATGTCGTTAAACTTCTACATAAACAAGTGAAAAAAATGAATATCACGTGATTTGAATATCAAATTACTTTAACATTAATATGTTATTGAAAACATTTAATGACATTATATATACCTTATCCCACAAATTAACAATGTCGGCAAAGACGATGTTAAACATGTGTTGCATTACATAATACACATACTTGTATCCCTCTGCTTGTTTCTTAGTCTAAAAATTTAAACATTTCATGAATATATAACCACACATTTCATGAATATATATAAGTGAATGTCACAATTAATCCACTTACTTTGGGCTCACAAAAGACAAGCTTTTTTCTAGAGTTATTCAACATATAGTTTCTCTCCACAACCCTGTATATTGAAAATGATTTAAAATTATTAAACACTAAGATAATTACAAAGTCAAAGAAAATATTACTAAAAGTCTCATAAACATAAAATTATCTTGGAATAATTTGTCTCATCATAGGATCAAGTTTATAGTGTAACAAACACAATATAATTATCATATTCGTCTGAAGAGATACGATGATCAATTGATAATATTCTTTGAATGAACAATACAAGCATATATAATTAGTATTTTATGAAACATGAAAATTAACTATAATAGAGAAATCATAATTTTAAAATTACTCACTTATTGATGAATTGTGTTAAGTAACATTTTCTACTCCGATATCCGTGATGTTAAGTATTCTTCAATATTTTTTGTAGAATTATCTATAAATCAAACTCTAACTGGATCCAACAATCTATAAGTATTCAATTTATTTAATTATATACAAATACGGTGAATGTGCCTAAATGGTTAAACAAAATACAAAAAACACGCAAGGAATTAATTTTATACAAAACAATGAATGTACCATAATGAGATATACTTATGTGCGTTAAACTTGTAGTAACCCTATGTTTAGGCACCATTTCTAAGAGTCATATCCTTTATATATTTAGGAATGATAAAGAATTCTTTTAACCCCTCAATCTCTGGATCATTTTCTAGCGGAAGAGTAAACGTTGTGTCTTCGTTGCGCATAACGTAACATAACATGTTAGAATATGATTCTTCAGAGAGAGCCAATAACCCATTATGGATCTCTCTACCGATGGGGGCGACTGAAAAGACAAGTTAGCTAGCTCTGTTTTCTCTCAATTCCTTCCAAAAGCTTATTCTAGGTTTCTCTCTATTTGGCCTATTTTTCACTCAAATATCTCTCAACTTCCCTATTTAAATAAAAACCTAATTTTATTGTATTAGTTCACTTTATTCCTCTTATTTCTCACCAATTCCACCTCCCTCCTTAATTTTCATTATATTTCTATTTTTCTCCCAAAACCAATTATCCTATTATTTCTATTAATTAAAAATTCTAATAATTCTACCAATACTCCAATAATTTCTAAAAATACTAATTAAATAAAATAAAACACACTAATACTCAAACAAAACAAAATAAAGCATTTTAAACTCAATTAAGATAATTAAATAGAAAATTGGGGTGTTACAAATTTTAGTTGTTTTATCTTTGAAGTCGCGTGGAAGCAAGTTAGAGCGAAGAAGCCTACATAGTGGGATACATGTCAAATCATTATGATTTATCAGTTGTCGAAGGTTACTATTGAATTAGTATATAAGTCAATCTGAATGTTTGGTATCGAGGTCACAAGTTTTCACTCATTGTCTATAGAACTAAATTATCAAAGTCACAGAGAGAAACAATTTGTGAGAAATATATGAGTCTGTATCAATATTTTAACTTTCTTTAAGTTCTTTAAATTAAAGCCTTTGTTTTATGTAATTTATTATGTTTTTTTTCTACTTTATTTATTCAAATCGACTCTGCATTTATGTTCAAATTTATAATTTTCAAGCATTTAAATATCAGTCACAAACACTTTTATTTGCAATTTTCTACATAGATTGTCTTTCAAATTTTTTCGAGTTTAATCTCTTAAGTGAACCAAACTCATGATTGTTTACTAAAAATACCAATAAACAAATTGGCACACCCGGTAGGACCCTTTTATGTAAGAAATTTTAAAACTTTTTTACATAAAAGTATTGTATCTTCATTTGTTGAGTATTTATGTGTTTGAGGAGTGGTAAAAAAATTCAGAAGTGACTCGTCCAACTTTAAAAAAACCCACTTCCCCCTCGGAGCAATGTGTCATACCCTAATTTTGTCCGAACATTTTACTATTATATGGGTTTTAGTTTCATTCTATCTCGAATGAATGAGATAGTTCATTTGGCAGTGAAGTAAGAATTCAATGAGGTACAAGTGATGGATCTCCGTAAGTGCACAGAAATATCAGTTATATTATTAAAAAAATTGAACCCAGAGAGATCAATGTCAACCTACCGTTATCTATCGTCGCTTTGTAAATCTAAGGCTATCGGTAAAAGTTTTGCTTGAAAACTGATTAAAATATCTGGTTTATGAATTAATTGAAATGGAGATCGGAATGTAATTTTCGGGTATCTTCGAGACTCGGATAAAATTCAGCACTTTACTTTGTTTTAAAAATCATTTTCGGAGGAGTTACGAATTTAAAAACACTACTCACTTTCGCATAATCCGTGCTGGATTTTGGAACCGTAGTTGCATGTTGTCGCACGTACAAGTTACAATTTCAAAACATTTTTTGAAAACCAATAAGTCCTAATTAATTAATGAATCTCTATCGTTGTTTTTAGAAATTAAAAATCAAAATTTTATGATCGGATACCGCTTTCACACTATCGCACTGAAACCGGTATCTAAATACTTTCGCTGTCGTACAAAGGTTTTAACTCTTCGAAACAAAATTTAGAACTAGAAAATTATATTAATATTAAAAATCATTGATGTTTTAATTTATTGAGTCTCGTCGGAACGACAGTCCTTACATCTCGGGTTCTCTTAATTTAAGCTAGCATATTGGATACGTGAACAAGCATAAATAGAATATCAATAACAGTAAACAAATTAGACATATTTATGGAAGTAGTAATAACAATGGAATATAAATTGATAATTTAAATAGAATTTAAGCAAGACTAAAGGTAATTTATTAAAAATGACATGTAAAAGCTTCAAACACTACGCCAAATAAGGGAAAAGAGGGCGCTTTTTTTGGCCTATAACAGCGCTTTAAAGCGCCCTCTAATCTGGCGCTGGCATAGGTAAAGACAGCGCTTTTTTTCCTGGTGAAAGCGCTGTCTAAAGTGGCTCTTTAAGCCCTTTAAGGGCCACTTTAGAGGGCGCTTTTTAAAGAAAGCGCCCTCTAAAGTGGAAACATTTAAGGGTTTAGAGGGCGCTTTTACTGGAAAGTGCCCTCTAAAGTGGAAACTTTTAAGGGTTTAGAGGGCGCTTTTACTGGAAAGCGCCCTCTAAAGTGGAAACATTTAAGGGTTTAGAGGGCGCTTTTACTGGAAAGCGCCCTCTAAAGTGGAAACTTTTAAGGGTTTAGAGGGCGCTTTTACTGGAAAGCGCCCTCTAAAGTGGAAATTTAAAGGGTTTAGAGGGCGCTTATTTTGGGAAGCGCCCTCTAAAGTGGGTGGTTATTTAAATTTATTTTTTTTAAAAACGCTATATTTATTTATTTATTTTAGACAACCTGTATATTGAAGCAGTACACCCAAAACTGTATAATTTGAAGCCCTTTTTCACACATTGCATTCAACAAGCCTTATATACAACAATCCATACATATACAACAATCCACTGATATATAATCGTTTAACTTCTAAAGATTCTAAATATACAACCAATTCATAACTTAAAAATAAATAAAACTAAGTAGCAAAAGCATCTCTGAGATGTATGTTTTTTTTGCTAGCAGCAGTCTTCTTAGCAACAACCTCTTTTTGTTCAATATCAATAGCATGAACCTAAAATATCATAAAATTAGTTAGGTGAAGTATAAGATCAAGAATTAACATTTTCTATGCATAAATATCATATAATTGTGTTTATACCTTTTTTTTTATGCAACTGACTCGATTTGCTGCGTAATCCCCTTATATTTTTGGTCCCTTATCTTTTGACGATAGAATTGATATTTGTTTAGATGGACATGTTCCATTGTCGTAGAGGGATACTTTCAAATATCCAGCATCATCATCTACGCGAATGAGGCTTGACGACAATGGAACATCTCCATCTAAACAAATATCAATTGATACTTTCAAGTATCCCTTGCCCCTTGCACGAATGATTGACTTCATAATAGCCATTTTACCTGTAATAAAGAAAACAATTAAAATCAGATGACAAATGTAAAAACAATTAAAATCATAAAAGTCATTTTACCTGTAATAAAGAAAACAATTAAAATCATTTGACCTGTACCTTTTTCACTAAGTTCTCTTTCTTTGCTTGGTTGGAATATGTTCTACATGTCTCTTAACAACACAGACGGTTGGATTGATCCAAATACCCTCATTATGATCATTTCTAATATATGAATCATTTGATATAATATTCTCATCTTGATCATTTCTGGTAAACGATTCAATCTCAACATCAATATCACCTTGATCTCCAGTGTTTTCATCAATTACTTTGTTGGAAAAAAGAACTATAGACCATTTCGTACTTTTTGGATCATTGACATAGAACACTTGTCTAGCTTGAGAGGCTAGAATAAAAGACTCATCTTTGTATCCCACCCTATTAAGATCCACTTGCAAAAATCCTGACTTATCCATTCGAATGCCGTTATTATTTTCAACCCACTTGCAACCAAATATAGGAATCTGAAACTTCTCATAATCAAACACCCAAATGCGCTCGATAACACCAAAATACGACAGATTTGCAAATTTGGGGTTTAAGTCCTTCACACTTGATATGTGCATTGCTTCAGCTACCACGGTGACACCACTATTCTGCATAGTACTTTTATCATTTTGTTCTTTGGTATAAAATGTGTATCCATTAATCGCGTATGCGCTATAAGAAAAAACATGGAAACTTGGACCATATGCTAAGCATCTCAACCTTTTTGTTATTGAAGCGGGATCTGAATAATACTTTGAATAAATATGATCCTTAAACCAAGGTATAAAACATCGATTGTGCTCTCATACTATCCAATTTTCATTTCTATTGGGATTTAAACCTCGGAGAACATCCTTGTGAATTTCAACATACGGCTCAACCTCATTCTCATTGTGCAGAACATACAAATGCACTTGATCCCGTTCGACCCTTGATACTGCCACGATTTTATTTCCAATTAGATTTTTTCCTTCTTTCTTTTCGACAAGCTGAGACTTGGGGAGTCCGATTGACTGAACATTAGACAAATATTCAGTACAAAACTCAATCGCTTCTTCAACAATGTATCTTTCAACCATACAACCTTCTGGTCGACTTCGGTTCTTCACGTACCCTTTTAATATTTTCATATAACGTTCAACAGGGTACATCCATCTCATATAAGCTGGTCCACACAATTGTGTCTCTTTCACAAGATGAACAACTAGATGTACCATTATGTCAAAAAATGATGGAGGAAAAAACATTTCAAGCTCACACAAAGTAATAACGATTTCTTTTTGCAACATTGGTAAGATCGCAGGATTGATCACCTTACTGCAAATTGACTTGAAGAAAGAACACAACTTAGTTATAGAGCTTCTTACTTTTTCTGGAAGAATAGAACGTATACCTATTGGGAGAAAATGTTCCATTATAACATGGCAATCATGGGTCTTTAAACTCTTTAACTTGAGGTCTTTCATAGACACAAGTCTTCTAATATTTGAAGAGTACCCTTCTGGAACTTTAACTTCACTTAGAAACTTACACAATGTTTTTTTCTCCTTTCTAGATAGAGTATAAGCAGCAGGCAGTAGATATGTTCGTTTTCCTTTCTTCAATGGTCCTAATTCAGTTCTTATTCCCATCGCTATCAAGTCCTTTCTTGCCTTAAGGCCATCCTTAGACTTTCCTTGTATATTGAGTAACGTGCCAATAACACTTTCAAATACATTTTTTTTAATATGCATAACATCAAGAAAATGTCTCACATACAAGGACTTCCAATACGGCAATTCAAAAAAAACTGACCTCTTCTTCCACCCACTTTTGACAAGTGTCTGGGCAAAAGGCTTGCCAAACTGAGTATCCAAATCTTTCACCTTTTCAAAAATTTGATCACCCGTCAATATAGGTGGAGCTCTGCCTTGTTCTGTCTCTCCATTGAACGCCTTTCTCCATCCACGGTAGTGATGATTTGAATTTAAGAATCTCCGATGACCGAGAAAGACATTCTTCTGACCAAACTCCAAGCGCTTCCAATCTGTTTTATCTTCACAAATAGGACACGCACATTGACCTTTTATGCTATACCCTGATAGATTTCCGTATGCTGGAAAATCATTAATTGTGCCAAACAACATCGCCCTCAAGTTGAAACTTTCTTTCCTATATCCATCATAAACCTCCACACCGGTCTCCCACAAAATCTTTAAATCTTCGATTAAGGGCTTCAAGTACACGTCTATGTCATTCCCTGGTTGTTTAGGTCCAGAAATCAACATAGACAACATCATGTACTTACGCTTCATACATAGCCATGGAGGTAGGTTATAAATCATAATAATCACAGGCCATGTACTGTGTGAGATACTCTGAATACCGTGTGGGTTCATTCCATCAGCAGATAATGCCAAGCGAAGGTTTCTTGATTCTTCTCCAAATTCAGGATAATCATTATCAATTTTCAACCACTGTGGTGAATCTGCCGGATGTCGATACTTTCCATCTATAATTCTTTCATCTGCATGCCAGGTCAAGTGTCTTAAATCGGTTTCACTACGAAACATGCGTCTAAATCTCGGAATAACAGGAAAATACCACAAGACTTTTGCTGGAGACAACTTGTTCTTATATCGCGAGACACCGCATTTAGGACACTCATTTAACGATGCATACTCATTTCGAAACAAAACGCAATCGTTTGGACATGCATGTATCTTATCATAGCTCATGCCAATAGAGCACAACATCTTTTTGGTCTCATATGTTCGATTGGGAAGAACATTATCCTCAGGAAGCATATCTTTCAAAAGGGCTAATAACGCTGTGAAACTTTTATCCGACCATCCATTGCCCGCCTTTAGGTTGTACAACTTTAATACCGCAGACAATCTTGTGAATTTAGTGCAACCATCATACAAAGGTTTCTCTGCATCACTTACCAACCTCTCAAACATTTCGGGACAATCCTTAAGATCTCCTTCAAGTGCTTCTGCAATCTCTTCAACTCGATCACAATCGTATGTATCTGCGCCACTATAGTTTGAGGCATAGGTCGTACTATCCCCCGGTTCAACATTCTCGTTACTTTTCTCACCATGCAAATTCCAACATGTATAACTTAGATCAATTCCATGCCTCATTAGATGCGATGTCAATTGAACTGCGTCAACCCGTTTCCCATAACAACAACCCAAGCAAGGACATATTATTCTACTGGGGTCTTCGGCGTGCGCAACGGCAAACTTAACGAATTCTGATACCCCATTCTCGTACTCTCTCGACAAACGATTGGAAGACATCCATGTATTATCCATTACTAATTAGAATAAACAAAAAACAATTTCAGAAGAGAAACCAAAAATGGGATGAGACAAAACAATTTCGCTTTATTGAGTTAGTCTCTGTGCAGGGCATTCATGTCTCCATTTACTCTATCAAATAACATCCATACCTAAACTTCTTAAGTTACTAGCTACGCTATGTACGCTAAGTTACTAGAATCAAAGGTTTCTAATGTCTCTATAATGCAACCATAACCGAACCCTAACAACAGTCTTTGAATGTGATTCATAGCGATATCAAATTCAGCAATTTAAAAACCAACCGTCAATTGCCTAATAAACCCAAACTATTTAAATGACTATGAATATTGAAACTTTACAGGTCGAAACAAACGTAGCATAGACAACAATAACATAAAACTGAAATGGGGCAAAGCTAAAACAAAGCAATAGTGCAAGTAATAATGTATGCATCGTGTACCTTTGATTGGTAGAAGGAGGAAACGTCGTAGATCTAACAGAGGTGGAAGGAGAACGCCTTAGAACCCTAACGTGAAAAAGAACGAAAATAACAGAGAGTGAAATAACAAAACGCGCAGTATGTTATAATTTTAATGTTTACTAAAGGGGACCTTAGAGGGCGCTTGTGGAAAAAAAGCGTCCTCTAAAGGGGGCCTAAGAGGGCGCTTATGGAAGCGCTCTCTAAGGCTTTCCAGAAGCGCTTTATAAACTGGAAATGCACATGGACTTATAACAGCGCTTTATTAAAAGCGTCCTCTAAGGGTAACCTTAGAGGGCGCTTTCTAAAAAGCGCCATGTATTGTTGTCCCTCTATCTCCTCCTTATTTTTTCGCTTCACCTTAGAGGGCGCTTTATTACAAAAGCGCCCTCTAAAGTGCGCTGTCTATTGCTCCTTATTTTTTCGCTTCACTTTAGAGAGCGCTTTTGTAATAAAGCGCCCTCTAAGGTGCGTTGTCTATTCCAGTTTTTGGCGTAGTGAAACAATAACAATGTCAATAATAAGTAATTGAAAGAGAAAATAATTAAACTACAATTTGCTCCAAACAGAGTCTTTAGTTCGGTACAGGAAATAAAACCTTGTTGGAAGATAAATGTTGGAATATAAACATGCTTCAAAATAAACATCAAGCTTAACACTAATTTTTGCAAAAATCCCTCAACGTGAGAAATTGAAGCTTTTATGAACTAATATTTGTGCCTAACTATGTTTGGATCCTCAAAACTGAAAAATAAGGCCTATTTATAGAGCTAAAACTGGTAGAAAGTTTCTTGAAATCGTGTTAGAGGAGTGGGAGAAAAATTTGCAAATGGGGAGAACGTGAATCTTCATGCTGCTATTTTTCAGACCTCAAAGTCCATGGTGAACACCATGGCCTCATGGAGAACTCAATGAGTATAAAATGGTGAACGTAAGGGCTTTTCAGGTCCATGACGAACTCCATGAGTACAAAATGGTGAACGTATGGGCTTTTTAGGTCCATGGCGAACGCCATGGCCTCATGGCGAACACCATGAGTGTAAAAATGCTTCCCTTTTCACTTTCTTGACTTTTTAGTGCGCAAGAAGCTACCACATCATGGCAAGCTCCATGGAAAACGCCATGAGTGCAAATTCTTGGTCTTTTCTCTATTTTTCACCATTTTCATCTTATTTTCTTTCACGGCTGCTCTTACCTACCAAATACCTGAAACAAACACAATATGCCAACATAACACAATCAAAGGAGACAAAAAAAGCTAAAATGTCACTCGAATTGAATCAGAAATGTGATGTGTTTTATGATTATCAAACTCCCATATACTTGAACATTTGCTTGTCCTCAAGTAAGTTGCTAGAATATATGAAAACTATGTAAATGCACCAGTTTTAGTATAAAGACTTAAAGAATCCATAGCACTCAAATACTCATATGTGGCTACAAAATCTATTTCAGTCAAAATTGACTTGATAGGTACTAATACTGCACCAAGGATATCGTGAAAACACAATTATGCATTTTGCGGTCAAAACTCTTACTCCTAGGTAAACCAATCTTAATCATGCCATTACGCCTAAACCTAACTCAGTTATACCTTTTTCATCCTTTTTCATTCTAGCGCAATCATATTAAGCCCATTATCCTTTCACACACATATTAGGAAAATTTGTTAGTGACTATGATATGGTTTCATTAATTTGCACACTTTGGCTTTAATCATTAATTAATAGGAGGATAAGTTATCGTTGGGTTAAATGACCAGATGAGGATTACCTAACTTAGAAGGAAAATTCTTATTTCATTCATTTATTCTTTAAGTCCATGATCATTCATTTATTTGCATCAACTTCCCTATGTAGTGTGTGCTTTAGGATGGTGTTAGTTGCTTAGATAAACTACTTAAGGATTATTAGAAAATAAGAATTCAAGATTATGGCATAATAGGTATTCAAATTTATCTCCATATTTGGGAGGCTCGAGGTGTTGGGACGACACCGATTTTGCAACAATTTTCTCAAGTCTCCTCAATCTAGCTTTTCTTTCATTTGTAGCCTATATACTTTCTAATCATGCTACCAATTTCAAGTCTTATCAAGCAAATTTTTTTGGTAAGGCTCAAGAAATTGGAAAATTCAATAAACAACAAGAAACCACGCACAAATGACTCGACAACACATGCAAAGACTCAAAACATACACTACGATATATATATATATATATATATATATATATATATATATATATATATATATATATATATATATATATATATATATATATATATATATATATATATATATATATATATATATATATATATACATACATAATACAAAAATACAAAAATACAAAAAAAAAGTAAATAAAAGAGGTAAACGCCCCCCTACACTTAAATTCTACATTGTCCTCAATATACGGAAATAAGTGTAAGAGAGGTAGGAAGAACCCGGTGAGAAGATAAAGTCAAGTGATCCATCTCTTTATTTTCTGTAAATTCAAACAAACAAACAAACATAGCAACAAAAAATACTCAGTGGATTGCCTACCACACATCGCTTCTTTTAACATCGGTAGCTCGACACTCAGGAGAGTAAGAACTTATGATGGTTCTTTCAAGAATGATTCATCGGTCAAACTTTTAATAATCTTCGGTTTCCATGGCCACTTATCAAGCCATCTGTCATATCCCTCACGTTTTCTTTTTTTCTTTTGTGAGGTGGTTCATTCTTTTGAACTTGTGGGGATGGTTCTGGCTCTATCAGGAGTATCATCTTTTCAGGTTTGGGTTTAATTCTTCCATCCACACCCTCAAAGGCTAACCTTACCCTTTTAACACTAATGATTTCCTAGTTTCATGGTCCTATAATTTTCTCTTTTTATGCAGGACCTCAGACCAAGGTGCATTGGTGTGGATATTTTCCAATACCTCCACATAACTTTTTGATTAGAAATCTACCTTAGCATCCACAACCTTTGCAGGAAAGGAATTGGTGGGTTATAGTGAGGAGGAACAATATAATATGTTTCCTTCTCTACCTCTTCCACAACCTCCCTTTCGGGTGGTGTTAGTGTATTTTTCTTAATCTCTACTCTTTTCTCACCAGAACTCTTCTCAACCTCATTATCACTTTCCTTAGGATTTTTTGATTTTTTTCACTACTGGTTGTTACATCATCTGCATGTCTCTCAGGCGAGGGTCCTAGAGGCGTCTATGCAAGCAGGTAGATTTGAGTCTCCAATGCCTTGTTGTGAGTCGTGGGGGACTCGACCACAGTGTTCGGCTGTCTAAAGGTTTCATTAGTATGTAGAATTTGTTTTCTAAACACTTCATTCTAGAGAGTTTGTGTCGCCACAAAACACTCCTTCATAGATTCTAGCCTAGAGAGAG
This sequence comes from Lathyrus oleraceus, assembly GCF_024323335.1. Taxonomy (NCBI): domain Eukaryota; kingdom Viridiplantae; phylum Streptophyta; class Magnoliopsida; order Fabales; family Fabaceae; genus Lathyrus; species Lathyrus oleraceus. The sequence continues at coordinate 470,518,446 of NC_066585.1, forward strand.
TTTGCGTTGCAATGAAATCCTTCATTAATATTGCGATGTCGGATTTATGGGAATCTTGCGGTTACTCAAAATACTATGAGTGGTAATTCTAGAGAAAATTTGGGTGATCCATCCATCTAAGATTGTAGTAATTGAAATAAGAGTGCCTTAGTCTATACAGTGCTACAGTGGAATCACGAAATTGATTGTTAGTCCTCAACAACAACGCCAAAAACTTGATGGATACACGAAATAATCAGTTATACTATACAAAATGTCTAACCCAAAGACCAATGTCAATCTACCGTTATCTATCGTCGCTTTGTAAATCTAAGGCTATCGGTAAATATTTTTTTGGAAAATGGATTAAAATAACTAGTTTATGAATTAAATGAAACAGAGACTGGAATGTACTTTTTTGGTACCTTCGGGACTCGGATAAAATATAACACTTCGCTTTGTTTTAAAAATCACTTTCGGAGGAGTTACTAATTTAAAAACACTACTTACTTTCGTGCAGCCCATGTTGTATTTCAGAACCGTAGTTACATGTTGTCGCACATACAAGTTACAATTTTGAAACACTTTTTGAAAACCAATAAGTCATAATTAATTAATAAAGTGCTTTCGGTGTTTTTAGAAATTAAAAATCAAAATTTTACGATCAGATACCACTTTAACACTGTCGCGCCAAAATCGGTATCTATATACTTTCACTGTCGCACAAAGGTTTTAACTTTTCAAAACAACATTTAGAACCAGAAAATTACTTTAATATTAAAAATCAATGTTTTATTTTACCAAGTCTCATTGGAACGACAATCCTCACATTCCAGACTCTCTTAATTTAAGCTAGCATATTGGATACGTGAACAAGCATAAATAGAATATCAATAATAGTAAACAAATTATACATGTTCATGGAAGTAGTAATAGCAACGGAATATAAATTGATAATTAAAATAGCAACTAAGCAAGATTAAAGGTAATTTGGTAAAAATGACATGTAAAAGATTCAAACAATAACAATGGAAGTACTAAATAATTGAAAGAGAAAGTAAATTAAACCTGAAAACTAAACTGTAATTTTCTCCAAACGGGGTCATTAATTCGGTACAGGAAATAAAAAACCTTGTTGGATGTTAAATGCTAGAATATAAAGATGCTTCAAAATAAACACCATGCTTAACACTAATTTTTACAACAGTCCCTCGATGTGAGAAATTGAAGCTTTTTAAGAAATAACATTGGTGCCTAACTATGCTTAGATCCTCAAAACTGAAAACTAAGGCCTGTTTATAGAGCTAAAAAAAGTAGAAAGTGTCTTGAAATTGTGTGGATGAGTGGGAGAAAATCTGCAAATAGGGAAAATCGAATCTTCATGCTGCTATTTTTCAGACCTCAAAGTCCATGGCAAATGCCATGAGTAAAAAATGGTGAAATGGGGATTTTTCAAGTCCATAGAGAACTCCATGGCCTCATGGTGAACGCCATGAGTGCAAATGTGGAGAACATGGTCTTTCCATGTCCAAGGCAAATTCCATGGCCCAATGGCGAATGCCATGAGTGTAAAAATGCTGCCCTTTTGATTTTGTTGACTTTTTGGTGTGCATGAAGCTGCCATGTCATGATAAGTGCCACGACAAACACCTTGTTGAACGCCATGAGTGAAAATTCTTGGTCTTTTCTCTGTTTTTCATCGTTTTCGTCTCATTTTATCGCACGACTGCTCCGACCTAGCAAATACCTAAAACAAACACAATATACCAGCATAACACAATAAAAAGGAGACAAAACAAAATTAAATGTCACATGAATCGAGTCGAAAATGTGATGTGTTTTGTGGTTATCAGCAAGCATGAGGTCCCGGGTTCAAATCCCACATTCTCCAATTTTAGTTTTTTCTCCTTTTTGTGTTTTACCTTCATTTATATTATTTTATAATTAAGTTTTGCACTTTTTTATTTTTGAATTTTTGAATTTTTAATAAATTATTAACTATTATTATATTATTTATTTTTAATGTAATTTTAGTCTAAAAATAAAAAATAAAATAAAAAAAGTTCATTCTTTTTTATTATAACTATTATTCAAGTTGATTAGTTATTTTTGGTTATTATTACATTAAAAATTATAAAAAACTAAATAAAATTCATTAAAATTACTGTTTTATTTGCATAGTCCATGAATCCATCCAGATTCATGAACTTGTTCATAAAGAAACAGGTCAGATCAAATCACATACAAAATTTCATAATTTGACAAATCAAATTTAATTATTGATCTAATGCTTACACTATAATCAACATACACATTTGCACAAAAAAACTCATCCACGATTTTATAAATCGGTATCTCTAAAGTTGTTGCTCTTCACATCGAAGAACAACAACAACTAATAAAACCCTAACCTCTATTTGTAAAGTCCAACCACAAATTCAAAGCAACCTCATAACAAGGAACAAAAACATTAATAGAAGAAGGAGAAAGAACAAGAGAGAGGGAGAAAGAGAGTGAGACATACCTCTGTGGATTCTTCCTCTGATAACTTTCGGATTGGTATACTCTTCGCTTTTTTTTCCTCTCTATATTCTGTTAAGTGCTTTGATTGTATATTGGTTGTAAAATTTTCCTGTAAATAAACAAGTAAAACCAACTTTAGATAAAACCCCGCACATTTTAATATTCATCTTTGTATTGTAATATTGCATATTTGTAGAAACAAAACTAATATCATAAAACGGATTTTTTAAACAAATATCATAAACCATTATTTCAAACTTATATCATGAATCAAAAAATTTAAACTAGTATCATAATCAAAACTGAATCATTAAACTAACTTGTTTCAAAACAATACTATGTCACTACGGAACTCCATGTCATTCATTCACTTCCCCATTAATTTACATTTATTGGATTCCTATGGTTGAAAAAAATTGATTTAAAATTTTATTATAAAACAAGTTAATTAGTTGATTTATTCACGTACAAATTAAAAAATAAACAAAAGAGCGTTATACTTTTAAAAACTAGTTTACTTATTTATTGATATTGATGTATTCATCTTAATAAAGATAAAGTATAAAATTTTGAATTAAAATTGTAGAAGTAATATTAGTTACAGTACAATTGAAAAATAATATTGAAAATTAAAAATGATTATTTGATTTGAGACAATAATAAAAAAGTTTTTCTCTTCTTTTGTGAAAATACCATTTTTATAAACAATTTCTCTTCTCTTTTTTTTCCGCACACTAATCCTCATGTTAGTGACAATCCATCTATTCCAATCCCTGCATTGGTCTTTCTTACTCCAGCTCCGAGTTGGCCCCCTCTCTTTTTCAACTAAGGTACTGATCCCCGTGCTAGTAAGAATCTCGTTTCTCCCTGGCCTCGTCCAGAACATCCACGTATCTCTGGTCCATCCAAAAAAAATCTCAATTATCTAGTCCTTCCGAAAATTTTCTCCATTATCTGATCCGTCCAGAAATTTCTCTATTATCTGATCCATCCGAAAAATTCATCCATTATATTTGGCCCGTCCGAAAATTTCTCCATTATCTGGTCCGTCCAGAAATTTTTTCCATTATATGGTTGGTCCAGAAAATTAATCCATTATATCTGGTCCATCCGGAAATTTCTTCATTATCTAGTCCATCCGGAAAATTTATTCATTATATATGGTTCGTCAGGAAATTTCTCCATTATCTGGTACGTCCGAATTTTTTTCCATTATCTGGTACGTCCGGAAAATTCAACCATTATATTTGGTATGTCTGAAAAGTTTCGTCCATCCAAAAATTTATCCATCCTCTGGTCCATCCGGAACCCTTAGATTATATATGGCCTCATCTAGTATCATTCCATCACCTTTGGTCCGTCCGGAACCCTTTGATTATATCTGGCCTCGTCTAGAATCATTATATCACCTTTGGTCCGTCAGGAACCCTTTGATTATAATTTGGCCTCGTCCAGAATCATTTATGTTACCTCTGGTCTGTCAGGAATCCTTCGATTATATCTAACTTCATCCAAAATCATTTTCGTTACCTCGGGTCCATCTGGAACCCTTCGACTATATCTGGCCTCGTCCAGAATCATTTTTGTTACCTCTTGTCCATACGAAACACTTCGATTATATATGGCCTCGTCCAGAATCATTTCTCCATCCTCGGGTCCCTCCGGAACACTTTGATTAGACATGACCTCATCCAGGATCATTTCAAATCATCTCTGGTCCCTCTGGAACACTTTAATCATCTTTGGCCTCATCCAGAATATTTCATTCTCTCGACACTTGTTCATCTCATTCTATTTGACGTCCTCGCTACATCCAAGCAGAAGACTCATTCCAAATTCTACCCAAGAATTATCAAGGCAACATTAAGATTTGAAGGTACAATGTTAACCTGTGGATGGGTGTCTGCCCACATATCCCCAGGGAAGTTAATCTTCAGACATTTTTTCTCCTAAGGAGACAAAATCGGGGTCCTCCTGTATTTAATTATCCTCCACCACAAACGTGCAAAGACTTCACCTTTTCGCACTCTCGAGTCGAAGGGTAATTAAATAGAGGCAATTGTCATACCGCAATTTTGTCCGGATATTTTACTATTATATGAGTTTTAGTTGAATTCTATCTTGAATGAATGAGATAGCTCATTTGCTAATGGATTGAGAATTCAAGGAGGTACAAGCATGATGTCCTGGGTTGAAATCCCACCTTTCACAATTTTAGAGTTTTTTCTCCTTTTTGTGTTTTACCTTCATTTACATTATTTTAAAATTAAAATTTGCATTTCTTATTTTTGAATTTTTATTAAGTTATTTTTTAATAATTATTTATTTTTAATGTATTTTTAGTCTAAAAATCAATATCAAAATCAAAAAAAGTTCATTCTCTTTATTATTACTAGTAGTATTAGCTATAGTATAATTGAAAAATACTATTGAAAGTTAAAAGTGATTATTTCATTTTTGAGACAATAATAAAAAAAAATTATCTTCTTTTGTGAATATAGTCTTTTTATAAATAATTTCTCTTTTTTTTCCGCAAATATCTTAATGAATCTCTTGACAAAAAAAATATATATATATTAAAAAAATCGATTATAGTTTAGTTTAGTTAATTTAGTTTTTGTTACTAAAGTAATTTAGGTTAGTTACGTTAGTTAATGTTAAAAATTTTAAAAAATTATAAAATCTCAAAATTGAATAATAATTAATGTTGGTTCCATTTTTGTTGATTTGCTTTCCCTCATTTTATTCAAGTTATTTAATGCAAAAAATATCCTTTTTATTTTGTTCAAACAAAAAAAAGACAAAAAGACAAAAAATAAAAACTTTTTCTTGAAATTAAAATTTAGTCAACTCATCAAATTAATCTTTATGCCCTCGTGCGTTCAATTCTAAGCTCTTCCTATGACTAAAATCGATCAACACACAAACTTTTTTTTATCGAATTACAGAGCTTTGATTTTCTCACTACACTATGAGAATACGTAGGCACGAGGGTTAAATCCTTGACGAGCTCAATAATAATAAAAAATCTCCTTTCTCTTATGAATAATTTCCCTTTTTAACACTTAAATAAAAATGACTTTACGAATAAGAATAAGACAAATGATACCCTTTAACAAACAATCACCCTTAGAACTATAGGAGATTCCCGTTGAGTACAACGGTCGTGAGGGGTGCCTAACACCTTTCACTCACTTAACTGACTCCCGAACTCATATTCGATTGAGATGATCGTCTTATCCTTTTCCTTTAGGGTTTTATCATTATTTTCTATATTCCTTAGGAATGAATAAAATATGGTGGTGACTCTGTGATTTTTCCCGCTGCAACACAATACTCCTAATATAGAAGAACAATCAATAGATTTGAGGGTTGGCATTGCAGAGACTTCAACCACCATTGGAGAAAATCCTACTATTATAAGTCAAATAACAACTTCGACTGTACCACCAGAAGTGGTGGTATCCTTGCCACAAGTAACGAGTGTGCCCATTATTCCTAGGGTTACACAAAGTATGATAGGAGACCTAAGGCCTCCCTTTCCCTTGAACTTCACGTTACCCCTAAGTGGTAAGGTACCCCTTATAGCATGTCAACTGCAATAATGTCAAACCTAAAAACTAGTGCATCCATGTATGCAGATAATTCAATAGTTATTGCATCCCCTGTCAATCCATACTTAGCATTAGGATTTGTTATTAGCAACCTTGGTCAAATGGAACAATCACCATAAGGGTTAGGGTATATTCCTATAGATATGCCTTCCTTAACTAATAGTTCCCTCCAGTTCGTGAGGCAGCAAAAGGATGAGAGTAACCACGAAAATGGTTAACATGCTTATACATCAAATAAGAACTGTGTTTAACCCTCTAATTCATAACACTAATCACAGATACCAGCAATTGGCTTATAAAATGGGTTGAATCCCTTACTTATTTGGTTCTCTTAAAACAGCTATTTAGCATGTGCCTAACAACCAGATAGCACAACAGGTGGTACCCGTTGAACCACCCATACCCAGGGTAGTCGAAGGCAACGCAAGCCAAAATGGCCATGAGGTAGTAATGGTGCATAACAACTTATGGGGGAAGAATAATATAACTAATATGGTCGTACAAATATTGGCCCATAAAAACCTTAACATTGGCCTCCACATACCAAATTTTATGTCAGTACTGTCTGAATACGTGTTGCAAACTAAATTGCCCGAGAGTTGGAAAATCCAAAATTTTACTAAGTTTGCAGGAGACACTAATGAATCTATTGGCGAGCACGTTGCTCGATATCAGTCATAGGAAGAGGACTTAGCTATTAACGAAAACTTGAAAATGAAGTATTTCCCTAATTCTTTAACCAATAATTCCTTCACATGGTCCACCACCCGTTCCCCATACTCCATTCATAATTAGAGTCATTTAGAAAGGGAGTTCCATGAGTAGTTTTACATGGACAAGACGAAGATCAACCTTAAGGAATTACCCAGTGTGAGGCGAAAGATGGCTAAATTAATATATGACTATCTCAATATGTTTAGTATAATGAAGTCTAGGTGCTTCACTCAAGTTCCTGAACATGACTTAGTCGAATTATCCCTAGGGGGTCTGGACTACTCCATTAGAAAGAAGTTGGATACCCAATACTTTAGGGACATGGCCTGACTAGCTGACAGTGTTCGACAAGTCGAACGACTTAAAGCTGAAAAGGCTAGGTCAAGTAAATACCATAAAAAGTAAAAAGTCTCCTATGTAGAGGTAGATGAAATTGAACAAGTATCCGACATTGATTGTGATTATGTTGAAGAAAATAAGGTTAACCTGGATGAATTAAAATGAGGGCCTCCTTATGTTTATAAGATGATAAAATCATCATAAGGGAAAAACCATGTTGAACTTATTAAAAAGGGGAAATTTGTCACAAAGACATACACTTTTGATGTAAAAAAGTGTGACGAAATCTTTTACTTGTTAGTTTCTGACGGTCAAATTATTGTCCCTGGAGGGGTCAAAACACCGTCATTAAAACAAAGAAAGAAAAAAGGGTTATCTAAATTTCATAACTTTCTTGGTCATAAGACTTCTCAATGTGTCCTTTTCAGGAATTTGGTCTAGAATTCTCTAAAGGATGGAAGGATCAAGTTTGCTGAGAAACAGAAGCTTCGAACGTAAGCTGATTCAGACCCTAAGGAAGATGAAACCCTATTTGTTGAGCCTGAGTAGGTAATGATGGTCAACGTCACTGAAGTCCTTGACAACAAACTAGATGAAGTCAACATCCTCGACTATTTTGAGCAGGTGATATTGGTATATTCTAGATCTGAATAGGAACTAATATATTTCCTGAAAAAATGTAAACTCAAAGACTCAGAAGTTATGCTTTACCCCCGCTACAGCGTAATCTTCGACAAAGAGGCTGCAAAAGAGATGGAGAAAATCAAACCTTACACCCACCAACAAAATAGGTTTGGTAAGCAAGACAAGCAAAGCATATTTGTCTTTGGCAAGAGGGGAATCCCTCATGAAACACAACAAAGCAGGATTTATGTCCCACATGTCAATGTCCCCTTAGGCGAATGGGCCAGACCTGCCAGAAAAACAGACAATGATCAATGCAAGTTGAGGTCAATTGAAGTTGGTACATGATTGTCGTACCATGACAATTCACAAGTATCTAAGAAGTATTCTTATAATTCCATAACTACATGGGAAAGAATCACATGACCAAGACACATTGGGGAATGTAGCAACATAAGAAGAATGTTGCCTTCAAAGCAGAAAGTTCAAGTAAAAGTGACAGTGTACAAGCCATGAGTGAAGGCAATTGGACCAAAAGGCTTGTGAAACAAAGGTTATTCCCTCCTTTTCCACTTGTGGCAAAGCCCAAGGAGAAACATACCACACATGACCAAAGACGAAGACATGGCCACTGATGATTTTGATTATGGTTTTGAACCTGAACTAGATATAATTTGTAACATGATATATGTGTTACCTATTGAATATGATACGGTGATTGAGGTGGCCGAATAAGAAGATAATGGTTTGCTAGGGAGTTGGCAAAGCATAAACCCTTGTGTTATTATGTGATGAAAGATGACTATTTTGATAAAGACAAAGTTATATTTAAAAGACCTGATATGATAATGCAGGGGAATTTGGAGCCATTATTCATTAGGGCCAAGGTCGAGAATGTGGGGATAAATAAGGTTTTAGTTTATGGGAGAGCTTGTATCAATATAAGGCGACATTCTTTGATAATGAAAATCAGAAAATTTGGTACAGACTTGAAGCCCCACAACATGGTTTTATCAAACTATGAGGGAAAGACCAGTAAACCTTGAGGGGTTATATAGGTGGAGGTTGTTGTAGGCGCAACTTCCAGGCCCACTTTATTCGTGGTTGTTCTGACCAAGGTGAACTACAACTTACTCCTTGGTCGAGAATGGATTCATGGGGCAAGGGGAAGTCCCTTTGAAGATGCATTAGAGGGTCACAATTTGGAAAACTTTTGGAATTGTTGAGAACATTGAAGTTGATCAAAGTTACTTTTTGGCTTATGTAGATCACATAGACAAGACTAACTTTGATAGACAATTGGCGAATATTTCTCCATGTACCCCTGTTGGAAATGGATTCTCCTTACGGGGGATATATACTACTCAATAAAGGTACACACACTCATGGATTTATGTGGGAATATGATACCATCGGAGGACATAATGGATGGTCAGAGTTAGATGAGAATAATGACTGAGTCGAGCGCACTTTCTCGAGTTTTGGCCTATATGGCTGATTATAGAATAAAAGCGGCCTTATAGGCCGAAATTCAACAAAAGATGGTTGTCAAAGCCATAGCAGTTGAAACTTTTGTAGCAATAAACATAGGCTAGAATGGCCAAGTATCAGCTTCAAAAAGTTGCAGGCTCGACTACATCTATGATGATGAGCCTTTGGGATTTTAGAAAGATAATATAACTTCAACCAAGAGGATTCATGCCTAATACCCTTTCGAAGAGGTCGATTTAGGAAATGGTACAATCAAAAGGCCTACATTCATAAGTGACAAGATTGAACTAAGCCTGAACTCTCAGATGATTGAGTTGCTAAGGGAGTTCAAGGGCTGCATTGCTTTGGATTATGATGAAATGATAAGGCTCATTTGAGAGTTGGGGGAATTGAAGATACCAATTCGACCAAACAAGATATTTATGAATTAGATACCAAAGAGGTTTGCACCATAGATAATATCAAAGATTAAAGAAGATATCAAAAGGCTTCTCGGGAATAAGTTCATAAGAACTTCCAGGTACGTCGAATGGCTATCAAATGCTATTCTTGTAATTAAAAATAATTAGACTCTTAGAGTATGTATATAATTTAGTCACCTAAATGCTTTTACTCCAAATGATGAATACCCAATTCCTGTGGCAGAAATGTTATTTGATTCAGTTGGAGGCTTTGAGTATCCAAGTCTTTTAGGTGCTGAAGGTGAGAAAAATACACAAGAATGGGGGGTAGAATTGTGTATGCCCAAAAATCTCTTCTAACTTTTGATTTTGGAACATAAGATTATGAACCCCATTCATAGTTTGATACTAGAGTGAGTAACAACAGTGAAAGGTTTACTTCCTTTTCTTAACTTTATTTCAGAACCTAAGGTGTCAAGCTCAGATTCTGATACAAGTAAAAGGCTGAATCAGATTAAAGTTTGACTTCAGATTTTATTTCACAACAGAATATTAATGTAGAAGTAAATAAAGAGACACACAATATATCATGGTTCCTCTCAAACCGAGAGTAGTCCAGTCCCCTTGCAGCACAAGAGATTTTCACTATAAACATTCAAATTACAATTTGCTCAATCAAACTAGAAAGAGAGTTATGCTAAAGCTCTCAAGCAAGAGACTTCCTTGTCTCAATCATACCAGATCAAGACTTCCTGCTCTATCCGTTCAAGACTTCCTACTCAATCCCATGGAAAGAGACTTCTTTCTCAATCCTACCAGATCAAAAATTTCTGCTATGCCCGCAAGCATGAGACTTCAATGCCTAAACAACCCGTCTAGGACTTCCTGCTCTTCCTGCAAGCATGAGACTTCAATGCTCAATCACCATGATCGAGACTTCCTTACTCTGTTCTCAAGCATGAGACTTCAATTCCTGAACAACTTGTTCAGGAATTCTTGCTCTTCCCTCAAGCATGAGACTTCAACGCTCAAGCACCCAACAAGAGACTTCATTGCTCAATCTAACAAAAAGAGACTTACTCTGAGCAAAATCGCTAGAGTCTTAAGATTCTAAGAAAAGAGTATGGTATTAACCTTATGTTAAATGTGTGCTTCTTGGATAAGCAGATACATAAAGGTTTACACTTTTAAGCAGAATATGAATTGTTTGCTCCTGGGTGTAGAAGAATGAAGTTTTCATTCTTCTTCTATCCTTGCATAGATTTTCTTCTTTATTGTGCCTTTCTGTTATGGTGAACGTATTGATCATTTTCACTATGATCTCACACATTTAACCTTTGTGGTTATATTTTCCATTTAGTGAGTATTTTTTTTATCTGTGTTTTCTATATAAACACAATACATGTCTCTCTCAACCCATATTGTGAACTGGTATCACATCTTTGTGAACAGAATCACGTATTCTTCAACCCACATTCATTATTTTTAGAGATCTACTTGATAGGTCTTGAGCAACTCTGAATGTTTTCAATCTTCTTCTTTAAATAGATGTTGAGAATATATTCGTTGAAGATTGAAACTACTAACGGTACAAGTAGCTATTGAAGGTCTTTAGTTAGTGTACAATAGAGTGAGATTAAAACTCAACTAGCATAAAGAAGTTGAGAGAAGTAGAGAAAAGTTTAGAGAAGTTGGAGAGATTAGATCCTAATAACATAACTTTATGCTGATTAGACATAACTTATATTGTTGTCACGTGATCTTCTTTGGATAACTTCTGACTAGAGACTTCTTGTAGACGTTTGTTGAAGCTTGCTTAGAGTCATTGTTATCCTTATACTTAGCTTCCTAAATAAGAGATGTTTTATATAATTAGTTAAAGCATGATCAGAAGCTAAAGCGTATCTTCAAAACTTGGTTGGAATGAGACTTTAGAGTCTATAGTTCATAGATTCTGAGCTTGCCTTCATCATAGTCTTTATCAGAACTAGTCTGGATGAACACTTTCAGAGTTGATGACTTAATGTAGACAAATTCCTTTGAAGCAATATCTTCATAATTTTTGATGAAGCTTGTTCAGAAGATGCAGAGTCATTCATTTAAAATAGAGTCTACTTGCTTCAAATGATTCCAGTCTTCAGAGCTTTGTTGATCTTTGTATTTCAAGCTTAGGTTCAGCATCTGAAAGACTTGAGTAGACTCTTCAGAGTTTAAAAGCTTGGTTTTGATCCTTCAGTTTCAGAACAACTTTTCTTCCCTTTAATGGTTCTTCTGGGTGGTTACCTTAATTTATATCAAGGTTAATGTCTTTTGATCCTGCACACTAGAACAACCATTAGTAAACCCTAGTGTTCTTTAAATACTTTTTTATCATCAAAAACTTTTAAGGGCATGAATAAATATCGTTCCAATAGATGGTTATTCTGGATATAACCAAATCTTTATTGTTGAGAAAGATGTGTCAAATATAGAATTTTGATGCCCTGGGCCTTAGGGACTTATGAATGGGCAGTGATGCCTTTTGGCCTAAAGAATGCTTGTGCAACCTACCAAAGGATGATGAATCATATGTTTCATGATTTCATTGAAACCTTTATGCATGTATACATTGATGATATAGTCATTAATCCTCATCGAAACATGGTCATATTGACCACCTTCAATAGTCCTTATAAAGGATGAGGGAATATGGATTTAAAATGAATCCATTAAGGTGTGCTACCATTGAGGGAATAAAGGACGAAGGGAAACATGGTCATATTTGATATGACTTAAACCATATAGATTTAGGATATATAAAGTTTCCAAGAAGAAATTAGAGGAATTAATTGAAGTAAAAAAAAAAGTTGGTTCCCCTACTATATTTCCCTCAGGATTGTCAAAGTCAAAACTGGTGAGGTTGAAGGGTTGGAAGACTTACAAAATCCTAAAAAATTTGAAATTTTTGCCATTGATAATTTTTCAAATAATGATTGGCAAAAACCAATCATATAATTTTGGGATATTCACTAAGAACAACATATCAAAATATCAAATACAAGACACTAAGTTATGCTATTATTGGCAACAAGTTATTTAAGAAGACTTCAAAAGGAATTCTACTAAAATTTCGTAGTGAAAGTGAAGCCTATTTGGAAGTTTTCAATGTCCAAAGTGGGTCATGTGGTGTCCATCAAGCAGGACATGAAATGAAGTGGCTTTTGTTTCGACAGGATGTGTATTGGCCAACTATATTAAAAGACTGCATACAATTCGCCAAAGGGTGTCAAGAATTCCAAAAGCATGTAGGGATCCATGCCCCTGCCAGCGAATTACATTCAATTATCAAGCCTTGGCCATTCAGATGATGGGAATTAAATTTAATTGGAGAAATTCAACCCACATCATCTAGAGGTCATAAGTACATCTTAGTATGTATATATTATTTTACCAAATGGGTCGAAGATGTGCCTCTAATGTTGATCAAGATAATGTGATCAATTTTATTCAAAGTCACGTCATTCGTAGGTTTGGAATTCCTTAAACCTTAACCACTAACCAAGCTTCAGACTTTATAGGTCGAAAGATGGTTAAGTTTGCTTTAGACTCAAGAATCAAAATTCTAACTTTTACCCCTTATTATGCTCAAGAAAATGGTAAAGTTGAAGTTGCCAATAAGATCAAAATAGGCTTGATTAAGAGACAGGCATGTCAAAAGTTTTGGCATAAGACCTTGGACGAAGCACTTTGGGCTTGTCGAACGTCTCCTAAGGAAGCAACTAATTATACTCCTTTTCGACTAACATTTGGTCATGATGCAGTCTTGCTTGCTGAATTATACTTACAATCATTTAGAATCCAAAGGCAATGTGAGATTTCATTCGACCATCATTGGAATATGATGTTATATGAGTTAGTCGATGTAGACGACGAGAGGTTAGTTGCCTTAAATGTTCTTATAAGACAAAAAGAATGAACAGTAAAAGCTTATAATAAAAAGTTTAAGTCGAAGGCTTTTACAATTGGCGACTATGTTTGGAAGGTAATTATGATTATGGATCGAAAGAACACAGCTTTAAGAAAATGGTCACCAAACTGGGAATGGTCATTTTGAATTAATCAAGTGTTCTCGAGTAACGCTTATGAAATTAAGGAGTTAGATCCTAATAGAAGAATTCTAATGGTAATTGGCAAGTACTTAAGGATGTACAAGCCCGTGTTATAAGAAATCAAAATATCAGGAGAACGATAATATACAAGGAGATATAATGCTAAAATGGCGTTCATTTAAAGATGCCAAAATGGCAGTGTCATTGATACAATGAAATCAAAATACAAAGAGCCAAAAAATTGAAGACATTAACTGAGTTTTTATCTTTTCAAAACGCAATTTCGCATGCATAATTCTTTTGTCGATCATAGCATCCTCAGTTTTTAGCTTGTTCATCTCATTTCCCAGTGCACGAGTGTTCTTAGCATGTTAAATTCTAGCATTGGCCTCTTCGACTAATTTCTTTTTGATAGAGGCCAACACTGAAGTGTCAGTTTCAGCTTTCTTTTTCTCTTATGCTTCAATCTTTTGTTGCAGTTCATGCATATGTTGTGTCTGTCACATCTCAAAAAAATACGACCTCGAGAGCGTTCGCGTGCTCGCGGATATAATTGAACAGAGTCTCCACCGAACTTTATTTATTTTAAATAAGGAAAGTGAAAATATCGATAAAACCCTTAGAAGAAAAAAATAAGATAGTCATTATTCTTTGCTAAAAATATTAAAAGGTTGACTTCTTTGTTATTAGTCATGGAGAGCCTTAAACAATTGGTTAGTATGTCTGTAATAGGTATGGGTTCATGACCACCATTTTTGGTGGTTCAAGGTTTCTTGTCTCATGTTTTCTTGCCCTTTACCCTCAAAGTATTCTCCTATTTATAGGTTCGAACCTCCTTCTCTTTTCCCTCGTTTTACTCTCCATATTCCTCATAAATATATATATGGTAGTAACGCTTGTCATCCCTAGAATTGCTATGCAACGCCTGCCTCTTCAATAATTATAACTCCTCTGTCATAATGCATCATTTTGTAATTGTTTCTTACGACCCTTCAAATGACATCTTAGCCTTGTCATCTAATCCGACTTGCACAAACTAGATCATTATCGACTTACATGAGGTCGACTTCGTCTTGCTTATTTTGATACCCTAACCGAATTCCAATTAGTAGGTATAAACATGGTTATCCGACTTGTTAACATCACCATACTTGGTTGTCCCACCAACTCGGCCTCAGGGAATTATGGGATGTACATAATGTTCTAATGGATAATTCCTAACTTCATAACCGATGAATGACCTTTGGCTATCCCTTCTAGAATCTGAGATGGATGCCTCCTTTCCAAGTAAGCCATCACGAGCACATCTGAATCCCGGGATGCACATGTTACCCGACTTTTTAATAAATTTTCCAGACTATACACAGGCCATATCAAAATCCGAGAAGTGAAATCGGTCCTAAAATTCCCGGGATCTACAAAGCCCCCAAAGCACGAGGCCTATAAGGGTGCAAAGTTTGTAAGGATGAAGTGTTTTGAGTTCTATCTCGGGTCTCCTAAACTGGACATAAACACATTTAATCAAGCAAGCTCTCTTAAACTTGTGATCTTGATGATGGATTTATTCCTGAGGAATTTTATCTTGATGCACATTTGTGAAGATTTACGACTTTAATGAAGTTGGAAAAAGTCGCGACTTTAATAGAAAAGATGGAGAAATTTATTGGGCTCTCTATCTATGGTCATTGTAGAGTCCGGTAGATTCTTAACACATGAAGTCGGAGATCCCCAATGGGTTCTCGGCCCGTGGTCGTTGTAGACCCGCAACGGATTATGCCAGAGACTTTCAAGTTGACTGGGCTTCAGTTAGGCCAAAGATTTTATTAAACGTTACCCGACCGCAACCAATTATGTCAGAGACTTCAAGTTACTTGGACTTCAATTAGACCAGAGATTTTAATTAATTTAGCCCGACCACAATTGATTTGCCTCTTGTGTAGATCTTTGTCATTCTCAACCCCTACTTTATTGAAGGATAAGTCTTTGTTCGGTCTTTGTTCCGACAACTAACATAGTTTCAAAAGCTTAAAAAAGAGGAGGTGCCTCCCACCCTCATTGGGGAAGGAGCAACACTCATTTATCTAATGTAAATTCTAAATTAATTTACAAACGACAGAGAAATTAACTCATCTTATCTGACAATAATCTAAAACATAATTAGGATTTATCTAGCCTATTGATTTTTCCGACGATCTTGCTTGATGATTTATGTTAGCTTACATTTTGGTACTCCCAATATATCGTAGCATGTTTTGCCTTTTTATGGGCGACTTGTTGTTATCTTTTAATCTTTAGTACAATAGTTCCATGTTCATCCTACGATTACTAATAGTTTCCTGCAATTGAAACATCTCTTTGCTGAGTGTGTTCATTATTAATAAACATATTTTCAGAACCCTGACTAGTAAGAGAAGCGCCCTCATCAATGAATATACTTCTTGTAGTTATACTGGAATTTCCAATAATAGACTCGGGATCGATCACTTATGAGTAAGAAGGGCCACTCTCTCTAATGTTTTAGTTGCCACCTGATCGTATAGATGGTAAAACATATCAACCCAGAAGGTATCTGATACAAACTTAATCGAACATACTTGAGCAATTGTTTCATTGGAACCGATCTTCAACACTTCAATAATTAAGGTAGGTGGTATGCAGACAACTAGAGCAATGATTGAAATGTAGGCATATATATTGGTGCTATCCATATGAGTCTGAAGGAAGAGTTATTATATAATATGAAAAAACATTAGTACATAATGAAGTGATAGAAGATATATATAATCAACCATGGCTTTCTTTGAATAAATATTCCTGTATGTAAAGCCAGTTGAATGAGAGTTCAGTCAATGATGCCATTGACACACCTGCATAGATCATTCACATATAAAACGAAACACAAAAAGAAGTAGCAGCTTGTAATTGTGACAACTTAGCCTGTAAGGTTGTTGCCATCTTACTAACAGTTGTGCTCTTGTTTGAGGCTACAAGAGTTGCATAGGACGGCCTGAACATAAAGATCCGCAATTATTCAAATTAGACACAAAATCAATTACTGATATATCCCTAATATTGTTACTATATTACCACCCATGAATTATCAGGCAATCCAAAACAAAAACATCATCCAACAGCTTTCCATCTCAGGCATGTAGATTCTTCATCATATATTAGTTATATCTTCAATGCAGTACAAAGTATGTATGTGATCCAAGTAATACCATCTAACTACAAATGCCTACACTGAGTACATGTATATACCGGAAGTCGTAACCACTATTGTCCGACATCATCATGTTGCAATGTCGACTCCGATACACTTGCAGCTTGCACATGAAATCATACAGAATGTTGTAAATGCGAAACAGACTTTATAAACTCAAATTGCGGAACATAATTGTTGGAAAAGAGGAAAACGAAGAAGTTACCATAAGATGAACATCAACACATTTCCCATCAACACCAGGCCGGTTCCATAGAGGTTTAGGAGCACTAATCTCTTTCTGGTCATCACTAATCTCATTGTCAGTAATCACCATAATTGTTTTTCTCTTACCATGACATCAAATGTTTACCTTCTCATTTTGGTGTACCTAGTGTCACACCGCATATCTCCATCCGTAAATGTATCTTAGCCGCGGTTTTGTCTCATAATTGTATTTTCCAAACATTAGAGACCAATAGCTTGGTTTTCTTGAGAATCAGCTGCACGCATTGGAGATTAGCTTCGTCCTGGTATCATATCGGATGTTGGTTTCATACTGGTACCGCATTGCAGATCGGCTTCCGATCAGAACTGTCACAAAATAGATACATTCCCACATTTGAATACTTTGCTTCCGCCTCCTTCAATATCCTGACGTTCTGGTTACGACGGCAATGACGAGAATATCTTAAGCGAGAACGGATTCCGGTGGAAGCCGCCACCTCTCCTCACCAATCATGTTACAGGTTTTACAGAAAAACATCATCCAGAATTAATCAATGACAAATTAATTATCTGAACTATCAACAAACCAGGGATATTTCCAATAGATCAAAACAAAAAGAATAGGAAAAAAGGTCACCTTAATATCACTGACTACAGAGCTTTTGTAACGGTTTGCGGACACTAATCATAGAGGGAAGTTGTTGCTGATAGTCAGAAGTTGTATCGACTCTGGCGATGATGAAACCTTCGCTAAAAACCTCTTCATGAGATCGTAAAACCAACGTCGATGAGGTCCGCTCTTCTCCAGATCTATTCCAACTGGGACCAGGAAAATGATACAGAGGAAGTATTGAGAGAACGGTCCTCGAAAATGTTTGAATCATTTGTTCACTAAACCGGAAATCGATGATAATGAGATACGACGGCGAATTTGAGAACGTATAGGATCTGGATTTCAGGACTTAGGCGACATCCTTGAGATATCAACCGGAATGTTGATTTCACCACTGCCGTCATTAATCCACGTCGCTATTGATGTTATCGTCGCCGCCAGTAGTGGTAGCGTCACCAACTGAAATAGCATCGAGCAACACCTTATAGTTATCTTGTATGACCAGCAGAATAATCTACCATGGAAGGCATCGTGTGGCTAAAGTGAAACATGATTTTCTTTGTTATGGAAATGTTTTAACAGAGTTCAATGATGAATGTCAAATGTTCTTTGAAAAAAATATTAAAATGGTGACTTCTATGTTATTAGTTTGGGAGAGCCTTTAAGTGTTGGCTTCATGGTGTCTTATGTTTACTTGTCTTTTACTCTCCAAAAATTCTCCTAAATACATCTATCTCTTCATTAATTATAACTCTTTTGTCATAATGCATCATTCTGTAATTATTTCTTAGGATCCTTCAAATGACATCTTATCCTTGTCATAAGATCTGACTTACACGAACTAGATCATTCTCGACTTACATGAGATCGACTTCGTCTTTCTTATTTTGATACCATAATCGGATTCTGATTAGTAAGTATAAACATAACTATCTCACCTGTTAACCTCACCATACTCGGTTGTCCCACCAACTCGGCCTCAGAAAATTCTGGGATGTACATAATTTTGTAATGGATAATTATTAACTTCATAACCGATGAATGACTTTTGTCCATCCCTTCTAGAATCCGAGATGAATGTCTCATGGCCGAGTAAGTCATCCCAAACACACCTGAATCCCAGGATGTACATACTACCCGACTTCATAATAAATTTTTCGGGCTATACACCGGTCATATCAAAATCCGGAAAGTGAAATCGGTCCTAAAATTTTTGGGATGTACAATCATCGCAACCAAATTCGGGTACGGGAGTCGATTATGCAAGGGAAATGTATTAGTACCACCTACGTCTATTGTACTCAACATGAACATTTTAGTTTAATTTGCGATTTGAATGTTAGCTTATGTCATTTTTATTCTTCAAATGATAAAAGATTGAAAAGGAAAAATAAAAGGGGTCGCAACAAGATTTTTATTAGGGTGTTTGATGAGATTGTGGGTCTCGCTCCTATGTATCCTCGGGTACAATGAGGAATTCAAAGTGTCATAAGCCAAATTTTGTTCACCCTTCATATGTTTTCTAGTGACACTTTGTTTGGAATAAATGAAATGACACAATTGATAAAAGGGTATGTGTAAGGAGCTATCAGGGTAAAGTCTTGTGTTTGAATCTCTTTTCTTCCACTTTTAGAGTTTTTTTTTCTTTTTTTTCCTTTTAGAGTTTTTCTGCTTTTTATGTTTTATTTTATAATTAAAATTGCACTTTTTTATTTTTATTTATTTATTTTCGAATATTTTATTATTTTATTTTTAATAATTATTATAATATTCATTTTTTATATTTTTAATTAAAAAAATCAAAAAGATTCGTATAAAATAAAAATATTTTTGTTATTACGTTTATCAAATTATTTTTTATTATCAAAATTTATTTTTATTCAATTTATTCCTAAAGATTATGAATCTTTTCAAAAATCAGATAAAAAGAAATAGTTATAAAAATAGACAAATCTGATTCAATTTGATCAAATTTTTATCCATAAATCCATAAATCGCACAATTTTTTTTATATTTTTTTATTCATAATTACAAACTTACTACCCTAAAGTTGTTGTTCTTTACATCAAAGAACAACATCAAATAAACCATAATTTAAGCTCCAATCATTCTCTGCAATAAATTATTAATGTTATTTTTCTTGTTATACCGTTAAACATTTTGTTATTATCTCTTTTTCTATTATATCAATTTATGTTTTCAATATCAATGAAGAATAATTTTATAAAAAAATTTATAATTTATTTTTTTCTCACACAATTTTCTCTCTCATAATATATTATTAAATATGATTATAATAATATGTGGGGTTTTATTCCATAAATAAAATAAAAGAGAGCTAGTTAAAAATCATTAATTGCATTATATATAATTAAATATATTATATTTATTTGAAGTTATTTATTTGTAAGAGAAAATAATTAAATATTATATTTAGTTAAAAATCATTAATCGTATGAAAGAGAAAATAATGTATTATATTTATTTGAAGTTATTAATAATTAAATATATTTAATTAGTAAGCTTTTCAAAAAAAAAATATAAGTATGATTAAGGACAACTTAATATCCTTATTTAATATTTGAGATGAGACACTAATTAGCAGCATCCAAAAATTTAAAAGTCATAAAGATTATAAAATAAAGTATTACTATAACTAATTAGTAGGACCAAGATAAAATTTAATATTAAATTGATTAACTATAGAATAAAATCAATTCTTTAACCCACTAATATTTTATAAATTGGTAATTTTGTTAATTTTAGCTTATTTAAGGGGTTAATATTAGGTCTTAGTTGTTTAGTTAATTTATAAAAAATGACTAAGTAAAAAATACTAAAAGTATAAAATATTAAAATAAATTTAATTTAGGTTAGTTAATGATCATAACTAATATTTAGTTCATTACAAAAAAAAAATACAAAATAATTAATTTTAGTTAAATAATTTGGTTTTATTAGGTTTTTCTTTTACTAATTTAAGTTAGTTAATTTGAATTATTAATATATATGAAAAACACAAAAATCCAAAAATATATATCTTATCCTATTTCAATTAAAAAATACTAAAATTATGTGGTATTTCATTCATAAAAATCAAAATTCTCTTTATTTAAAATATTAAAAAACAATAACTATGTATATATGGTCACACTTTATTTTTTAAAATTAAATTAAAAATATATTTTTGTAAATCAAATTGATTGACTAATGTCACACCTTATCAATCAACAAGATCTAAAATCAACTCAGACACATTCAAATGTTATTTTCTCTACCCTTGTGCATTGAGACATTTTTTAAATAAGTCATTACCCGCCCCCGATGCGTTGAGATCTTTTCATAAATTAAAAACAACAAAACACACAATACTTTTCTAACCGAACTACGGTACTCTCATCATTCAGATTGATTGAGGGTACGTAGACATAGAGTTGAAACACTCTAGCGAATACAATTTTAAAAAACTTTTTTGTCCCTTTTATAATTAAATCAATATTTTTCTTTTAAAAAATAAAGTAATTTTCTTATAAATAAATAAATAAATAAGTAACCAGGCAAGAATAAATAATCTAAACAAATGTCTCTTAGACAAACACCCAGCACTAGAGAAGACTCTCATTGGGTACAATGAAAGTGAAGGGTGTCTAATACCTTCCTCTTGCTTAACTGACTTTTGAATCCTAGGTCTCACCCTTAACCTTTAGGTTTTATCATTATTTTCTTGTTCATTAGGAATGAATAGAGGATGATGGTGACTCTTTAAATTTCCCAACTGCGACAGTTGGTGACTTTACTAGCGACATCCCTAAAGAGAGTCAAACCTACCCTTTAGTTCTAGGATTGTTTGTTTTGCTTGCTTATTTGTTTATTTTCATTTTGTGACACTACTTTATGTATTTATTGCATTTCTTTATTACTTTTATTATTATCCTAATATTCAAGGGTTTTATTTCTATTGGAGAGCAAGATTTATACCTGAGCTCGAGAAAGAACATAAGTTAAGTAAGGGATCATCCTATTTTGGTCGCTGTGGATTGTAGGTGTTTAATTGGCTGCATTATATGGTAAAATGTAACACCCCAATTAAAATAAGCTAATCATTTAATTTAAATTAATATTTTATTTATTAATTTAATTGAATAATTGGAAGTTTGGATTAATATTATTATTTTGGAATAATAATTATTGAGATTATTATTATTGGGTTATTATTTTATAATTGGAATAAAAGTGGAAAATCAGTAAAAAGGTCCCATTTGGTAAAAAGGTTATTGTTTTCACGTGAAAAGGAAAAAGAGACAGAACGTGGAAAAAGGGCAAAAAGAGAACCAGAGAACGAAGGTTGAAGGAAGGAGAAGCTTGGAGCTCAGAGGCTGCCGGATTAACTCAGGTAAGGGGGGGTTTATCGTTGATTGACGGGTATTATATGATAATATGTCATGGGTAGTGATAGACCTTTAATTTACCTTTGAATTGGATGATTATGATGAATTTGTGGAAATAATTGATGAACGAAATTGAGCGATAATCGAAAGAAATTCGTAGGAATTGTATGTGATAATGTCAGGAGTTGTGAAATCGAATAGGGAATGATTCGGGTTAGATGATATGAGTGATTTCTGTGTAAATTTGGACTGTGGAAGGTGAGATCGAATAGAACTCGTAGCAGGAAAAACCATAGCAGATCTGGAAATCTGGTTTCTGGTCATACGCGTATGGCACTAGGCAATACGCGTATGGGATGGCTGGTACGCGTATGGCGCTAGGCAATACGCGTATGGATGAGGAAGATGAAATTTTGAACGTAAAATGGTCTCTGGTGGTACGCGTATGGGGAAGTGATACGCGTAGCATACGCGTATGGAATTGGGCAATACGCGTATGGCTTGGTCAGGGTTTAGGCAATACGCGTATGAGCATAGGCAATACGCGTATGGGCAGGATTGTGATTTCCTGTGCTGTTGTCGTACAGTTTTTGACTGTTTAGGCTGAGTAGTGAGACTTAGCTGAGGTATGATGAAATAGGGATCAATTCCCGTTGTTTTGAGTAGTATAGTTATTAGTAGAGTGTGCTAATACTGTATTTGATTTATAGCATGTTGTGATATGCTTTTGTGATAAATGTATTGACAATGTGTGTTGGTTGGTATGCATTATACTGTAAATGTATCAGTGATGTATGCATCTGTGAATAGACTGTCATATGTTTATTCTTGAGTTGTTGTTGTTGTTGCATTGCTAGGTGATTAGCATGCATAGTCTAGCCTTTGGGGCTGTAGCTAATTCCCATTGTGAGGAATTAGTGAGTTGTGGATTGTTGTTGATGCTTGCATACTAAATGAGTAGCGTGCATAGTCTAGCCTTTGGGGCTGTAGCTAATTCCCATGGTGAGGAATTAGTGAGTGAGTCATTAGATCTCAATGAGTGGGACTAGTGAGCTCAGTAGCCGTATCCAGAGGGATCGGTGAGCTTGGACTATATGTTCAAGAAAAGTCGGTACCGCATGTGTAGAGTCTCATTGCATAATGAATGCATGGCATAGCCTGTGGGGCTGTAGCTAATTCCCATTGTGAGGAATTAGTGAGTAAATCGTTGTGTTGTGTTGTTGGTGTTGAGCATGTTTTGATATATACATATGCTATTTGTTATTGTTGAGTATGAGGTTGCGTTGACACTGCCGTTATGGAGTGGGTAGTCTGGTTAGGGTGATTTGAGGCGTTATTTACTTAACATTACATGTTGTTGTATAATGCTTGTTATATTGATTGAGAAACTCACCCTTACACTATTTTTCAGGTAACCAGCTATGAGTGAATAGAAGTAAATGCTTGGAGTCTAGAGTAGTCTCCTAAGGGGTCATGCTCTGATAGATGTAACATCGGGATGGGATGTTTGAATATGTTTGATTTTGTTGTTGATCAACTTTACATGTAAAGTGGTACATGATTTAAATGTTGATTTTTAGTATCCGCTGCGAATTATGCAAAGAACCTTATTTGGATTAAATAAATGAGCATGACAGGTTATTTTGATGAATGTTGTGAAATAATTGTGTGACACCCTTCGGGGCATAATTACTCTGATTAATGTGTTATTATTTTTAATTAAATATTTTGGGGTATTTAGAAGGGTGTTACATTAGTGGTATCAGAGCATAGTCGGTCGTGTCGAGTCGTAGTTATTCTGTTTCCCCTGTACGGGATAGGTGTTGTGTAACCCTATCAGTACTTATTGTTTAGCTTGTTGGGTTTTCAGAATAGAGATGGCTGGAAGAGGTAGAGATGATGCTGCGATTGCTGAGGCTCTGGGTATGCTAGCTGGAGTACTTGGAGGGAATCCGAATGTTATGGGAATGGGAGCTGCTCGTCAACTGAGTGAGTTCCAGAAGAACAATCCTCCAATGTTCAAAGGAGCATACGATCCAGATGGTGCTCAGAAGTGGTTGAAGGAGATTGAGAGAATCTTCCGAGTGACTGAGTGTGCTGATAACCAGAAGGTCAGGTTCGGTACGCATATGCTGTCGGAGGAGGCTGATGATTGGTGGGTTGCTACCCGCACTGAGTTGGAAACTGCTGGAAATGCTGATATTTCTTGGGCTGTGTTCAGAGAGAGATTTCTGAGGAAGTATTTTCCCGAGGATGTCAGAGGAAAGAAAGAGATAGAATTCTTGGAATTGAAACAGGGTAACAGGTCTGTTACGGAGTATGCTGCGAAGTTCACAGAGCTGTCAAAGTACTATACTCCTTATAGTGAGGCTGCTGGAGAATTTTCGAAGTGTGTGAAGTTTGAGAACGGGTTGCGTCCCGAGATCAAGCAGGCAATTGGATATCAGCGAATCAGGGTGTTTTCTGATTTGGTTGACTGTTGCAGGATTTTTGAACAGGATTCCAAAGCCAGAGCAGAGAGCTATCAGCAGAGGGTTGATAGGAAGGGTAAGAATCAGGTTGATCGTGGGAAACCGTATGCAGCTGGCAAAGGTTTTCAGAGGCAGAGTGGGATGAAGAGGCCTAGTGGGGGAGACTCCAGTGCTCCTGTTAAGTGTTACAGATGTGGTCGGGCTGGACATCGTGTTCATGAGTGTACCAGTGCTGAGATGAAATGTTTCAAGTGTGGAAAAGGTGGTCATTTGGCTGCAGAGTGCCGGTTGAAGACTGTGACTTGTTTCAACTGTGGAGAGTTGGGTCATATCAGTCCACAGTGTCCAAAGCCAAAGAAAGAGAATCAGTCGGGAGGCAAGGTTTTTGCTTTATCGGGTTCTGAGACTTCTGCAGATGATCGTTTGATCCGAGGTACGTGTTATATTAATGGCTTTCCTCTTGTAGCTATTATTGACACAGGTGCTACTCATTCTTTTATATCCTTGGATTGTGCTGTGAAACTTAAGTTAGAGATATCTGAGATGTTGGGTAGTATGGTGATTGATACTCCTGCGAAGGGTTCAGTGACTACTACTTCTGTTTGTTTAAGTTGTCCTTTGAGTATTTTTGGTAGAGCCTTTGGGATAGATCTTGTGTGTCTTCCGTTAGTGCAGATTGACGTTATTCTGGGTATGAACTGGTTGGTGTTCAACCGAGTTTCTATCAACTGTTTTGATAAGACTGTGATATTCCCTGAGACTGAAGAAGGAAAGAGTTTGTTCCTATCAGCCAGGCAGGTGAATGAGGAAGTAGCAGATGGGGCAGAGTTGTTTATGCTGTTAGCGACTTTGGAAGCTAAAGATAAACTGGTGATTGGCGATCTAGCTGTAGTGTGTGATTTTCCTGATGTGTTTCCGGAAGAAGTGAATGAATTGCCACCAGAACGTGAAGTTGAGTTCTCGATTGATTTGGTACCTGGTACTAGACCGATATCGATGGCTCCGTACCGTATGTCTGCCGTTGAGCTAGCTTAATTGAAGAGTCAGTTGGAAGATTTGCTGGATAAGAAATTTATTCGTCCGAGTGTGTCACCGTGGGGTGCACCAGTGTTGTTGGTTAAGAAGAAAGAAGGTACTATGAGGTTGTGTGTGGATTACAGACAACTGAATAAAGTGACGATCAAGAATCGGTATCCTTTACCGAGGATTGATGATTTGATGGACCAATTGGTTGGTGCTAGGGTGTTCAGCAAGATAGATTTGAGATCTGGGTATCATCAGATACGTGTGAAGACTGAAGATATTCAGAAGACTGCTTTCAGAACAAGGTATGGACATTATGAGTATTCTGTGATGCCTTTTGGAGTGACTAATGCGCCTGGAGTATTTATGGAGTATATGAATAGGATTTTTCATCCGTATCTAGATCAGTTTGTTGTAGTGTTTATTGATGACATTTTGGTGTATTCGAAATCTGAAGAAGAACATGCTGAGCATTTGAGAATGGTTTTGGGAGTTCTACGAGAAAAGAAGTTATTTGCTAAACTGTCGAAGTGTGAATTTTGGTTAGAAGAAGTTAGTTTTCTTGGCCATGTGATTTCCAGAGGTGGTGTTGCCGTTGATCCTTCTAAGATAGAAGCGGTATCTAAGTGGGAAGCTCCGAAGTCAGTTTCTGAGATAAGGAGTTTTCTTGGTTTGGCTGGTTATTATAGGAAGTTTATCGAAGGATTTTCCAAGTTGGCGTTACCGTTGACAATGTTGACCAGAAAGGGGCAAGCGTTTGTTTGGGATTCAAAATGTGAAGAAGGTTTCCAAGAGTTAAAGAGGAGGTTAACTACTGCTCCTATTCTGATATTACCGAGTTCGTCGGAATTATTTGAAGTTTACTGTGATGCTTCATTGTTGGGTTTAGGTGGTGTGTTGATGCAGAATAAGCAGGTTATAGCTTATGCTTCGAGACAACTAAGGGTTCATGAGAGGAACTATCCGACACATGATTTAGGGTTGGCAGCTGTGGTATTTGTTCTGAAGTTGTGGAGACATTATTTGTATGGGTCAAGATTTGAAGTTTTCAGTGACCATAAGAGTTTGAAGTATTTGTTTGATCAGAAAGAGCTGAATATGAGACAGAGGAGGTGGTTAGAATTTTTGAAGGATTATGATTTTGGTTTGAATTACCATCCGGGTAAAGCAAATGTGGTGGCTGATGCATTGAGTCGAAAATCATTGCATATGTCTATGTTGATGGTTAAAGAGTTGGACTTAATTGAGCAGTTTAGAGACTTGAGTTTGGTGTGTGAGAGTACTCACAATAGTGTTAAACTGGGAATGTTGAGATTAACAAGTGGTATTCTGGATGAGATCAGAGAGGGTCAGAAATCCGATATGCTTTTGGTGGATAAGATGACTGTAGTGAATCGAGGTCAAGGTGGTGAATTCAGAGTTGATGAGAATGGTGTTTTGAGATTTGGTGATCGGGTGTGTATTCCGGATGTTACTGAGCTTAAGAAGAGTATTCTTGAAGAAGGACATTGTAGTGGTTTGAGTATTCATCCTGGAGCTACGAAGATGTATCATGATTTGAAAAGATTATTTTGGTGGCCGGGAATGAAAAGAGAAATTGCGAGTTTTGTTTATTCCTGTTTGACTTGTCAGAAGTCAAAGATTGAGCATCAGAAGCCGTCTGGGCTAATGCAACCGTTGGCTATTCCAGAGTGGAAGTGGGATAGTATCAGTATGGACTTTGTTTCGGGTTTGCCGAGGACAAGTAAGAATTTTGAGGCTATTTGGGTGATTGTTGATAGATTGACGAAGTCGGCTCATTTCATTCCGATCAGAATGGATTATCCGTTGGAGAGACTAGCTGAGTTGTATATTGAGAAGATTGTGAGTTTGCATGGTATTCCGTCTAGTATTGTTTCGGACAGAGATCCTAGATTTACATCGAAGTTTTGGGAAGGTTTGCAGAGGGCTTTGGGAACTAAGCTGAGATTGAGTTCTGCATATCATCCGCAGACTGATGGTCAGACTGAGAGGACGATTCAGTCGTTAGAGGATCTTTTGAGAGCTTGTGTTTTAGAAAAAGGAGGTGCTTGGGATTGTTATTTGCCGTTGATTGAGTTTACCTACAACAATAGTTTTCATTCGAGCATCGGTATGGCACCGTTTGAAGCTTTGTATGGTAGGAGATGTCGGACGCCTTTATGTTGGTATGAGTCCGGTGAGAGTGCTGTGGTTGGACCAGAGATTGTTCAGCAAACTACAGAAAAGATTAAGATGATTCAGGATAAGATGAGAATTGCTCAAAGTCGTCAGAAGAGTTATCATGATAGGAGGAGGAAGTCACTTGAGTTCCAAGAGGGAGATCATGTGTTTCTTCGTGTTACTCCGATAACTGGTGTTGGTCGAGCTTTGAAATCGAAGAAGTTGACACCTCGATTTATTGGTCCTTATCAGATTTTGGAGAGGATAGGAGAGGTAGCCTATCGTATCGCTTTACCGCCGTCGCTTGCGAATTTGCATGAGGTTTTTCATGTGTCTCAGTTGAGGAGATACATTCATGATCCATCGCATGTTGTCCAAATAGATGATGTACAGGTGAGAGATAACCTGACTGTTGAGACATCACCTATGAGGATTGAGGATCGAGAGCTGAAGCAGCTGCGGGGTAAAGAGATTGCCTTGGTGAAGGTAGCTTGGGGAGGACCAGCAGGTGGCAATGTGACTTGGGAACTTGAGAGTCAGATGAAGGAGTCTTATCCGGAGTTGTTCGCTTGAGGTATGTTTTCGAGGACGAAAACTCTTTTAGTGGGGGAGAGTTGTAACACCCCAATTAAAATAAGCTAATCATTTAATTTAAATTAATATTTTATTTATTAATTTAATTGAATAATTGGAAGTTTGGATTAATATTATTATTTTGGAATAATAATTATTGGGATTATTATTATTGGGTTATTATTTTATAATTGGAATAAAAGTGGAAAATCAGTAAAAAGGTCCCATTTGGTAAAAAGGTTATTGTTTTCACGTGAAAAGGAAAAAGAGACAGAACGTGGAAAAAGGGCAAAAAGAGAACCAGAGAACGAAGGTTGAAGGAAGGAGAAGCTTGGAGCTCAGAGGCTGCCGGATTAACTCAGGTAAGGGGGGTTTATCGTTGATTGACGGGTATTATATGATAATATGTCATGGGTAGTGATAGACCTTTAATTTACCTTTGAATTGGATGATTATGATGAATTTGTGGAAATAATTGATGAACGAAATTGAGCGATAATCGAAAGAAATACGTAGGAATTGTATGTGATAATGTCAGGAGTTGTAAAATCGAATAGGGAATGATTCGGGTTAGATGATATGAGTGATTTCTGTGTAAATTTGGACTGTGGAAGGTGAGATCGAATAGAACTCGTAGCAGGAAAAACCATAGCAGATCTGGAAATCTGGTTTCTGGTCATACGCGTATGGCACTAGGCAATACGCGTATGGGATGGCTGGTACGCGTATGGCGCTAGGCAATACGCGTATGGATGAGGAAGATGAAATTTTGAACGTAAAATGGTCTCTGGTGGTACGCGTATGGGGAAGTGATACGCGTAGCATACGCGTATGGAATTGGGCAATACGCGTATGGCTTGGTCAGGGTTTAGGCAATACGCGTATGAGCATAGGCAATACGCGTATGGGCAGGATTGTGATTTCCTGTGCTGTTGTCGTACAGTTTTTGACTGTTTAGGCTGAGTAGTGAGACTTAGCTGAGGTATGATGAAATAGGGATCAATTCCCGTTGTTTTGAGTAGTATAGTTATTAGTAGAGTGTGCTAATACTGTATTTGATTTATAGCATGTTGTGATATGCTTTTGTGATAAATGTATTGACAATGTGTGTTGGTTGGTATGCATTATACTGTAAATGTATCAGTGATGTATGCATCTGTGAATAGACTGTCATATGTTTATTCTTGAGTTGTTGTTGTTGTTGCATTGCTAGGTGATTAGCATGCATAGTCTAGCCTTTGGGGCTGTAGCTAATTCCCATTGTGAGGAATTAGTGAGTTGTGGATTGTTGTTGATGCTTGCATACTAAATGAGTAGCGTGCATAGTCTAGCCTTTGGGGCTGTAGCTAATTCCCATGGTGAGGAATTAGTGAGTGAGTCATTAGATCTCAATGAGTGGGACTAGTGAGCTCAGTAGCCGTATCCAGAGGGATCGGTGAGCTTGGACTATATGTTCAAGAAAAGTCGGTACCGCATGTGTAGAGTCTCATTGCATAATGAATGCATGGCATAGCCTGTGGGGCTGTAGCTAATTCCCATTGTGAGGAATTAGTGAGTAAATCGTTGTGTTGTGTTGTTGGTGTTGAGCATGTTTTGATATATACATATGCTATTTGTTATTGTTGAGTATGAGGTTGCGTTGACACTGCCGTTATGGAGTGGGTAGTCTGGTTAGGGTGATTTGAGGCGTTATTTACTTAACATTACATGTTGTTGTATAATGCTTGTTATATTGATTGAGAAACTCACCCTTACACTATTTTTCAGGTAACCAGCTATGAGTGAATAGAAGTAAATGCTTGGAGTCTAGAGTAGTCTCCTAAGGGGTCATGCTCTGATAGATGTAACATCGGGATGGGATGTTTGAATATGTTTGATTTTGTTGTTGATCAACTTTACATGTAAAGTGGTACATGATTTAAATGTTGATTTTTAGTATCCGCTGCGAATTATGCAAAGAACCTTATTTGGATTAAATAAATGAGCATGACAGGTTATTTTGATGAATGTTGTGAAATAATTGTGTGACACCCTTCGGGGCATAATTACTCTGATTAATGTGTTATTATTTTTAATTAAATATTTTGGGGTATTTAGAAGGGTGTTACATTAGTGGTATCAGAGCATAGTCGGTCGTGTCGAGTCGTAGTTATTCTGTTTCCCCTGTACGGGATAGGTGTTGTGTAACCCTATCAGTACTTATTGTTTAGCTTGTTGGGTTTTCAGAATAGAGATGGCTGGAAGAGGTAGAGATGATGCTGCGATTGCTGAGGCTCTGGGTATGCTAGCTGGAGTACTTGGAGGGAATCCGAATGTTATGGGAATGGGAGCTGCTCGTCAACTGAGTGAGTTCCAGAAGAACAATCCTCCAATGTTCAAAGGAGCATACGATCCAGATGGTGCTCAGAAGTGGTTGAAGGAGATTGAGAGAATCTTCCGAGTGACTGAGTGTGCTGATAACCAGAAGGTCAGGTTCGGTACGCATATGCTGTCGGAGGAGGCTGATGATTGGTGGGTTGCTACCCGCACTGAGTTGGAAACTGCTGGAAATGCTGATATTTCTTGGGCTGTGTTCAGAGAGAGATTTCTGAGGAAGTATTTTCCCGAGGATGTCAGAGGAAAGAAAGAGATAGAATTCTTGGAATTGAAACAGGGTAACAGGTCTGTTACGGAGTATGCTGCGAAGTTCACAGAGCTGTCAAAGTACTATACTCCTTATAGTGAGGCTGCTGGAGAATTTTCGAAGTGTGTGAAGTTTGAGAACGGGTTGCGTCCCGAGATCAAGCAGGCAATTGGATATCAGCGAATCAGGGTGTTTTCTGATTTGGTTGACTGTTGCAGGATTTTTGAACAGGATTCCAAAGCCAGAGCAGAGAGCTATCAGCAGAGGGTTGATAGGAAGGGTAAGAATCAGGTTGATCGTGGGAAACCGTATGCAGCTGGCAAAGGTTTTCAGAGGCAGAGTGGGATGAAGAGGCCTAGTGGGGGAGACTCCAGTGCTCCTGTTAAGTGTTACAGATGTGGTCGGGCTGGACATCGTGTTCATGAGTGTACCAGTGCTGAGATGAAATGTTTCAAGTGTGGAAAAGGTGGTCATTTGGCTGCAGAGTGCCGGTTGAAGACTGTGACTTGTTTCAACTGTGGAGAGTTGGGTCATATCAGTCCACAGTGTCCAAAGCCAAAGAAAGAGAATCAGTCGGGAGGCAAGGTTTTTGCTTTATCGGGTTCTGAGACTTCTGCAGATGATCGTTTGATCCGAGGTACGTGTTATATTAATGGCTTTCCTCTTGTAGCTATTATTGACACAGGTGCTACTCATTCTTTTATATCCTTGGATTGTGCTGTGAAACTTAAGTTAGAGATATCTGAGATGTTGGGTAGTATGGTGATTGATACTCCTGCGAAGGGTTCAGTGACTACTACTTCTGTTTGTTTAAGTTGTCCTTTGAGTATTTTTGGTAGAGCCTTTGGGATAGATCTTGTGTGTCTTCCGTTAGTGCAGATTGACGTTATTCTGGGTATGAACTGGTTGGTGTTCAACCGAGTTTCTATCAACTGTTTTGATAAGACTGTGATATTCCCTGAGACTGAAGAAGGAAAGAGTTTGTTCCTATCAGCCAGGCAGGTGAATGAGGAAGTAGCAGATGGGGCAGAGTTGTTTATGCTGTTAGCGACTTTGGAAGCTAAAGATAAACTGGTGATTGGCGATCTAGCTGTAGTGTGTGATTTTCCTGATGTGTTTCCGGAAGAAGTGAATGAATTGCCACCAGAACGTGAAGTTGAGTTCTCGATTGATTTGGTACCTGGTACTAGACCGATATCGATGGCTCCGTACCGTATGTCTGCCGTTGAGCTAGCTGAATTGAAGAGTCAGTTGGAAGATTTGCTGGATAAGAAATTTATTCGTCCGAGTGTGTCACCGTGGGGTGCACCAGTGTTGTTGGTTAAGAAGAAAGAAGGTACTATGAGGTTGTGTGTGGATTACAGACAACTGAATAAAGTGACGATCAAGAATCGGT
Organism: Lathyrus oleraceus; assembly: GCF_024323335.1. Lineage (NCBI taxonomy): Eukaryota > Viridiplantae > Streptophyta > Magnoliopsida > Fabales > Fabaceae > Lathyrus > Lathyrus oleraceus. The sequence continues at coordinate 470,550,917 of NC_066585.1, forward strand.
ATCCTTTACCGAGGATTGATGATTTGATGGACCAATTGGTTGGTGCTAGTGTGTTCAGCAAGATAGATTTGAGATCTGGGTATCATCAGATACGTGTGAAGACTGAAGATATTCAGAAGACTGCTTTCAGAACAAGGTATGGACATTATGAGTATTCTGTGATGCCTTTTGGAGTGACTAATGCGCCTGGAGTATTTATGGAGTATATGAATAGGATTTTTCATCCGTATCTAGATCAGTTTGTTGTAGTGTTTATTGATGACATTTTGGTGTATTCGAAATCTGAAGAAGAACATGCTGAGCATTTGAGAATGGTTTTGGGAGTTCTACGAGAAAAGAAGTTATTTGCTAAACTGTCGAAGTGTGAATTTTGGTTAGAAGAAGTTAGTTTTCTTGGCCATGTGATTTCCAGAGGTGGTGTTGCCGTTGATCCTTCTAAGATAGAAGCGGTATCTAAGTGGGAAGCTCCGAAGTCAGTTTCTGAGATAAGGAGTTTTCTTGGTTTGGCTGGTTATTATAGGAAGTTTATCGAAGGATTTTCCAAGTTGGCGTTACCGTTGACAATGTTGACCAGAAAGGGGCAAGCGTTTGTTTGGGATTCAAAATGTGAAGAAGGTTTCCAAGAGTTAAAGAGGAGGTTAACTACTGCTCCTATTCTGATATTACCGAGTTCGTCGGAATTATTTGAAGTTTACTGTGATGCTTCATTGTTGGGTTTAGGTGGTGTGTTGATGCAGAATAAGCAGGTTATAGCTTATGCTTCGAGACAACTAAGGGTTCATGAGAGGAACTATCCGACACATGATTTAGGGTTGGCAGCTGTGGTATTTGTTCTGAAGTTGTGGAGACATTATTTGTATGGGTCAAGATTTGAAGTTTTCAGTGACCATAAGAGTTTGAAGTATTTGTTTGATCAGAAAGAGCTGAATATGAGACAGAGGAGGTGGTTAGAATTTTTGAAGGATTATGATTTTGGTTTGAATTACCATCCGGGTAAAGCAAATGTGGTGGCTGATGCATTGAGTCGAAAATCATTGCATATGTCTATGTTGATGGTTAAAGAGTTGGACTTAATTGAGCAGTTTAGAGACTTGAGTTTGGTGTGTGAGAGTACTCACAATAGTGTTAAACTGGGAATGTTGAGATTAACAAGTGGTATTCTGGATGAGATCAGAGAGGGTCAGAAATCCGATATGCTTTTGGTGGATAAGATGACTGTAGTGAATCGAGGTCAAGGTGGTGAATTCAGAGTTGATGAGAATGGTGTTTTGAGATTTGGTGATCGGGTGTGTATTCCGGATGTTACTGAGCTTAAGAAGAGTATTCTTGAAGAAGGACATCGTAGTGGTTTGAGTATTCATCCTGGAGCTACGAAGATGTATCATGATTTGAAAAGATTATTTTGGTGGCCGGGAATGAAAAGAGAAATTGCGAGTTTTGTTTATTCCTGTTTGACTTGTCAGAAGTCAAAGATTGAGCATCAGAAGCCGTCTGGGCTAATGCAACCGTTGGCTATTCCAGAGTGGAAGTGGGATAGTATCAGTATGGACTTTGTTTCGGGTTTGCCGAGGACAAGTAAGAATTTTGAGGCTATTTGGGTGATTGTTGATAGATTGACGAAGTCGGCTCATTTCATTCCGATCAGAATGGATTATCCGTTGGAGAGACTAGCTGAGTTGTATATTGAGAAGATTGTGAGTTTGCATGGTATTCCGTCTAGTATTGTTTCGGACAGAGATCCTAGATTTACATCGAAGTTTTGGGAAGGTTTGCAGAGGGCTTTGGGAACTAAGCTGAGATTGAGTTCTGCATATCATCCGCAGACTGATGGTCAGACTGAGAGGACGATTCAGTCGTTAGAGGATCTTTTGAGAGCTTGTGTTTTAGAAAAAGGAGGTGCTTGGGATTGTTATTTGCCGTTGATTGAGTTTACCTACAACAATAGTTTTCATTCGAGCATCGGTATGGCACCGTTTGAAGCTTTGTATGGTAGGAGATGTCGGACGCCTTTATGTTGGTATGAGTCCGGTGAGAGTGCTGTGGTTGGACCAGAGATTGTTCAGCAAACTACAGAAAAGATTAAGATGATTCAGGATAAGATGAGAATTGCTCAAAGTCGTCAGAAGAGTTATCATGATAGGAGGAGGAAGTCACTTGAGTTCCAAGAGGGAGATCATGTGTTTCTTCGTGTTACTCCGATAACTGGTGTTGGTCGAGCTTTGAAATCGAAGAAGTTGACACCTCGATTTATTGGTCCTTATCAGATTTTGGAGAGGATAGGAGAGGTAGCCTATCGTATCGCTTTACCGCCGTCGCTTGCGAATTTGCATGAGGTTTTTCATGTGTCTCAGTTGAGGAGATACATTCATGATCCATCGCATGTTGTCCAAATAGATGATGTACAGGTGAGAGATAACCTGACTGTTGAGACATCACCTATGAGGATTGAGGATCGAGAGCTGAAGCAGCTGCGGGGTAAAGAGATTGCCTTGGTGAAGGTAGCTTGGGGAGGACCAGCAGGTGGCAATGTGACTTGGGAACTTGAGAGTCAGATGAAGGAGTCTTATCCGGAGTTGTTCGCTTGAGGTATGTTTTCGAGGACGAAAACTCTTTTAGTGGGGGAGAGTTGTAACACCCCAATTAAAATAAGCTAATCATTTAATTTAAATTAATATTTTATTTATTAATTTAATTGAATAATTGGAAGTTTGGATTAATATTATTATTTTGGAATAATAATTATTGGGATTATTATTATTGGGTTATTATTTTATAATTGGAATAAAAGTGGAAAATCAGTAAAAAGGTCCCATTTGGTAAAAAGGTTATTGTTTTCACGTGAAAAGGAAAAAGAGACAGAACGTGGAAAAAGGGCAAAAAGAGAACCAGAGAACGAAGGTTGAAGGAAGGAGAAGCTTGGAGCTCAGAGGCTGCCGGATTAACTCAGGTAAGGGGGGGTTTATCGTTGATTGACGGGTATTATATGATAATATGTCATGGGTAGTGATAGACCTTTAATTTACCTTTGAATTGGATGATTATGATGAATTTGTGGAAATAATTGATGAACGAAATTGAGCGATAATCGAAAGAAATTCGTAGGAATTGTATGTGATAATGTCAGGAGTTGTGAAATCGAATAGGGAATGATTCGGGTTAGATGATATGAGTGATTTCTGTGTAAATTTGGACTGTGGAAGGTGAGATCGAATAGAACTCGTAGCAGGAAAAACCATAGCAGATCTGGAAATCTGGTTTCTGGTCATACGCGTATGGCACTAGGCAATACGCGTATGGGATGGCTGGTACGCGTATGGCGCTAGGCAATACGCGTATGGATGAGGAAGATGAAATTTTGAACGTAAAATGGTCTCTGGTGGTACGCGTATGGGGAAGTGATACGCGTAGCATACGCGTATGGAATTGGGCAATACGCGTATGGCTTGGTCAGGGTTTAGGCAATACGCGTATGAGCATAGGCAATACGCGTATGGGCAGGATTGTGATTTCCTGTGCTGTTGTCGTACAGTTTTTGACTGTTTAGGCTGAGTAGTGAGACTTAGCTGAGGTATGATGAAATAGGGATCAATTCCCGTTGTTTTGAGTAGTATAGTTATTAGTAGAGTGTGCTAATACTGTATTTGATTTATAGCATGTTGTGATATGCTTTTGTGATAAATGTATTGACAATGTGTGTTGGTTGGTATGCATTATACTGTAAATGTATCAGTGATGTATGCATCTGTGAATAGACTGTCATATGTTTATTCTTGAGTTGTTGTTGTTGTTGCATTGCTAGGTGATTAGCATGCATAGTCTAGCCTTTGGGGCTGTAGCTAATTCCCATTGTGAGGAATTAGTGAGTTGTGGATTGTTGTTGATGCTTGCATACTAAATGAGTAGCGTGCATAGTCTAGCCTTTGGGGCTGTAGCTAATTCCCATGGTGAGGAATTAGTGAGTGAGTCATTAGATCTCAATGAGTGGGACTAGTGAGCTCAGTAGCCGTATCCAGAGGGATCGGTGAGCTTGGACTATATGTTCAAGAAAAGTCGGTACCGCATGTGTAGAGTCTCATTGCATAATGAATGCATGGCATAGCCTGTGGGGCTGTAGCTAATTCCCATTGTGAGGAATTAGTGAGTAAATCGTTGTGTTGTGTTGTTGGTGTTGAGCATGTTTTGATATATACATATGCTATTTGTTATTGTTGAGTATGAGGTTGCGTTGACACTGCCGTTATGGAGTGGGTAGTCTGGTTAGGGTGATTTGAGGCGTTATTTACTTAACATTACATGTTGTTGTATAATGCTTGTTATATTGATTGAGAAACTCACCCTTACACTATTTTTCAGGTAACCAGCTATGAGTGAATAGAAGTAAATGCTTGGAGTCTAGAGTAGTCTCCTAAGGGGTCATGCTCTGATAGATGTAACATCGGGATGGGATGTTTGAATATGTTTGATTTTGTTGTTGATCAACTTTACATGTAAAGTGGTACATGATTTAAATGTTGATTTTTAGTATCCGCTGCGAATTATGCAAAGAACCTTATTTGGATTAAATAAATGAGCATGACAGGTTATTTTGATGAATGTTGTGAAATAATTGTGTGACACCCTTCGGGGCATAATTACTCTGATTAATGTGTTATTATTTTTAATTAAATATTTTGGGGTATTTAGAAGGGTGTTACATAAAACACTAGATGGTTACTAATGTCTTGACTGATGTCATGACATGTATGTGTGACTACAGTGTAGTTACTGCCGGACTAGCTAACACAGGATTTATTGAATGTCAAACTGGATGTTGTGACATTCATACCTGTCAACAGATACTAAGGAATAGAACAGCAGGTGTTCTGTTAGAATTTAGTATCTATTTCCAGTCTGGTTATCAAGGAAAGACCAGACCTGGCATAAGGCCTACTGACTGAATGTCAAACTGGATGTTATGACATTCATCATTGACAGCAGCTGCTGAAGATTAGACAGAGTGGGGTTCTGCTATACTTCAGCATGTAACTTAGTTTGTTCTTCAAAAGAATAACAGAACTAACTTAAGGCCAATTGTGTAAATGTTAAGTTGGACACTTTGACATTTATTAATGTAAGCTTTCACTGTAGTATGGTCATTTTGATCATGTACAGGTCAGCAAAATTGTACAGTCTGTTTTCTGGAAAAACAGACTCAGCATATGGACCTTGATGTCAAGCTGAATGTCGTGACATTCATGCCTGACAGCATATGCTATATTGTAGGTTGTTCAGTTTTCTGTTTCAGCTTTTTCTCAGGCTATTCTTCAGGAAGTCAACAGCTTAGAGAAAAACCAGGAAATCAACAACCAATCTACATTCAATGAACCTAACAAATAGCCTATTTGTTAGTAACCTAAATGTTGAATTTATGGGAACTTGTGTGACCTTAAATTCAGGAGAATATAGGTGCAAAAGCCCAGGATACTGCAATATAAAAGGAAGGCGTTCCTTCATTCAGTTTCAGGGATTTTGAGGCGTGAAGAGTTTGTGTGTCCATCATACTTCACTGCTGTATTTTTGTGAGTCTTGTATTAGATGTATCTTGTAAGCCAAGTCATTATCAAGTAGATGATAGCTTTGGCATAGGGTGTTCATTGAGTTGTAAGTGTTGTGTCACTCAAAGCTTTTAAGCGTGAGTGCTGTGTATCTTGATTAAAGCTGTGAAGCACAATCAAGAGTTGTTTGAAGTGTGACTTCAACTTGTCTTTAATATTGTTTAAAGATAGTAATCACTGAGGTGATTGAGGGGGAGTGAGTAGGAACTCTGATCTTAGATTAAGATTGAAATTGCATTGGGTAGGGATTAAGTGATAAGTTGTAAACGGGTGAGTTTAGCTTTGAATTGATACTACTAATAGTGGATTTCCTCCCTGGCTTGGTAGCCCCCAGACGTAGGTCATGTTGGACTGAACTGGGTGAACAATTACTTGTGTTATTTACTGCACTTACTGTTAAGATCTGCATAATCCCTGTCTGTGCAGAATTGGATGTCATAACAACCAGTGTGACATCCAAAGTCTGATAACTAGAATTTCAATTGGCATCAGAGCAGGCACCCTGCCTGTGAACTTCTGGGTGAGATCTAGGGAAGTTACTTTCTAGTACCATGGACAAGGAGTTAGGACACTCAAACAGACCACCCATGTTGGATGGCTCTAATTATGATGACTGGAAGCCTCGTATGATAGCCTTCTTAAGGTCTCTAGACAGCAAAGTCTGGAGAGCTGTCAACAAAGGATGGGAACATCCAATGAGGATAGGTGAAGATGGAGTCAGTGTGCAGATTCCTGAAGAAGAGTGGGACAAGGAGCAAGAGGCATTAGCTCTTGGAAATTCCAAGGCCTTGAATGCATTGTTCAATGGAATCAGCAAGAACATCTTCAGGCTGGTACACCACTGTGAACTAGCTAAGGAAGTTTGGGATACCCTCAAGGTAACTCATGAAGGTACTTCCAAGGTGAAGATGTCCAAACTTCAGATGCTGACCACCAAGTTTGAAAATCTGAGGATGAAAGAGGATGAGACTATTCATGACTTTCACATGAATATTCTTGAAATTGCAAACACCTCTGGTGGACTAGGTGAGAAAATGGCTGAAGAGAAACTTGTAAGAAAGATTCTCAGGTCCTTGCCTAAGAGATTTGCTATGAAGGTCACAGCCATAGAGGAGGCGCAGGACATCTGCAACATGAAGGTGGATGAACTCATTGGTTCCCTCCAAACCTTTGAAATGGGCTTGGGTGAGTATGCTGAGAAGAAGAACAAAAGCATAGCTTTTGTATCTAATGCTGAAGAGGAGTCAGAAGCAGGATATACTGGAGGTGATGAAAGTATATCAGAAGCCTTAGCCATGCTTGGGAGACAGTTCAACAAGTTCGTGAAGAAGATTGATCAAAGAGGTAGACCCAATGTCAAGAACATCCTGTCTGACATTAAGAAAAGATCAACTTCTGATGAGAAGTTCAATCACGGCAAGGGAATCCAGTGTCATGGTTGTGAAGGGTATGGACACGTCAGAGCTGAATGCCCTACTTACCTCAAATTACAAAATAAGGGGTTAGCTATCACATGGTCTGAAGGAGACTCTGAAAGTGAATCTGAAGGAGAATCTGCCAAACATGTCACTGCACTAACTAGTGTATGTGCCTCTGAAGATGACTCAAGTGCAGATGAACTGACCTTTGATGAACTTGCTGCAGCCTATAAGAAGCTGTGTTCCACCAGTGCAGAAGTGCGTGCACAAGGAGAAAAGCAAAAGAAACTCATCAAGGAACTGGAAGATGAGAGACAGATGCAACTGTCTGTCATAGAGGGTCTAAATGGTGAGATAACCCTGCTGACCTCCAAGCTGAATCAGATGACTAAATCCATCAGAATGATGAATAAGGGAACTGACACCTTGGAGGAGATTCTAAAGGTGGGACAGCAGTGTGGAACTAAATCTGGCCTTGGATTTGGGAAAAGATCCTCAACTGAACACAAACGCCCAAAGGCTAAAGTTCAGAAGTTCAAGCGGAAGTCAAAGCCAATGTCTCAACATCGAGGAACTAGGATGAATGATCATCAGAAGAGGAAATACCAGGAGTGGAGGTGTCACCACTGTGGTAGGCTTGGTCATATAAAAGCCTTCTGCTACTGGATTCAAGGTTTCCCTAACCAAGCCTTGCATGTTAAGCCTAAGCATAAAACACATAAGCCCTATGCTTCCATTAAGAAGCGATAATGGTATGCTAGGATAGCACACACTGCTCTAAGGGCCTCTTCCAGAGAAGACTGGTACTTTGACAGTGGATGCTCAAGACACATGACTGGTATGGAAAATCTACTGGTAGATATTCAACCTCACACTACCAGCTATGTGACCTTTGGTGATGGTGCCAAAGGAAAAATAAAAGGTGTGGGCAAACTGGACTGTTCTGGAGTGCCAAAACTGAATAATATGCTGTTAGTAAGAGGACTAACTGCAAACCTCATCAGCATAAGTCAGCTGTGTGATCAAGGGTTTCATGTTCAGTTTACTAAGGAGCTATGCATTGTGACAAATGGTGACAATCATGAAGTTATGAGAGGAACCAGGTCCAAAGATAACTGCTACCTGTGGGAACCTGAAGTCTCAAACCTTTCCACAACATGCTCCTCAGCCAAGGAAGAACAGGATGTGAAGTTGTGGCATAGACGTCTTGGACATCTTCACTTACGGGGAATGAAGAAGATAATATCCAAGGAAGCTGTCAGAGGAATTCCAAAGCTCCTGATTGATGAAGGAAGAGTCTGTGGAGAATGCCAGGTGGGCAAGCAAACCAAGATGTCACATCCAAAGCTGGGACATCCCACAACCTCCAGAGTTCTGGAACTGTTGCACATGGACCTAATGGGACCTATGCAGGTTGAAAGTCTTGGTGGGAAGAAATATGCATACGTGGTGGTGGATGACCATTCCAGATACACGTGGATAAGCTTCATCAGGGAGAAGTCAGATACATTTGATGTCTTCAAAGACCTGTGCATAAGACTTCAAAGGGAAAAGGACAGTTGTGTGGTCCGGATTAGAAGTGATCATGGTACGGAGTTCAAGAATTCCAAGTTTGATGAGTTTTGCTCGTCTGAAGGAATAAGTCATGAGTTCTCCTCACCTATAACTCCTCAGCAGAATGGAATAGTTGAAAGAAAAAATAGAACTATTCAGGAATCTGCCAGAGCAATGATTCATGCAAAGAAGCTCCCCATGCACTTCTGGGCTGAAGCAATGAACACCGCATGCTATGTTCACAACAGAGTCACCTTGAGAAAAGGAACCTCCTCCACTCTATATGAAATATGGAAAGGCAGAAAACCCACTGTGAAGTACTTTCATATCTTTGGAAGTAAATGCTACATTCTCACAGATCGTGATCAGAGAAGGAAGCTAGATCCCAAAAGTGATGAAGGTATATTTTTGGGATACTCCACAAACAGCAGAGCCTACAGAGTGTTCAACTACAGGACCAATGTCCTGATGGAATCCATAAATGTTATTGTGGATGATAAAGAGGAAGGAACCGATGTCATGGAAGATGTTGAAACATTCCTTGACAGTTCAACTGACAGTCCAGTCAAGTCTGAAGAAGTACAGGAACCTCCTCCTGAATGTGAAGTAGATGCAACCACCAAAGTGCCATCTATCAGAATTCAGAAAGACCACCCTAAGGATCTTATCATAGGGGATCCCACCAGTGGTGTAACTACCAGGTCAAGAGGAATAAACTCAAATTCTTGCTTTGTATCCAAGGTTGAACCAAAGAATGTGAAGGAAGCCCTGACTGATGAATACTGGATCACTGCCATGCAAGAGGAACTTGAGCAGTTCAAAAGGAATGAAGTCTGGGAGCTAGTTCCAAGACCTGAAGGGACCAACATCATTGGTACCAAGTGGATCTACAAAAACAAATCTGATGAGAAAGGAGTAATTACTAGGAATAAAGCAAGACTAGTAGCTCAAGGATACACTCAAGTAGAAGGGGTAGATTTTGATGAGACATTTGCTCCTGTGGCTAGACTTGAGTCCATCAGATTGCTGTTGGGGGTAGCATGCATCCTGAAGTTTAAGCTATTCCAAATGGATGTGAAGAGTGCATTCTTGAATGGCTACCTGAATGAAGAAGTCTATGTGGAACAACCTAAAGGGTTCTGTGATCCTAACCAACCTGAGCATGTATACAAGTTAAGGAAAGCCTTGTATGGGTTGAAACAAGCACCTAGAGCATGGTATGAAAGGTTAACCGAATTTCTGACCTCAAATGGATACAGAAAGGGTGGCATAGATAAAACCTTGTTTGTGAAGGATGAAGAAGGCAAAATCATGATAGCTCAAATCTATGTTGATGATATAGTCTTTGGTGGAATGTCAGAACAAATGGTTCAACAATTTGTTCACCAGATGCAGTCTGAGTTTGAAATGAGTCTAGTGGGAGAACTGACCTATTTCCTTGGAATGCAAGTAAACCAAATGGAGGACTCTATGTTTCTCTCCCAAAGCAAGTATGCCAAGAACATAGTTAAGAAGTTTGGTATGGATAATGCTAGGCACAAGAGGACTCCTGCTCCCACTCATCTGAAGTTAACCAAAGATGATGGAGGGCCTAGTGTTGATCAATGCCTGTATAGAAGCATGATAGGTAGCCTGTTGTACCTAACTGCAAGTAGACCTGACATTTCTTATGCAGTTGGAGTGTGTGCCAGATATCAAGCAGAGCCTAAGGTGAGCCACTTGAATCAAGTCAAACGGATCCTCAAGTACATCAATGGGACATGTGACTATGGGATGCTGTACTCACATGGGTCTGAGCCAGTCCTATCTGGGTATTGTGATGCAGACTGGGCTGGGAGTGCTAATGACAGAAAAAGCACATCAGGTGGATGCTTCTTCTTAGGAGACAACCTCATATCTTGGTTCAGCAAGAAGCAGAACTGTGTCTCTCTGTCCACTGCAGAGGCTGAATACATAGCAGCTGGAAGCAGTTGTTCCCAACTGGTTTGGATGAAACAGATGCTCACTGGGTACAATGTCACTCAAAATGTCATGACATTGTTCTGTGATAATCTCAGTGCCATCAATATCTCCAAGAATCCCATCCAACACAGCAGGACCAAACATATTGACATTAGGCACCACTTCATCAGAGATCTGGTGGAAGACAAGGTGATCACTTTGGAACATGTAGCCACAGAGCTTCAACTGGCTGACATATTTACAAAGGCTCTGGATGCTGCTCAGTTTGAAAACTTAAGGAGCAAACTGGGAATATGTCTCTCTGAGGCCTTATAGCAACCACTGATGTTTGGGATAAATTGTTTGATATCTCTGCCTATTAAACAATTTGTACTAGGCTATGATTGGTCACCAGATCATAGCTATGCTACCTGCAACAAGGGTGGTTACAGGAGGGCAAGGAGACACCTTACTGTGAGAAGGCCAATGTATCTGCAGGAGTTCAAGGATGTTGTTCATGCAGGAGTGGTTCTGGATGGCAGAAACAACATCATGGCATCTGATATGGTGGTACCTACTGTAAAGCAAAAGTGGGTGATTACTTGATCAAAGCTGTGAAGCAAGATCAAGTGGATGGTAACTTGGTTGAAACTGTGAAGTAAAACCAAGTCTGTAACTCTGTCGTTAGTCTCTGGTTATGTTGTTGGCTTTGGCAACATTTTTGACAAAAAGGGGGAGTAACCCCTGAACAAACAGAGTGGGTGTCTCTACAACAGACACTCATGGGTCTCTACAACAGACTCTCAGGACGACAGATTCCTCCCCTGCAGCAAGTGTGTGTGAAGTTTTTATTTAACTTCCATGTGTGTGAGTGTGCTGCCACTCTGAGTGTATTAGCTAGTATTATTTCCTGCTAGGTGTGTGATTCCGCTGCTGTGAACTCTGTTATGGGGATCAAAGTGTTTTAGCCAAAAATTTGCCAAAGGGGGAGTTTGTAGGTGTTTAATTGGCTGCATTATATGGTAAAACACTAGATGGTTACTAATGTCTTGACTGATGTCATGACATGTATGTGTGACTACAGTGTAGTTACTGCCGGACTAGCTAACACAGGATTTATTGAATGTCAAACTGGATGTTGTGACATTCATACCTGTCAACAGATACTAAGGAATAGAACAGCAGGTGTTCTGTTAGAATTTAGTATCTATTTCCAGTCTGGTTATCAAGGAAAGACCAGACCTGGCATAAGGCCTACTGACTGAATGTCAAACTGGATGTTATGACATTCATCATTGACAGCAGCTGCTGAAGATTAGACAGAGTGGGGTTCTGCTATACTTCAGCATGTAACTTAGTTTGTTCTTCAAAAGAATAACAGAACTAACTTAAGGCCAATTGTGTAAATGTTAAGTTGGACACTTTGACATTTATTAATGTAAGCTTTCACTGTAGTATGGTCATTTTGATCATGTACAGGTCAGCAAAATTGTACAGTCTGTTTTCTGGAAAAACAGACTCAGCATATGGACCTTGATGTCAAGCTGAATGTCGTGACATTCATGCCTGACAGCATATGCTATATTGTAGGTTGTTCAGTTTTCTGTTTCAGCTTTTTCTCAGGCTATTCTTCAGGAAGTCAACAGCTTAGAGAAAAACCAGGAAATCAACAACCAATCTACATTCAATGAACCTAACAAATAGCCTATTTGTTAGTAACCTAAATGTTGAATTTATGGGAACTTGTGTGACCTTAAATTCAGGAGAATATAGGTGCAAAAGCCCAGGATACTGCAATATAAAAGGAAGGCGTTCCTTCATTCAGTTTCAGGGATTTTGAGGCGTGAAGAGTTTGTGTGTCCATCATACTTCACTGCTGTATTTTTGTGAGTCTTGTATTAGACGTATCTTGTAAGCCAAGTCATTATCAAGTAGATGATAGCTTTGGCATAGGGTGTTCATTGAGTTGTAAGTGTTGTGTCACTCAAAGCTTTTAAGCGTGAGTGCTGTGTATCTTGATTAAAGCTGTGAAGCACAATCAAGAGTTGTTTGAAGTGTGACTTCAACTTGTCTTTAATATTGTTTAAAGATAGTAATCACTGAGGTGATTGAGGGGGAGTGAGTAGGAACTCTGATCTTAGATTAAGATTGAAATTGCATTGGGTAGGGATTAAGTGATAAGTTGTAAACGGGTGAGTTTAGCTTTGAATTGATACTACTAATAGTGGATTTCCTCCCTGGCTTGGTAGCCCCCAGACGTAGGTCATGTTGGACTGAACTGGGTGAACAATTACTTGTGTTATTTACTGCACTTACTGTTAAGATCTGCATAATCCCTGTCTGTGCAGAATTGGATGTCATAACAACCAGTGTGACATCCAAAGTCTGATAACTAGAATTTCATGGATTCTTATCCCATGAGGTTTTTAACGATGACATTAGATCGGTCCAAAGAATTTGTCATGAGTTGGCTAGCCCTTCTTCATGATGAAACTTTGAACTTGATCCATGACTCTAGGGACCTCTTCTAGAACTCGAACGTGAGACTTCGTTCATACGAAGGCTCCCTAAGGGAGTCCCTGCTAAAATGTTATCATGGGATGGCTATACCCTATCATGATGGATTTTCACCTAGGGTCCATGACCTTGGATTTGTTCTGAAAAAATAAATAAAACCCTAGAGTTTACCTTGTAAGGGGATTGAGTAGTAAAAACTTAGAATCAACTTATCATAGGGAGCACTTCCGTATGTTGTTCTTTCACCATCTTATTCCTAAACCCATTTGGGTTTTCCATGTCGGTCATTATCCCTATCTATAAGGATCCTTTTTAAACAAGGTATCCTTATATTCGACATTATCCTTAAACTCATATGTGGGGTTCTATATCCATCATTATCCTAAACCCGAAGAGGTTTCCTTTTGTCTGTCACAATCCATAAACCCGTAGGGGTTTCCTTTTGTCTGTCACAATCATTAAACTCGTATGGGTTTTCATATGTATGTCACTATCCCTAAACCTATTTGGGTTTCCTTATGTCTATCTTTATCCTAACCTCGCATTGCATTGCATCTCCATGAAAAAAAATTAGCATACCTAAAAAATGAAGGACAAATATTTTTGCATATCCTTTTCGCTTTCGCCCATATCCAACCGCTATCTGTCTAGCAAGTCTCCATATACTCACAAATGAACTAAAAGAAATCCTCAAGAAGTTAAGGAACTCATGAAATACAAGTTCAATTAAGAGAGAAGACACCCTATCACCACGCCAACCATGGGCTTACACAGCACCTCAGATGCCATTACCATGGGTGATTCCCCCACATCAAGAGCAACAGTTTCAACAGCAGTAACTGCCTGATCAACAGAATAGGTATGCCCAGCAGAAGAAAAGACAAAGGCCGCCCCTTACTTGGACAAGTGCAAAAATACTAAGAAGTATCTCTCAATACGGTGGATCAACAAGGAAACTCGTCCTTAGGATCATTAGGCTTTTGATTTCTATTTGTAAATTATTTGTTGCTACGTTTCATCTGTTGTAAATCTGTAATTTTTTGTTAGTAATTCAAATAAAATAAGCATGCATGTTTTTGAGGTCAATCCATTTGTATTCACTATTTTTTATACCTTCACTTTCCATATAAAAAAAATCAAAGCTTTTCCAGTTCACTTTTCAACCATTAACAAACTTGAGGGAGAATGATGTAAATGAAATTAACTGAATTTGCTTACGTATGTGTAGCGTTAAAATTTTTGAGATTAAGTTATTCATTAACTTAACTCACAAAGCAAGAGTAGTCACCGCGCTTTTATTAGTTCCAAAGAAAATGGAAAAAGTACGAACAAAACCCAAAGAAGTTTTAAAACAAAACTAATAAAAAGATATAAGAGTCCGGGAGTTAATTATGCAAAGGGAAGGTATAATCACCCTAAACATCTATAATACTCTATAGGAACCTCTTTGAAATTTTGTATATTTTGGCTTTAAAATCGTGTTGTTTGCATATGATTGAGGAGATGAGAAGAGAGATGTTTTTTTCTGATTTTTTGTTTGCCAAGACTTTTTTAGTCTCATGCCCACGTACCAACAAAGTGCAATGGAGTATTAAAACCTCGTAGTTCATGGTAAAAATAAAAAAGATGTTTGTTTGATTCATTTTTCAAATGAAAGGACCTTTTGTCATTTAAAGGAGAATACTCAACTAACTATCCACAAGTATGAGAACTTTGCATCACCATAAAGAAGGGCTCAAACTTAGGTAAAGATCAACAAGTATGTCACTAGGTCTCTTAGATGGAAAATAATTATCACCAATACTATAGGCATAGGAGGATTACATCTTAACTATGGAAATGACTCATGTTTAAACTTTGAAAAAGAGTTTTAAAAGAAGAAAAAATGCACAAAGGACATAAAATTATTTGAATGAGTTATGCCTTTTTAGATCTTTTGAAATTGGTTTTAAATATGCTTAAAATATATTAGCATTGATGAAGAAAAGATTTTAAAAATCACTTGACAAAAGTCAATGTTTATTGAGAAAGTGGTTCAAGTTTGAAAACAAGAAGGTTTTGAAAACAAAGAGAGATGATTTTGAAAATTAAAGAAATGGGGAAGAAGAAGAGACTATCCTAGAACATAAAATAAAAGTTAGGAAGGAAAAATCTAACGAAGAGATAGCAAGATTTATGACATAAGTCAAGCAAGAATTCCCTCCTTTGGATTACGCTTAAAGCAAGCAAAATATGTAAAGAATAGTCCATGTATCAGATGAAACCAAAGTAACAAAACCAAGTCTTCAAAAGAAGTTCAAAGTCAAAGGTACCAGATGAATCCCAAGGTTTCAAATCATAAATTCCCAAAGCAAAGGTCAAGATCCTAATCCTAAGTTCATAACTCCACAACAATGCTAAGGATAGTAACCTCAAGTTCATGAATCAAGAGGACCACTATTTTAGGGTTTTTTTCTTTATTAATGTCTTTAAAAGAAAAAGAAG
Source organism: Lathyrus oleraceus (assembly GCF_024323335.1). Lineage (NCBI taxonomy): Eukaryota > Viridiplantae > Streptophyta > Magnoliopsida > Fabales > Fabaceae > Lathyrus > Lathyrus oleraceus. Next base: position 470,566,425 of record NC_066585.1, read on the forward strand.
TCCAAATGGACAAAGAGCGAACAACATAAAATAAACAATATGATATGAGATGCTAAAATAAAAGCATAAAGTAAATGGAAAAAGAAATAAAGAACATAAGATAAATGACATTAAAATAGAGTTAATATAATAAAATATTAGTAAATTGGGTTAGTAATAAAAAATGAAAAATGATTTGGTCATTTTTTGGAGAACACTCAACTATTCACCCACAAGCATAAAAATATGAACTTATATATCACCATGAGAATGACTCCAACTTGGATAAAATAAACAAGTATGCCACTAACTCTCGTAGGGGGAAAAGGAAACAATATTTTTCACACAATACCATGAGGAGTAGGAGACTTCAATCTCACTTATGAAAATGACTTATTTTCGGGACAAATGTAGCGCTATGTTAAGCAATCGTAATTGAACTTATGTAGAAGTCACAACTATCTAAGATCGATGAATAATAATATTTGTGTTAATACATGCTAGAGAAATGATATGTAAACCATTCTCCTAAAGTTATGTCACACACACAAAAAAGAGGGTGGATCAATCACAAAGGCTATGAGGATGGTCCATTACTTCAATCCATACTTTATGACACTTAGGACAAACTTATGCATCAATCCAAAGTACCTTAAATGATGCATGATCAATTATGAGGTAGATTTGAAATGGTGAAAGTTCATCAAGCACTAATACATACATCATGCATAAGATGGACATAAACCATCCAATTAATCAAGAGGAAAAGAAAGAGATGAAGAAGAAGAGGACAAGAGAGATCACACCCAAATTGGACTTGATCAAATCATCATCAAAATTAATCATCCATTTTGGTGGACTGGGGTTTTCACCCCATTAACACCCAAGATCCATTGAGTTTGACGAGACTTTATGATCAAATCAAACATGATCCAAGTCCAACAGAAGTCCATAAAGGTCAAACAAATATACAATGCAATAAAATGAAATAAAATGCATTAACAATATTTTTAAAATGGAAATAAAAGAGAAAATCAATAAAGTCCTTCAAAACATCAAATAAATAGACAAGAAAATTATAAAAGGTTAGAAATAAAATAAGAGACATAAAATGAATTTTTCAGAATTTAAAAATGCACAAAAGTTTTTTTAAACCAATTAAAACAAAGGAGAAAAAATAAAATCCATGAAAAATAGAAAATCAAGAAAATAAAATATGAAAAAATAAAAATCAGGTGAAGAAAAATAAAAGAGAATTTTATAAATTATTTTGGGATTTTTTGGATGTAAAATGAATTTTATATTAATTTTAAAATAAAATGAAATTTAAATTTAAAAAAAATGAAATAAATCAGAAAAAATACGGAGCGTTGGATCTGACCTCATTAATTGACGTGGTAGATCCAACAAGGGCGCATGATGGAAATTAGCAAAAGTGAAACACGATATTGCATTTAAATTGAACCAATCATAACATTTCAAATGTCTAATGTGTCTCCAAAGTCAGATGACCTGAGAAAAACTCTGGTCATCTTCCTTGATGATCTCTCACCGGAGTTTCATCGTTTGCTAAATTCAGAACATAATACCTCCACCAATGTGATCGCCTCCTCATCACGAATTCAACATCATGCTCCAAATTCATTTATCTAAATTGAGCACGGAGAATTTTAGATAAGTTTCAGAAGCAAGCAAGCCACGGAAAATTAAATTAAATTATGAACACGATCAATCAACTCTAGATAAGTTAGGGGAAAGCATTAGAGAGTGAATGACTACATTGTGGTAACTTGTTTGAGTTCAAATGATGCTCAGAGCTACCTTATCCAAATGATGATCAGAAGTTGATAAAGCTCGATCTGGTCTAGTCACTTCAGAAGATCATAGAGCTTGGGAATTGTTACAAAAGCTTCAGAGAAGACCGGAGGTGCTAATGGAATCAATAAATTGGATTGAAAAAAGTTGGAATTCAAAACACGATAGTTAAATTTTTCTGGAAAATTTTAGAATGAAGCAGAGGTTTCTTGGCTCTCAAGAGCTTGGAAATGAATTCAGTAACTTCCTTTATTTATAAGGAATGTGTTTGGATCAAAATATGTGTGGAATCAAGCTTAATTCATGCAAAACGAATTTGATCATGAAGTGAGAAAAGTGTGACATCCAATCCACCAAAACTCAGCCAAATGATGCATTTTAAGGGTCAATTAACTTCTAAAGACTTGGTTCAACATGTTTAGGTCCAAAACACGTGCTAATTTGGCTTGGGATTGAGATTAGTGAAATTCAAATTTCGGACCATGGTGATTTCTTGAGTTCCAAGTCACCATGTTCAACTCAATAGGGCGTCTTGCTTAGGAGGCTTTTTGGTCCCACTCTTCTTGCAATTGGTTGAAATCATATCAAAGATCACAATATGCCAAGAAAGGTTACATTTGGATGCTTGAGCATAAATTTGTGACATGTTGAAGTTGGCACGAAAAACTGGTCATGTAACTTAGAAAATTCTAAGTCCCAAATGGCTGAAAATGACATGTAATGTCTCAAAGAAATCTATGGCCTTCCAGACATAATTTGAGTTTGATATTTGAAGAAAACTTGTATAGGGTGTCACAAATGATATTGTGCAAAAAGAATCATCCTCAAATGTTGAAAATTGAAGAAGTTATGAATCCTGAAAGTTGAGAAAAACTCACTTGAAAACATGTCAAATTTCACTAAGTATACAAATGACCTATAATGTCTCCAAACTTTTGATGATCCTCCAATCATAATTGAATCTTGTCATGTAAAGAAAAGTTGTATAGGATATTTATAAGATACATATGCAAAAAGAAGCATTCAAAAATGTTGAGAATTGAAGGAGTTGTGATATTTTGAACTTTGACTTCAAATGTTGACTTTTTGGTCAAACCCCTTGGAGAAAACTTGTGCACTTAGACTTTTCTTGCATTTCAAGGTGCATGTGTGATCATATAAACTCAAAATAATGTGTCCTTTAATTTCTCTTGATTAAGTTTCTCAAAGTTTGAGGTAACTTGTTGAAGAAGGCATGGAAATAAACACACGAACCTTTGACTTCTTTTGAGGAACAAGCAACAAAACTTTGAGATACCCTTGATCAAAATGAGATTGAAAGATGCTTGATAACCTTATAGATCATTTTTTTAGATATAAGCTCCTTAAGAATCAATGGTTGAACACACTTTACTGAGGAATCAACACAAACCCTAACTGAGGAACCATGTTTGATGTCCTTGATGGGAAACCCTACCTTGCACAATAAACTTAAAGAAAACAAGACATATTTTGATATTTTTATTAGTGGTTAGATAAGCAATGAATATATAAGCACAAAGGTAAAACACCAAAAATGAGGTGCTTGATGATCACTGCAAGAGGCAAACCCAAAGATGAGAGGGAGAGGACCAAAGATGTGACCTTGTTTGTATGCAATGATGCATATGATATATGGGATCTTAGGGTAAAAAGTTAGGGTATTGACAGTATGGTTTTAATGGTAAGACCTGGCTAACGATTTAAGGCATTATTTACTCCCCAGACACTAGAGAAATAAGGATTTAATACATAGTCAACCCCCTCGAGCCAAAAGTCGGTGTTCTTTGTATTAAAAAAACCCTTAATCTTAAATAGGGGTAGGGTAGATTTCAATTAATTAGATGATGAATTCTAATCTCAAGAGAATCATTCTATCTAAGCAAGAGGCTTAAGCACACACATTCCTCGCGATATCATCCAACATCGAGGAAGCAATAAAATAAAGCTCACTGCATCTTCTTCCTTACATCATTCAACATCGAGGAAGAAGTGAAGATAAAGTTCAAAAAATTCAATGTGGCAGTCGCAACCGTTGTAAACCAAAAGAAAAAACTCAAGATTTGTTTCCAAAAAAAAGAGCCCTCTAAGTCGAAAAAGAAGAAGTCAAAAAACTTGAAAAAAGTTTACTTAGGCAAAAGTTAGGGCATCCCGATGGACCGTAAATCAAAAAAAATTGGTCCATGCAAAAATAGGGATCAAAAACAAAAAAAGAAAAGAAAAATAAAAAATGGAAACAAGCTTTTAAATGAATGTAGGTGACTTCCACCTCAAAGATCTCATCAAGTGCTTAAACCGTTGTATCTCTTTCATCATCATGACTGTCAAAGTTCTCTTGCAGACTGAGCGCATTGAGTTAATTGGATCTAGGAATGGATAATATCAAGAAGAATGGGGTGGGTTAAAATTAAAATTTTATCCTTATGTCTTTTGTTTCTTAAATCATGAACCAGGCCACGTTACAACCTTCAAAAGTCCTAATTGAAGCTAGATTCACTATGAAAGCATATTCAACAAAATTGTTGTTAAACTGACTCCAAATGTTTGTTAAATCATCGATAATCACATTTTCTTATCACACTATCACATCTTCATTTGCGCCAACCTCATGGAATTTGTATACATAGCACATATGTTTTCCATAACAATTCTCAATTTCAAAAACTTGCATATGCATTGCGTTAGAATTACTTTTCAAAAAAAATATTTTACTTACAAATCAATACTTAACATCAAGGAAACTTCAGCAATGGTCTGATCAAAGGAAAATCGTTTCAAGATGCTCCTAACTATGGGCAAAGCACCTAAGAGGTTCTGCTAATCAGGGGTAAATCCTAATGATCATAGGGGCACATCATCTGAAGATCCTATTGACCAATGGAAAATCATTCCAAGAATTGGTCAACCTAGGGTTACACCTCTAAGCACCAGTTAATCAGGGGCATACTTTTCAAAGATTCAAATACTGGGGAAGTCCATATCAATGTCAAATCACAACATGTTGGGATCCAAGTTCCTCTTCATACAACACATCCATGACAATGGGAAGACCATTCAAGAATCTCATATTGGGGCATACCAACTCAAGGGCACAATGAGGCCAATCACTGCGAAAGTCATCTAATCATGGGCATAATTTTTAAGATTTAAATACTGGGGCAATTCATATCAAGGTCATATCAAAGCATGGTAGGACCCAAGTTCCTTTTCAGGAAAATCCTTCAAAATACCTACGAACAAGGGTAATACCCTTCAAAGCTCAATCAATCAGGGGCAAACCACTACAAGGCTTGATCAAAAGAAACCGCTTCAAAAAATGGTTCATCAGGGGAAAGTCATTCTAAGAGTCGATTAGTTGAGGAAGAATCTCTCCAAGACTTACACTAGGTCGGGCCATCTCAAATTCATAGCATGGACAAGTTTCTTCAAAACTCATATTGAGGCGGATCTCTTCAAAGACCCAACAGACTGGGGCAAATACGTGATCCTGCAGGGGCAAGCCCTCTCCATACTTCTAAGTCTACACAAGCAAACATTGTCATGTAGTAGGTATCTTAAGTTAGAAACGAATTTAGGGAAGTCATGCTAGCTTAATACCCCAATACCATCTTTTGACAAATAGCCTTGTAATACAAGAAACCTCTCTAAGCCTTAACAATCTCTAACTCACCACATGGCCACTTTTGAAACACTCAAATCATTATCATGCATCAATCTTGTTGTTACGCTCTAGCGTCAAACCATGCATATCATCTCATTCATCTAGCACATTCCTATAACATGAATCGGGCCTTCTCACAAAAAGCCCAACCTCCATCGGCATTCAATACCCTACGAAAAGCTAAATCATACTTGGCATCTCACGAAAGCCCAATCTTACTTGGCACCTCACAAAAGCCCAACCTCACGTGGAATTTACCCAAAAGGCATCTTTCTTGGAACCCAACAGTCATAATCAAAGAGCTCAACCTCACCCAACGTCTCAAGAAGCCTAAGCCTATCCTTATTAACAATTCCAAAACCCAACTTTCAAAATCCATTTTATGAAGGTCCCACTTAACTCTTCACCAAAAGAAAATAAACCATATTCTTCAAAATAATATATCATCCATGGAAGAATCATCCACAACATCACATTCATGCATCATATCATGTGTATCATATCCATGAATGTGGAATATTACACCATGCAAACTCTAAACATGCATACATAACATAATATAACATGCATGTATAATATAACATAATAGACATACATTAGCATAACATGCGTACATAACATAGATACAAACCATAGGCTGGGACTTAAGACTCGTCATAAGAGTCTGGATTAATCCCTAGCTAAATCGGTGATAGATCTCCGTCCAAGCTTCTCCCTAGCTCTTTTCTCTCTGTACATCCCAATAAGTCGGTCTTATGGACAATCCCCCCAGCAAGTATCCTAGGAACTCATTCCCCAAGCAGAAAATACTTAGCAACATTGTCCCCAATATGCTCAACGATATACAATTCCCTCACTAGATTCTTGCAGGCATTTCTTAGGACTTTCCCCAGTACTCTCGCTCCTTAAGGAACCTCGCCAAGAAGCTTATTCCCTAGTAGACAGTCATCTTACATGACATCAGTCTTCCCCAGTAGAGATACCGAGTTCCTCTTAATCTCTTTCTTACTCTGTTCTTCTCAAAGAACTCCCCAACATAAGTTCTTGCTCTAGTATAATCCATGATAATATCCTATTTCCTCTCCATGATACCTTTATTTCTCGAGTACCACGGTAGTGAACGGATGATTTAAGTGTCCCCACGGAATCCCGATTAGGGATCTCTCCCTAATTATACAAATACCTTGATACATTATTTTTTTCACCTTAGTTCTTATATCGTTGTCACTCACTTTGATCCTTACACCTTTTATTTACTAAGGTTCTTAGACCATTGTCATCCAGTCACTTCAGTTCTTACACCGTTGTCGTGTTGTCACTTCGGCTCTTACACCGTTGTCTTTTACCTCGGTTCTTATATTGTGGTCACTACTTCTGTTCTTACACCGTTATTTTCGGTTCTTACACCATCGTTCAATTCGGTTCTTATACCATTGGTTTTTATTTTACGGTTCTTATACTGTTTGACATTTTGATTTACGGTTCTTATACCGCTGTCATTTCTTTCAGATCTTATACCATTGTCAATACTTTGGGGTTTTACCCCAACTTTCTTGCCAATGATGATTTATTTAGCATCGGTTCTTATATCGATGACAATTGAATTCTCAATCCCAAACTATACCAGTATAATTCCCAAGTAGGAATTCTTATTGGCCTTCCTCAGTAAGTAACATCTCCACGGAGCCTTTTCAATAAAGGATTTCCCCAGCAAACTCACTTACGGTGAGCCTTCAAGAGAATCTATCCAATAGAGGGTCATCCTAAATGATTGTTACCAACCAATGAGCAGGTTTGCACCTCTCACATCTCCAGATTAACAACCTATCCCTCATGCGGGATAAGTTCCACCAAATATCAGGGTGTCATCAAGGGTTCCATTAAGAGGGTTTCATCAAACAACGGTCGAAGGATCGTCAGAGTCCTACCTCGATTCCATAAAATGATCGGATGATCATAGGAATCATAATGACCGGAGGATCATCAGAGTTTTGCCAAAATTCTATAATAATCGGATGATCATAGGATTTTCAACGACCGTAGGATCGTCAGAGTCCTACCAAAATTCTGTAAAATGATCAGATGATCATATGAAGCAACGACTAAAGGATTGTCAGAGTCCTATCAAAATTTTGTAAAATGATCGGACGATCATGGGAAGCAACGATTGTATGATCATGAGAGTCCTACCAAAATTCCATAAAATGATCGGATGATCATAGGAAGCAACGACCGGAGGATCGTCAGAGTTCTACCTATTCTCGTAAAACAGTCGGATGATCATTGGAGTGTACAAGTTTAACCCGGAGGGATTGAAACTGATCAAAAGGGTTCTACTAGGGTTTTATCAAACAATGACCGGATGATCGTCAGAGTCCTACCCGATTTCTGTAAAATGAATAGATGATCATAGGAATCGTATGCAAGTTTCACTCAGAGATGTTGAAATTGTTCACAATGATCTACCAGGGTTCTATCTAAGGGTTCTACCATGGTTCCATCTAGGGTTTCACTACGGTTCTACTCAGGGTTTCACAAGGGTTCCATCTAAGGTTTATTTGGATACTAACAATGTGGCAATGGTTGTTTAATCCTTGTTAATCCCCAGAGTCTACTAACTTCGTGATCAAAATTTGGGTCTCTCTCTATATTTAATCATCTCCTTCATGAGAAGATGAAAGATCAGCGTCATCATCATCCTAATTTGAAGCTGATTAAATAGGGGCAACTGTCATACCCTAAATTTTGTACACCCTTCATATGCTTTCTAGTGTCACTTTATTTTGAATAAATGAAATGGCATAATTGGTAGAAGAGTATGTGTAAGGAGCTATAAGGGAGAGGTCGGGTTCGAATCTCACTTTCCCCACTTTTAGAGTTCTTTTTTTCTTTTTTTTCTTTCACTCTTAGAGTTTCTCTCCTTTTTATGTTTTATTTTGTAATTAAAATTACACTTTTTTATTGTTATTTATATTTATTTATTTTTGAATATTTTATTATTTTATTTTTAAAATTTTCTATAATATTTATTTTTTATATTTTTAATCTGAAAAAAATCAAAAAGATTTGTTTAAAATTAAAAATAAAAACAAAATCGTTTTGTTATTACATTTATCATTTTATCTTTCATTATCAAAATTTACTTTAATTCAATTTATTCCCAAAGGTCATGAATTCATCCAGATTCATTGACTTGACCTTTAAGAAATAGGTAAAATCATGTCAAATAAAATAATTTCAAAAATAGACAAATCTCATTCAATTTTGACCAAATTTTTATCTATAAATAGCACAAGTTTTCTACACTTTTTTTCATCCACAATTACAAACTTATTATCCTAAAGTTGTTGTTCATCACATCGAAGAACAACAACAAATAAACCATAATTTAAGCTTCAACCGTCCCAACAACAAAAACAACAAGAAAGAGGAGTTAGAAGGAATTTGAGGCTGAAATAGGAAAGAGAAAAAGACTGTATATATGCTCAAATCATGGACTATATATAATTCAAAATAAAACATAAAAAAGTGCAATTTTAAACCGTCTTTATTATGTAAAATAAAAAATGAATATTACATAAATTTGCACTTTTTTGATTTTGAGTGTTTTCAGTATCAAAATGATGTTACAATAATGAAGGTCCTATCAGATAAATTTCTTTATTTTAGACATAATTAAAATGAATATTATAGAACATATGATGGGTCCTTCATTTTTTATTTTTTGTTTTGAGTATTTTTATTTTTTATATTTTTAATCTGAAAAAAATCAAAAAGCAAGAAATTTATCTGATGGGACCTTCTTTTGATATTGGTTTATTGAGTGTTTTCATTATCAAAAATCAAAAAGCAAGAAATTTTATACAATCTTTAAAACATATGATAGGACATTCATTTGATATTATAGAAATTTATCTGATATTTTGTTATTTTTGGTTTGATTAGGGTATTGGTTTATTGTAGATTAGGTTGATATCGAGTGCTTTTTGGTTTATTATTATTATTATGTTTTAATAGTTAAATTTTAATTATAATTATTTTAATTAGATAAAAAGATTTCCAAAAAATGAGTCATATGTAATTTAAGATTACTCTTTATGAATTTTTTACAAAAATAATCGAGTTTTTCAAAAAAAATCTCAAAATAACCCTGTTTTAAAAAAAAAATCCCAAACTACCCCACTTTTAGGTGGAGGCGTCAATCTAATTGGCGCCTCCTCTTAAAATTAGAGCGCAGACGCCAATTGGATTGGCTAGGACACATGGTGCAGCCAATTCAATTGGCGCCCATGTGTATTTTTCCAAAAGAGGCGCCTATTAGATTGGCAGCTCAGTGTATTTTGAAATTTTTGTTTTTAAACAGTCTACATGATACATAATTTCGAAATAGGACCAATTCATATTAATATAAATTCCCGTTTACACAAAAAAGCCTAATGTTGATGATCGGGATCACCTAACCGACCTCCGATCCCACGCCCCCTAACTACCCGAACCTGTGACCCTAATCCATGTTGATGATTCACCACTGGTGTTTGAGCATCTGAGGGGCCAGGAACATCACTACCAACTACAGGAGATGGCATGTTAAGATAGTCAGACAAATCAGCATAGTCTTTAGTATGCATCGAAGGTGTACCACCATAGCTGAGTTCACGACCCATGCCAGAGTAGTTGGGTTGTGCTTGTCTCATTGGTGGGCGACCGGGACAGTTGAAGGGAGACATGGGTGTGAATGATGCGTCGAGGAAAGGTTGGAAAGATTGTTGGGGTGTTTGGTAGATATAGGGTTGTTGGAGGTTTCAGTTTTGTGAGGTTTGGGCTTCTTGGCTATGGTAGGAGGAGGGACGGTTGGTGTTGAATGATCATTGTGTGTTCTGGATAAGGCGGCTTTAGTAGGGTGATGTGTTGGGTGCAAAGCGATGTTAGGTCTCTGGTTGATGATCAATTTGATGGTGGTGGTATGGGGTATGCTCTTGGTATTGTGGTTGGGTGTATGGCATGTTTGGGTTGTATGTTTGTGTGTTTGTGGAACGGAAAGTTTGAAGGACAGGGGATTGTGTGTATCTGGTCTGACAATGTTGTTGGGGGATAGATGTTGAGGCGTAGATGTTGAGGCGTCTAGTGTGTAAGTTTGTTGGCGTGGGTCGTACAGGTACATATCCTCGGCGATGAACTAAAAACTAAACGATTTGTACCAAGCCATATAAGTACGAATTGGTTTTTCTTCATTTGGCATCACTGTGTCAGTTAAGACATGGTCATGACGGTTTCCACTTGCGACACTCAGATCTTGTGAAGTTTTTCCATGGATTGAAGTTCCATTGGTCGTTAACTTTGCGCATATGCCATTCTCCTAGGCTTGCTGGGGGGTCTGGGATGTGTTGAAGTATATCGAACTGCAACTTCACACGATCACTATTGTGCATCTCCACAGTTGTGAATCTTATTATCAGTGTGCATGCAGTCCATACGGCTGCATCTTCTTCATTGACTTCATGGCCATTATCCAAATTTAGGTATGGACGCCAAATGAACTGAAATGTGAAAGTAACTTGGATTATAAACTTGGTAGAAGAAGTTAACAAATTATAACAAAATAATGAGGTATTATCCATACGTCTGTCGGTCAAAGGTGATCCAAGAGATTGCCATACTAGGTAATACAATGTTTAGGACATCTGCTATAACTCATACCATGTGCCGACCATCTGCACCAAAAAGGTAAAAATATTAGTTAGAGATAATAATCGTTAAAGTAAGTAAATACATAGCATTTTAAACAACTTACTTTTGTGCATACGGGAATGTGAAATGGTTGTTGTTGACGGGCGCTAGGGACGGTAGTCTTGACCAACCCCGTGCTTGGAACAAAACAACACATCCAGAAAAGGTAGATGTGTCTTTGTGTGAATTTTTACACAGAGAACTATAAAGATAGACCAGACAAGTGGATCCTCAACTATAACTTCCTATTCTATCTACATGTCTTAGTAAAGGTAAATACATAACATGCATACTAGAACCACTACCTTTGGGAAATAAAAAAGAACCAATTAAAAGCATAATGTAACACCTAGTTTTTATTATTCAAGCCTCTTCGGTAGAATGCTCATCTAAATGTAAATTGTTATAATATGACTTAAGGCGTGAAAGGAGTATACCTTGATCTCTTGAGTTATCATCTAACAAATCAGTATCCAAGAGGTCCATGCAAATTGAATTCGCATAGTTGGTTTTACCATTTACACCTTTACCTTTAATAGGCAGTCCCAAAAGCATGTAGACATCTTCTAACGTCACGATACACTCACCAGTTGGAAACCAGAATGTGTGTGTCTCGAGACGCCATCTTTCGCATAAATCAAGAATGAATTTATTATCCACCGACCAAGACATAATTTTCCTTATATGTCCAAAACCGGCGAGTTCAACATAAGGTTGAATCATTGGGTCCATGTGGACATATTCGTGGACCCGAGTACGGAACCTTGAAACATCCTATAAAAGAAACAGGAAAATACATTACTAAGTTGATATGTTATTAAAAGGTACTCTATACAAATAACAAAATAATAAAATGCTTACATAAGTTGTTATGTTTGCAACTGTTCCTCTGTGCAATTCGCCCATTATGAGGATAGACATCTTGTTAGAGATGAAAGAGGTTGGTACAGATGAAAGAGGTTGGTGCAAATGAAAGACTTGATGTTGTAGAGGAAGTAGTGAGTGATGGTGTGGAAGAAGTGTTAGAGTTACCTTTGTAAGAACAAAATTAGTTCTACAATAGAATTCCAGGATTTTGATGATAACAAAGGATGAAACCAAAAATGGCACCCTAACGAAATTTTTTCTAAGTGTGCAGGACTCTGAACAGCAACAAAGGACTCTGATCATTTTATCATATACATACAAAGTGCTAGAAGATCAAACGCATCTGAGGAAGAAGTGCGCCCAAGAAGTTCCGAATCTGAGCAAAGCAAGACAGTAAAAAGAAACCAGAAGCTCTAACAACTACTGGTCTTAGTTCTGATGATCTAAAAGACTAGAACTCTGAGAAGCTCCGATGAAACTTCGACATAATCTCCTTCTGACGCATGACTTTAATATAACAAGACTCTGATGAAGATTCACCAAATCCAGAAAGAGTAACGGAAGGAACTTCTCAATATGGAAAGGAAGTATTTTAAGAAAGAAGTTATTCAGGGAGACAAAATGGTTATGGCAAGAAACACAGAAGTAATGACATTGAATGCTCATCAAAGACCAATATTCTGTCATCACTCCAACGGTCCTTCTCATTACTATATAAAGCACAGCCTACCTCATTGAGAGAAACAACAACAATGCACAGAAAAAGTCATTCATATTCTCTCTCAATTTTCACGAGTTGCTGCTCATACGTGAAAACTCTTGCTCAAATATTTTGCTGTAATACTTGCTTACTCTTAGAAGCACCTTCTATTACAAATTTATTTTGCTAAAATTGTTTTTGTTCCTCAAGTGACTCTGCGTAGTCTGTATACTTGAGAGGACTAAGAGATCATTCTCTTAGATGTTTGGTTGTATAATCTTTCAAGATTAGTCGATTAAGTCCTTTTTGAAGGCGAAATCACCTTGGCCGGGTGGACTGGAGTAGCTTTGTTTTCTAAGCGAACCAGTATAAAATTATGTGTGTTCTTATTTTTTGAAAAAACTTTTATTTTCTAAAACAATTCAAACCTCCCTTTCTTGTTTTTCTCACATTCAGTTGGTATCAGAGCTTCGACTCTGTTATTGATTTTCTAATCAAACACTTAATAGTGTAGAGAGATCCAGAACGAGAAAAACTATGGCCAACACCAATGAAAGAGATAGTTACAACGCTAAGCCTCCTGTCTTTGATGGAGAGAAATTCGATTACTGGAAAGATAGAATTGAAAGTTTCTTTCTGAGCTACGACGCTGATCTCTGGGACATTGTCACAATTGGATACATACCACCTCTAACAGATGCTGGAGTTGCCATTCCCATAAGCAAAATGACAGATGATCAGAAGCGTGAATTCAAGAATCATCACAAAGCCAGAACGATACTTCTCAATGCCATATCCTACAATGAGTATGAAAAAATCACCAACAGGGAAACAGCTAAAGAAATACTTGCCTCCCTGAGGATGAATCATGAAGGAAACTCTCAAGTCAAAGAAACAAAGGCTCTGGCTCTAATCCAGAAATATGAAGCCTTCAAAATGGAGGATGATGAAGCTGTAGAGGTAATGTTTTCTAGATTTCAAACTCTAATTGCAAGTCTCAAAGTGCTAGATAAAGGATATACAACTGCGGACCATGTCAAAAAGATAGTTAGAAGCTTGCCAAAGAAGTGGAGACCCATGGTCACAGCCTAAAGCTATCAAAGGATCTGAACAACATCAGCCTTGAAGAACTTGTCAGTTCACTCAGAAGTCATGAGATAGAACTGGAGGAAGATAGGCCTCAGAAGAAGATTAAGTCTGTAGCACTAAAGTCCATATCTGAAAGGCGCAAGTCTGACAGAAACAAAGCCTTCCAGGCCGAAGAAGAAGACATTGATGACTCTGAAAAAGAAGATTCTGACGATGAGGAAGAATTATTCCTTCTGACCAGAAGAGTAAAACAACTCTGGAGAAAAAGGAATAATAACTTCAGAAAACCAAGATCCAAAGGAGATCGATCAGAATCAACCTCAAAAGGTAAATCTAACAAAGATGTTACGTGTTATGAATGTAAGGAAACAGGTCATTACAAAAACGAATGTCCCAAGTTGAAGAAAGACAGTTCCAGAAAAAAGAACTTCAAGAAAAATTCCTTCAAAACCAAAAAGGGACTGATGGCTACCTGGGACGACAGTGAATCTGACTCATCAGAATCAGACTCTGATGAATAGGCAAATGTGGCACTCATGGCTACCACCTCCAAGAATGCTTCAGATGAAGAATCTGAATCCGAAGAGGTATTTTCTGAACTTTCTTGATCTGACCTAGAATCATGCCTATCTGAAACTCTAAACTCATATCAGAAACTCAAACAAAAATTTAAGGTTGTAAAAGGTGTGCTTGAAGAAACTCTAGAAGAATGTGGTAAACTTGAGATGAAAATTTTAGAACTAAAAGATGAAAACAGAACCTTGATATTAGAAAGAGATTCAACAAAGAAAAATTGCTCAAAACTTGAAGAAGCGTTATCTCAAGCTCCAAAAACTTCAAACACAATAATTTATGAATATGAAAAATCTTTTCAAAAGTTTCTGAAAAATGGGATAGAGAGGAGCAGAATAGCATCCATGATTTATGGGGTCAGTCAGAACAATAGAAGAGGAATTGGGTATGATCGTAGTGAAGATAAAACTTCTACTAATGACCAACCTAAATCTCCATTTTCCTATCACTATACACATACACAAGCACAACGATTTAATAATGCTAGAAAACCCAAAGTGTTAAGAAACTCTGGGAAAACTAATCACAAAGGACCCAAAATATTCTGGGTACCAAAGGATAAGATTGTTTATGTTGCAGATATCTTATGCAGCAGAGTTAAAACACCAGTCGTGGTATCTGGACTTTGGATGCTCACGACACATGACGGGAAGAAAGTATATGTTCCAAAACCTGGAACTTAAAGATGCTGGATTCGTAGGTTTTGGAGGAGATCAGAAAGGAAGGATCAGAGGCTCCAGAACTATTGGTAATGGTACTCTTCCCTCTATATCTGATGTTCTCTATGTAGAAGGATTAATGCATAATCTGTTATCAATAAGTCAATTAAGTGATAACGGGTATGATGTAATCTTCAATCAAAAAACATGTAAAGCCATAAATCAAAACAATGGATTTGTCCTATTCACTGGCAAGAGGAAAAACAATATTTATAAAATAAATCTTTCGGATTTAAAAAGAACAAAATGTAAAATGTTTAATGTCTGTTCATGAAGAGCAATGGGTATGGCATAGACGCTTGGGCCACATTAGCATGAGAAAATTATCTCAGCTTAATAAACTCTAGTTAGTCAGAGGTCTACCTAAGCTGAAGTTCTCTTCAGATGCTCTATGTGAAGCATGTCAGAAAGGAAAATTTTCAAAATCATCTTTTAAAAAGAAAAACATTGTTTCTACCTCTAAGCCTCTGGAACTTCTTCACATTGATTTATTTGGTCCTGTGAAAACAGCATCAGTCAATGGAAAGAAATATGGACTAGTTATTGTTGATGATTTTAGTCTCTGGATATGGGTAAAATTCTTAAAGCACAAGAGTGAGTCTCACTCTGTATTCACTAGCTTCTGTTCCAAAGTGCAAAACGAATTTGACTCTAAAATCATCAGAGTCAGAAGTGATCATGGTGGGGAATTTGAAAATAAAGTTTTTGAGGAATTTTTTGACTCTAATGGAATATCTCATGATTTCTCCTGCCCTAGAACTCCACAATAAAATGGAGTTGTTGAGAGGAAGAATAGGACACTTCAAGAGATGGCCAGAACCATGATCAATGAAACAAATGTGGCTAAGCACTTTTGGGCTGAAGAAGTAAATACAGCGTGTTATATTCAGAATAGAATCTCCATAAGACCTATTCTGGAGAAGACTCTCTATGAACTGTGTAAAGGAAGAAAACCCAACATTTCTTATTTTCATCCTTTTGGATGTTCTTGCTTTATTCTAAATACTAAAGAACATCTGAACAAGTTTGATTCAAAAGCACAAAAAGGTATTATGTTAGGATACTCAGAACGCTCTAAAGGCTACAGAGTATACAATACAGAAACCAAAATTGTGGAAGAATCAATTCATGTCAGATTTGATGATAAGCTTGACCCTGAAAAGTCAAAGCTAGTTGAGAAACTTGCAGATATGGAGATTACTCTTGCAGGTTCTGACGAGAAGATCAAAGCACCTGAAGCATCTGCTACTCAAACTTCAAAAGGAACTAAATCCTCAGCAATCCCAAAGAAAGCTAAAAGTCGCCTCAACATATCTGAAGAGTTGATTATGGGAAACAAGGATGAACCTATCCGAACTAGGTCAACCTTCAAAGTACCTGAAGAAACTCCTCTGGGACCAGTATCTCTGATCGAGCCTACTTCCTGTGATGAGGCACTTCAAGATAGCGACTGGGTTCTAGCCATGCAAGAAGAGCAAGATCAATTCACAAATAATGACGTCTGGGATCTTGTTCCTAAACCTAAAGGCACTCATATTATCGGAACCAGGTGGGTGTTCAGAAAGAAGCTGAATGAGAAAGGAGAAGTTTTCATAAACAAAGCTCGATTGATGGCTCAAGGGTATAGTCAACAAGAAGGCATTGACTATAATGAAACCTTTGCCCCAGTCGCCAGGTTAGAATCTATTCGCTTACTTGTTTCATTCGCTGTAAATCATTCTATCAAACTATATCAAATGGATGTCAAGAGTGAATTTCTTAATGGGTATATATCAGAAGAAGTGTATGTCAATCAACCTCCAGGTTTTGAAAATTCAAATTGTCCAAAACACGTTTTTAAACTTAAAAAATCTTTAAATGGACTAAAACAAGCTCCCAGAGCTTGGTATGAAAGATTAAGTAATTTTCTTCTGGAACACGATTTTATCAGAGGGAAAGTTGACTCTACACTCTTCTGTAAAAACATTAATAATGATCTCATGATATGCCAGATATACGTTGATGATATCATTTTTGGTTCAGCTAACTCCTCTGTATGTCAAGGATTCTCTGAGTTAATGCAGGCAGAATTTGAAATGAGCCTAATGCAAGAACTAAAGTTCTTTCTAGGAATTCATATCAATCAAGCTTCAGAAGTCACCTAGGTTCATCAAAGTAAATACATAAAAGACATTCTGAAGAAATTTTAAATGGCGTAATGCAAACCTGCCAAGACACCCATGCATCCAACTTGCATTCTGGAAAAAGAAGAAGTTAGTCAAAAGGTTTGTCAGAAGCTCTATCGTGGTATGATAGGCTCTCTTCTCTATTTGACTGCTACATGTCCTGATATTCTATTTAGTGTTTATCTCTGTGCCAGATTCCAATCAGAACCTAGAGAATCTCATTTAACAACCGTTAAGAGAATACTCAGATATCTGAAAGGAACTCCTAATCTGGGCCTAATGTATGAGAAAAAATCAGAGTATAGACTATCTGGTTTTTGTGATGCAGATTACGCAAGAGACAGAATGGAACGAAAAAGTACATCTGGAAATTGTCATCTCTTGGGAAAGAATCTGATATCCTAGGCCAGCAAAAGACAATCAACCATAGTCCTGTCTACTGCAGAAGCGGAATACATTTCAGCATCATTATGCACTACCCAGATGCTCTGGATGAAGAATCAACTAGAGGATCTTCAAATCTTTGAGAGTAACATTCCTATCTTTTGTGACAATACTGCTGCCATTTGTTTAAGTAAGAATCCTATTTTGCACTCCAGAGCTAAGCACGTAGAAATAAAACATCATTTCATTAGAGACTATGTTCAAAAAGGGGTAGTAATATTGAAATTCATTGATATAGACCATCAATGGGCTGATATCTTTACCAAACCCCTTGCTGAAGATAGATTCCTCTTCATCTTAAAGAATCTAAACATTTAAAATTGTCTTGAATAAAATGTGCCTCTGAGTTAGCGAAATAAGATTCTGATGTAAACAAAGTGGATTCTGCATCTGACTCTGATACTCCTACCAAGTTAGAAGTCATCTGAGTTAGAAATCTCTAGGAACCAACCCTTTGGTATTCCTGAAGATCAGATAGAGCAAACACGTGGAGCACCTTGCGTCTGACCTTGGAACTTCTAGACAACTGTCTAGCAGTAATCAAGAAACAATCTCTTGAGATCTCCTCGAGCATTGTACTGACTGTTGGGATTAGACATCATTTATGAGTTGTAATCATTCTCCCTCTAACGTGCATACTTGGTTTTTGTGCTAAACTCATGTTTTGTGTGTCGTTTTGCATGCGCCCTAATTTAGGTATTTAAACTATTCTCTTCATACATTGCACACTTTTCACTCTCACAAACACTCTTAACCTTCTTGCAAGTTCCTTTCTCCCTCAAGGCATTCCTGCAGCGTGCATTCAAAGTCTTCAACGTTCAACTCAGTTCATCAACAATCTTCATGGATTCTCAACAACAATCAGTGTATAACTTCTCTCAATAGATGAACTCAAATGAGCAAGCTCCAAGTTCAAGCACTCCAAACCCAGCTGTTACCGGTGTCGTCTCCACTCCCATCTACAAAGAACCTCACATTCTTGATCGTGAGCCTCATATTCACCTTGTAACACCTTTTGAGAAACTGGAAGTTTTGTGTGAATCACTGGTGGATTTTGAAAACATGCGAAGGAACGGTGTTGACCTCACTGAAGAACTGAAGAATCAAGGTTGGGGAAACTACTTCCAACGTCTCTATGGACCAGTTTACACAAACCTGGTTAAGGAATTCTGGAGATTCGCTGACGTTGACAATCACTACATTGTCTCCTATGTTCTGGGAGTCAAGATGGTGATCACTGAGAAGTCCATTGTTGCTCTTCTGGGCATGGAGAAAGATGGAGGAAGAAGAATATACAACATTAATCCTAGGGCAAAATATTTGTCCCATGAGTTTAATCCAACTATATTCAAACAGAATGCTGAAGGCAAACACTCCAAGAACAAGGAACTACATCAGAACCTCCGGGTCTGGATGAAGATCATCTTGGGCACCATCCATCATCTACCAGCTTCCAACTCCTCAGACTACATCAACACAAACCAGAAGTGCATCCTGTACTGCATCCACAAGGGTCTGAAGCTATGCCTTCCGGCACTCCTCTTCAAGTATCTCAGAGACTCCGTGAGAGATACCTGAAACAACATGAAGCCCAGAAACTACATTCCTTTGGGCAGACTCATCTCTGACGTTCTAATTGAAAGCGATCTCGTAGATCATCTGATTACTTTCAGACTCATGGAAGACGTGATGATCAACACTGGAAGAGCTCTGAACGCCCGCAATCTGAAGAGCATGGGGATTCTGAATCAAGTAAGGGTCAAACCTACTCTTGACACCTCCTGGGAAGCTCTTAAAGATCAGAGAAAGATTCCAAATGAACTCTATCTGTTCTCAAAGATCAACCCTCCAGAGGTAGTCATGTATTACTTAGATGATCTGCGAAAACAAGGAGTTGAGTTCTCAGACTTCAACTTAGACTGGCTGCCAGAACGCCCTCCAGACTTCATGAAGCGACCACGAGGACCATCTGAGAAGGCGAAGCAGGCGAAGAAAGCGAAGCTGGGAGAATCCTCTGGATCAAGACCTCTAGTACCTCTGACTAGGTCGTCTGGTAAGTCTGTTTCTCTCCCTCCTTCTGTACAAGTTAAGCCTATTGCTTCCTCTATCCCTCAACCAACACCCATATACACTAACTCAGAAACTCCTCCCTCAACCACCAGACCATCTAACCAACCCTCTCAAAAATTTAACCTAGCCACCACCTCTCTACCCCTTTCGGAAGCAGAAATGCTAAACGAAACAACCTCACCCTCTTCATCTTCCTCTCCAGAATCACCACCCTACTATAACCTTTCCTCAGATACTGAACCATCTGACCCTCACTCCCCAACTCTGGCTCAGCTCCAAACACGTGCTCTGGCCTCTCAACAGCCAACACAATCCATACTTGAACCAGAAGTCACCTCATCACCCACAGAAGAACCAAACACAACCACATCTAACCCTCCACCATCTGAAACATTTCACACTGAAACACAACCACCCAACTCTGATATACCCCCACCAAATACATCCGATGAACCATAAACTCCCACACTCAACCTAAGCCCTCCCACTTCTCCACCCCTAGCCTCTGAACCTGAAAACACCCTTCCAACCCTTGAGGAAGCAATAATGGTGTTTGCAGAAGCTTCAGTTGACAAGGTCAAGTCTCTGACCATCAACTCTGGCATCAGTGACGATCCTTCCGCTGTAAGGACACACTGGAACAGAGTGATTAGTTGGATGACCTCTGAAGCCTTTAAGCTAAAGGGCCTCTCTAAGCAAGTCCGCAACGACTTCATCAAAGATGCTGAGATCAGACTTCATGAGTGCCTAGCCAGAGAAGCTGAGGAGCGAGCACGCAAAGAAGCAGAAGAGAAAGCCAAGCAAGCAGAATTGCAAAGGATCAAGGAAGCTGAAGCGAAAGCTCTAGCTGATGTTGCTGCTGCCGCTGAAGCTGAAGCACAAGCCAAAGCTACCGTTGAAGCTGAAGCACGCCTAGCTGAAGAGTCTGCCACAAAGATTCTCTAACTCAGGGGGAGTCCTCCACTTTTGTCCCTCTGGTTCTAAAGACTTTTGAAGAACTTCAGAAAGAACAGCAGGAAGTCCGAGCCAGATTGGATCAACAGGACTCAGTAAATGTCAACATTCAGAATCTGCTGACCTAGCTGCTCCAGAGGATGCCTCCACCCCCAAACCCTTAGGCACCTAGGACTTGCTTATATGTTCTTTTCCTTATGCTTGTTGCTCTGATTTGCTTGTTGCTCTGATTTGCTTGTTGCTCTGATTTGCTTGTTATTTTCTGCATTCTTGTCTGTTGTCTAAGTTTCTGGCTTTTGTACTTGCCTTGTGAATATATCTATATATCTTTTTGCTCTGTCATTTTCACTAAGTTTTTTTGATTCTGACAAAAAGGAGGAGAACTAAAAACAGCTCTGATGAAAACATATCTAACTCCTATCAGAACTCTGCAAACATTGTGTCTAATCTTCTTAACTTAGAATTTTGTAGGAGAGTAGCTAGAAACTCCATATCATGGAAGGTCTGGTAAGAACTTCTGAACTCTTATCTCATGGGGAGCTCACATCCATCTGATCTAAAAACTCTTATCTAAATGCTTCATCTCTGAATTAAAATTGTTTTGTCATCATCAAAAAGGGGGAGATTGTAAGAACAAAATTAGTTCTACAATAGAATTCCAGGATTTTGATGATAACAAAGGATGAAACCAAAAATGGAACCCTAACGAAATTTTTTCTAAGTGTGCAGGACTCTGAACAGCAACAAAGGACTCTGATCATTTTATCAGATACAAACACTGATCAGATACAAAGTGCTAGAAGATCAGATGCATCTGAGGAAGAAGTGTGCCCAAGAAGTTCCAAATCTGAGCAAAGCAAGACAGTAAAAAGAAACCAGAAGCTCTAACAACTACTGGTCTTAGTTCTGATGATCTAAAAGACTAGTACTCTGGGAAGCTCTAATGAAACTTCGACATAATCTCCTTCTGACGCATGAGTCCGATATAACAAGACTCTGATGAAGATTCACCAAATCCAGAAAGAGTAACGGAAGGAACTTCTCAATATGGAAAGGAAGTATTTTAAGAAAGAAGTTATTCAGGGAGACAAAATGGTTATGGCAAGAAACACAGAAGTAATGACATTGAATGCTCATCAAAGACCAATATTCTGTCATCACTCCAACGGTCCTTCTCACTACTATATAAAGGACAACCTACCTCATTGAGAGAAACAACAACAACGCACAGAAAAAGTCATTCATATTCTCTCTCAATTTTCACGAGTTGCTGCTCATACGTGAAAACTCTTGCTCAAATATTTTGCTGTAATACTTGCTTACTCTTAAAAGCACCTTCTATTACAAATTTATTTTGCTAAAATTGTTTTTGTTCCTCAAGTGACTCTGCGTAGTCTGTATACTTGAGAGGACTAAGAGATCATTCTCTTAGATGTTTGGTTGTATAATCTTTCAAAATTAGTGGATTAAGTCCTTTTTGAAGGCGAAATCATCTTGGTCGGGTGGACTGGAGTAGCTTTGTTTTCTAAGCGAACCAGTATAAAATTCTGTGTGTTCTTATTTTTTGAAAAAGCTTTTATTTTCTAAAAAAATTCAAACCCCCCTTTCTTGTTTTTCTCACCTTCAACCTTCCTATTTATATGCAAAAGTGTGGAGCATAGAAAAATGTGTTTGCATATGGTAGCTGTAGCGGTAAATTCATGACCATTAAGCTATGGATAAACTTAACGTCAATAAAACCAGAGTCGCCGCCGCGCTTTTATTATTTCCAAAGGGAAAGGGAAAAGTACAAACAAAATCCCAAGATAAGAAGTTTTAAAATCAAAACTAATAAAATGCCAGAGATTACAGGTAAGGGGGTTGGTTACACAAAGGGAAGGTGTTAGCACCCAAAGTGTCCTAGGGAGTCCTTTTTATGTGTGTATGTGTTTTTGGTATAAAAGATCTTTGCAATAAATAGAGTGTGGGGATGGGAAAAGAATTCATTGATTATATTTTTGTGTTTGATAAGACCTTCGGACTTGTGCCTACGTACCAACATAAAAATGAGGGATCAAAACCTCGTAGTTCGTGGTATCAATTTCTAAATGAGTGAATTACTTTAAACAAAAATTTAAGTTTAACAGAGGCACAGAAGGCCTAAAAGAGTTTGTATGAGTGTTAGTTCTTTTTTGTCTTTTGAAAGTTTAAGTCAATGTGGTTAAGTTTATTTACAAGTTTGATTTAAGAAAAGATTTTAAAAATGCAATGGCATAAGGCCAAAGTTTCTAATTTGCAATAAAGTCTAAGTTTAGAAATCACAAGCAAAGAAGGTTTTTGAAAGGAGGGAGAGAATTGAAATTTAAGAAGTGGGAGGAGATTTGAAAGTTAAGAGTTGAAAATATCTGACTAATAAGATGCAATCCAATAGACAAGAATGTCATATAAAAACTCATTTTCCCTTGGACTTTAGGATCAAGCAATATCAAAACACAAATAGCAAGATGAATAGCAAGGCATCAAATAAAGATAGCCACATCCAAGCTAACAACTTCATAATCATCTTCATAATCTTCCTCATGTATCAGATGACATACTCCTTGAATGGCTCAGAATAAGGCATTAGACACGGGTTCAAAGTAACATTTGCATCAAGACCATGTAGCAGATGAACTCAAGTGGATCCCAATACTTGCATCAGATGAAAGCTCACTTCATAATGACTTGGTTTCAAAAATATTGGCATTGGTCAGGTCCTTTTACATAGGGAATGTTGCCTAATTCTAAGTCCAAGTCTCAGATCAAATCCAACAGTCCACGCTGTAAGACCCCAATTTTGACCCTAAGATCCCTCATGGCATCATAACATTGCATTTGCATTGCCTCAAGGATCTTTAGCATCTTGGTTCCCTTTACCTTTGGGTGGGACTCCTTGTGATTGGTTTGAGATCACCAAGCATGCTTGAATTATACATCATTGTTTCTCTTACTTTTGTTTACTAACCAAAAGCACAAAAATGTGTCACTAACATCTTTTGTTTGAACCTTGAGTATCATCCAAGACACTTTGTGGGTTCTATTTAGATGATCATTCAACACAAGGGAATGGCTTGAGATACTTCCAACAGGTTCAAATGGGGTCTATTCGTCAGTCAAAACGTTAATCTTGAAGGAGCAAAAGTTTGTTCATGAGCTGTCATGCTCGCTAGGCGAGCAGAATGGGTCGCCTAGCGAGTCCCAAGAAAAGCCACCAAAATCACCTACGCTTAGAGGAATTTCTTGAACTGTCATGCTCGCTAGGAGAAGCCCACGTGTTAAAAAAAAAAATAAAAAAAATAAAATATAACAGAAAAAATTTGGACTTGGGCCTCTCTCATTTGAGCCCACAGGTCCACAAAAATCAGGTTATAAATTCAGAGTTTCAGTGAAACAAAATTCAATTCTATTCCTATTACCCTGGCAGGGAAAAAGATAGTGAGAGAAGAGCTAACAGAGTTCAGAGCAACCTCCAGAGACTGAAGGGAACTCATCGGCAAAGAACCAATTCCCTCTCATATAAGTTCTGGAAGAGGAGGTATGATCGACTCGCCAAAGAGAAGGCCGATATGTAGGCAGCCTACTAGAGGGAGGTGAAGAGGCTTCGCGCATCTTATCTTCATGTGTCCCGAGCTTTAGATTATTGTTTCTAGGGATCCATAAGACGATTATTTTCCTTTTCTCTTGTATATGATTGATGATGCTGCACTTCTTTTCCCTTATATTATTTGATGAGATATTTCCATATGTGATAAAATGCTTAATATTTCCAGAATTTGCAAATAAAACTCTAAAGTTCCTTTGAAATAAAAAACAAATCATATGCACAGACATTGCATGCATCATATGCATAAGCAGGTTTTGTTTCCGGTCCCTTGCCCTGTGGTCTAACTCTGTGTCCTTCATT
Organism: Lathyrus oleraceus; assembly: GCF_024323335.1. NCBI lineage: Eukaryota > Viridiplantae > Streptophyta > Magnoliopsida > Fabales > Fabaceae > Lathyrus > Lathyrus oleraceus. The sequence goes on from NC_066585.1 coordinate 470,591,128, forward strand.
TATTTTAACGACAAGCTGACTCACCGGTACTACACTAGAGCCAACATTTCAAGACTGATGGATCACTTAGAGCAAGAGAATCGCGAGCTGGAAGAGGAAGTGGCCAGATTGACTGCCCTAATGGAGTCACTCATGGCTGCCCAGAGCCAGTCTTCTCTGACACCTTCAACTCCTCCCCAGAGGACAGTTATCTCCGAGATTGTCTCCTCTACTGTGCCCGCTGCCAGTGCACACTTTGTTCCAACAGCCATGCCAACTGGGTTCCCGTGGGGGATGCCTCCCAATTTCATGCCTGAGGGTCCTGTTCCTACCTTTGCTTCTCTGTCGGCATCTAGCCCGGTCCTTGCCGTTCCTCCTCCTATCGTGCATACTTTGCCCAGGGTAGACGACACCATCTATCATTCTGAGCCGTCTGAGGGTCCAGATGTTTATGAGAAGATGGATGCTATGAACGATCAATTTCTTGAGCTTCGCAAGGAATTGAAAACTCTCAGAGGGAAGGATCTTTTCGGCAAGTCTGCTGTCGTACTCTGCTTGGTTCCAAATGTGAAGATCCCTGTGAAATTCAAGGTCCCTGATTTTGAAAAGTACAAAGGAAATACTTGTCCTCTCAGCCACCTGGTCATGTATTCCAGGAAGATGTCGACTCAAACCGATAATGACCAACTACTCATCCACTACTTTCAGGACAGTCTGTTTGGTGCCGTTTTGCGTTAGTACATGGGTTTAGACAGCGCGAACATCCGATCCTTCAATGATCTCGGCGAAGCCTTCGTCAAGTAGTACAAGTACAACGTGGATATGGCTCCCGATAGAGATCAATTGAGAGCCATGTCCCAGAAGGATAAAGAAACATTTAAGGAGTATGCCCAGAGGTGGCGAGAGGTGGCAGCACAGATCGTGCCTCCGCTAGAAGAGAAAGAGATGACTAAGATCTTTTTGAAGACTTCAAGTTCTTTTTATTATGAGCGGATGATTGCTAGCGCTCCTTCTGACTTCACTGAGATGGTGAATATGGGGATGCGTCTAGAAGAAGGGGTCCGTGAAGGACGGTTAACTAGAGAAGAAGGCTCTTCTGCCAAACGTTATGGGGCGTTTGCAAAGAAGAAAGATGGAGAGGCACATGCTGGGATCTCCCATGAGAAACCAAGAAGACCCTCTGTGAGGAGGAAGACTGTGCGTCCCGCCAGTAACCAGCACCAGGTGGCTCATATAGCATCTGTTTTCAAAGACAATCAACAGTATCCGCAACATAGTAACAATCAACAACCACATCCGCAATATCAGCAACAACAGCACCGACCGTAACAACAGGCCTACCAGCCTCGAAATAGTAATCAAACCAACACGAGTTACAAGAGGAAAAGGGTCACCTTCGATCCTATTCCTATGACGTACGTAGAGTTATATCCCTCTTTGATAGAAAGGAAGTTGATTACTCCGAGAGACCCACCGGTTATACCTGCTAACCCCCAGTGGTGGTATAAGCCTGAGTTACATTGTGTTTACCATTCTGGTGCTCCCGGCCACGACGTGGAGAATTGTTAGCCTTTGAAGACCAAGGTTCAAGACCTTGTGAGGTGTGGTATTCTATGTTTTGAGGACGTAGGCCCTAATGTGAAGAAGAACCCATTTCTCGAACATGGGAAATCTGTCAACATGGTCCAGGGTTGCCGTGGAAAATGAAAGGTCAAATATGTCAGTCATATTCAACAGTCTCTGGTCCAGATGCATCGTTTGTTGTGTGACTACAGTCATTATGAGCATGACCATGATAGATGCTGAGTCTGCTCTGTTAACCGATTGGGTTGTTTCCAGGTGTGCAAGGATGTTCAGGAAATGTTGGACGAAGGAGTCATTGAGATCCTTCAAAACAGGAATGTTGATGAAAATGAGCCTGAGGTCAATGTGATCTCCCTAGTGTTCTGGATACCCGAGCCTGTTATCATCAAGTACAATGGTAGCAAGTAGAAGGCTTCTCCCGCTCTGATCATTAAGCCTGCTGGTCTTGTGCCTTACTCCTCTGAAAAGGCAGTTCCCTATCACTACAACGCCGTAGCAGTAGAGAATGGGAAAGAGGTGTCCTTGCCCTCTTCTTCTGTTGTGAATATTGCCGATGTTAGCGGTTTGACCCGTAGTGGCCGTGTATTTTCAGCACCGCCGAAGCCTCAAATTAATGTTGATTTTGTTGAACGCCCGATCGGGAACGCTGTGAATTCTCTGAATCCGACACTTGCTGTTAAGCCCTCCTCCGTACTTAAAACTCCTACTTATGTTGGCCCGAGTGGCAATGTGAAAGAAGACTGTGATGAGATGCTGAGACTCATCAAAAGGAGCGAGTACAATGTTGTAGACCAACTTCTACAAACGCCATCCAAAATATCTGTGTTATCCTTACTCTTAAATTCAGAACCACACCGAGAGGCTCTGCAGAAGGTGTTGGATGTGGCATATGTAGATCACGATGTCACTTTGGAGCAATTCGATAGCATTGTTGCAAACATTACTGCTTGCAACAACCTGAGCTTTTGTGACTCTGATCTCCCTGAGGAGGGAAGAGACCACAACTTGGCTTTACACATATCTATGAATTGCAAAGACGACGCCATGTCCAATGTACTAGTGGACATTGGGTCATCATTGAACGTATTGCCAAAGTCCACTCTCTCCAAGCTATCATATCAAGGGCCTCCCATGAGGCAGAGTGGAGTAGTTATGAAGGCTTTCGATGGGTCTTGCAAAACTGTGATTGGGGAAGTTGATCTCCCAATCAAGATCGGACCAAGTGATTTCCAGTTTACCTTTCAGGTTATGGACATTCACCCATCGCATAGTTGTCTCTTAGGCAGACCATGGATTCACGAGGCAGGCGCCGCGACGTCCACCCTACACCAGAAATTGAAATTCGTGAAAAACAAGAAGCTGGTGGTGGTAGAGGGAGAAAGGGCTTTCCTGGTTAGCCATTTGTCTTCCTTCTCTTATATAGATGTTGAGGTTGAAGTTGGAACTCCTTTCCAAGCTTTATCTATTGTTGAGCCTATTGAGAAGAGAACTCCTTCATTTGTTTCCTACAAAGATGCAAAGCTGGCCATTGAGCGTGGTGCAACCACTGGTTTAGGAAAAATGATTGAGTTAGAAGACAACGAGTCCCGGGTTGGCATAGGTTTTTCTTCCGGTACTTTCAACAAGCAAGGGTTATTCAAGAGTGGAGGTTTCATCCACACTGGTCTAGATAAGGAGGCTGCTGCCATTTTAGAAGAAGATACAAAGGATTCTGGCAACTTCATCATCCCTGGAGGGGTCTGCAACAATTGGGTCGCTGTGGATATTCCCACAGTTGTCCATAAGTCAACGTAATAATCACTTTGTTTGAAAACCCTTCTCTCATGCCAAAAGGAAGAGTGATAACATTGTTGGCAACATAAATACAATGATATTTTCATTCAATAAATTCATGTTAAATGTTTGTTTTTCCCATTTATTTTCCCTTTTTGTTTTTGCATGAAATTGGTGATCACATAAAACCCTAAAAAATAAAATAAAATCAATCTTTTCATCTGCATAATGATTTGCCTTGTTTGAATTCTAAATCTTTTCATATCCAAAATCATTATGCAGGTTGATTTCTAAACCCATTGAACATAATGATCCAACACCATCTCCCAATTTTGAATTCCCTGTATTTGAGGCAGAGGAAGATGATGTTGAAGAGATTCCTGATGAGATCACCTGGCTACTTGAGCATGAAGAGAAGATCATTCGGCCGCATCTTGAGAATCTGGAAACAGTCAACTTGGGGTCTGAAGATTGTGTGCGAGAGGTAAAGATTGGGGCACTTCTGGAAGAATCTGTTAAGAAGGGGTTGATTAAGTTGCTACGAGAATATGTCGACGTCTTTGCTTGGTCGTATGAAGACATGCCTAGTCTAGATACTGATATTGTGCAACATTTCCTACCTCTAAAGCCTGAGTGCATGCCTGTAAAGCAGAGGCTCAGAAGAACTCATCATGATATGGCAGTGAAGATCAAAGAGGAAGTTCAGAAGAAAATTGATGTGGGGTTCCTGGTGACTTCTATATATCCTCAATGGGTGGCCAATATTGTGCCCGTGCCTAAGAAAGATGGAAAAGTCCGGATGTGTGTGGACTATAGAGACTTGAATAAACCTAGTCCGAAAGATGATTTCCCTCTACCACATATTGATATGTTGGTAGACAATATAGCTAAATTCAATGTCTTCTCGTTTATGGATGGATTTTCCGGATATAATCAGATTAAGATGGCACCCGAGGATATGGAGAAGACAACATTCATCACACCTTGGGGAACATTCTATTATCGAGTGATGCCCTTCGGTTTGAAGAACGCCGGAGCCACGTATCAACGAGCTATGACCACCTTGTTTCATGATATGATGCACAAGGAGATTGAGGTATATGTTAACGATATGATTGCTAAGTCAAGAACGGAAGTTGAACATGTAGAGCATTTGTTGAAGCTTTTCCAGCGTTTGAGGAAATATAAGCTTCGTCTGAATCCCAACAAGTGTACATTTGGAGTCCGTTCTGGCAAGTTATTGGGCTTCATTGTTAGTGAAAGAGGTATTGAGGTTGATCCTGCAAAGGTCAAAGCAATACAAGAGATGCCTCCGCCCAAAACTGAGAAGCAAGTCCGAGGTTTTCTTGGCCGCTTGAATTATATCTCCATATTCATATCCCACATGACTGCCACATGTGCGCCTATATTCAAGCTCCTCCGGAAAGATCAGTCCCATGATTGGACCGAGAATTGCTAGAAAGCCTTCGACAGTATTAAAGAATATTTGTCTGAGCCTCTGATTCTGTCTCCGCCTGTAGAGGGAAAACCTTTGATCATGTATCTGACTGTTCTTGAAGACTCGATGGGTTGTGTCCTTGGTCAGCAAGACAAATCAGGGAAGAATGAGTATGTTATTTACTACCTGAGTAAGAAGTTCACTGATTGTGAGTCTCGATACTCAATGCTTGAAAAGACATGTTGTGCTTTGGCTTGGGCTGCTAAGCGCTTACGCCAGTATATAATAAATCATACGACTTGGTTGATATCCAGAATGGATCCAATCAACTACATCTTCGAGAAGCCTGCTTTAACAGGGAGAATTGCCCGTTGGCAGATGTTGTTATCTGAGTATGATATTGAGTATCGAGTTCAGAAAGCTATTAAAGGTAGTATCTTGGCTGACCATTTGGCACATCAGCCTATTGAAGATTATCAGTCTATTCAGTATGACTTCCCGGATGAGGAAATTCTGTATTTGAAAGTAAAGATTGCGATGAGCCTACACTTGATGAAGGGCCAGAGCCTGGTTCCAGATGGAGTATGGTGTTTGATGGTGTTGTAAATCAGTATGGAAATGGTATTGGGGCCGTGATTATTACTCCTCAGGGCGCGCATATTCCTTTTACAGCAAGGCTAACTTTCAAATGCACGAATAATATGGCCGAGTATGAGGCCTGTATTATGGGATTGGAGGAATGTATTGATCTAAGGATCAAGCATCTTGATGTATATGGTGATTCGGCCCTCGTTGTTAATCAGATTAAGGGTGAATGGGAAACGAATCAGCCTGGCCTCATTCCATATAGAGATTATGCGAGGAGGATTTCAACGTACTTTACTGAGGTCGACTTCCATCATATTCCTCGAGATGCGAATCGGATGGCAAATGCTCTTGCTACACTTGCTTCGATGATTGTGGTTAAATTGTGGAATGAAGTCCCCAATATCACCGTGATGCGCTTGGACAAACCAGCTCATGTATTTGCAGTAGAAGAAGTAAAAGATGATAAGCCGTGGTATTATGATATCAAATGTTTCCTTCAGAGCCAGATTTACCCGCCTGGGGCATCTGTAAAAGATAGGAAGACTTTGAGGAGATTGTCAGGCAGTTTCTACCTCAATGGCGAAGTGCTTTACAAAAGAAATTTTGACATGGTTCTGCTCAGATGCGTGGATAGACACGAAGCAGACCTGTTGATGACTGAGGTCCATGAGAGTTCATTTGGTACTCATTCCAATGGATATGCCATGGCTAGAAAGATGTTGAGAGCAGGCTACTATTGGCTGACAATGGAGTCTGACTGCTGCAAGTATGTGAAGAAATGCCATAAGTGTCAGATTTATGCGGATAAGATTCATATTCCCCCGACACTTCTGAATGTGATTTCATCACCATGGCCTTTCTCCATGTGGGGAATTGACATGATTGGCATGATAGAGCCGAAAGCGTCCAATGGACACAGATTTATTCTCGTAGCAATTGATTACTTCACCAAGTGGGTTGAAGCGGCGTCGTATGCAAATGTGACCAGGAAGGTGGTCGTGAAGTTTATCAAGAATCAACTCATATGTCGATATGGCGTTCCAGATAAGATCATTACTAATAATGGATCTAACTTGAATAACAAGATGATGAAAGAGCTATGTAGTGAATTCAAGATTGCACATCATAATTCTTCTCCGTACAGACCCAAGATGAATGGGGTTGTTGAAGCTGCTAACAAGAATATCAAGAAAATTATCCAGAAGATGGTTGTTACGTACAAAGATTGGAATGAGATGTTGCCATTCGCTTTGCATGGCTATCGTACATATGTTCGCACTTCAACAGGGGCAACCCCTTTCTCTCTTGTTTATGGCATGGAGGAGGTACTCCCAGCAGAGGTCGAGATCCCATCAATGAGAGTCTTGATGGAGGCCAAGTTGACTGATGCTAAATGGGTTCAGAGTCGTTATGACCAGCTGAACTTGATAGAAGAAAAGAGATTGATTGCCATGTGCCACGGTCAGTTATATCAGCAGAGGATGAAGAAAGCTTTTGATAAGAAGGTCAAGCCTCGTGTGTTCCGAGAAGGTGACCTTGTGCTCAAGAAAGTTTTGTATTTCGCGCCCGATTCCAGGGGCAAGTGGACTCTGAACTATGAGGGTCCGTATGTTGTTAAGAGAGCCTTTTCAGGCGGTGCTTTGATACTTACAACTATGGATGGGGAGGATTTCACTCGCCCTGTGAATTCAGATGCAATCAAGAAATACTTCGCCTAAAAAAATAAAAACTGAATAGCTCGCTAAGTTGAAAACCCGAAAGGGCGACTTAGGCAAAAATGAGCGTCTCGGTGGATTGAAAACCCGAAAGGGCGATCCAGGCAAAAGTTAGAGACACAAAAAATATATAATAATGATATATGTATCCCGCTAGATTGAGTACCTCATCCTGGGGAAATCTAGGCAAAAATTAGGGATTTGGCAAGTAACTGCATCCTGACAAGACTTTGTTCTACAACTGTCGTCCGTCAGAGATCCTTGCTCATTATCAGCCAAAGCTTCAAATACATCGGATTCAGAATTGGTGGAGAAATGGTCATTATGTTCAATGTAGCCCTCTTCCAATATATATCACCAATTTCAAATTTTTAAAGATCTATGGAGTCTTGTCATTCGCAGACTACCATTCTATCAAATAAATTTGAGCCTTTTATCCAATTATTGGCACTCTTATCTGTTTCTATTCAATAAATGTTTTGCATGTTTTGATTAAGAAAATATCATTGTTTTAAACGATCAAATTTTTTATAATTTGTTTTTAAACAAAGTGAACATTCACAATGACGAAAGGATACTTAGAAGATCCTCAGTGCTCTCCCAAGGGTGGTACGATCCCCAACAGGGTAAGATTTTTGTCCATATTCCTGACATGACTATATCTCCTCCCTCCGGAACCCCTTGTGGTTTATCCTACCAAGTGGATTACTTGTTGAGAGTCACCTCTCTTCCCTTCAGTAGAGTAGCAATCTTTCTTCCTCAGCAGCTTGGATCTCTTTGGGCAAGAGCGGTATTTGGTGGTTGATCCCGATAAATCCTTTATCTCCTCAGATAGATTCCCCAGTAGAGTTGTTGGTGTGGTGGACCTTGTCTGTGATAACTCTCGTCCCCAGCTGGAACGATTGATGATTCATCCCTTGCAGAGTTCTTTGCTTCCGGGTATCTCTGATCCCCATCAGATTGGATACTCTCCGGTGAACTTGGCTTTCTCTCTTGAGATGTAGTACCGGGTGGTTGATTCCTGGACCTGGTTGTGTTAAATATGTCTGTTTGTCAACATATATCATACATAAACCACGCGCATACATGCATAATTATAACATTCAGATATTCATGTTGCATTCTTTGCCATATATCGTTGTTTGCTGTCTCCTGCTATTTGGTGATATACTTCCCCAAGCAGACGTGTGTGTCTGATCTCTCCATAGAGAGTCAGCTCCATAGGCAGAAAGCGTCTATCCTTTCTTCCATATTCCCCACCGGGTTATATCCTCGTGGATGTTGATTGTTTTTGTTCCTTCCCAACATATATACTGGGATGGTTTTCGCCATTGAGTTATATCCTCACCGGGACAAGTCTTGATTTGGTGTGCCTATCTAGTTTGATCCTAGATCGGTCTCTTGAGACTCTTTTCCTATTTCCCCGTGATAAATGAATAATTGCCCAATAATTAGTAATTATTATCCCCGGCGGAGTCTGTGATTCTCTACCCTCATACCGGTAGTTGTAAACCCTATTTCTTCCCTTTTTGCAGAGTAACTATTTTTGCTCATCTTTAATTGGTGACAGTTATCTTCATCCAATATTCGGTGATGATATCCCCTCATCTGCTTGGATAATTGCCCTGATTACACAATTTATCCCCAGCGGGTCATCTCTCGTCTACCTTGTTGTTGTTGGTAACGATTGTTTCTCCTCTGAATTGGTCATCATTATATACCTAGTTTCGATATCCCGATGCCTTTTCTTTTCGGTCGATTTATCCTTTATTAACCCAGTAACCGGTTGTGGATAATCGTCCATGCAAGTATATTATCTACGTTCTGACGGTAATAGATAGTATATTGCATGCACTCTCGGGTCTGAAGTCTTTTGTTCTTCCCCAGTTGAGTAAGATTCGTATCCCCTTTGTGGAGTCGAATATCCATCCTGTAATCGAGTTTGCTTTTAGCCCTCTTTTGGATGATGAGTGTTTTGGGAATATTCCCCAATTCACGCCTTGGTTGGTCACCTATTATATGCCCAGTAACCGGTATCCCTGGTGTTCCTTCCTCTCTGCTCCCTATTATGACTTTTTGTCCTCTGTGGAGTCAGAATCCCTGAGTTGAAGTATACCTTTTAGGTTTTCCTCAGACGTTTTGAAGTTTTGATATCTCTCACCCTTATACCGGTCTTGGATATTCATCTCTTCCTAAGCATGTTGTATCTCTCACCCTCATACCTGGCATTCAGATCACATGTCTCCTTGAGCTTATTACCCAGCAACCGGTAATACCTCGTCCCGCTGCTTCCCCAGGAGTGTCCTTGTGGACATCCCCAGCGAAGACCCTTAGTGGATTGTTTTCATCCGGATTTTATCCGAAGTATCCGCTGTGGATAGTTTTTTGCTATATTGGCATATTCCCCAATACATGCATCTTCGAGTCAGCTTGAGTCTTTCCATTGGATCTTTTCCCTTTGGAATTATGCTCCCCACGCTTTGATTCGTGACCTGCTCACGCATTTTTATCCCTTTTCTATCCCCAGGGAAGTCCCCAGGGTCTTGGTCCCATGGAGTGAATTGCTCATATGGATTATCAATGGCTTCTGATTTCTTTGCTTTTGTGGACACATATCTCCACAGAGTGCTACCAATTTTCATACCTACATTTGCATCATGAGGTCTCTTAGGGACCAAAATTCGTCTCTTTGTTATTGTTTAAGCCCATTCTACCCCGTCGATACGAAGATTTTAACCTTCACTTCTCCGGCTAGAATAACCTTAAATAGGGGCATCTGTAAGACCCCAATTTTGACCCTAAGATCCCTCATGGCATCATAACATTGCATTTGCGTTGCCTCAAGGATCTTTAGCATCTTGGTTCCCTTTTCCTTTGGGTGGGACTCCTTGTGATTGGTTTGAGATCACCAAGCATGCTTGAATTATACATCATTGTTTCTCTTACTTTTGTTTACTAACCAAAAGCACAAAAATCTATCACTAACATCTTTTGTTTGAAGCTTGAGTATCATCCAAGACACTTTGTGGGTTCTATTTAGATGATCAGTCAACACAAGGGAATGGCTTGAGATACTTCCAACAGGTTCAAATGGGGTCTATTCGTCAGTCAAAACGTTAATCTTGAAGGAGCAAAAGTTTGTTCATGAGCTGTCATGCTCGCTAGGCGAGCAGAATGGGTCGCCTAGCGAGTCCCAAGAAAAGCCACCAGAATCACCTACGCTCAGAGGAATTTCTTGAACTGTCATGCTCGCTAGGCGAAGCCCACGTGTTTAAAAAAAACGAAAAAAACGAAAAACGAAAAAAAAAAAATAATAAATAAATAAATAAAATATAACAGAAAATTTTTGGACTTGGGCCTCTCTCATTTGAGCCCACAGGTCCACAAAAATCAGGTTATAAATTTAGAGTTTCAGTGAAACAAAATTCAATTCTATTCCTATTACCCTGGCAGGGAAAAAGATAGTGAGAGAAGAGCTAACAGAGTTCAGAGCAACCTCCAGAGACTGAAGGGAACTCATCGGCAAAGAACCAATTCCCTCTCATATAAACCCTCAGATTGCTTTGCAAACCCAACCGGGCAATTCAATTTCATTCGATCTCTCTAGTCAGGTTTGCCTTATTCCCATTACTTTATGCTTTTAATTTGAATGCTCTGAATGTATGAGGTATTATGGGTGAATTTGATACCCTTTTGATGCATGTGTTTGACAAGAGGTTTAGGCCTCCTACCCTTGGTTGCTTTTTATGAGCTTTTTGTGAATTTCAATGGCATGATTCATGTGGTTACATTTTGATTTGGGGGCAACTCTTGATTACCCTATCTTGTTTCTCTAACCTGTTTGTTGAGTTTTTGTGAGGGCTCACATACTCTTGCAGGGATAGCTTGCTTGGTGTTCCACTTTATTTGTGGGGTACCACCTGGAGGTCTATTCCGATTACCTGTACTGACTCGCTTTCTTTGATGGTGTTTAGCTTGGAAGAGTCTTTGGGTTTCTTATTTATCTAATTGTTGTTACTTCGGATTTTTATCCGTACGGTAGATTTCTCGATCCCTTTACTTTTCCCGCATGTTACCGATTTCTTAGGTTTCGTATAGCCTCTCGTGGCATGTCATTTAAGGTAGCGCGGTTCCTTCATCTAGGACTGCCTTTTTGCATGAGCATCCCTAAACACCCCAAACTCATTGATTTTTCTTCTCCTAAGAACACGTTATCTCCTTCTACTACAGGCGAGTAAGTCTCCAAAGGTCGAGCATCCGGTAGATTGTGTAATAACGTCGTTCACCCCAAAACACAACCCTTTCCCCGTAGTTAGTCGGACTATGTTTTGCTCTGATTTTCATCCCATATGAGATACGTAGGCATAAGACGCGATGTCTTAGCGAGCACACTCCTCTTTAACCCATAGGTAGCCGAGCTACGAAGACTCTGATTCTCAGATTCATATGAGATACGTATGCAGTGGATGTGACGTCCGTGCGAGTCATTTTCTTTTTACCCTTCTTTTAGTAAGTAGTACATTAGATAAACATACACGCTTTTCTCATCCCTTCAATCATGTTTGCACAAATAAATTTTCAAAAAAAAAAACAACAACCTTTGCAACAAATGTGAAATGGGCTCCCTAGGAGTACCTAGGATGCTTTGGGTGCCTAATACCTTCCCATTGCATAACCAACCCCCTTACCCAGATCTCTGACATTTTTACTAGTTTTTGATTCGATAAAACTTTTAGGTTTTTGTTCGCTTTCTAACCATTCCTTTGGATAAATAGAAGTGCGGTGGCGACTCGACTTGTATGATTTACCTTGGATTTAGTCAATATCTCTAATGGTAACCAATACCCCGCTACACACGCAAATATTTTTTAGGGTTTTTGTTGTTTATTATGTACTTTAAGATTCTAAGACCACAAACACAAACAAAATACAAAACAAGCATATATAATCACAATATAATCACAATATATGGCTCAAGTGAGCAAAGTGAAAATGGCATTAAAATAAACAAGTTAAATGATATGTATAATGACAAATGATAAATGGCTTGAATTTAAAGTGCATAAAAGTAAATGACTTGAAATTAAAAGTTAGTCAAATGGTTAGCGGATTAGAAGTTAGTGGAGTTTTACTTTTCAATTGTTTAACTCATTCTTTGGATAACACTCAACCCTCTATTCACAAGCATGGATCCTTGAACCAAGACATCTTCCAAAGGAAGGAAAAAAGGCCAAGTTTCCACACAATACAATGAAAGTGGGGAGACTTACAATCTCACTTACTAGAATGTTATGTCTTTGGGTCAAAATTTAGCGTTATGTTAAGCAATCGTAATTGGACTTATGTAGAAGTCACAACTATCTGAGGCCGGGAAATAAAACTTTTGGTGTTAATGCATGTTAGAGATATGGTATAATGAATCATACTCCTAAAGCATACCACACACAAAAAGGAAAATGATCAAAGGGTGGACCTAATCCCATCCATACTTGTATTGGTTCATGACCAATTAGCCTTAGGATATTGAGATGTCATTGGCCAATGAGAGGAGTGGGATAGAAAGGGATTGAATATGAAGAGGGGGTGGGGGGAAAGGAGACAAACACAAATTGGTCATGGGAAGAATTTCATCAAATTAAAATCATTCATTCATTTTTGGAGATGAAATGTACATTTCATCAATCCCCTAAATCCAATGATTTTAATCCAACAAAAGTCAAATCAACCTTGACCAAGACCCAAACACAATAGTCAAACTCCACAAGTCAATAAAAATGGCTAAACACAATTTAATTCAATTAAACAAATTAAAAATCAATTAAAAATGCATTAAATTAAATTATGTTTTATCAAAAACCTAAAACCTCTTCAAAACACCAAATAAATGACCAAGAGATTTATTATAGGTCAAACAAGCTCAAAGGACCTTGGAGAAAAAATTTCACTACTTTTAAAAAGTCAGAAGTATTTTTAAACAATTAAAAATATGCATAAAAACAATTAAATCATGAAAAATATCAATATTGATCCAAAAAATAATTTTAATTCAGAAAATGAAAGAGGAAAATATTTGATAATTTTTGGTGAAAGTCCCATATTTTTTGGATCAATAATAAAATTAATATGAATTAATGAAAATAAAGCAAATAAAATGAAAATTTAGAAATTCAAAAATATGTGGACCATCTAATCTCCCTCATTAATTGAGGTGGCAGATCAGATGGTCCAAAGCGCGCGTTCCATGTGGTCTTTAGTCAAATGAGCAACACACGTGGTAATCACAACAAACGCCTCAAATTAAAACATTTTGAATGGATCCTGTGGTTGAGAAGCTTGCCAACACATCGTCAGAGCCAGATCTCCGGTCTTCTTCTCCGGTGGACCTCACCGGATTGGTCCACCTTCAACCATCACCAAAATGAAAAAGCAAGACATAGATTTAAAGAAAAAATGCTCAGGAGCTCGAATTTGGCCTCAATTTTGTCTAACTTCAAGTATATAAGAAGATACAGGGATTGAATTTTGAGGATCATGAACTGAGTTTCTTCAATTTGACCTCAAAGCAACTCAATCTTGTTGCCTACATTGGTAGGACTTCAGACAACCAAAAATCAACAAGAACAGTGGAGAAATAAAAGAGAATCGAAGAGTGGAAGTTTTTGAAAATTCACCTTCGAGTTGATCCAATTTGACTTCATCTTGATCTGGATTTGATTGCTTTCTCCTCCTCTTGCTTGTAGAAACCAAATGAACTGAAAATGGAAGTGAATTTCTGGAGTTTGAACTTCCAAATAGGAGGTGAAGTTCAAGCTCGATTTCATAAGAAATCTCAGAAAATTCTATGGAAGTGAGGGTTTGCAAAGGTCTAGCAAAGATTGGGCAAAGTGTTGATGATGAATCTGAAGCCTTGAGCTTGTTTAAATAGGCAATGTGTTTGATATTGGCACCACTTGAAAATTGGACAAAAATAGTAATCCACTTGCATGGGTGCATGGGAAATCATTTAGGCCTCAATAGTGATGCAATCCAACTCCAAATCGTGTATAAGGTTTGCTGAAATCATCATGTGCAAGCATGCAAATGGAAATGATAATGTGAAGTTCAATCTAGCAAAAACACTTCCCATTATGAAACCATGTGCAAGTCCTTCAATTTTGGTCCAAATGAATTTATCTTGGATGTTTTGGAAAGGTGAGACCAAGGGGAACAACTTTCATGTTGAACACTTTTTCAGTTGAAGTTGGGATCATGATGAATTTTGAGGTGGAAGTTTGGGAAATGAAACATATTTGAAAATTTTCTAAGTCCCAAGTCAAATGTTCACTTCTTCCACCTTGAATAACTTTTTCTCTGGACTTCAACTGAGAAAAGTTCCTTCATAAAATTTGTATCTCTTTCAAAACTATTAAATTTGGTCACAAATTTTACCACATTTGGATTTGGCATGAAGGAGTTATGCATTTTAGAAGTTGGGGAAAATCACTTGTTCAATGGTATTGGCCCAAAATGACCTATAATGTTTTCACTTGGCACATGCATTTTCAATTTGAATATGCACTTCCTCCAAACATCAAAGTTGAAGTAGACATCTTGAAATTGATCATGGAATTTTAATGGACTTCATCTCAAAAATATTGAGCAAGTTATGGTCTTGGTAAGTTGACCTCCAAACTAGGGTTTAGACAAAATGACCTATAATCTTTCACCATAAAAAATGACTTTCCAAGAAAAAAATAGCTCTATACCTCAACATGAAAGTTGTTTGGAATTTCATTTAGAGTAACTTTTCTCTTGGAATCGTTTTCATATGACAAAACTTGTAGGAGATAGGGCCTAGGGAACCTCAGTTTTGACTAGTTAATTTCCTCTAATTAACCACCATGAACCATCTTGCTAGCTTGACCTTATCTTGACTTTTGGGACTCATGGAGGATAATATATTCATAAGATGATGAAATTTGGAATATCCCTTGAAAAATTTGATCAATTGTTAAAGAAACTTGTTGAAGAAGTCACATAAGATACCCATATGAATTAGGGTTTCCAAGGCAAACCAACTCCAAAATTTTGATGATTTCTTGATCAAAATAGCATGTGAAGATCATGGGGATCCATATATAATACTTAGAGCCAATATAGACCAATTCTTGATTGAGATCCTTGCAATAAGGGTCTTGAACCCTAGATATGAGCTTGATAGATCATAGGTGAGCATACACACCACCTACAAAAGAGTTAAACTATACAATGACATGTTTTTTGGTATTTTGGTTAGTAAACAAAGAAAAATGAAGTATGATACAATCAAAAGTGCTTGGTGATCTCTCCCAATGCAAACCCAATGAATGAAGGGGTAAGGAGGATGCCAAGTTGTGTCCCAATGTTGATGCATATGATGAGAATAGCATGAGGGATCTTAGGGTCAAAATTGGGGTCTTACAGCTGCCCCTATTTAAGGACGTTCTAGCTGAGGAGATAAAGGTTAAAATCTTCATATCGACTTAGTAAAATGGGCTTAAATAACAACATAGAAATAAATTTTGGTCCCTAAGAGACCTCATGATGCATATGATATGAATGCTAAAAATAACCTCTGTGGGGGGAAAAATTTTCCACGAGAGAAAAAAAATCGGAGAGACTGAAAGTTCACAGGAGCATAATGCATTCCACAAGGAAAACTCACTAGGGAGACAGAGACTCTAGGGGGTAAAAGGTTGTGCGTATTCCAGACTACGACTTAAAACTGTTGGGGTTATGAGAGATTCCATGAAAATAAATCAATGGAAAGACTCAACCAGGGATGAAAAGAACACCTGTTGGGGAAATGGGTAGATCAGAACAAAGCTGAAATACTCGAATCAAGCAGGAAAAAGCGATCTCATTGAGGAAATATGCACTCAAACTCAACTGGGGAAGAGATGATCTTCAACACATGAGTGATAGAAATGTATTATTCACTACCGGTGACTGGGTAAAGCGGATGACAAATATGACAGGGAGGACATCCGCTACCGGTTAGGGTAAATATATCAAGGATGACTCGCTGAGGGAAAATGGGAGGTGTATTCATTACCAGTTATTGGATACAAATAACCTGCCGAGGAAAAGCCAAAATAGGATTTACAACTAGCGGTTATTAGGCAGAAGACTAAAGAGAGAGAATATTTGTCACTGGCTAAAGTGAACATATCAAGGATAGACTCAAAGAGAAGAATAGTTATCATCGGTTAGGATGAACATATCAAGGATAGACTGCCAAAAGAAATGGGGATTACATTTATCATTTACTAGATAGAATATCGAAAAGAGAATATCCGTCATCGGTTCAGATGAACATATCAAGGATAGACTCAGAGGGGAAGCAGGATTTACAACCACCGGTTACTGGGCAGAAGACCGCAAAGAGAAGGAAACCCGTCATCGGTTAGGATGAACATATCAAGGATTAACCCTTTACGGAAAGAAACAGGGATTACAACTACCTTTTTACTGAGTAAAGTACCAAAAAGAGAATATTCGTCACCAGTTAAGATGAACATATCAAGGATAGGCTCAAAGCAGGGGAAGAAAATATTCGTCATCGATTAGAATGAACATATCAAGGATAGACTTCCTGGGGAAACGTGAAGACGAATCCGCTTTGGAGAAAAGCGAAATAAGCTACTTTTACCGGGTATTGGGCAAAAAGTGAAATATTTGCAAATTGAGAAGAATATTACCAGTTACTGGGTAATAGACTCTCAAGGAGGCCAAAGGTATCTATCTAGGCACGATCTACAAAGAAACAGTCAATCAAAGACTCAACCCAATGAGCACATAACTCAGGGGGAGTGACTCCATCCAGATAATCAACTGGGGAGGAAACTGAAATAAGAATCATCCACGAGGAAATAACTTAGTGGGGAATGAGAAAGGTCAAAATCTTTATGCTTAGGGGGATGACACTCTATAATTGAAAGAGGACAGACACACCAAATCTGCGTGGGGGGGGGGGGGAGGACACCACCATAGCAGAGAATCAGAGAAATAATAAATCACAAAGTGCAAATAATAATGCAAAAAATGAAATTTATGAATGTATATATATATATATATATATATATATATATATATATATATATATATATATATATATATATATATATATATATATGGGGATTATGCTGACAAAACAATTACAGAGGATACAATTGTCGCTGGTTTGAATCATCAATACAACGCTCGGCCAATCTCAATAGGAGAGAACCAACTGGAGATGGAGGATGCAGATCAACACTCTCAAAGGCTCAACCCTGACTTGGGAAGAGGAAAGATCTGCTGAGGATCCGCACCATCAACTCTGCGGGTAATTTTAGGTCAACACCATATCAAATGGTGAGACAACCTTACAGAGGATCGGCAACTGCTCTAGAATCTGTGTTGAATGAAATCAGTTGGAGACCTGAGGGGAAATAAGAATCTTGTTGGATTTAATGCAAACTACTGAGACAACACGCATATAACTCACGAGAGGCAAATGCAAACTCGACTTGGGAAACCAACAAAATTCGGCTGGAGATGCTAAAGTGCCGCTGGGGATGAAACAGAGATCACGCGAACTGCTTAGGAAAACCAACAATGCTTCGCATTTAGGGTTTGTCGGTTTTCAGACCGCTGTCGATGTTCCTTAAATGAAATCGATTGCTTTTAAAAATTAATTGCTCTTATTATTTAAGAAAACATGATTTTGATTTAAAAATTAATTTCAAAATGATCATCATAAAAATTTAATTCTATTAAGCTAAAATAAATAAGAGTAGAAACAATCGGATAAAAAGCTCCACTTTATTTAATAGAATGGTAGTCTGTAAATGACAAGACTCCATAGATCTTTACAAAAGTTAAAAAATGGTAATTTACATGGAAAAGGGCTACATTGAATACAATGATCACTAATCCTTCTACCGACTTCAATATCTACTGTGCTCTTGGCTTTGGTTGAAGACGAATCAGAAACAAAGGTTGTGCTCAAGAATGTCTTCAAGATTGAAGATCAACAAAATGCAGTTACTTTCAATAATTCCTAATTTTTGCATAAATTGCCCCAAGGTGGGGTACTCAATTTATCGGGGTAGATTTTCTGTTTTATGTCTCTAACTTTTGCCTGGATCTCCCTTTCGGGTTTTCAATCCATAAAGACGCTCATTTTTGCCTAAGACGCCCTTTCGGGTGCTCAACTTAGCGAGTTGTTCTTTTCTTTTTTAGGCGAAGTATTTCTTGATTGCATCAGCATTCACTGAACGAGTGAACTCTTCACCAACCATAGTTGTAAGAATCAAAGTGTCGCCTAAAAAGGCTCTCTTAATAACATATGGGCCTTCATAATTGGGAGTCCATTTTCCCCTAGAATATGGTTTGAAAGATAAAATCTTCTTGAGCACAAGGTCACCTTCTCTGAACACACGAGGTATGACCTTCTTATCAAATGCTTTCTTCATTCTCTTCTAATATAATGGACCATGACACTTGGCAGTCAATCTCTTCTCTTCAATCAAATTTAGCTGATCATATCTGGTCTAACACCATTCAGCTTCTGTCAACTTGGCTTCCATCAAGACACGCAATGATGGGATCTCGATCTCTACAGGGAGCATAGCTTCCATGCCATAAACAAGTGAGAAAGGGGTTGCCTCTGTTGAAGTGCGAATGGATGTACGATACCCGTGCAAAGAAAATGGGAGCATCTCATGCCATTCCTTGTATGTCACAACCATCTTCTGGATGATTTTCTTAATGTTCTTGTTCGTAGCTTCAATAACCCCATTCATCTTAGGTCTGTAGGGAGAATAATTATGATGTGAAATCTTAAAGTCTTTACAAAGAGCTTCTACCATATTATTATTCATGTTAGATCCATTATCAGTAATGATCTTACTTGGCACACCATAACGGCATATGATTTGATTCTTGATAAACCTCACAATAACTTGCTTGGTTACATTTGCATACGGTGTCGCTTCAACCCACTTTGTGAAGTAGTCAATATCCACCAAAATGAAGTGATGTCCATTTGACGTTTTAGGCTCAATCATACCAATCATATCAATTCCCCACATGGAGAAGGGCCATGGGGAGGAAATGACGTTCAATATTGTCGGAGGAACATGAATCTTATCTGCATATATCTGAAACTTGTGGCATTTCTTCACAAACTTGCAATAGTCAGATTCCATTGTTAGACAATAGTAATTTGCTCTCAACATCTTCTTAGCCATAATATGTCCATTGGAATGAGTACCAAAGGAACCTTCATGGACTTCAGTCATCAATAAGTTTGCTTCGTGTCTATCCACGCATCTGAGCAGAACCATATCGAAGTTTCTCTTGTACAACACATCACCATTCAGGTAGAAGTTGCCAGCTAATCTTCTCAAAGTCTTCTTATCTTTCAAAGATTTCCCAGGCGGGTAAATCTGACTTTGGAGAAAACATTTGATATCAAAATACAACGGCTTTTCATCTTTGATCTCTTCAACAGCAAACACATGAGTTGGTCTATCAAGACACATCACAGTCAGATTAGGAACCTCGTTCCAAAACTTCACCACAATCATTGAAGCCAGCATTGCAAGAGCATCTGCCATTCGTTTTTCATCTCGAGGGATATGATGAAACTCAACCTTTGTAAAGAAAGTTGAAATCCTCCTCGCATAATCTCTATATGGTATCAAACTGGGTTGATTCATCTCCCAGTCACCTTTGATCTGATTTACAACCAAAGTTGAATCTCCATAGATTTCAAGATATTTGATTCTGAGATCAATGGCATCTTTAATCCCCATAATGCAAGCTTTATACTCAGCCATATTATTTGTACACTCGAAAGTCAATCTAGCTGTAAACGGAAAATGCATGCCTTGAGGAGTAATAATCACTGCCCCAATGCCATTACCATATTGATTAACAGCTCCATCAAATACCATGCCCCAACGAGAACCAGGTTATGTCCCTTCTTCAAAGATTGGTTCATCACAATCTTTCATCTTTAGGTACAAAAATATCTTCATCAGGAAAATCATATTGTACTGACTGGTAAACTTCAATCAGTTGGTGAGCCAAATGATCAGCCAAGACACTATCTTTAATAGCTTTTTGAGGTCGGTATTCGATATCATACTCAGATAACAACATCTGCCAACAGGAATCCTCCAGTTAAAGCAGGCTTCTCAAAAATATACTTGATTGGATCCATTTTAGATATTAACCAAGTGGTATGATTCAACATATACTGACGCAGACGCTTAGCAGCCCAAGCCAATGTGCAACAAGTCTTTTCAAGCATAGAATACCAAGTCTCACAGTCGGTGAATTTCTTACTGAGGTAGTAAATAACATACTCTTTCTTTCCAGTTTCATCTTGTTGGCCAAGGACACAACCCATACTTTCATCAAGCACAATCAAATAGATGATCAATGGTCTTTCTTCAATATGCGGAGATAGAATCGGAGGCGTAAGCATATACACCTTGATATTGTCAAAAGATTTCTGGTAATCTTTGGTCCAATCACAAGACTGATCTTTATCCTGAATATAGGCGCACATGTGGCAGTCATGTGTGAAATGAATCTTGAGATATAATTCAAGCGGCCGAGGAAACCTCTAACTTGCTTCTCAGTTTTGGGCGCATGCATCTCTTGTATTGCTTTAACCTTGGCAGGAACAACTCCGATACCCTTCTCACTGACAATAAAGCCCAACAACTTACCAGAATGAACTCCAAATGTACACTTATTGGGATTCAAGCGGAGTTTGTACTTCCTCAAACGCTGGAATAACTTCAATAAATGCTCGACATGTTCTTCTTCATCACTGGATTTAGCAATCATATCATCAACATAGACCTCGATTTCTTTATGCATCACATCATGAAAAAGAGTGGTCATTGCCCTCTGGTAAGTTGCACCAGCATTCTTTAGACCAAAAGGCATAAGTCTATAACAGAACTTCCCCTAGGGTGTAATGAATGTGGTCTTCTCCATGTCTTCGGGTGCCATCTTAATCTGATTTTATCCGGAAAATCCGTCCATAAACGAAAAGACTTTGAATTTAGTTGTATTGTCTACCAACATGTTAATGTGTGGTAGAGGGAAATCATCTTTCGGACTAGCCTTATTAGAATCTCTGTAATCGGCACACATACGGACTTTTCCATCTTTCTTCAGAACAGGAACAATATTGGTCACCCATTGTGGGTACTCAACGGTAACAAGGAACCCGGTATCGGTCAGCTTTTTCACTTCTTCTTTGATCTTCACTGCCATATCAGGATGAGTCCTCCTCAACTTCTGCTTGACTGGCGGGCATTCTAGCTTCAACGACAATCTATGCTCCAAAATCTCAGAATCCAAACCAGACATGTCTTGATAGGACCAAGCAAATACATCGTAATACTCTCGAAGAAGATCAATCAACCCCTTCTTAACCTCTGGACACAGTTGAGACCCAACCTTGACTTCCTTCACATCATCTTCGGAACCCAAGATGACTAACTCAACCTGTTCTTCGAACGACTGAATGGCTTTTTCCTCGTGCTCAAGCAAACGAGATAATTCATCAGATACTTCTTCGTCACTTTCTTCCTTTGCCTCAAACACAGGGAATTCAAAGTTTGGAGAAGGAGTAGGATCATTGTATTCAATGGGTTTAGAAACCAACCTGCATAATGATTTGATATTTTGATTTTAGAGAAGTGAATCGTGACCAAATATTATGCAGATGGACAATTATTATTAATTTATTCATGTTTTTTGTGATTACCATTTTCAGAAAAGCAAAAAGTAAAAATAAAAACACCATAGATGTGGATGAATAGAATTGCATTTTATTGATGATTAATTTGAAATATGCCCAACAATGTTCACTTCTCCCTTAGGCATAGGAGAAGGATTTTTATAAAATGATAAAAACAAATTACTTAGAGCGATGGATGATAATAGGAACATCAACAGCGATCCAAATGTTGCAAGCCTTTCCGTGCGTCACAAAATTGGCGCAGTCTTCATCTTCATCACCCTCGATCACAGCAGCTGAGTGTTGTTCATTACCACGGATAAACCCTCCGTTACGGAAACTAGGTTGCACATCTTCATCTCTAACATGAGATATCACTCGCTGGAAACCCAAACCGGCTCAGTTCTTGTTTTCGGTGACCTCTACCATTCGGTCCAACTGATCAGAACTACTATCTTCAACAATCTTTTGTGCATCTTTAAACAATAGGCGCCCCAACTTTCTTCTCATCAACAATAGATAGAGCTTGGAACAGAGTTCTAATCTCATCCTTAGCTTCCACATATGAGAAAGACGACAGTTGACTTACTAACAGCGCTTTTTCTCCACCCACAATGACAAGCTTGCCATTCTTCACAAATTTCAATTTCTGATGTAGAGTGGAAGTCACAGCTCCTGCCTCATGTATTCATGGCCTTCCCAACAAGTAACTATAGGTCGGGTGGATGTCCATTACTTGGAAAGTAATCTGGAAATCACTCGGACCTATCTTCACTAGAAGGTCCACCTCACCAATAACAGTCTTGCGAGAACCATCAAAAGCTTTGAAGATTACGCCACTGTATCTCATCGGAGCTCCTTGATACGTTAATTTGGATAGAGTTGACTTGGGGAGTACATTCAACGAAGAACTGGTATCAACCAACACATTTGACAATGCATCCTCCTTACAATTCATTGATATATGTAATGCCAGGTTGTGATTTCTGCCTTTCTCAGGAAGTTCTTTATCACAAAAGCTCAAGTTGTTGCAGGAAGTGATGTTAGCCACGATATGGTCAAACTGATCCATTGTTACATCATGTTCAACATATGCTTGCTCCAATACTTTTTGCAATGCTTCTCTGTGCGCTTCAGAATTCATAAGCAGAGACAACACTGAAATTTTGGAAGGAGTTTGGAGCAGCTGCTCCACCACATTAAATTCACTCTTCTTAATCAAACGTAGTACCTCGTCATCATCATTAGGCTTCAAATTGCTGGATTCGCCAGACTGGCACTTTGGAGCACTAACCGGATTTGCTGCAGGTACCTCAACCTTCTTACCAACATCTTCTACATCTATTTTGAAAACAGGACCAAAAACACGACCACTACAGGTCACCTTCGTAACATCAGCAATATTCACAATAGAGTTAGTCGTAGGCAACGGAACCTCTTGACCATTCTTCACCACGGTAGCATTATATTGATACGGAACAGCTCTATCGGATGTATATGGGACTGGACCCGCTAACCGTATTACCAATGGTGATACCGATCTGTTAATGTTATTACTGTTGTTGTTGTCGAACTGGATTACCACCCGCTCAGGGGTCTTAAATATTGGCATTATCACGTTCGCATCATCTATATCCCTCGACTGTTGAATTTGGATTACATTCTCATCCATCAACTTCTGGATATCTCTCTTGACAACTGAAAACCCATGGGGTTTTACACTACAAATTGCACAACCATCATGGTCATTCTCACAGTCACTAATGGTACACAGGATTTTATGCATCTCTACCAAGGACCGACAAATACGTCGCACATCAAACACTCAGAAACTTCCTGGACAACCATCTACCATATTAACAGAGGAATTACCATGAGCAGGCAATGGGTTTGTGTAGCGGGGTATTCGTTACCATTAGAGATATTGACTAAATCCAAGATAAACCATACAAGTTGAGTCGCCACCGCACTTCTATTTATCCAAAGGAATGGTTAGAAAGCGAACAAAAACCTAAAAGTTTTATCGAATCAAAAACTAGTAAAAATGTCAGAGATCTGGGTAAGGGGGTTGGTTATGCAATGGGAAGGTTTTAAGCACCCAAAACATCCTAGGTACTCCTAGGGAGCCCTTTTCATATTTGTTGTAAGGTTGGTATTTTTTGAAAAATTTATTTGTGCAAACATGACTGAAGAGATGAGAAGAGAATATACAAGTTTATTTACATTTTGTGTTTGGATGGATGAAACCCATTGCCTACGTACCATCTTAAAAAAGATTAGGATCAAAACCTCGTAGTTCGGGGTAAAAATCTCAAAATAAGTTGGTGAATTGATTGGTCCAAAAGCCTTAAGGTCTTTTGTTATCCAAGGGAGAAAACTCAACCTAAAAACCACAAATCCACCATGTGAGGATAGCTTCAACATGCTAGTGAGGGGTTAACCCTATAATAAGCATGGAAGACTCATTGTCCATCACTAAGGATATAGGTGAGTATTACATCTACCTCAAGGATAACTTAAACCTAATAGCTAAAGGTTATGAAAAGTTTTGGTTAAGAAAGTGGCCATTGAAACCATAAAAAGACATTTGAATGGGTTATATTTACCAATGAAAAGTATGTACAAAATATGGTCAAAGTTGACTTAAAAGTTCAATTGAAAATAAGTGTTATGAAAAGAAAGTTTGAAAATCAAAAGCATAAGGCTTAGGTTTCTAATGTTTGAAAACAAGTATTAAATGTTTGCACAAAAGTTTTGGCTTGGGTTAGAGTGGAGGGAAGAAGAAGAAGGGCTAAAGTCCTAATCAAACAAGAGATAAGGGATAATAAGTAAGACCATAAATGGAGTTCCTCTCTTGAGATCATATTGATGATCCAAGTAGCTCCCATCCTTTGGAATATGCAAGCAAAATAATAGTAAGCTCAAGCAATCAATATAATCTTACAAGCTCTTGGAAAGTTCCTCAATGGCTCTTAGATCTCTCTCTCTCTCTTAGAAGCTCATGGCAATGGTTCCTCTCTTAGGCTCAATGTTAGGACCCCTAGAACAAGAACACACACATCAAAAAGTTCTATCAAACAAATCAAGAATGAACAATCAAGAGTTAGAAATTGGCCCTTCCAGAGTTCTCTTTAGCATTTATAGCATTCTAAAGGCTCAATGTCTAGTTGCTCTTTGACTTTTATATCACTCTAAAGGCCCAATGCCTAGTTGCTCTTTGACTCCAAATTTGCATAGGGGAAGTCCTAAAGTCTAGGTCCATTTGTCCATTTCTTTTATATTTGGTCCACAACAATCAAAACAAAACACAAACACAATGATATATACACAATTATGTGCTCAAGTGAGCAAAAGGCAAATTGCATTAACATAAACATGTGCTCAAATGAGCAAAAGGAAAAAGCAAATGAATAATATGTACAAGAATAATAAATTGCATAAAATGTAAAGAGCAAAAGTAAATGTTAATAGTTAATGATTAGTGTTAGTGGTTAGTGTGCCATAAGGCAAATTTAGCGCTATGTTAAGCAATCGTAATTGGACTTATGTAGAAATCACAACTATCTGAGGCCGATCAATAATAATGTAGGCAACAACACAAGTTAGAAGTCTTGATTAGTGAACCAAGTTCCAACAACTTGCCATGCCGAAAAGAAGAAGAGAAATGATCTTGTATTGTTTTAAGTCCTTTGCATGATTTAGAAAGCAACCTATCCTTAATGCAAAGCCATTCACTTGATCATTTGATCAAGATGAATTAGATTTTAATCAAGGAAGATTAAACCTCCCTAATCAATGCTAACTTATCAACCTTTAACTCATTGATCAAAAAGAAGAAAAGAAGAAGAAGAAGAAGAATGGATAATGGAAATGGAGAAAATAAAGTGCATTAAGTGAAAATGGAATGTACCAATCCACAAATGTTGACCAAAGATAGGGAAGATCAAGGTCAAACCATAAAAGAAAGAAGTGAGATGAAGATTGGAGGTCAAGAAATAAACAAAGTATTTTTGGCATTTTTAATATTTGAAAATAAACTTGAATTAAAATATTAAAGAAAGGTCAAACTTCAAATTCACTTCAAATCATCTTTGAAAAGTCCAAGTGAATTATCCCAAGTTCAACAAGGTCAAACAAAGTTTGACAAAAAATTTCAGCATTTTTAAAGGTCAGAAACTATTTTTAATCAATTAAAAAATGAAGAAAAATAACTTAATTAAACTAAAATCTCAAATAAATCTCAAATCAATTAATAAATTGATGAGAATATTTTTCATAGATCCATCATCATTCAAATAAGTTAGAAAAATATTTTTGTATTTTTTGAATATCAAAAACTATTTAAAATGAATTAAAAACGACCAGAAAAGAGAAAATTATTAAAAAATAGCAAATGATAAAATAAAAAATATTAAAAATCATTTTTAGAAACTAGAAATTAAAAGAGAAATAATGCAATTGGTCCCATATTTTTTGGACCAATAATAAAAGAGATATGAATTTTTGAAAATGAGATAGAATTAAAAAATAAAATGGAAAATTCAGAAATTAGAAAAAACCACGTGTGTTGGATGGATCCTCACTAATTGACGTGGAGGATCTAATGGCAATGAGTTGCGCGCGCACCATAGTCCAAGGTCAATGAGAAACATAATAAATTAAATAAAGTCAAAAGATCTGATGGCTAGGATACAAACTGGAGATCAGATCCAAGGGCTCACAATTGATCTGGCAATGAGACGGTGGCCAGCGCCACCGTCTTCTCCGGTGAGCTCTAGTGGCGACCAAAAATTGCAGAGTTTCAAACGTGCATCAAAATGCACGATCCAGGCACCATTCGAAAGGTGAAGTGATGTACATCACTCTTATGCCACCCAATTCCACTCTAGATTCCTATTGAGAGAGAAATCAGAGATGGAAGTTTGGTGGTGTTCAACTGAACTTGCTCAATTTCAACAATTAAGCACACAATAATGATGCCTCTATAGAGAGGACTTCAGACAACACAATATCAAGGCACATGGAGCAAAGTATAAGGAGATTCGAAGCAAAATTCAGTGGAGCAAAACCTTTGGATTGTGAAGAATTGAGTCAGTCTCCTTGGTTCCTTTTGCAAACAGAAGCTTCAATGGATCAAAGGAAGAAGGTCTAGGAACTTTAGATCTTAAAATTCAACCAAATGCAATTGAATTTCAGATCTGAATTTTTGGAGAAAAATGAACTTGTTCCTTTAGGTATGGCTAGGGATTCAATCTTGCAGCATTTCAGGTGCCTTCAGGTTGGAGAATTGTGAAGGTAAAGCATGGTATTTATAGATGGAGAAAGCTGAATGCATGAGCTAACTCGTGTGCATGGAAAATGGATTTTGCATTGCATGGGCTTGTGTGATCATGTGGAAGGCCCAATGAAGGCTGAAACAACCTGCTGAGTTCATGTGAAATGCAAATGGACGTGTATATCAAGTGTAATCAGCTCATGCATGGCAATTGAATTGAATTTCACAAAATGCACTTAATTCTTCATGTCTTCGAAAATGATACTTCCAAACTCCAAATGCAGCCTTATGAGTAATGGTTAGAAAGCTTGTTGCATAAGGAACAAATGATATGTTGATCAAAATTCCAATTGGGCCTTGGAAATTAGCGAAATTTGAGCTTGAAGTGTAGGGTGCAAAACATGCATAAGTGAAGTTTCCAAATTTGGCCAATGTTCAAGCCCTTCTGTCTCAATGATGCAAGCTCCAATTGATACAATCTTAAACATGAAAGTTGTAGATATTTTCAAGTTAATCAATTTTGACTTAAATTTTGCATCATTTGGATTTTTGATAAAGAAGTTATGGGCACTTGAAGTTGGACTTTTTTACATTTCAATGCATTTGGCCCAAAGTGGCCTATAGTGTTTTGCATTATCACATGTATTTATTTTGAGATTTTGTAACTTTGCTCAACATAATATTTTAAGTAGACACAATAAGCTTTCCAATTCATTTTGTCCCACCTCAAAATCATGAAAAATGAATGAGTTATGTGCTTGGGAAGTTGACCAAAAATTAGGGTTTCAGTCAAAATGACCTATAATGTCTTAGAATGGATGATGACCTTCCAAGCTTCAAATCAAATTTTTATGAACATGAAAGTTATTCATATTGTCCTTAAGAACATTTTTTCTCCTGAGATCATCTCCATTTGACCAACACATAAAAAGTTAGATCTCAGTGTATTTCAAGATAGTCAGATGAATTGATTGATCAACTTCTCAAGTCCAAAACTCATACCTTGATGAATTGATGATTGAGGGCACTCAAATAAGTTCAAATATGCATGAAATGATGAACTAAATAACTTCCCTTGATTGTATTTGATCTTGGGTTGAGGTTGCTTCAAGAGCAAGGCACAGTTGATGAACAGATGAATTAGGGTTTCCTTAGGAAACAAACCTCCAACCCCTTGACTTGATTTGATCAAAATGATGAATTGAGATACTTGGGAGGCATATTTGATGGATGAGAGCTTTGGGAACCATTACCATGCTTGCTTTCATCTCCTCTTGACCTTTTCATTGCACAAAGGATCTCCTAGAAGCTTTTAGACCTTGTGATTGCTCAAGCTACAAACAAGAAATATTAGTGACATTTTTTTGTGCTTTTGGTTAGTAAATAAAATTAGAAAAGCAATGATATACAATTCAAGCATGCTTGGTGATCTCGAACCACTCACAAGAGGTCCCACCCAATGGCAAAGGGAACCAAGATGCTCATGATCCTTGAGGCTTTGCAAATGCAATGTTATGATGCCATGAGGGATCTTAGGGCCAAAATTAGGGTCTTACAGATGCCCCTATTTAAGGTCATTCTAGCCGGAGAAGTGAAGGTTAAAAACTTCGTCTCGACGAGGTAGAATGGGCTTAAATAATAACAAAGAGACGAATTTTGGTCCCTAAGAGACCTCATGATGCAGATGTATGTATGCAAAAGGGTAATACTTTGTGGGGATATGTGTCCACAAAGAGAAAAGAAATCAGGAGAAACTGACAATCCATATGAGTAACACACTCAGTGGGACAGAGACTCTTGGACTCTTATGGGGATAGAAAAGGGGATAAATTGCGTGAGCAGGGCACAACTCAAAGCTTGGGGAGCAGAATTCCAAAAGAATAAATCAATGGAAAGACCTGAGCTGACTCAAAGGCGCATGTATTGGGGAATATGCCAATACAGCGGATTTATCCATCAAGGATACTTCGGATGAAAATCCGGACTCAGATGGGGAGAATCCACTAAGGGACCTCGCTGGGGAACACCCATACAAGACTCCTCCGGGGAATCACCAAGACGAGGTATTACCGGTTACTGGGTAATAGGCTCAAAGAGACATGTGATCCGAACACCGGTATAAGGGCGGGAGAACAACATGCTCGAGGAGAATGAATATCTTAGACCGGTATAAGGGTGAGAGATATCAAACATCTAAAATCATCTGAGGAAAACCTAAAAGGTATATTTCGACTCAGGAAAATCTGACTCCATAGGGGACAAAAGGTCATAATAGGGAGTAGAAGACAAGGAACACCAGGGATACCAGTTACTGGGCATATAACAGGTGACCAACCAAGGTGTGAATTGGGGAATATTCCCAAGACACTCATCATCCAAAGAGGGCCGAAAAGCAAACTCGATTACAGGATGGACATTCGACTCCACAAAAAAAGGGGTACGAATCTTACTCGACTGGGGAAGAACAAAGACTTCGACTAAAGAGCGCATGAGATATATTATCTATTACCGTCAGAACGTAGATAACATACTCGCAAGGAAGATTATCCACAACCGGTTACTGGGTTAATAAAGGATAAATCGACCGAAAAGAAAGGACATTGGGATATCAAAAACCAGGTATAAAATAATGACCAATCAAGGGGAGAAATGATCATTACCGACAAGCGGCAAATGAAAGATGACTCGCTGGGGATACATTGACAAAGGCAATGACCCGGGAGACATACTCAAAAAGGGTGAAGGACTATCAATACCAAACATTGGATAATGATAACCGTCAAGGAGGGGATTACATCTACCAGATACTGGGTAGAAAACCACGGAAAAGTAACTGTCATCGGTTAGGATGAACAAAAAGGTTGACTCTACCAAGGGGATAAAAGTAGGGTTTACAACTACCGGTATAAAGGTAGAAAACCACAGAATCTGTCGTGGAAAAGATGGATAATTACTAGTTGCTGAGCAATCATTCATCCAAACTATGGGGAAAACGCAAGGATAATCTCCAGAAGCCAAATCTAGGAACAAACTAGAGATGCACAATGAAACAAGACTCATCCCTATGAGGATATAACTCAATGGGGGGTTCCATCCCAATATATGTGTTGGGAGGAAACAGAAATAACCATCATCCACGAGGACATAACTCGGTGGGGAATATGGAAGAAAGGATAAACACTTTCTGCTTATGGGGCTAACTCTTCATGGAGAGATCAAACACAAACATCTGCTTGGGGAAACATATTTCCAACTAGCAGGAGATAACAAACAAAGATATATGGCAAAGTATGCAACATGAATATCTGAATGTTAAAATTATGCATATATGTATGGTTTATGTATGATGCATGCTGACAGAACAGACATATCTAACACAAACAAGCCCACTGATCGATTGAATAAACATATGGTACTACATCTCAAGAGAGAAAGCCAAGCCTAGTGGAGAACATCTTATCTGTTGGGGATCAGAGATACCAGGAAACAAAGACCTCTGCAGGGGAATGAACAACAACCAATCCAACTGGGAACAGGATCATGGCACAGATAAGTTCCGCTGGGGAAGCCACTCTATCGGGGAAATTATCAAAGGGGGTGATGGATCTTCGTGGGGAATAACCACCAATTAGAAGCTTCCAAGGTCACCAAACTAAGAGCTCACACTTGCTGAGGAGGAAGGAGGCTGAATACCTTTACCACACACTCTGCTCGGGAGGGAAAATCACAAAAGGCTCCGGAGAAAGAGGATACAAACATGCCAGGAATATGAACAAATGTCTTACCCTGTTGAGAATCATACCATCTTTGGGAGAGCACCGAAGACCTCCCCAGTATCCTTTTATCATTGTGAATGTTCACTTTGTTTAAAAACAAGTTATGAAAAGTTTAATTTTAAAACAATGATATTTCTCAATTAAAACATGCAAAACATTTGTTGAATAGGAACAAATAAGAGTGTAAATAATTGGATAAAGGCTCAAATTTATTTGATGGAATGATAGTCTGCAAATGGCAAGACTACATAGATCTTTACAAATTTGAAATTGGTGATATATATTGGAAAAGGGCTACATTGAACATAATGACCATTTCTCCACCAATTCCGAATCCGATGTATTTGAAGCTTTGGTTGACGATGACTGAGCGAGAACCTCTGACGGATGACAGTTTGTAGAACAAGGTCTTGTCAGGATGCAGTTACTTACCAAATCCCTAATTTTTGCCTAGATTGCCCCAGGATGAGGTACTCAATCTAGCGGGATACATATTCATTATTTATTTTTATTTTTTTTTATGTCTCTAACTTTTGCCTGGATCGCCCTTTCGGGTTTTCAATCCACCGAGATGCTCATTTTTGCCTAAGTCGCCCTTTCGGGTTTTCAACTTAGTGAGCTATTCTGTTTTTATTTTTTAGGCGAAGTATTTCTTGACTGCATCTGAATTCACAGGACGAGTGAAATCCTCCCCATCCATAGTTGTAAGTATCAAAGCATCGCCTGAAAAGGCTCTCTTGACAACATATGGACCTTCATAGTTTGGAGTCCACTTGCCCCTAGAATCGGGCGTGAAAGACAAGACTTTCTTGAGCACAAGGTCACCTTCTCGGAACACACGAGGCTTGACCTTCTTATCAAAGGCTTTCTTCATCCTTTGTTGATATAACTGACCATGGCACATGGCAGTTAATCTTCTCTCTTCAATCAAATTCAGTTGGTCATAATGACTATGAACCCATTCAGCATCAGTCAACTTGGCTTCCATTAAAACTCTCATTGATGGGATCTCCACCTCTACTGGGAGCACAGCCTCCATACCGTAAAAAAGAGAGAAAGGGGTTGCCCCTGTTGAAGTGCGGACAGACGTATGATATCCATGCAAAGCAAATAGCAACATCTCATGTCAATCTTTGTACGTAACAACCATCTTCTGGATAATCTTCTTGATATTCTTATTAGCAACTTCAACAGCCCCATTCATCTTGGGTCTATAGGGGGAAGAATTATGATGTGCAATCTTGAACTCGCTGCACAGCTCCTTCATCATCTTGTTGTTCAAGTTAGATCCATTATCGGTAATGATCTTATCTGGCACACCATATCGGCATATGAGTTGATTCTTGATAAACTTCACGACCACCTTCCTGGTCATGTTTGCATATGATGCCGCTTCAACCCACTTGGTGAAATAATCAATTGCTACGAGAATAAATCTGTGACCGTTAGACGCTTTCGGTTCTATCATGCCAATCATGTTGATTCCCCACATAGAGAAAGGCCATGGTGATGAAATCACATTCAGAAGTGTCGGAAGAATATGAATCTTATCCGCATAAATCTGACACTTGTGGCATTTCTTCACATATTTGCAGCAATCAGACTCCATTGTCAACCAATAGTAGCCTGCTCTCAACATCTTTCTAGCCATGGCATGTCCATTAGAATGAGTACCAAATGAACCCTCATGGACTTCAGTTATTAACAGGTCTGCTTCGTGTCTATCCACGCATCTGAGCAAAACCATGTCAAAATTTCTTTTATAAAGCACATCGCCATTAAGGTAGAAACTGCCAGATAATCTCCTCAAAGTCTTCTTATCTTTGACAGATCCCCCAGGCGGGTAAATCTGAATCTGAAGAAAACACTTGATATCATAATACCATGGCTTATCATCTTTCACTTCTTCAACTGCAAATACATGAGCTGGTCTATCCAAGCGCATCACAGTAATATTGGGGACTTCATTCCAGAATTTCACCACAATCATTGAACAAGTGTAGCAAGAGCATCTGCCATCCGATTCTCATCTCGAGGAATATGATGGAAGTCAACCTCAGTAAAGAATGTTGAAATCCTCCTCGCATAATCTCTATATGGGATGAGGCCAGGCTGATTCGTTTCCCATTCACCCTTAATCTGATTAACAACGAGGGCCGAATCGCCATAAACATCAAGATGCTTGATCCTAAGATCAATACATTCTTCTAGTCCCATGATACAGGCTTCATACTCGACCATATTATTTGTGCATTTGAAAGTCAACCTTGCTGTAAACGGAAAATGTGTGTCCTGAGGGGTAATAATCACTGCCCCAATACCATTTCCATATTGATTTACAGCGCAATCAAACACCATACTCCATCTGGAACTAGGCTCTGACCCTTCATCGAGCGTAGGCTCGTCGCAATCTTTCATTTTCAAATACAGAATCTCTTCGTCTGGAAAGTCATACTGAACTGACTGATAATCCTCAATCGGTTGATGTGCCAAGTGGTCTGCCAAAATGCTACCTTTAATGGCCTTCTGAGCTCGATACTCAATATCATACTCAGATAACAACATCTGCCAACGGGCAATCCTTCCAGTTAAAGCAGGCTTCTCAAAGATATACTTGATTGGATCCATTTTGGATATCAACCAAGTCGTATGATTCAACATATATTGGCGTAAGCGCTTAGCAGCCCAAGCCAAAGCACAGCATGTTTTCTCAAGCATTGAGTATCGAGACTCACAATCAGTGAACTTCTTACTCAGGTAGTAGATAGCATATTCTTTCTTTCCCAATTGATCTTGCTGACCAAGGACGCAACCCATTGAGTCTTCAAGAACTGTCAGATACATAATCAATGGTCTCCCTTCCACAGGCGGAGACAGAATCGGAGGCTCAGACAAATACTCTTTAATGCAATCAAAATCTTTTTGGCAATCCTCGGTCCAATCATGAGACTGATCTTTCCGAAGGAGCTTGAATATTGGTGCACATGTGGCAGTCATGTGGGATATGAATCTGGAAATATAATTCAAGCGGCCAAGAAAACCTCGGACTTGCTTCTCAGTTTTGGGCGCAGGCATCTCTTGTATTGATTTGACCTTTGCAGGATCAACCTCAATACCTCTTTCACTAAAATAAAGCCCAATAACTTGCCGGAACGGACTCCAAATGTACACTTGTTGGGATTCAGACGAAGCTTATACTTCCTTAAACGCTGAAAAAGCTTCAACAAGTGCTCTACATGTTCAACTTCCGTTCTCGACTTAGCAATCATATCATCAACATATACCTCGATCTCTTTGTGCATCATATCGTGAAACAAGGTAGTCATAGCTCGTTGATACGTGGCTCTGGCGTTCTTCAAGCCAAAGGGCATCATTGGATAACAGAATGTTCCCCAAGGTGTGATGAATGTTGTCTTCTCCATATCCTCGGGTGCCATCTTGATCTGATTATATCTGGAAAATTCATCCATAAATGAGAAGACATTGAATTTAGTTGTATTATCTACCAACATATCAATATGTGGTAGAGGGAAATCATCTTTCGGACTAGTTTTATTCAAGTCTCTATAGTCCACACACATCCGGACTTTTCCATCTTTCTTAGGCACGGGCACAATATTGGCCACCCATTGAGGATATGTAGAAGTCACCAAAAACCCTGTATCGATTTGTTTCTGAACTTCTTCCTTGATCTTTACTGCCATATCGGGATGAGTTCTTCTGAGCTTCTGCTTCACAGGTACGCACTCAGGCTTCAAAGGTAGGAAATGTTGCACAATATTTGTATCCAGACCAGGCATGTCTTCATATGACCAGGCGAAGACGTCGACATATTCTCGTAGCAACTCGATCAACCCCTTCTTAGCAGATTCTTCCAGGAGTGCCCCAATCTTCACTTCTCGCACATAATCTTCAGATCCCAAGTTGATTGTTTCCAGATTCTCGAGATGCGACTGAATGATCTTTTCTTCATGCTCAAGTAGACGGGTAATCTCATCAGGAATCTCTTCAACATTATCTTCCTCCGCCTCAAATACAGAGAATTCAAAGTTGGGAGATGGTGTTGGATCATTATGTTCAATGGGTTTGATCAACCTGCATAATGATTTTGGATATAAAAGAGATTTTAGAATTCAAACAAGGCAAATCATTATGCAGATGAAAAGATTAATTTTATTCTTATTTTTAGGGTTTTATGTGATCACCAATTTCATGCAAAAGCAAAAAGGGGAAATAATTGGAAAAACAAACATTTAACATGAATTTATTGAATGAAAATATCATTGTATTTATGCGCCAACAATGTTATCACTTCTCCTTTTGGCATGGGAGAAGGGTTTTTTAAACACAGTGAACATTACTTTGACTTATGGATAACTGCCGGAATATCAATAGCGACCCAATTATTGCAGATCCCTCCAGGGATGATGAAATTGCCAGAATCCTCTTCATCTTCTTCCAGAATAGCAGCAGCCTCTTTGTCTTGACCGGTGTGGATGAAACCTCCACTCTTGAACAACCCTTGCTTGTTGAAGACACTAGAAGAAAAGCCTATGCCAGCCCGGGATTTGTTGTCTTCCAGCTCAATCATTTGCCCCAAACCAGCAGTTGCACCATGCTCAATGGCCAACTTTGCATCTTTATAGGAAGCAAATGAAGGAGTTCCCTTCTTAATAGGTTCAGCAATAGATAAAGCTTGGAACGGAGTTCCAATTTCATCCTTAGCATATATATATGAGAAAGAAGACAAATGGCTAACCAGGAGAGCCTTCTCTCCCCCTACCACCACCAGCTTCTTATTCTTTACAAACTTCAATTTCTGGTGTAGGGTGGATGTCACGGCGCCTGTCTCGTGAATCCATGGTCTGCCTAAGAGACAGCTATACGATGGGTGAATATCCATAACCTGGAAGGTAATCTGGAAATCACTTGGTCCGATTTTGACTGGGAGATCAACCTCTCCAATCACAGTTTTGTGAGACCCATCGAAAGCCTTCACAACTACCCCACTCTACCTCATGGGAGGCCCCTGATATGATAACTTCGCAAGAGTAGATTTTGGCAATACATTCAATGATGACCCAGTGTCCACCAGCACATTGGACATGGCGTCATCTTTGCAGCTCATAGATATGTGTAATGCCAGGTGTCGCAACCTGAAAAATACAGTGTGCGAAAAAAACAACCGGCGAAAGAAAAAGACAGAAGAGTCGCCACCGTGCGTTATTCATCCCAAAGGAGGGAAAGGAAACGCTCGAAGTAAACCTGAAAAAGGAAAGGACAAGACGGGGTCTCGCAACCAAATCTTGGGTTCGGGAGTCGGTTATGCGAAGGGAAGGTATTAGCACCCCTACGCATCCGTAGTACTCTATGGGATCCACTTTTGTAGTTTTCGTCTAAAGGGTGTGGGTTTACCTAACGTGTTTATTTACTAAAAAGGTTGAGAGAAATGACTCGCGCGGATGTCGCATCCACTGCATACGTATCTCATCTAAATATGAGAATCAGAGTCTTCGTAGCTCGGCTGACCTATGAGTTGGGGTGTGTGCTCGCTAAGACATCGCGTCTTATGCCTACGTATCTCATCTGGAATGAGAATCAGAGCAAGTCGTAGTTCGGCTAACTACGGGGTTATGGATTGGGTTTTGGACGAACAACGTTACTACGCAATCTACCGGATGCTCGACCTTTGGAGACTTACTCGCCTGTAGTAGAAGGAGTAAACGTGTTGCTTTGGGTTTTAGGGTTTGGGATGCTCGAGGGCAAAAAGGCAGTCCTTGACGAAGGAACCGCGCTACCTGCAGGGATATGAATACAAAACACAAAACATGTATCTCAAAGTAAAATGCCACCAAGGGGCTCAAACATTGCCTCCTATCGAGGTCTTCCAGCTAAGAAAGTGATAAAGTATGAGAAAGGGAAAAAATTACCACACGGATAAAGATCCGAAGCTATAGCAGTTAAAGGGGCAAGAAACCCTGAAATGTCTCCAGCTGGACCGTCAAAGGAAATCAGTCAACACGAATAATCAGAATAAAACTCCAGGGGGTATCCCACAAATAAAGTGGGAAACCACGCGAGTGTCTCTGCGAAAGCCATGTGAGCCCTCACAAAACTCGACAAAGGGTTAGAGCAGCAGGATGAAATCAAGAGAAAACAATGCCATGGAAACACAAGACAGGTTAGAATAAACAAAATAGGGTAACCCAGAGTTGCCCCTAAATTAAAATGTAACCACATGAATAATTCCATCAAAATTCACAAAAGGCTCACAAAAAAGGTATCAAATTCACCCATAATACCTCATACATTTAGAGCATTCAACTAAAAGGCATAAAGATGATGGATATAGGGCAAACCTGACTGGAGAGCTTGATTGAAATTGAGTTGCACCCGTGAGGTTTACAAGTTGAGTTCCCTTCAGGGTTTGGAGGCTGCTCTGAGTTCTCTGTCAGGTCTTCTCTCACTATCTTTTTCCTCAGGGTTTTGTTCCAAGGAAACCTCAGAGTATTTTGCTTCTCTCCCTTTTTCTCAAGTGAATCTCCCAGTGTAACTCCAAGTGTGTTTTCCTCTACTGAAACTTCAGTATTTATAGACTGATTTTCGTGGGTAATGGGCTCAAATGAGGGAGACCCAAGTCCAAAATAATTTGTTATATTTTATTTGTTTATTTATTTTATTTAGTTAATTAATTAATTAATTAATTAATTAATTAATTAATTAATTAATTAAATATTTTTTTTCGGTTTTTTTTTTTTTCGGTTTTTTTTTTTTTTTTTTTTTTTTTTAGAAAAAATGAAGGGTAAATTTTGGGGTATTACAGCTGCCCCTATTCAATCAACTGGAGACCCGGAAAGAAGATGACAGCTGCTTTCATGCTTTCGAGGTATCAAGGGATTGAATACAATAAAAGCCCAAAAATTTGCACTGAAGTGAAGTGAAATCACAATGCCTGTCAGAATCGGCAAAGAGGTGGTCTTGAAAGAAGAATCTGTCTGGTACGGTGAGAGTCAGTCTGAATATCGAAAAAGAATTATAAACTAGATACCAAAATAAATGGTAACACAGAAATAACCATGGCCTGAATGCCGCTCAGCAGTTTGAATACTGGAAAGGATTTCGATCTGAACATCGGAAAATTGGCCTGAATGCCACAAGTCGCATCGACCTAAACGTCGGAAACTTCTTCGATCTGAACATCGGAAAGACTTGGCCTGAATGCCACAAGTCGCATCGACCTGAACGTCGGAAACTTCTTCGATCTGAACATCGGAAAGACTTGGCCTGAATGCCACAAGTCGCATCGACCTGAACGTCGGAAACTTCTTCGATCTGAATATCGGAAAATTGGCCTGAATGCCACTTCGATCTGAATATCGGAAAATTGGCCTGAATGCCACTTCGGTCTGGATACCGGAAAACTGGCCTGAATGCCACTTCGGTCTGGATACCGGAAAACTGGCCTGAATGCCACTTCGGTCTGGATACCGGAAAACTGGCCTGAATGCCACTTCGGTCTGAATACCGGAAAAACTGGCCTGAATGCCACTTTGGTCTGGATACCGGAAAAACTGGCCTGAATGCCACTTCGGTCTGGATACCGGAAAACTGGCCTGAATGCCACAAGTTGCATCGACCTGAACGTCGGAAACTTCTTCGATCTGAACATCGGAACACTGGCCTGAATGCCACTTCGGTCTGGATACCGGAAAACTGGCCTGAATGCCACTTCGGTCTGGATACCGGAAAACTGGCCTGAATGCCACAAGTTGCATCGACCTGAACGTCGGAAACTTCTTCGATCTGAACATCGGAACACTGGCCTGAATGCCACTTCGGTCTGGATACCGGAAAACTGGCCTGAATGCCACAAGTTGCATCGACCTGAACGTCGGAAACTTCTTCGATCTGAACATCGGAACACTGGCCTGAATGCCACTTCGGTCTGGATACCGGAAAACTGGCCTGAATGCCACAAGTTGCATCGACCTGAACGTCGGAAACTTCTTCGACCTGAACATCGGAACACTGGCCTGAATGCCACTTCGGTCTGGATACCGGGAAAACTTCATGACTGTCAGCATTGGCAGAAATAGGGAATGATAATAGAGGCGGCGCATGGGCCAATGACACTTGCTGGGGATAACAAAGGTAAGTCATGAACAATCTTCAGTCTGAGTACTAGAAACAACTTCTAGCTTATCACTTGAGATACCGAGAATGTTTTATGCTTACATGCGTATGTTTGAATTTTTCAATGGCGTAATGCTCCATGAAAATGGAAATG
The DNA here is from genome assembly GCF_024323335.1 of Lathyrus oleraceus. NCBI lineage: Eukaryota > Viridiplantae > Streptophyta > Magnoliopsida > Fabales > Fabaceae > Lathyrus > Lathyrus oleraceus. Next base: position 470,630,313 of record NC_066585.1, read on the forward strand.
CTACGCGATTTGGAAGGATGCAATGCAATATGATTCTACATGCAGGGATGCGAAATGCTGGGTAGAATGCCAAGCTGAGGCAAGGGATCTGCTGGAGAAATGATCACCATCTTCTGGACCCTGGCAAGGCTGTTGGAGATGCACAGCGCAAAGAACTCTATGGGGAGATGACTAGCCATGCGGTGTTCTGGCCATACCGAGACTCTGATCGGGGAAAGAATGGCATTGGAAGCCTGCTGCTGAGGAAAGCTACAATGGTTCTGGCAACCACGATTTGCGAGAGATGACTCAGCAGGGGGAGCAAACACTGATACGGTACCGAGGTTCTGCTTCAAGAAAAGAAACCATGGATCTGGCATTGGGATTATCGATCTGGCATCGAACTCTAAGGAGCAGCCACTTCTGCTGGGAAGATACAGTCTTGCACTGTCAACTCCGCTGGGGATATATAGTCTGACATTGTTAACTCTACTGGGGAGTGTATGTCCTGAAACAAACGCTTGAGGAAGTACAATGGTGAGAACCTGCTGGGGATTGGGGAATCCAACGCTCTGATCAGCTCTGCAGGGTCAAGACACTGAATTCGTCTGTTGGCGACTTCACTGGGGAAGATATTCACGACCATCTGCAGGAGATTTTAAGGAAATGCCCCGAGGGTATCTGTTCTGAATAGACGATCCAAAGCACTTAAAATTTACAGCAATTTTAAATGTTTATTAAGCCTGTACCTGTAAAGCCCTTATGTGTCATGATGCAATGTTTATCAAAAATTCGAACGTCATTTTTGCAAACAAAACAGTAAAATGAAAATGAAAACAGAGATATACTGAATAACATGATTTTATTGATTGAATGGCCTCTGAATAGGCATTTACATTAGGAAGTAATCCCTGGAAAGAGGTAATCGCACAATAGATAAAAACAGAAATTAATCTAATGGCAATGTGAAATGGATTTCTATTGGGTTCCAATTCTGCTATGACTTGCTCGTCTTCAAGATCCTCCAGATAATCAGCCTTCTGAAAGAGTGATTGGACTGTTTCCTATCCTTCAAAAATTTCCAGTCATTGGCACGAGATGAGATTTAGAACTACTCAGAACGCAGTCATTCGCTTAATCCCTAACTTTTGCCTGGATCGCCCTTTTCGAGTTTTCAATCCACCGGGATACCCATTTTTGCCTAAGTTGCCTTTTCAGGTTTTCAACTTACCGGGTGTACGATCTTTTCATTTTTAATCCCTAATTTTTGCCCGAACCTTTTCATTTTCTTGGTTCGTCGGGATGCCCATTTTTGCCTGGACTACTCTTTTTACTGTCCAGCGGGTCTATTTTATGCGAAGTATTTTTTAACTGCGTCTGAGTTCACAGGGGAAGTGAAGTTTTCACCATCCATAGTTGCAAGCATTAAAGCCCCACCATCAAAAACCTTGGTGACGATATACGGTCCATCATAGTTAGGAGTCCACTTGCCCCTGCGATCTGTCTGAGGAGGAAGGATCCTTTTCAAAACTAAATCTCCGACTTGGAAACAACGAGGACGCACTTTCTGATCAAAGGCTCTCTTCATCCGACTCTGATACAACTGCCCATGACAAATGGCTGCCATTCGCTTCTCTTCGATAAGACTCAACTCATTGAACCTTGTCTGAATCCATTCAGCTTCGTCTAGCTTGATATCCAACAAGACTCTTAGAGAAGGGATCTCCACTTCAACAGGTAGGACTGCTTCCATACCATACACAAGGGAGTAAGGGGTTGCCCCGGTCGATGTACGTACTGAAGTGCGGTACCCATGCAAGGCGAAAGGTAGCATCTCATGCCAATCTCTGTACGTGACGACCATCTTCTGCACAATCTTCTTTATGTTCTTATTTGCCGCCTCAACAGCGCCGTTCATCTTAGGGCGGTAAGGGGAAGAATTGTGATGCTGAATGTTGAAGTTCTGACACAACTCCTTCATCATTTTGTTGTTGAGATTAGAACCATTATCAGTAATGATTCTTTCGGGAATCCCATAGCGACAAATGATTTCTTTCTTGATGAAACGGGCAACCACATGTCTAGTGACATTCGCGAACGATGCTGCCTCGACCCACTTGGTGAAATAGTCGATGGCAACAAGGATGAAGCGATGCCCATTGGAAGCAGTCGGCTCAATCTTTCCAATCATGTCAATGCCCCACATGGCAAACGGCCACGGCGAAGACATCACATTCAGAGGATTCGGCGGTACATGCACCTTATCAGCATAAATCTGGCACTTATGACACTTCCGAGCATACTTGAAACAATCTGATTCCATGGTCATCCAATAATAACCCGCTCTCAACAATTTCTTAGCCATTGCATGTCCACCGGCATGAGTACCGAAGGAACCTTCATGAACTTCCTGCATTAACATGTCTGCCTCGTGTCTGTCCACGCATCTGAGCAAAACCATGTCGAAGTTCCTCTTATACAGCACATCGTCTTTGTTCAAGAAGAAACTGCCTGCCAATCTTCTCAAAGTCTTTCTGTCATTGTTGGATGCCCCTGCAGGGTACTCTCGATTCTTCAGAAAGCACTTGATATCGTGATACCAGGGCTTGTCATCGACTACCAGTTCAGCAGCAAACACATACGCGGCCCTGTCAAGGCGCATCACATCGATCCTGGGAGCATGGTTCCAACGAATTACCTTGATCATGGAGGATAGAGTAGCAAGTGCGTCTGCCATCTGGTTCTCATCACGAGGTATATGATACAATTTTACCGTTGTGAAGAAAGTCAAAAGTCTTCTCGTGTAATCTCTGTAGGGGACCAGAGTGGGCTGGAGAGTATTCCAATCACCATTCACTTGATTGATCACCAGAGCTGAATCTCCGAAGATGTCCAGAGTCTTGATTCTCAGATCAATGGCTTGCTCAATGCCCAAGATACAGGCCTCGTACTCAGCTTCATTATTTGTGCACTCAAAAGTCAAACGAGCGGTGAAAGGCATGTGGGCACCCTTCGGAGTAGTAATGACAGCGCCAATTCCACTACCTCTAGCATTGACAGCCCCATCAAACAACAAAGTCCACTTTTCGTTTGGATCAGGTCCCTCCTCAACAACTGGCTCTTCACAGTCTTTCATCTTGAGGAACATGATGTCTTCATCAGGGAATTCAAACTTCATTGGCTCATAATCATCAATCGGTTGCTCGGCAAGGTAGTCTGACAGAATACTACCTTTGATGGCTTTCTGGGATGTATATTGGATATCATACTCTGTTAAAATCATCTGCCAACGGGCAACACGTCCGGTGAGAGCCAGCTTCTCAAAGATGTACTTCACTGGATCCATCTTAGAAATCAACAAGGTAGTATGGTTCAACATATACTGTCTCAGTCGGCGAGCAGCCCAGGCCAAAGCACAGCAAGTTTTCTCAGGCTGCGAATATTTGATTTCACAGTCGGTACACTTTTTGCTAAGGTAGTATATGGCATGCTCTTTTCGACCAGACTCGTCATGCTGTCCCAATACACACCCCATCGAGTTCTCGGTCACTGATAGGTACATTATCAGAGGTCTCCCAGGAACTGGAGGTATAAGGATCGGAGGTTTCTGTAGATACTCTTTTATCTTCTCGAAAGCCCTTTGACAATCTTCATTCCACCTGATAGCCTGATCCTTCCTCAGCAATTTGAAAATTGGCTCACACGTGGTTGTTAGGTGAGAGATGAACCTTGCAATGTAGTTCAACCTCCCTAAGAAACTACGGACTTGCTTCTTTGTTCTTGGCTCTGGCATTTCCTGTATCGCTTTTACTTTGTCGGGATCCACCTCAATCCCTTTTCCGCTAACAATAAAACCCAGCAATTTTCCCGATCTCACCCCGAAAGTGCACTTATTCGGATTAAGTCTCAGTTTGAATTTCCTCAAACGCTCAAACAGTTTCTGCAAATTCAACAAATGTTCTTCTTCTGTCTGAGATTTGGCAATCATATCGTCCACATAAACCTCGATTTCATGATGAATCATATCATGGAACAGAGTCACCATTGCTCGCTGATATGTTGCTCCGGCATTTTTCAGACCAAACGGCATCACCTTGTAGCAGAAGGTGCCCCATGGGGTTATGAAAGTTGTCTTTTCCATGTCTTCTGGTGCCATCTTGATTTGGTTATAGCCAGAAAAGCCATCCATGAAGGAGAATACCGAGAACTGAGTTGTATTATCCACCAAAACGTCGATGTGAGGTAATGGGAAATCATCTTTAGGGCTAGCTCTGTTCAGATCCCGGTAGTCGACACACATCCGTACCTTTCCGTCCTTCTTAGGTACTGGGATGATGTTTGCAACCCATGGCGGATAATTGGTGACTGCTAGAAACCCTGCATCCAACTGCTTTTGCACTTCTTCCTTTATCTTGACAGCCATCTCTGGTCTTGTTCTTCTGAGCTTCTGCTTGACCGGAGGACAACCTTCTTTGAGAGGCAAGCGGTGCACCACGATGTCTGTGTCCAGCCCAGGCATGTCCTGATAAGACCAGGCGAAGATGTCAACGTATTCTTGCAGCAATTCAATCAGCCCTTTCTTCACATTGTCTTCTAAAGCAGCCCCTATCTTGATTTCTCTCTTGGTGTCCTCGGTGCCGAGATTAATCACTTCAACAGACTCTTGATGCGGTTGAATAACCCTTTCCTCTTGTTTTAATAACCTGGTAAGCTCTTTAGGGAGTTCACAGTCTTTATCACCCTCTTCTTCAGCTTGAAAGATTGGATTTTCAAAGTCGAAGCGAGCCATAGCAGAACCGTTATCAATAGGATCCGGTGACGTGCATCTGTATGAGTGATGGTATGTGCTTATGAGTGTGAACAAGAAGTGAAAACTAAACAAAACATTGCCATTTTTTTTTATATTTTGAAAAACTGCAAAAATAGAAAGACAGGGAATGAAATATTTGAATGCAAAAAGACGTCCTTTATTTATGATAAAAAATGCAAGTGTCACATAGATGGGCCCTACAATGAGTCATTACGCCCTGGGCGGAACGTAAGACTTGGACATGTATGAATAAACAAAGAAAATTACTCTTCAAGAAGAGTGACTTGGATAATCTCTTCAGAAGACCAATTGTTGATGACTTCACCCGGGATCCTCGGACGCACCCAATTGTCAATGTCACAATCACTATCCCCCTCTTCTTCGTTGACTGCAGAGACTTGACCATACTGAATGATGCCAGCACTGGAGAAAGTGATCGGCCCCTGATGAGTCTGAAGTGTTGAAGTTGTAGAAGTCAGAGCTGGCTGGTACCCAATCCCGAACTTATCTTCTTTCACTGGTAATTCCAACAGACGCCCCCAACCGGGAGCAACACCTGAATCCACCACGGCTCGTGCCTGCTTAAAGGATGAGATAGAGGCACCCGCTTTAACCTTTTCCACAGACTCTTGGACAGACAAATCTTCAACCTGGAGGATACCTTTGTCGAGCAAGGCCTGGATACCCTGCTGTAGCTTCAAACAACCTCCGCACTGAGTAGCACAATCCAAACAACCCTTCCCACAACCAGGGAAGACATCGGCCTTCAGCAAGCATCCTTTGATATCCAACAATGGAGTCTTCAACTTCAACACATCCTTAATGGGCTTGGCTTCTCCCTCTACCAAATTAACGTTCGCACCACCATGCTGGGGCATGGGATTGTTGACGACATTCGGAGCTGGTGCAAGGTCGATGGCCTTCGAATCTATGAGGTCCTGAACTACGTGCTTAAAAGCTTTGCAGTTCTCAATGTCATGGCCAGGTGCCCCAGAGTGGAAGCTACACCTAGCGTTGGCGTCGTAACCCACCGGAAGTCTACCAACAGGAGGAGCCAGAGTGCGCAATTGCACAAGTTGTAGTTGTTGAAGACTAGAAAGCATCTGAGCGTACGACATTGGAAGGGTGTCGAAACGCCGGTCCATCATCCTTTGCCTCTGTTGATAAGCGGGTCTGTTACCCGGTTGTTGCTGCTATTGATACTGAGCTGGTTGACGTTGTGATTGTTGTTGTTGTAGTGGTGCTGCAGCTGGAATGGTCACAGCCGCAACATACGGTTGTTGATGATAATTCTGAAAATTATTCCTCCGGTTATCCCTGTTATGACAAGAAGATATGGCACTTGCATCCCCTTCTCTCCTCTTCTGTCCCTGAATGAACGGCTTCTTCACCCCTGATGAGGATCCAACTCCATTTTGGCTCTTATAGGTCTTTAGGTAATTCTCCACCCTTTCTCCAGTAGAGACCACATCAACAAAGTTGGAAGCATTGCACCCCACCAGACGCTCCAGATAAGGTCCATGCAGCGTATTCATGAACATGTTGGCCATTTCCTTTTCCAACATAGGAGGCTGAACACGGGAAGCTGTATCCCTCCAGCGTTGAGCGTATTCCCTGAAGCACTCATTGCTTTTAAGAGACAGATTCTGAAGTTGAGTTCTGTCCGGAGCCATGTCTGCATTATACTGATACTGCTTCACGAAAGCCTCTGCCAAATCCCTCCAGCAACGGATGTGGGCTCTGTCCAGCCTCATATACCATTCCAAGGATGCCCCAGCTAGGCTATCCTGGAAGAAGTACATAAGTAGCTTCTCGTCATCAGAGTATGCGACCATTTTACGGAAATAGGCTTGCACGTGAGTTTTGGGGCAAGAGCTGCCATTGTATTTGTCAAATATCGGGACCTTGAATTTCGGTGGCACTCTCACACCTGGGACCAGCCCTAAGTCAGCAACATCTACTCCCAGAAGATTTTGTCCTTCCACTGCTTTCAACCTCTCTTCAAATCTTCTAAACATGGGGTCCAGGCCAACGTCTTCCTGAAGCAAGGGGAACTGATCATCCTGACCATCCTGAATGGGTTGTTGATCTAGGTTGATACGCGGGATTGGGATATGCCCTGGTCCATTGGGACCATTAGCCTCTCCAGCTGGAGGATTAGCCAACGTCTCCGGTTGAGTAATAGGGGGATCCCTCTGTACCAATAATCTAAGCTCTTGCTGTCCTTGAGCCACCCCTTGAACCAAATCCATGAATTGATTCATGCGAATCTTCATCTCGGCGAGCTCTGCTTGTAGGCTCTCCATTGCTCTCTGTTGATTCCTTCGGGTACCGTATCGATGAATGCCTGAGTCAGCTATCCTGCTAGTGGGACACCAAACAAACTGAGAACACTGTGGCGGTACCTGTTATGCAAGACATGCAGATGACTATGCAAATGCAATGACATGTTTATCAATTCCAAAAGTATTCTACCCCCTTGAAAAGGATAAACATGTGTTAAGTGATGTGAATGCAAATGATGTGATGATGTGAATGCAATGCAGTGGCATGTCAATCAGGATTGCTGTATCTGCTTGAACATCTGTCAGGTTGCACTGTCTGGAGAGAAATTAAGAGCACACCAAACAAAGGTCATGGGATGGATCATGTTATCCTTAATATCAACCACCCATTTTGGCGGATTATGGTTTACACCTTATCAACACTCGAGTTTCATTGATATTAAGGATACCTGATCGGATCAACCATGAATCAAGGGTTTGTCGCAAGTCACGAGCATGGAGTTTAGGTTAAGAACCACCCAAAAGGAGTGTACTAAGGTTTAAACCTGCCAAACATGTTCTACAAAAAGGTTCCCATAGTCATAATCCCATCTTTCGGATATTATTAGAGGAACGACTACTCGTATTCCAATAATATTCTCAAGAGAGACTCTTATGAGTGTAGTATCGCGTAACAATCGTATCAAATCTTACATTTGAACGACTTTCGCACTACGTCCTACGAATAGGCCAAGATGGGTTAGGTAAACTAAGGTCCTTGGCTTCTTAGGTCTATATTGGAACAAGTAATGTCTAACCACAACTTACTTATGTGACATTATTGATCTCAACATGACCTCCACCAAGTGAATGGGCTTGCAAGTCAACTCGCTAAGGAATACTCCACACAAGTTGACAGGACTATGCCATTCTCCTATCTTAAGTGCACTCGAGTTCGGGTATAGAACTCATCTCACAAAGATCACCAAGCAGCCAGCCAACAGAAACAGATACAACAATGATATGTACACAATGTAATAAGGTAAAGCAGGTAAATAAATAACTGTACAAAAGCATGAACACCCGATAAACAAACAAACTACAAAAGCTAGGAGGGACTCGCTTAGGGAAGATGGACCAGCAAGAGGTCAACTTCTTAAAGTCCCCAGCAGAGTCGCCAGCTGTCGCAACCTGAAAAATACAGTGGTGCGAAAAAAAGACAACCGGCGAAAGAGAATGACAGAAGAGTCGCCACCGTGCGTTATTTATCCCAAAGGGGGGAAAGGAAACGCTCGAAGTAAACCTGAAAAGGGAAAGGACAAGACGGGGTTTCGCAACCAAATCTTGGGTTCGGGAGTCGGTTATGCGAAGGGAAGGTATTAGCACCCCTACGCATAACCGACTCCCGAACCCAAGATTTGGTTGCGAAACCCCGTCTTGTCCTTTCCCTTTTCAGGTTTACTTCGAGCGTTTCCTTTCCCCCCTTTGGGATAAATAACGCACGGTGGCGACTCTTCTGTCATTCTCTTTCGCCGGTTGTCTTTTTTTCGCACCACTGTATTTTTCAGGTTGCGACACCAGGTTGTGGTCTCTTCCCTCCTCGGGGAGATCAGTATCACAAAAACTTAAATTGTTACAAGCGGTGATGTTTGCAACAATACTGTCAAATTGTTCAATTGTGACGTCGTGATCCACATACGCCACATCCAACACCTTCTGCAGAACTTCTCGATGTGGTTTTGAATTCATCAGTAAGGATAATACAGAGATTTTGGATGGCATTTGTAGAAGCTGATCTACAACGTTGTACTCACTTCTCTTGATGAGCCTCAGCATCTCATGACAGTCTTCTTTCGCATTACCACTCGGGCCAGCAGAAGCAGGAGTTTTCAACATAGAGGCAGGTTTAGCAACAAGTGCCGGATTCTGAGCATTCATAGCATTCCCAATTGGGCTTTCAGCATAATCAGCATTGCCGTTCCTTTGAGCGTCAGCTTGCGATTTTGGCAGAGCCGAGAAAACACGACCGCTGCGGGTTAGGCCGCTGACATCGGCAATACTAACGATAGACGAAGAGGGCAGGGGCACTTCTTTCCCATTCTCCAATGCTACAGCATTGTAGCGATAGGGGACCGCCTTCTCAGAAGAGTACGGTATAGGGCCGGCTGGCTTAATAGTCAGAGCAGGAGAGAACTTTTGCTTGCTACCATCATACTTGATGACAACAGGCTCAGGTATCCGGAACACCGGAGAAATTACATTGACTTCAACAGCATCTTCGTCATTATTTCTGTTTTGAAGGATCTCAATGACTCCCTCATCCAGCATTTCCTGAACATTCTTGCGCACCTAACGACAACCTCTCTGGTTAACAGAACAGACTCGACATCTATCGTGGTCATGTTCATAATGGCTATAATCACACAGCAAACGATGCATCTCGACCAGCGATTATCGACTATGACTGACGTATTTGACCTTGTACTTGCCAGGACATACCTGGACCATATTGACAGCTTTCCCATGCTCGGGCAATGGGTTCTTCTTCACATTTGGACCTACGTCCTCAAAAAACAAAATCCCGCTTCTCACAAGGTCTTGCACCTTGGTCTTCAAGGGATAACAATTCTCCACATCATGTCCGAGAGCGCCGGAATGATATACGCAGTGGAGCCCAGGCTTGTACCACCACTGGGGGTTGGTAGGTACAGCGCGAGGGTCTCGTGGAGTAATTAACTTTCTATCAATCAAAGATAGATAGAGTTCAGCATAAGTCATCGGATTTGGATCAAAGGCGACCCTCTTCCTCTCGTAGTTGGTGTTGGTATTGTTGTTGTTGTTTCGAGGTTGGTAGGCCTGTTGTTATGGACGTTGTTGTTGTTGCTGATATTGCTGAGATTGTTGTTGTTGATAATGTTGGGCGTCTCTGAAAACAGGTGCTATATGAGCCACCTGATGCTGGTTATTCATGGGGCGGGCAATCTTCCTCTTCACAGAGGGTCTTCTCTTGACATGGGAAGACACAGCATGTGCCTCTCCCTCCTTCTTCTTTGCAAAGCTTCCATATCTCTTTGCTGAAGAGCCTTCATCTCGAGTCAAACGTCCTTCACGGATCCCCTCTTCCAGTCTCATTCCCATATTCACCATCTCGGTGAAGTCTGAGGGAGCACTGGCTATCATTTTCTCATAGTAGAATGAACTCAAGGTCTTCAAAAAGATTTTGGTCATCTCTTTCTCCTCAAGGGGTGGCACTATCTTGGCTGCCAACTCGCGCCACCTCTGGGCGTACTCTTGGAAGGTCTCTTTCTCTTTCTGGGACATTGCCCTCAGCTAGTCCCTATCAGGAGTCATATCCACATTATATTTATATTGCTTGACGAAGGCCTCTCCAAGATCGTTGAAAGAGCGGTTGTTCAAACATTCCAGACCCATGTACCACCGGAGAGCGGCACCGTACAGATTGTCCTGGAAATAGTGGATGAGTAATTGGTCATTATCAGTCTGCATCGACATCTTGCGAGCATACATCACAAGATGGCTGAGAGGGCATGTGTTTCCCTTATACTTCTCAAAGTCAGGTACTTTGAATTTAATAGGGATCTTCACGTTGGGCACAAGGCACAACTCAGCATCACTTTTACCAAAGAGGTCCTTCCCCCTCAGAATCTTCAGTTCCTTGCGAAGCTCAAGGAATTGGTCTTTCATGTCATCCATCTTCTCATAAACATCTGGACCTTCAGATGGTTTAGAATGGTAGATGGTATCTTCAACTCTTGGTAATGTGTGCACAACAGGATGTGGCACTGAAAGGACCGGGCTAGATGCCGGCAAAGAAGCAAGAGTAGGAGCGAAACCCTCTGGCACAAAATTGGTGGGCATTCCCCACGGGAACCCAGCCGGCATAGATGGCGCAAAGTGGGTTGTTGCAGCAGGCACGGTAGAAGTCACGATCCCAAAAATGACCGTCCTCTGGGGAGGAGTTGAGGGTGTCGGGGAAGACTGGCTCTGGGCAGCCATGAATGACTCCATCAGGGCAGTCAATCTGGCTACTTCCTCCTTCAGCTCGCGGTTCTCTTGTTCCAAATGATCCATCAGTTTCAATGAGTTGGCTTTGGTGTAGTACCGGTGAGTCAGCTTGTCTTCAAAATAAATGAAGAACACAGAGTTAGATCATAGAACAAGAAGCCTGAAGCAAAACCTGCTTATGCACATGATGCATGCAATGCTTGTGCATATGATTTGTTTTTATATTAGAGGAACTTTTAGAGTTCTATTTGCAAATATTGGAAATATTAAACATATGGAAATATAATATCAATAATATCTGGGAAATGTTTTTATACCAAAGAAGTACAGCATTGGTAACCAAATACAATACAAGAGAGAAGGAAAATGATCATCCTATGGATCCCTAGAAGCAATCATCTAAAGCTCGAGAGACTGGAAGATAAGATGCACGATGCTGATAGGCATGAAGTTTTTCCGGTATTCAGACCGAAGTGGCATTCAGGCCAATTTTCCGATGTTCAGATCGAAGAAGTTTCCGACATTCAGGTCGATGCAACTTGTGGCATTCAGGCCAGTTTCCGGTATTCAGACCGAAGTGGCATTCAGGCCAATTTTCCGATGTTCAGATCAAAGAAGTTTCCGATATTCAGATCGATGCAACTTGTGGCATTCAGGCCATTTTCCGGTATTCAGACCGAAGTGGCGTTCAGGCCAGTTTTCCGATGTTCAGATCGAAGAAGTTTCCGACATTCAGGTCGATGCAACTTGTGGCATTCAGGCCAGTTTCCGGTATTCAGACCGAAGTGGCATTCAGGCCAGTTTCCGGTATTCAGACCGAAGTGGCGTTCAGGCCAGTTTTCCGATGTTCAAATCGAAGAAGTTTCCGACATTCAGGTCGATGCAACTTGTGGCATTCAGGCCAATTTTCCGATATTCAGATCGAAGTGGCATTCAGGCCAATTCTCCGATATTTAGATCGAAGTCATTTCCAATATTCAGACCGAAGTGGCATTCAGGCCATGGTTATTTCTGTGTTATCATTTATTTTGGTATCCAGGTTAACATTCTTTTTCGGTATCCAGGTTAACATTCTCACCGTACCAGACGGATTCTTCTTTCAAGACCACCTTTTTGCCGATTCTGACAGGCATTGTTACTTCACTTCACTTCAGTGCAAATTTTCGAGCTTTTATTGTATTCAATCCCTTGATACCTCGAAAGTGCGAAAGTCGCTGCTATCTTCTTTTCGGGTCTCTAGTTGATTGAATAGGGGCAGCTGTAATACCTCAAAATTTGCCCCCCTCATTCATGCATTCATTTTTAGGTCATTTAACATTTCATATTGCATTTCATCATGTCAATCGGAATTAGATCCAAGAAGCTTGAATATCATCCAAGACACTTTGTGGGTCCTATCTGGGTGATCAGTCAACACAAGGGAATGGCTTGAGATACTTCCAACATGTTCAAATGGGGTCTATTCATCAGTCAAAATGTTAATCTTGAAGGAGCAAAAGTTTGTTCATGAGCTGTCATGCTCGCTAGGCGAGCAGAATGGGTCGCCTAACGAGTCCCAAGAAAAGCCACCAGAATCACCTCCGCTCAGAGGAATTTCCTGAACTGTCATGCTCGCTAGGCGAAGCCCACGCGTTTTGAAACAAAAAAAAAATAAAAAACAAAAAACAAAAAAAAATAAAAAAAAATAAAAAATAAAAAATAAAAAATAAAAGAAAATAAATAATATATATATATATATATATATATATATATATATATAACAGAAAAATCTTGGACTTGGACCTCTCTCATTTGAGCCCACAGAGCCACGAAAATCAGGTTATAAATTCTGAAATTTCAGTAAAGGAAAAAGAAAGAAAGAGAGGGAGAATTGGTGAAAGCTGAAAACACTCTGAAGTTTCCTTGGGACAAAACCCTAGAGAGAGATTCTAACTAATTCAGAGCAACCTCCAGAGACTGAAGGGAACTCATCTGCAAAGAACCAATTCCCTCTCATATAAACCCTAAGATTGTTCTGCAAAGCCAACGGTTCAATTCAATTTCAATCGATCCTCCCCAATCAGGTATGCCCTATTTCCACTACTTTATACTTTCAACCTGAAATTTCTGAATGTATGAGGTATTATGGGTGAATTTGGAAGAGTGGGTATCGTTAGGTTTTGCATGTGGGCACATGTTTTAGTATGTATGTCATGCCTTGATCTGTGGATCCTTGCCCCCTGACTTTGAATTTTGATACCCTTTTGATGCATGTGTTTGACAAGAGGTTTAGGCCTCAAACACTTGGTTGTTTTTTGTGAGCTCTTTTTGTAAATTTTAATGGCATGATTCATGTGGTTACATTTTGATTTGGGGCAACTCTTGATTGCACCCCATCTTGTCACTCTAACCTGTTTGTTGAGTTTTTTGTGAGGGCTCACATGACTCCTGAAAGGATAGCTTGCTTGGCATTCCATTTTATTTGTGGGATACCATTTGGAGATTTATTCCGATTACCTGTATTGACTTGCTTTCTTTGATGGTGCCAGCTCGAGAGATCTCTGGGTTTCTTATTTCTATAGCTGTTATTACTTCGGATCTTTATCCGTGTGGTAGATCTCTTGATCCTTTATCTTTCCCGCATTTTACCGCTTTCTTAGCTGGAAGACCTCAATAGGAGGCAATGTTTTCTTTTGTTTGTTTACTTTTGTGCCCAAGGACCTCCAAAAGGAGGCACCAGTGCTAAAGACCTCCACGAAGAGGCAATTGACGGATAAAAGGGATTAGTAATCAATCCCCCATTATTCAGTGTGTCGTTCTTTATGCTCGCACTACGTGTTGATGCTTCAGAACAAAAGCCCAAGATCTTTTGTCCGGTCAGTCAGTGGAGAGGGTTCCACCTTTCTGAATCCCCACTTTTTGTCATGAGCTCACCCTGTCCAGGGTTAAGAGCTATGAGGTCTTATCCTCATTACCCTTTTGATCTGCTCACCCTGACGTTCAATGTCAGTGGTTAAGAGCCCATTTGATTACCTATTCCATGGCTTGTTTGTCGAGGTTGATATGACCCCTCTTGACTAAAGCCCTACCCATGTATGTTTGAACCCCCTTGGTGGCATTTTACTTTATGCATGTTTGTTGTGTATGGTGTGATCGTCTCCCCATAGGATTTCTAGACTTCGTATAGTCTCTCGTTTTCATGTCAATTAAGGTAGCACTGTTCCTTCATCTAGGACTTCCTTTTTTGCATGAGAATTCCTAAATCCAAACAAACTCTTTGATTTTTCTTCTCCTAAGAACACATTAACTCCTTCTACTACATGCGAGTAAGTCTCCAAAGGTCGAGCATCCGGTAGATTTCGTAGTAACGCCGTTCACCTAAAAAAACACAACCCTTAACCCGTAGTTAGCCGAACTACGGCTTGCTCTGATTCTCATTCCAGATGAGATACGTAGGCATAAGACGTGATGTCTTAGCGAGCACACTCCTCTTTAACCCATAGGTAGCCGAGCTACGAAGACTCTGATTCTCATATTCAGATGAGATACGTATGCAGTGGATGCGACATCCGTGCGAGTCATTTTCTTTTGACCCCTCTTTTAGTAAATAGTACATTAGATATACCCACACCCTTTAGACAAGAACCACAAGAGTGGATCCCGTAGAGTACTACGGATGCGTAGGGGTGCTAATACCTTCCCTTCGCATAATCGACTCCCGAACCCAAGATTTGGTTGCGAGACCTTGTCTTTTCCTTTCCTTTTTCCAGGTTTACTTCGAGCGTTTCCTTTCCCTCCTTTGGGATAAATAACGCGCGGTGGCGACTCTTCTGTCATTTCTTTCTCGCCGGTTGTTTTTTCGTATCTCCTTTTTCAGGTTGCGACAGTTGGCGACTCTGCTGGGGACCCTGGTTTCCATGAGCGAGTCCCTCCTAGCTTTTGTAGGTTGTTTGTTTATTGGGTGTTTATTCTTTTGTACAATTATTTATTTTTCAGCATTTACCTGCTTCATTGCATTGTGTACATATCATTGTTGTATCTGTTGGCTCTGCTGGTGGGTTGTTTGTTTGTTGGGGTGGGATGTTCTATGAGAGGTAAGCCCATTACCCAGGCTTGAGTGTACACACAGGTTTTAGAGTGGATAGTCATGAGGCTTGCGTGGCGTGTTGCTACGTTAAGTCGTTCATGAAGACCCACATACAGACGAGGTTTCTTTTGGATATATTCTGTCCTATGGGTGTTCCATAACGGCAGATGTTCCTCTAGAAATCGTCGACTCTGGTGACCATTTCCCGAGAACTCAGTCGAGGCCTCTCCTCCGAGACGTGATTATGTTAGCTCTGGTGGGCGCATTCTCGCTGATCAATCCGAGGACCCCGAGACTGGGAACTTGCTATTAGGATGTCTTGTTGAGGGGAGTCAATGGAGGTCTTTTATCCCGTAATAATGCCAAACCTTCAGTGGTAAACGTATTATTCTCAACTGAAGGGCTGAAACTGACAAACTTCTGTTCTTAGAACCTACCAGTGAGGGGGCGGGCTAAATTCAGGAACCTTAACCTTCAACCAACCCGGTTTTCTGGAGCAGAGCTTGGATCTCGTATTATATTCCTCAGTGGTTTTCTCTTCAGACAGTGCAACCTGACAGATGTTCAAGCGGATATAGCAATCCTGATTCCCATGTCACTGCACTGCATCACATCGTTTTGCATATCACTGCATTGCATCACATCATTTTGCATTCATATCATTTAACACATGTTTATCTATTCCCAGGGGTTCATATCTTCTTCTTGATTCTAGTCGGGGTTTTCTTCTTACACTGTTTATCAAATGTGAGACTGGAACCAAGGGGTTAGAATACCCTTTAGAACTGATAAACATGTCATTGCATTGGCATATCCGTCAGCATCTCTTGCATAACAGGTACCGCCGCAGTGTTCTCAGTTTGTTTGATGTTCCACTAGCAGGATAGCTGACTCAGGCATTCACTGGTACGGTACCCGCAGAAACCACCAGAGAGTAATAGAAAGCCTACAAGCAGAACTCGTCGAGATGAAGATTCGCATGAATCAATTCATGGATGTGGTTCAAGGGGTGGCTCAGGGACAGCAAGAACTCAGGCAGATGATGCAGAGGAATCCCGCCACTACTCAACCAGAGACGTTGACTGATCCTCCAGCTGGAGAGGTTAACGGACCCAGTGGACCGGGGCCTACCCCGATCCTACTTGTCAACTCCGGTCAACAACCCGTCCATGATGACAAGGAGGATCAGTTCCCCTTGCTTCAGGAAGACTTTGGTATGGGTCATGGTATGGACCCTATGTTTCGAAGACTGGAAGAGAGGTTGAAGGCAGTGGAAGGACAGAGTCCTCTGGGAGTAGATGTTGCTGACTTGGGATTGGTCCCAGGCGTGAGGGTTCCACCGACATTCAAGGTCCCGATATTTGACAAATACAGTGGCAACTCTTGCCCAAAGGCCCATGTGCAAGCCTACTTCCGTAAAATGGTTGCATACTCCGATGACGAAAAGTTGCTTATGTACTTTTTCTAGGATAGCCTAGCTGGGGCATCCCTGGAATGGTATATGAGGCTGGACAGAGCCCACATCCGCTGCTGGAGGGATTTGGCTGAGGCTTTCGTGAAGCAATATCAGTATAATGCAGACATGGCTCTGGACAGAACTCAACTTCAGAATCTGTCTCTTAAAAGCAATGAGTGCTTCAGGGAATACGCTCAACGCTGGAGGGAGACATCTTCCCATGTTCAACCTCCTATGTTGGAGAAGGAAATGGCTAACATGTTCGTGAACACTCTTCCCGGACCTTATTTGGAGCGCCTGGTGGGTTGCAATGCCTCCAACTTTGCTGATGTAGTCTCTACCGGAGAGAGGGTGGAGAATTACCTGAAGACATACAAGACCCAAAGTGGAGGTGGATCTTCATCAGGGGTGAAGAAGTCGTTCATTCAGGGACAGAAGAGGAGAGAAGGGGATGCAAGTGCCATATCTTCTTATCAGAACAGGGATAACCGGAGGAATGACTTTCAGAACTATCATCAGCAACCGTATGTTGCGGCTGTGACCATTCCAGCTGCAGCACCACTACAACAACAACAACCCCAGCGTCAACCAGCTCAGTACCAACCACAACAATCGGGTAACAGACCCGCCTATCAACAGAGGCAAAGGACGATGGACCGGCATTTCGACACTCTTCCAATGTCGTACGCTCAGCTACTTTCTAGTCTTCAACAACTACAACTTGTGCAGTTACGCACTCTGGCTCCTCCTGTTGGTAGGCTTTCGGTGGGTTACGACGCCAACGCTAGGTGTAGCTTCCACTCTGGGGAACCTGGCCACAATATTGAGAACTGCAAAGCTTTTAAGCACGTAGTTCAGGACCTCATAGATTCAAAGGCCATCGACCTTGAACCGGCTCCGAATGTTGTCAACAATCCCATGCCCCGGCATGGTGGTGCAAATGTTAATATGATGGAAGGGGAAGCCAGATCCGTCAAAGATACGTTGAAGCTGAAGACTCTGTTGTCGGATATCAAGGGATACTTGTTGAAGGCCGATGTTTTCCCCGGTTGTGGGAAGGGTTGTTTGGATTGTGCTACTCAGAGTGGAGGTTGTTTGAAGCTACAGCAGGGTATCCAGGCCTTGCTCGACAAAGGTATCCTCCAGGTTGAAGATTTGTCTGTCCAAGAGTATGTGGAAGGGGTTGAGGAATAAGTGTTTGAAGATGCTACTGATGAATTCGCAGATGGTGTTCCTACTGATCCTGTGATCCATGATGATGTTGTCGCTGATATTCCAAACATGGCGTTTGATTCTGATGTACTTGCTGAACTTGATTCCGATGTTTCGGATGTGTGTACTTCAACGCCTCAGACTTGTCAGGGGCCGATTACTTTCTCCAGTGCTGGCGTCATCCAATATGGCTAGGTCTCTGCGGTCAACGAAGAAGATAGGGATAGTGATTACGACATCGATAATTGGGTGCGTCCGAGGATCCCGGGTGAAGTCATCAACAATTGGTCTTCTGAGGAGATTGTCCAAGTCACTTTTCCGGAGGAGTAATTTTTCTTGTTTATTCATGCATATCCAAGTCTTACGTTCCGCCCAGGGCGTAATGACTCATTGTAGGGCTCATCTATGTGGATACCTGCATTTTTTATCATAAATAAAGGACGTCTTTTTGCATTCAAATATTTTGTTCACTGTCTTTCTATTTTTGCAGTTTTCAAAAATCAAAAAAAGTACATATTTGGCAATGTTTTGTTTAGTTTCCACTTCTTGTTCACACTCATAAACACATACCATCACTCATGCAGATGCACGTCACCGGGTCCTATTGATAACGGTTCTGCTATGGCTCGCTTCGACTTTGAAAATCCAATCTTTCAAGCTGAAGAAGAGGGTGATGAAGACTGTGAACTCCCTGAAGAACTTACCAGGTTATTAAAACAGGAGGAAAGGGTCATTCAACCGCATCAAGAGTCTGTTGAAGTGATTAATCTCGGCACCGAGGACGCCAAGAGAGAAATCAAGATAGGGGTTGCTTTGGAAGATAATGTGAAGAAAGGGCTGATTGAATTGCTGCAAGAATATTTTGACATCTTCGCTTGGTCTTATCAGGACATGTCAGGGCTTGACACAGATATTGTGGTACACCGTTTGCCTCTCAAAGAAGGTTGTCCTCCGGTCAAGAAGAAGCTCAGAAGAACAAGACCAGAGATGGCTGTCAAGATAAAGGAAGAAATGCAAAAACAGTTGGATGCAGGGTTTCTAGCAATCACAAATTATCCGCCATGGGTTGCAAACATCGTTCCAGTACCTAAGAAGGATGGAAAGGTACGGATGTGTGTTGACTACCGGGATCTGAACAGAGCTAGTCCTAAAGATGATTTCCCATTACCTCACATCGACGTTTTGGTGGATAACACAACTCAGTTCTCGGTATTCTCCTTCATGGATGGCTTTTCTGGCTATAATCAAATTAAGATGGCACCAGAAGACATGGAGAAGACAACATTCATAACCCCATGGGGCACCTTCTACTACAAGGTGAGGCCGTTTGGTCTAGAAAATGCCGGAGCAACATATCAACGAGCGATGGTGACTCTTTTCCATGATATGATTCATCATGAAATCGAGGTTTATGTTGATGATATGATTGCCAAATCTCAGACGGAAGAAGAACATTTGGTGAATTTGCAGAAATTGTTTGAGCGTTTGAGAAAATTCAAGCTGAGGCTTAATCCGAACAAGTGTACTTTTGGGGTGAGATCTGGAAAATTACTGGGTTTTATTGTTAGTGAAAAGAGGATTGAGGTGGATCCGGCCAAAGTGAAAGCGATACAGGAAATGCCTGAGCCAAGAACAGAGAAACAAGTCTGTGGTTTCTTAGGGAGGTTGAACTACATTGCAAGGTTCATCTCTCACCTAACAGCCACGTGCGAGCCAATATTCAAATTGCTGAGAAAAGATCAGGCTATCAGGTGGAATGATGATTGCCAAAGGGCCTTCGAGAAGATAAAAGAGTATTTGCAGAATCCTCCTATCCTTATGTCTCTAGTCCCAGGGAGACCGTTGATTATGTATTTGACAGTACTAGACAATTCCATGGGTTGTGTTCTCGGTCAACACGACGAGACAGGTAGGAAAGAGCATGCCATCTACTACCTGAGTAAAAAATTCACAGACTGTGAGTCGAGATACTCAATGCTTGAAAAGACATGTTGTGCACTTGCATCGGCTGCTAAGCGGTTGAGACAATACATGCTGACTCACACAACCTTATTGATCTCCAAGATAGATCCAGTCAAGTACATATTCGAGAAGCCAGCTCTCACCGGAAGGGTTGCTCGTTGGTAAATGGTACTGACAGAGTACGATATCCAGTATACATCCCAGAAAGCCATCAAGGGGAGTATTCTGTCAGACTATCTTGCTCAGCAGCCGATTGATGATTATGAGCCGATGAAGTTTGATTTTCCAGATGAAGACATCATGTTCCTCAAGATGAAAGACTGTGAAGAGCCAGTTATTGAGGAGGGACCTGATCCAGACGAAAAGTGGACTTTGTTGTTTGATGGGGCTGTCAATGCCAGAGGAAGTGGAATTGGCGCTGTCATTACTACTCCGAAAGGTGCCCACATGCCTTTCACCGCTCAACTGACTTTTGAGTGCACAAATAATGAAGCTGAGTATGAAGCATGTATCTTGGGTATTGAGCAAGCCATTTATTTGAGAATCAAGACTCTGGACGTCTTTGGAGATTCAGCTCTAGTAATCAATCAAGTGATGGTGATTGGAACACCCTCCAGTCCAATCTGGTCCCTTACAAAGATTACATGAGAAGACTATTGACTTTCTTCACAATAGTAAAGCTGTATCACATACCTCGTGATGAGAACCAGATGGCAGATGCTCTTGCCACTCTATCCTACATGATCAACGTGATTCGGTGGAACCACGCTCCCAGGATCGATGTGATGCGCCTCAACAGGGCCGCGTATGTGTTTGCTGCTGAACTGGTAGTTGACGACAAGCCCTGGTATCACGATATCAAGCGCTTTCTGAAGAATCAAGAGTACCCTGCAGGGGCATCCAACAATGATAGAAAGACTTTGAGAAGATTGGCAGGCAGTTTCTTCTTGAACAAAGATGATGTGCTGTATAAGAGGAACTTCGACATAGTTTTTCTCAGATGCGTGGATAGACACGAAGCAGACATGTTAATGCAGGAAGTTCATGAAGGCTCCTTCGGTACTCATGCCGGCGGACATGCAATGGCTAAGAAATTGTTGAGAGATGGATATTACTGGATGACCATGGAATCTGATTGTTTCAAATATGCTCGGAAGTGTCATAAATGCCAGATTTATGCTGATAAGGTACATGTGTCGCCAAATCCTTTGAATGTGATGTCTTCGCCGTGGCCTTTTGCTATGTGGGGCATTGGTATGATTGGAAAGATTGAGTCGACCGCCTCCAATGGGCATCGCTTCATCCTTGTTGACATCGACTATTTCACCAAGTGGGTCGAAGAAGCATCGTTCGCGAATGTCACCAGACATGTGGTTGCCCGTTTCATCAAGAAAGAAATCATTTGTCGCTATGGGATTCCCGAAAGAATCATTACTGATAATGGTTCTAATCTCAACAACAAAATGATGAAGGAGTTGTGCCAGAACTTCAACATTCAGCATCACAATTCTTCCCCTTACCGCCCTAAGATGAATGATCGCTCGACTGGGTGAGTCGAGAATGGGATACAAACTGCAAGTGCACAGTTCTATCGCGTAGTTTTAAAAGATATCGATCCCACAGGGACTTATGAATCGATATACCGTTATCTAAGGTTACTACGTAAATCTAAGGTGAAAATGTTTGATTGTTTGGGGAAAAACTAAGAGCTAAACTAATATCTAGATTAAATATTAATAAAACGGATATCGGTATGTAGTTCGTCAAAACTAGGGAATCAAGTCTTTGTCGGTTTCTTGGTTTTAAAATGAATCGTTTCGGTTAACTTCATTGGTTAAAGGTTCTATCTCAAACTCTCGCTCTGTTGAATAAACCATGATTTTATATTAATGTTGCTGTCACTTATAATTAAGTCAAAAACCATATTTTGAAAACAATAAAGTTGCAGAAACTCTTTTTAAGAAAATACTGACCGTTTTAAACACCCTTATCTCAAACTCTCGCTCTGTTGACTTAGGTTATATAATTAAATCCAAATGCTTAACTCTCGTCCTCACATCCAATCTTTAAAAATACTTTTTGGAAAAGGTCAGAATTTAATTAACTCTAAAACTTGCTCTCGCCCTGATCTAGAATTAATGCCTAACTTACACTGTCCAGTTAAAATCTCAAACTCTCGCTCTATTGATTTTAACTTCTTTATGTCTTTTACTTTTGTAAAAAATCTTGTTATTAAACCTGTAAGTTGAAACCGTAAAAAGATTGATTTTGATTTTAAGTTTAAATAGACCGACTCAGTCTTGATCCCTTATTCTGCTTACTTTACATACCGATACCTAGGCAAATTAGCCAGACATGCTAAATAAATAAGAATTCATATCATGCATAAACAGACTCATTCCAGGCAGGCAATATGAATAAACAATAGAATAAAACATTAAAAATTAAATAACAATTAAAGAACCTGAATGCGTAATACAATGGTCTTGAACACTCCACCACAAGCCGGTAGGATTTGTTCTTGGATTCTTCAATTAGACAGTAAATTAAATCAAGGAAATAAAACTGGAATATAACGTAAGGTTAAATCCGGTATAAAGTTGCACAATAGTTTCCGGTGTAGAAACTATTATGCGAAAAATATCTAAAAGCTAAAACTGGAAAGGTAAATTTGCAAGGGAAAAAGAATGTAAATCTTGCAAAAGAAATAAATAAAATAAACAATGCTAAGTTGCTGGAAAGGAAGAAAAATAAGCAAAGGCGTGAAAAGAAAATTTGGCAGAGCTTCGGCAAACTGAGCGTGCCAAAACTGAGACTTTTTTAGGTTTGTGAGATGGCTATTTATAATAGCCTTGGTAACTGCATTCCGTTTCCCACGAGTCTTCAGCATGGCTAAATACACGGCGTGGGCATAGGACACGAACTCTCTCAACGTTCTTCTTCAATTCTTCTGAGAGCGTGACTTGCACCAAAAAGCTAGTGGAATGGTGTGACGCTCGTCACACCATGTGTGACGCTCGTCACAGGGATGCTTCTAGTGTGACGCTCGTCACAACCCTTGTGACGCCCGTCACAGGCACAACGTGCGCTTTCTTTTGGGCTGGGTTTGGTCTTTGATATTTGTTTCCTTTTTACTCCTTTCTACACCTCCTTTTCTTCCCTTTTTCACTTTTGTTTCAAAATGGGTACCTGATGTAAATAGAAAAGAAATACTGCATAATATCTGATAAAATGGGATAAATTAAAGTAAATGATAATATAATCTAATTGAATTAAGTCTTCAAATGTGATATAGTTTCATGTTATCAAACTCCCCCATACTTAAATCTTTGCTTGTCCTCAAGCAAAATTCAGTATAGAACTTGTTAAAAGTTTTAGCCAGATGAAATTTCAAAGCACACATCAATTCGTACTAGGTTGCAAATGGATTTTTGTTTAGGAGGACTCGAGTTTAATCTTGACATCAACAACTACCGTTACAACTTAGATAACCCTACTTTATGCCAATCAGTTCAAGTACCCTATGATAGCTATCCTGGTTCCTTTAGTCTTATTTCACCCGCTTTCATTCTAGCGAAATCACATTAAGCCCTTTATCTTTTCGCGCACATAGTGGAGTAACCGGTTAGTGATTATGATCCGCTTTTAGCTAGAAGTTCTGGTACATAAGTCGGATAACTTCATCATTCAGCCCATTGCAAATTACGGGGGATCGAACCGTAGTCCGCCCTACCGAGTTCAGTACCAGATTCCTACTGAACCAACTCATAATGGGTCTTTCGTATTGTGCTTTTGCATGATCTGCAACCTTTAGATTAAATGATCTGGTAAGGATCACCTAATTTAATTAGTGCATTTCTTGATATATTTATATATCTTAGGTTACTTTGGGGATCATTCACTTATATTCATCGGCTCTCCACGTAGTTTGCTATTAAGATGGTGCTGACTTCTGTATAAACTACTTGGGGTTGCCATAGAACTAAAAGTTCAAGGAATCGGTATAATAGGTACTTATCTTGATCTAACATATTGAGGTTCTCAGAGCGTTGTTATGGTAATGATTTTGTTTTGATTTCACTCAAGTTTTATAAAGTAAGCAACCTTTATACTTATTGGGTGTGTTAAAAAAAATTTTGTTATGGCTCAAGAAAATTGAGGGGAATAGATAATAGAAAATTTTTCACACTTAGGAACTTAACTTAAAATAATTTTTTTTTTTTTTTTATAGGGAAAAAAAAAAGGGAAATAACGATGAAAGGGAGAGTACATACTTGAAAAATGAGAATGGAAAGAATATTGTTTCCCCCCCATACTTAAACTAAACATTGTCCTCAATGTTTTAAGGGAAAGAAATACAAAATGGAAATGCAAAGAAAATAACAACTAAGGCTGCCTTCCGCCTCTGGTTCTTGGCCCTGGTGATCTTTGACGTATGTCTAAGTTGTCGAACCTGCTAAACAATTCAGTAAACCGCTGGTCGGTTATGGCATTCCGAGCATCCTGTTGCTGTTGCATTTGACGCATCATCTGCATCATCTCTGCATTTTGTGTCTGCATACCATCGATAGCATCCATAATGTCGTCGTTGGTCGCAGGCCTTCTTCGTCGACGATGTTGGGAGGATGGGCCGGCTGCATTACGGGAAGGGTTGAGCGGGACTGATTGTTGTGTTGGCGGATGGTCACCTTGTTCCATTTCTTCAAACTCATCAGTTTGCTGGTTTGTTTGTGAAGGCTCGGTGGTTTCAGGAGCGCTAAGATCGTAGAGGTGGTGGTCGGGGTTTGTGACATCAGTTAGGGTGGTATTGGGTAGCACAACACTCGGGACTGCTTGGTTGTTCACCATAAGATAATACCCTCCGCCTACTCTGTTTTTAATCAGGCGGCTAGAACGGCAATAGCTGATATCCATAGACAGGGGAGGTAGGGATTCTAAAGTTTGGAGTCTATCCCCTAGGTTCAGGCCAAGTGCTATGGAGGTTATTAATCCACCAATTATAAAGGGTTGCCGGCCTCTAGCACATAAGGTGCGGATATGATGAAAGAGAAAGGAGACGGCGTTTACCTGGGCTTGCGGTTCGAAGACGCACTGGAGGAAAAATAACTCCTTTGAGTTGACCTTGCTGTTGTTTGGTCTACCAAAAACTGTGTTTTGCAAGATACGGAGAAAATAACGGATGGTGGGGTTATGGATGTGGGAGAGAAGGAGTTCTTCCCAGTTGTAGGTCTCTATACCGGAAATTTTCTTAAAAAGGTCAAAAACGCCAACTGTGTTCCAGTTTAGGTCGGGAGGGATTCTGGGGTAGACTTGGCCTTCTGTGGTAAATTGCAGCATGGTACTCAATTGGTTTTGGGTTAGAGAGTACTCGGTGTTAAACATGCGGAAGGTTGCGGTACCGGTCAGAAATTCACCCTCACCGGCGGGAGTGGTGTAGTCGTAAGAACTTAGGAATTCTAAGGTTAGGGAAGGGTAGGTGGGTTGGTTATGAGTGCAAAGGAAGGTTAAATCGGCTTTACGGAGCATCCACTCGATACCTTGGAGTAAGCCTAATTGTTGTAAACAAGTTAAATCGGGGTACCTGGTGGAAGCGACGCCTCGCTGCTGGAAGCGCTCGAATTGCTCTTGCTGATAGTTGTCATCTCCGGATCGGAAGATGATATTTCCGAAATTTTGATTTCCCGCCATTGTGATGAATTTTTGAAGGGATGATTTGGAAAGAAAAAGAAATGTATATTTGATATGAGAGAATTGTTTGTGGTGAATGAAGGAGGTTTTGGTAGGTATTTATAGGAGAAGGATTGGAAGATAGGAAGAAAAAGTGGTTGAAGAGTAATTAAGTGTGGTAAATGAAAAATGAATGGGGAAGGTAAAAAATTAAAGTGTAACGTTCGTCTCCAACGGCTCCCTAACGTTCACATGTCTGAGGGGCGTTACGCTCGTCACAAGGCTGTGACGTTCGTAACAGGCGTTTTGCGTGTCGTTCGTCATGGAGTGTGTGACGCTCGTCACACAGTCCTTTTTGGCAAGGCTTCAGTAGCGCTTCACAGAATTACTTTGGTAGCGTATTTTAATGTTTCATTTTGCTTATGATCATTTTTAGTCTGCAGTTTTAATGTATTGTGCACGCTTACTTGCTTTGTATAATAATAATAGGTAACAACAGTAAAGCATAATAGCCATTGCATAATAAAATTAACTAAACAGCTTCAATAAAAATGATCATAATGTATTACAGTGAAAGAAAGCAATGAAATGAAATAGAAATAAACATGAATTCAAATAACATTAATGAAAAATCTAGCCTAAAACTAAATAACTTAGAAAGAAAAATAACTAAATTCCATCTATCTTCGGATCTCTGGCCGGAGGAGCAAAAGAGTTAACATGATGCCGTAACATACGTAACTGACTTGCCGTGCTGCTCATGTATTCTAGGATTTCAAGTCTCAAGCTGTGGAAATCTTCCCTGAGGGCGTCTTGTTTTGACATCAAGGCTTCAATGACGGTTTTAATATCTGTTCCTGGCATATGATGTCGGAGATCAGGCATGGCTGATTCTTCGGTCAGGGCAGGCTGAGGGGGAGGATCAATATCATAGTAGCCGGAAGGTGTCTGAGGGTCAGATTCAGCAAGAGAGGTATGGTCAACATAGTGCTCATAGTCGTCACAAATCTCATAATCCTGGATGGATTCAGTGGATCCAGCAGGAGTTGGGGTTTCATTCAGGTTATAGAGCCAGTTCCTTTGGTTGTGAACACTAGTTCTAGGATCGGGCATGGTGAATAGGCAGAGAACCTGGTTATCAATAATAAGCTCGAACTCATCAGACCCTATGTTTGCTATAAACATAGTGTTGAAGAGGAAAGGTATACTCATAGTAGTAATGCCACAAAAAGGGCTAAGGTCAAGCATAGGCTGACGTAATCCGATAGCATTACCTATCATAGTGATCAAACCGCCTATTCTAATGGGTGCTCGCTCATCCTGGATAAGGTGGTCCAAATTAGCTAACATAAAAGTAGCACCGTTTACTGGACGGTTCTGGGAAGCACAAAATATGATGAAGAGTTCATCACGTGAAACTGAAGTACTATTTGGCTTCTTCCCAAATAAAGTGTGGGTCAGGATCTTATGGAAATAGCGAAAAGCCGGGTTATGTATGTTTCCAGAGAGAAACTCATGTTCCTCGGGCTCATCATTTCCAGTCAGCTTACCCCAAAAGTGTTCAAGCTCTCTATATTCAAAAAGTTCTTCCTGGCTTACAGTGAATGTATCAAAGGAGGTAGGAAAACCCAAAAGGTTGGTGAAGTCTCTAATATTAAATTGGTACTCCATATTGAACATTCTGAACTGGATAAAACCTCTGCTAATTCCTTTTCCATGGCTAGGTAGATAGATTAATGAACTAAGGAATTCTAGTGTGAGTCTCCGGTAGGTGGTGAAATGTCTCAGGATAGGGGAGGTTTCCCATCCTATCTGATTCAGCAAAAACAGGACACTCTGTCTCAGTCCAAGGGCAGTCATAGCCCAATCATCAGCATATAAACTAGGTAGCATCTCTCTAGCGGCTAGTTCTTCAAACTTTCGTTTCTGAGCCATTCCTCTGAACTTGATACCCATACGATCAGAATGTCCCATCTGGTTAGTGTTAGCTAGAGAAAAGAAACATGAGTTTAAGTCAGGATTTGGCCAAATGCCGAAAGAAGAAAAGAATTATTATTATTATATATATATATATATATATATTTATTTTTATTTTATTTTTTTGAATAAATCAATAATGAATACTAAATAGAAATTAAAAGAAATAATTAAGAGAAAAATAGGGAATTGATAATAATAATAGAATAATAAAATAACAAATTAATTTGTGGGTTGTCTCCCACTAAGCGCTTTGTTTAAATGTCGCAAGCTCGACAAAGAAACTGTTAAATATAGTCTATGAGTCCTGGGGGCGTTTCGTCTAAGTGTAGAATTTGCGAATCCTCGTTGGTTTCCGCATAGTGATAATGTTTCAGACGTTGCCCGTTTACGGTGAACGGTTCTGTAGATTGTCCTTTTATTTCTACCGCTCCACTGGGAAAGATTTTAGTGATATGAAAAGGTCCTGACCATCTGGATCGTAGTTTTCCCGGGAATAACTTTAGTCTAGAGTTAAATAAAAGTACTGCGTCGCCTTGCTTGAAGATTTTCCTTGATATACGCTTGTCATGCCATTGTTTTGTTCTTTCTTTATAGATTTTGGCATTTTCATAGGCGTCTCTTCTGAGTTCCTCTAATTCGTTTATGTCAAGGATTCTCTTTTCACCGGCGGCTTTATAATTCAAATTTAAATTTCTAATAGCCCAATAGGCTTTATGTTCTAATTTTACCGGGAGGTGACAGGATTTTCCATAAATGAGCTTAAATGGGGTCGTCCCTATGGGAGTTTTATAAGCAGTTCGGTATGCCCATAAAGCTTCTGGTAATTTCAATGACCAATCTTTCCTTGAAGTGGCGACCGTTTTTTCTAGTATTTGCTTGATTTCTCTGTTAGATACTTCCACTTGTCCACTGGTTTGAGGGTGGTAAGGTGTTGCTATCCTATGTCTCACTCCATATTTAAGTAGTAGTTTTTCGAGTACCTTGGATATAAAGTGTGATCCACCATCACTGACTACTATTCTTGGGATGCCAAATCTCGGAAATATTATATTTTTAAAGAGTCTAGTTACTACTCGGGTGTCATTTGTTGGAGAAGCTATAGCTTCGATCCATTTTGATACGTAGTCAACTGCCACGAGTATGTATTTGTTACCGAAAGAGGATGGAAAGGGTCCCATGAAGTCTATCCCCCACACGTCAAAAATCTCTACTTCCAAAATACCTTTTTGTGGCATCTCGTCACGTCTAGATATGTTTCCCGTGCGTTGACATCTGTCACACTCCTTAATAGCCGCATGTACGTCCTTCCATATAGTTGGCCAATAAAAGCCAGCTTGTAGGATTTTAGAGCAGGTCTTGGATGTACTTGTGTGTCCGCCATAAGGCGCAGAGTGACAGTGTTGGATTATATTTTCTACCTCTTCTTCGGGTATACATCGACGGAAAATACCATCGGGGCCTCTTTTGAAAAGTAAGGGATCATCCCAGTAATAGTGTTTTATGTCGTGGAAGAATCGTTTCTTCTGTTGGTAAGATAAAGTAGGTGGAACTATTCCGGCAGCTAAATAATTGACTAGATCAGCGTACCATGGTATGACAGATATAGCTAAGGTGGTTTCTACTTGCATGTCGGAGTTGTTCTCTTCCAAAGTAGCTATGAGTTTATCATACGAGAAATCATCATTAATGGATGTTCTTTCTGGTTCAAGGTTCTCAAGTCTAGAGAGATGGTCTGCTACTACGTTTTCAGTTCCTTTCTTGTCCTTGATTTCTAAGTCGAATTCTTGCAGTAACAAGATCCATCTTAGGAGTCTAGGTTTAGCATCTTTTTTTGTTAAAAGGTACCTGATAGCAGCGTGATCAGTGTAAACTATTATTTTGGCTCCTACCAAGTAAGAACGAAATTTATCTAGCGCAAATACCACTGCTAGGAGTTCTTTCTCGGTTGTGGCATAATTCATCTGTGCTTCATCCAGGGTTCTGCTAGCGTAATATATAACGTGAAGCTTTTTATCCTTTCTTTGTCCTAAAACAGCACCTACAGCATAATCACTGGCATCGCACATTATTTCGAATGGTTCATTCCAGTCTGGTGTCTGCATAATGGGTGCGGAGATCAATGCTTGTTTAAGAGTTTGAAATGCTTTTAAACAGTTATCGTCGAATATGAATTCAGCATCTTTCATCAACAGTCCGGTTAAGGGTTTAGTTATCTTAGAGAAGTCTTTGATGAATCGTCGGTAGAAACCGGCGTGTCCTAAAAAGCTTCGTACTTCTCTCACAGTTCTTGGGGGTTGAAGATTTTCGATTACCTCTATTTTGGCTTTGTCTACTTCAATTCCTCTGTTCGAGATGATGTGTCCTAAAACAATGCCTTCTTGTACCATAAAGTGGCACTTTTCCCAATTAAGTACCAAGTTTACTTTTACACATCGTTCCAGAACTCTTTCCAGGTTTTCAAGGCATTCTTCGAAACTTTGTCCGTATACAGAAAAGTCATCCATAAATACTTCCATGATGTTTCCGAGAAAGTCGGCGAATATTGCCATCATGCATCTTTGAAAAGTTGCAGGGGCATTACACAGACCAAACGGCATTCGTCTATAAGCGAAGGTACCAAAAGGGCATGTGAATGTTGTCTTTTCTTGGTCATCAGGGTGAATTGGTATTTGAAAGAAGCCTGAATAACCGTCTAAATAACAGAAATGTGAATGTTTAGCTAATCGTTCTAACATATGGTCAATGAATGGTAAAGGGAAATGATCTTTTCGGGTTGCTTTGTTTAGTTTCCTATAATCAATGCACATTCTCCATCCCGATTCGATTCGTTTAGTTATAGTTTCTCCTTTTTCGTTTTCAATAACGGTTATGCCTCCTTTCTTTGGTACAACGTGTACAGGACTAACCCATTTGCTATCAGATATAGGATATATAATACCTGCTTCTAATAACTTGGTTATTTCTTTCTTTACTACCTCACTTAGGATCGGATTTAGTCTTCTCTGGTGTTCCCTAGAGGTTTTACAGTCTTCTTCTAACATGATGCGGTGCATACAAATAGAAGGGCTTATTCCTTTGAGATCGGTGATGTGGTATCCTAGTGCGGTTGGATATTTTCTTAAGATATGTAGGAGTTTTTCTGTTTCGAGTCTTCCTAGATCTGCATTAACTATCACAGGTCGTTCAAGTTCTAAGTCTAGGAATTCATATCTCAGATTTTTGGGAAGTGTTTTCAAATCAGGGGTTGGTTTGTTAAGACACTGCGTAGGATTCGGTGTTATTGCTAGGCATTGTTTAGATTTGTCCTCTAAAAGATAGTCTGATGATTTGTCTTCTCCTGACTCTGCTTCTTTTATGCATTCATCGATGATATCCATGAAGTAACATGTATCTTCTATTGCAGGTGCTTTCAAGAATTGGGAAAGAATGAATTCAATTTTCTCTTCACCTACTTCGAAGGTGAGTCGTCCTCGTTTTACGTCTATGATTGCACCGGCAGTTGCTAAGAATGGTCTTCCTAGTATAATAGGTGTCGTATCATCTTCTCTAATGTCCATAATTGTGAAGTCAGTGGGAATGTAAAACTGACCTATGCGTACGGGAACGTTTTCAAGGATTCCTACAGGATATTTGATGGAACGATCTGCTAATTGCACAGACATTTTGGTCGGTCTTAATTCTCCCATTTCCAGTTTCTTACATATGGATAAAGGCATAACGCTAATTCCGGCTCCTAAATCGCATAAGGCTTTGTCGATGACAAATTTTCCTATGTGACAGGGTATAGAGAAACTACCCGGATCCTTGAGTTTAGGGGGCATGTTTTGGATTATAGCGCTACATTCGGCAGGGAGTGTAACGGTTTCGCTATCCTCAAGTTTCCTCTTATTAGAAAGAATTTCTTTTAAGAATTTAGCATATGAGGGCATCTGCATGATAGCTTCGGTAAACGGAATTGTAACGTTTAATTGTTTAAGGAGATCAACAAATTTTCTAAATTGGCCTACATCTTTGGTTTTAACAAGCCTTTGAGGGTAAGGTATAGGTGGTTTGTAAGGTGGTGGAGGTACATAAGGTTCCTTCTTTTCTAGGGTTTCCTTATTACTCTCTTCCTTTTCCTTAGGTTCACTTTCCTCAGTAGATTTCTTAGGGTTTTGGTTTCCTATCCTTGGGTCAGACGGTCCTTCCACTTCCGTTCCACTTCTCAATATAATTGCATGAGCTTGGCTTCTCGGATTGGGTTGGGGCTGTCCAGGGAATGTACCAGTTGGTGCAGCAGTAGGTGCTTGTTGTTGAGCTACTTGAGATATTTGCGTTTCTAGCATTTTGTTATGGGTAGCCAGGGCATCTACTTTGCTTGCTAGTTGTTTAAGCTGTTCGCCAGTGTGTATGTTCTGGTTTAAGAAATCTTTATTGGTTTGTTGTTGGGAAGCTATAAAGTTTTCCATCATGATTTCCAAGTTGGATTTTCTAGGGGTATTATTGTTAGGATTCGGTTTCTGATATCCTGGAGATATAGATGGGGCTTGATTTGGAGACTGTCCAGGTGCGTATAAAGCAGTATTACTCTTATATGAGAAGTTTGGATGGTTCTTCCAATTTGGGTTATAGGTATTCGAATAGGGGCTTCCTTGAGCATAGTTTACTTGCTCTGCTTGGATTCCAGTCAAGAGTTGACATTCCGCAGGAGTGTGGCCTTGGATTCCACAGACCTCGCAATTCTGAGTTGTAGCAACCACGGCGGCTGGAGGTGATACGTTTAAACTTTCAATTTTCTGGACCAAAGCATCCACTTTTGCATTGACGTGATCAAGGTTACTTATCTCGTACATGCCAGTTTTCGGTTGAGGTTTTTCCACATTCGTTCGTTCGGTTCCCCACTGATAGTGGTTTTGGGCCATGCTCTCGATAAGCTGGTAAGCATCAGCGTAAGGTTTGTTCATTAGTGCACCACCTGCAGCGGCGTCTATTGTTAACCTTGTATTGTATAAGAGACCATTATAAAATGTGTGAATTACTAACCAGTCTTCCAAACCATGGTGTGGGCAAAGTCTCATCATGTCTTTATATCTTTCCCATGCTTCGAAAAGAGACTCGTTGTCTTTCTGTTTAAATCCGTTTATCTGGGCTCTTAACATAGCTGTTTTGCTTGGCGGAAAATATCGGGCAAGAAAAACTTTCTTCAACTCGTTCCATGTGGTGACTGAGTTGGAAGGAAGAGATTGAAGCCATCTTCTAGCGCTATCTCTTAATGAGAAAGGAAAAAGACGAAGTCGAATTGCCTCTGAAGTGACACCATTAGCTTTAACAGTATCAGCGTATTGAACAAATACGGATAAATGAAGGTTTGGATCTTCGGTAAGATTTCCAGAGAATTGGTTCTGTTGCACAGCCTGCAACAACGAAGGTTTAAGTTCAAAGTTGTTTGCTTCGATTGCGGGCGGAGCAATACTTGAATGCGGTTCATCTTGCGATGGAGCGGCGTAATCTCTAAGAGCACGAGCTGGTTCTGCCATCTCGGTTAAAGAAGGAAAAATGTTTTTGAAATCTGGAAGGTTTATAGGAGGGAGATTGTTTTCAGCACGATATTCCCGAATTCGTCGTAAGACTCGGAGATATAGTTCGATATCGTTGATTCGTAAATAGAGCGGTTCGCCTTGAGAGCGAGTGCGTGGCATACAAATCAACGAAAGAAAGAAAATAGAAGAAAAAGAAACCTTAGTCTCTACAGCGTAACGGAAGAGTTACGATATCGATTGAATAAAAGTCCCCGGCAACGGCGCCAAAAACTTGATCGCTCGACTGGGTGAGTCGAGAATGGGATACAAACTGCAAGTGCACAGTTCTATCGCGTAGTTTTAAAAGATATCGATCCCACAGGGACTTATGAATCGATATACCGTTATCTAAGGTTACTACGTAAATCTAAGGTGAAAATGTTTGATTGTTTGGGGAAAAACTAAGAGCTAAACTAATATCTAGATTAAATATTAATAAAACGGATATCGGTATGTAGTTCGTCAAAACTAGGGAATCAAGTCTTTGTCGGTTTCTTGGTTTTAAAATGAATCGTTTCGGTTAACTTCATTGGTTAAAGGTTCTATCTCAAACTCTCGCTCTGTTGAATAAACCATGATTTTATATTAATGTTGCTGTCACTTATAATTAAGTCAAAAACCATATTTTGAAAACAATAAAGTTGCAGAAACTCTTTTTAAGAAAATACTGACCGTTTTAAACACCCTTATCTCAAACTCTCGCTCTGTTGACTTAGGTTATATAATTAAATCCAAATGCTTAACTCTCGTCCTCACATCCAATCTTTAAAAATACTTTTTGGAAAAGGTCAGAATTTAATTAACTCTAAAACTTGCTCTCGCCCTGATCTAGAATTAATGCCTAACTTACACTGTCCAGTTAAAATCTCAAACTCTCGCTCTATTGATTTTAACTTCTTTATGTCTTTTACTTTTGTAAAAAATCTTGTTATTAAACCTGTAAGTTGAAACCGTAAAAAGATTGATTTTGATTTTAAGTTTAAATAGACCGACTCAGTCTTGATCCCTTATTCTGCTTACTTTACATACCGATACCTAGGCAAATTAGCCAGACATGCTAAATAAATAAGAATTTATATCATGCATAAACAGACTCATTCCAGGCAGGCAATATGAATAAACAATAGAATAAAACATTAAAAATTAAATAACAATTAAAGAACCTGAATGCGTAATACAATGGTCTTGAACACTCCACCACAAGCCGGTAGGATTTGTTCTTGGATTCTTCAATTAGACAGTAAATTAAATCAAGGAAATAAAATTGGAATATAACGTAAGGTTAAATCCGGTATAAAGTTGCACAATAGTTTCCGGTGTAGAAACTATTATGCGAAAAATATCTAAAAGCTAAAACTGGAAAGGTAAATTTGCAAGGGAAAAAGAATGTAAATCTTGCAAAAGAAATAAATAAAATAAACAATGCTAAGTTGCTGGAAAGGAAGAAAAATAAGCAAAGGCGTGAAAAGAAAATTTGGCAGAGCTTCGGCAAACTGAGCGTGCCAAAACTGAGACTTTTTAGGTTTGTGAGATGGCTAT
Organism: Lathyrus oleraceus; assembly: GCF_024323335.1. Lineage (NCBI taxonomy): Eukaryota > Viridiplantae > Streptophyta > Magnoliopsida > Fabales > Fabaceae > Lathyrus > Lathyrus oleraceus. The sequence goes on from NC_066585.1 coordinate 470,664,832, forward strand.
TTATAATAGCCTTGGTAACTGCATTCCGTTTCCCACGAGTCTTCAGCATGGCTAAATACACGGCGTGGGCATAGGACACGAACTCTCTCAACGTTCTTCTTCAATTCTTCTGAGAGCGTGACTTGCGCCAAAAAGCTAGTGGAATGGTGTGACGCTCGTCACACCATGTGTGACGCTCGTCACAGGGATGCTTCTAGTGTGACGCTCGTCACAACCCTTGTGACGCCCGTCACAGGCACAACGTGCGCTTTCTTTTGGGCTGGGCTTGGTCTTTGATATTTGTTTCCTTTTTACTCCTTTCTACACCTCCTTTTCTTCCCTTTTTCACTTTTGTTTCAAAATGGGTACCTGATGTAAATAGAAAAGAAATACTGCATAATATCTGATAAAATAGGATAAATTAAAGTAAATGATAATATAATCTAATTGAATTAAGTCTTCAAATGTGATATAGTTTCATGTTATCAATGAACGGTGCTGTTGAGGCGGCAAATAAGAACATAAAGAAGATTGTGCAGAAGATGGTCGTTACGTACAGAGATTGGCATGAGATGCTACCCTTTGCCTTGCATGGGTACCGTACTTCAGTACGTACATCGACCGGGGAAACCCCTTACTCCCTTGCGTATGGTATGGAAGCAGTCCTACCTGTTGAAGTGGAGATTCCTTCTCTAAGAGTCCTGTTGGATGTCAAGTTAGACGAAGATGAATGGATTCGGACAAGGTTCAATGAGTTGAGTCTTATCGAAGAGAAGCGAATGGCAGCCATTTGTCATGGGCAGTTGTATCAGAGTCGAATGAAGAGAGCCTTTGATCAGAAAGTGCGTCCTCGATACTTCCAGGTCGGAGATTTGGTGTTGAAAAGGATCCTTCCTCCTCAGACAGATCACAGGGGCAAGTGGACTCCTAACTATGATGGACCGTATATTATCACCAAGGTTTTTGATGGTGGGGCCTTAATGCTTGCAACTATGGATGGTGAAAACTTCACTTCCCCTGTGAACTCAGACGCAGTTAAAAAATACTTCGCATAAAATAGACCCGCTGGACAGTAAAAAGAATAGTCCAGGCAAAAATGGGCATCCCGACGAACCAAGAAAATGAAAAGGTTCGGGAAAAAATTAGGGATTAAAAGTGAAAAGATCGTACACCCGGTAAGTTGAAAACCTGAAAAGGCAACTTAGGCAAAAATGGGTATCCCGGTGGATTGAAAACCCGAAAAGGGCGATCCAGGCAAAAGTTAGGGATTAAACGAATGACTACGTTCTAAGTAGTTCTGAATCTCATCTCGTGTCAATGACTGGAAACTTTTGAAGGATAGGAAACAGTCCAATCAATCTTTTCAGAAAGCTGATCATCTGGAGGATCTTGAAGACGAGCAAGTCATAGCAGAATTGGAACCCAATAGAAATCCATTTCACATTGCCATTAGATTAATTTCTGTTTTTATCTTTTGTGCGATTACCTCTTTCCAGGGATTGCTTCCTGATGTAAATGCCTATTCAGAGGCCACTCAATCAATAAAATCGTGTTATTTAGTACATCTCTGTTTTCATTTTCATTTTACTGTTTTGTTTGCAAAAATGACGTCCGAATTTTTTATAAACATTGCATCATGAAACATAAGAGCTTTACAGGTACATGCTTAATAAACATTTAAAATTGTTGTAAATGTTAAGTGCTTTAGATCGTCTATTCAGAACAGGTACCCTCGGAGCATTCCCTTAAGGTTCCCAGCCGATGATCGCGAATGTTTTCCCCCAACAGTCGAAGTTGGTATCTTATCCCTACAGAGCTGATCAGAGCATTGGATTCTTCGATCCCCAGCAGGCTCTCACTGTTGTACCTCCCCCAAGCGGTTGTTTCAGAATATACACTCCCTAGTAGAGTTGACAGTGCCAGACTATACATCCCCAGCGGAGTTGACAGTGCCAGACTGTATCTTGCCAGTAGAAGCGGCTGCTCCTCAGGGTTCGATGCCAGATCGATGATCTCGATGCCAGATCCATGGTCTTTTTCCTTGAAGCAGAATCTCGGTACCGTATCGGTGTTTGCTTCCCCTGCTAAGTCATCTCTCTCGCAGATTATGGTTGCCAGAACCACTATCGCTTTCCCCAACAGCAGGTTTTCAGTGTCGTTCACTCCCCAGTCAGAGTCTCGGTATTTCGTCATTGCTAGAACACCGTGTGGTGAGTCATTTCCCCACAGAGTTCTTTGTGCTGTGCATCTCCAACAGCCTTGCCAGGGTCCAGAAGATGTTGATCATTTCCCCAGCAGATTCCCTTGCCTCGGCTTGGCATTCTACCCAGCATTTCGCATCCCTGCATGTAGAATCATATTGCATTGCATCCTCCCAAATCGCGTAGCATTTCCATTTTCATGGAGCATTACGCCATTGAAAAATTCAAACATACGCATGTAAGCATAAAACATTCTCGGTATCCCAAGTGATAAGCCAGAAGTTGTTTCCAGTACTCAGACTGAAGATTGTTCATGACTTACCTTTATTATCCCCAGCAAGTGTCATTGGCCCATGCGCCGCCTCTATTATCTTTCCCTATTTCTGCCAATGCTGACAAGCATGAAGTTTTTCCGGTATTCAGACCGAAGTGGCATTCAGGCCAATTTTCCGATGTTCAGATCGAAGAAGTTTCCGACATTCAGGTCGATGCAACTTGTGGCATTCAGGCCAGTTTCCGATATTCATACCGAAGTGGAATTCAGGCCAATTTTCCGATGTTCAGATCGAAGAAGTTTCCGACATTCAGGTCGATGCAACTTGTGGCATTCAGGCCATTTTCCGGTATTCAGACCGAAGTGGCGTTCAGGCCAGTTTTCCGATGTTCAGATCGAAGAAGTTTCCGACATTCAGGTCGATGCAACTTGTGGCATTCAGGCCAGTTTCCGGTATTCAGACCGAAGTGGCATTCAGGCCAGTTTCCGGTATTCAGACCGAAGTGGCGTTCAGGCCAGTTTTCCGATGTTCAGATCGAAGAAGTTTCCGACGTTCAGGTCGATGCAACTTGTGGCATTCAGGCCAATTTTCCGATATTCAGATCGAAGTGGCATTCAGGCCAATTCTCCGATATTCAGATCGAAGTCATTTCCAGTATTCAGACCGAAGTGGCATTCAGGCCATGGTTATTTCTGTGTTATCATTTATTTTGGTATCCAGGTTAACATTCTATTTCGGTATTCAGACTGACTCTCACCGTACCAGACGGATTCTTCTTTCAAGACCACATCTTTGCCGATTCTGATAGGCATTGTTACTTCACTTCAGTGCAAATTTTCGGGCTTTTATTGTATTCAATCCCTTGATACCTCGAAAGTGCGAAAGCCGTTGCTATCTTCTTTTTGGGTCTCCAGTTGATTGAATAAGGGCAGCTGTAATACCTCAAAATTTGCCCCCCTCATTCATGCATTCATTTTTAGGTCATTTAACATTTCATATTGCATTTCATCATGTCAATCGGAATTCGATCCAAGAAGCTTGAATATCATCCAAGACACTTTATGGGTCCTATCTGGGTGATCAGTCAACACAAGGGAATGGCTTGAGATACTTCCAACATGTTCAAATGGGGTTTATTCATCAGTCAAAACGTTAATCTTGAAGGAGCAAAAGTTTGTTCATGAGCTGTCATGCTGACTAGGCGAGCAGAATGGGTCGCCTAGCGAGTCCCAAGAAAAGCCACCAGAATCACCTGCGCTCAGAGGAATTTCCTGAACTGTCATGCTCGCTAGGCGAAGCCCACGCGTTTTTGAAACCAAAAAAAAAAGAAAAAAAAGAATAAAAAGAAAAAAAAAAGAAATAAAAGAAAAAAAAATAAAAGAAGAAAAGAAAAAAAATAAATATAATTATATATATATATATATATATATATATATATATATATATATAATATATATATATATATAGATATATATATATATATATATATATATATATATATATATATATATATATATATATATATATATATATATATCTATATATATATATATATATATATATATATATATATATATATATTATATCTATCTATATATATATAGATATTATATATATATATATATATATATATATATCTATATATATATATCTATATATATATATATATATATATATATCTATATATATATATATATATATATATATATATATATATATATATATATATATATATCTATATATATATATATATTATATATATATATATATATATATATATATTATATATCTATATATATATATATATACAGAAAAATCTTGGACTTGGACCTCTCTCATTTGAGCCCACAAAGCTACGAAAATCAGGTTATAAATTCTGAAATTTCAGTAAAGGAAAAAGAAAGAGAGAGAGGGAGAATTGGTGAAAGCTGAAAACACTCTGAAGTTTCCTTGGGACAAAACCCTAGAGAGAGATTCTAACTAATTCAGAGCAACCTCCAGAGACTGAAGGGAACTCATCTGCAAAGAACCAATTCCCTCTCATATAAACCCTAAGATTGTTCTGCAAAGCCAACGGTGCAATTCAATTTCAATCGATCCTCCCCAAATCAGGTATGCCCTATTTCCACTACTTTATACTTTCAACCTGAAACTTCTGAATGTATGAGGTATTATGGATGAATTTGGAAGAGTGGGTATCGTTAGGTTTTGCATGTGGGCACATGTTTTAGTATGTATGTCATGCCTTGATGTGTGGATCCTTGGCCCCTGACTTTGAATTTTGATACCCTTTTAATGCATGTATTTGACAAGAGGTTTAGGCCTCCTACACTTGGTTGCTTTTTGTGAGCTCTTTTTGTGAATTTTAATGGCATGATTCATGTGGTTACATTTTGATTTGGGGCAACTCTTGATTGCACCCCATCTTGTCACTCTAACCTGTTTGTTGAGTTTTTTGTGAGGGCTCACATGACTCCTGAAAGGATAGCTTGCTTGGCATTCCATTTTATTTGTGGGATACCATTTGGAGATTTATTCCGATTACCTGTATTGACTTGCTTTCTTTGATGGTGCCAGCTCGAGAGATCTCTGGGTTTCTTATTTCTTTAGCTGTTATTACTTTGGATCTTTATCCGTGTGGTAGATCTCTTTATCCTTTATCTTTCCCGCATTTTACCGCTTTCTTAGCTGGAAGACCTCAATAGGAGGCAATGTTTTCTTTTGTTTGTTTACTTTTGTGCCCAAAGACCTCCAAAAGGAGGCACCAGTGCTAAATACCTCCACGAAGAGGCAATTGACGGATAAAAGGGATTAGTAATCAATCCCCCGTTATTCAGTGTGTCGTTCTTTATGCTCGCACTACATGCTGAAGCTTCAGAACAAAAGCCCAAGATCTTTTGTCCGGTCAGTCAGTGGAGAGGGTTCTATCTTTCTGAATCCCCACTTTTTGTCATGAGCTCACCCTGTCCAGGGTTAAGAGCTATGAGGTCTTATCCTCATTACCCTTTTGATCTGCCCACCCTGACATTCAATGTCAGTGGTTAAGAGCCCATTTGATTACCTATTACATGGCTTGTTTGTCGAGGTTGATATGACCCCTTTTGACTAAAGCCCTACCCATGTATGTTTGAACCCCCTTGGTGGCATTTTACTTTATGCATGTTTGTTTTGTATGGTGTGATCGTCTCCCCATAGGATTGCTAGGCTTCGTATAGTCTCTCGTTTGCATGTCAATTAAGGTAGCATTGTTCCTTCGTCTAGGACTTCCTTTTTTGCATGAGCCTTCCTAAACCCAAACAAACTCATTGATTTTTCTTCTCCTAAGAACATGTTAACTCCTTCTACTACAGGCGAGTAAGTCTCCAAAGGTCGAGCATCCGGTAGATTGCGTAGTAACGTCGTTCACATAAAAAAAACACAACCCTTAACCCATAGTTATCTGAACTACGACTTGCACTGATTCTCATTCCAGATGAGATACGTAGGCATAAGACGCGATGTCTTAGCGAGCACACTCCTCTTTAACCCATAGGTAGCCGAGCTACGAAGACTCTGATTCTCATATTCAGATGAGATATGTATGCAGTGGATGCGACATCCGTGCGAGTCATTTTCTTTTGACCCCTCTTTTAGTAAATAGTACATTAGATATACCCACACCTTTTAGACAAGAACCACAAGAGTGGATCCCGTAGAGTACTACGGATGCGTAGGGGTGCTAATACTTTCCCTTCGTATAATCGACTCCCGAACCCAAGATTTGGTTGCGAGACCTTGTCTTTTCCTTTCCTTTTTCCAGGTTTACTTCGAGCGCTTCCTTTCCCTCCTTTGGGATAAATAACGCGCGGTGGCGACTCTTCTGTCATTTCTTTCTCGCCGGTTGTTTTTTCGCATCTCCTTTTTCAGGTTGCGACACATAGGCTGCCTCCATATCTGCCTTCTCCTTGGCGAGCCGATCGTACTTCCTTTTCCAAAACTTGGAAGGCTGGGGAAGCAGAGAAGTCCATGCATCATCAGGATCATCAATGACCTGATGCTCGAGGAATTCAATCAAAGCGTCATTCTCCTTGATTTGCTGAAGCAACTCCTCTCGTTCACGGATCCAAGCACGTGAAAGGTCTTCATCTCTCAACTCCTCTACTCCTTGGTCAGGGAGGGTTGAAGGCTCAGCCACAACCAAAGGTGTAGGTCTCGGATACACGTAAGTCATGAGGTATTCGGAAGCTCTCCTCCTAACCCAAGAAGTATAAGGCTCCAAAGCGATACAGTTCTTCGGTCCCAGTTCCTTCCTTCCTTTCTTATGGATCTTGCGCCAAGCGCGGACCATCCTGCCCTTCAAGCCTTGGGGATCTTTACCCTCCTGAAAGAACACAACTTCTAACAGAATGTTATTGGGTTTATCCTTTAGGGGGAACCCAAGCTGACGACGTGCCAAAACAGGGTTGTAGTTAATCCCACCACATGTACCAAGAAGAGGCACATTGGAGAATTCACCACAAGAGTCGATAATCTGCATACCATCGTACACACGGTTGTACCAAAAGATATCATCATTGGTGAGAGGCATAAGTCTCGTGGACCACCGTAGACATCCTTTGTTCTCCTTGAAGGCGACCGTCTGCGGCAAGTGAGAAATAAACCACTTGTACAACAGAGGCAAACAGCACACAATGGTACCACCACCCTTTGCATTCCTCATATGCAAAGAAAAGTAAGTGTCACCCAACAGAGTCGGAACGGGATTAAGAGTAGAGAAAATCCTAATAGCGTTCACATCCACAAACTTGTCGATGTTGGGTAACAATACTAGCCCATAGATGAGAAGCACAAATATGGCCTCAAAGGTGTCCTCACTCATGGCCTTCCCATACATAGTAGCTTGAGCAATGAGGAACTCAGAAGGGAGACCTTGAATTCCACCTTTGGTAGTCATATGAGCACCAATCAGGGATTCATCTATACGCAACAGATCAGCAATCTCTTGAGAAGTAAGAATACTCTCTAAGCCACTGAACGGCAACTGGTCTAGAATGGGTATACCCACAAGATAGGCATACTCCTCAAGTGTGGGAAAAAGCTGAAAATCCGAAATGTGAAGCAACGGTATAAGGGATCATAAAACTGCACCAATACACTCATCAATCCTTCGTCCACTTGAGTAGTCAGAAGAGAAAGAAGCTTCCCAAAATGAGCCTTGAAACCCAGGGGATCTAGTACATAGGATGTCAAATTCCTTAGCTCTTTCAAGTATGGTTGTCTGAAACTGTACTTCTTTGTATTCCTTCTTTGTCTTTCCATGTCTGAAAATTCGCAAATAGACCTCTTAAGTTCCTTGAAAATTTTCTTATTGTTTTGATGATATGGATGCAAATGGGTGCATGAGTGCATGGATGCAACAATCACACTCAAGGATCAAGCAAAGCACACCAAACAAAGGTCATGGGATGGATCATGTCATCCTTAATATCAATCATCCATTTTGGTGGATTATGGTTTACACCTTATCAACATCCAAGTTCCATTGATATTAAGGATATGTGAACGGATCAACCATGAATCAAGGGTTTGTTGCAAGTCACGAGCATGGAGTCTCAGTTAAGAACCACCCAAAGGGAGTGTACTAGGGTTTAAACCTGCCAAACATGTTCTACAAGAGGTTCCCATAGTCATCATCCCATCTTTCGGATATCATCGGAGAAACGACTACTCGTATTCAAAAAATATTCTCAAGAGAGACTCTTATGAGTGTAGTATCGCGTAACAATTGTATCAAATCTTACACTTGAACGACTTTCGCACTACGTCCTAAAAATAAGCCAAGATGGGCTTGGTAAACTAAGGTCCTTGGCTTCTAAGGTCTATATTGGAAAGAGTAATGTCTAACCACAACTACTTGTGTGACATTATTGATCCCAACATGACCTCCACCAAGTGAATGGACTTGCAAGTCAACTTGCTAAGGAATAACTCCACACAAGTCAACAAGACTATGCCATTCTCCTATCCAAAGTGCACTCGAGTTCGGGTATAGAACTCATCTCACAAAGACCACCAAGCATACGAGGAATTAATATTCAAGCAATTTAAACATTACATATAATACAGTAATCCCAAATTGCACAAAAATATGTCACAAAATAATATACAATACAATACAACAAATATGAAAAGTAGGCAAAACCCACTAGGCAGGTCCCCAGCAGAGTCGCCACTTTTCTGTAGCGGGGTATTCGTTACTGTAGCACCTCAAATTTGCACCTATCATTGTACATACATTTTCATATTAGGTCATAGCATATCATGATCCATTGCATAGCATTTGCATTGTCCCTCAGTTGCCTCAAGAGCAAGCAATCAAGAATTAGGTCAAACTAATCTCCTGATCAGTCAACCAAGCAAGCAAAGGAATTTCTCATTGAATCAAGGCCTTGGGGTTTGTCCAACAAGTTCACATGGCTTGGAGGTCTATTTGAAGTATTTTGGTCAAGGGTTAAGGGCTCAGAGGTCAGCAGTTCATGCCCAGACAGTCAAAAACCCTAAAAAAGTCAACTGTCAGTCAAAGCAGTGGATGGTGGTCATTCTTGTGGAATTTGGGCACCATGATCAATAATCAAGAGTTCATACAACTTGGGACATCATTTGAAGTCAAGTTCTCAAGGAATTAGGGTTTGGAAGTCATCAGTCAATGCATAATCAGTCAGAAACCCTAAAAGTCAACTGTTGGTCAACTGTCCATTTAATCAGTGATTTGATGATTGGAATTGGTTTGTGAGAGTTCATTCATGTCCAAATAGTCATCATATATCATGCCAAACACCATCATGGAAGAATTTGAAGCCAGATCATGAATTTCCCAAAATGGAAACTGGGCCTGTAACTGAAACCTGCCATAAATGGAAAGTCTTGATCCTCAAACTTACATTTTGATACAAGCCTCAAATGAATTTTTGCCCAACATGAAAGTTGAAGATCTTGTTCTCCCATTTCCAAAAAGTCCTAGAACTCTCAATTCCCATGTGTGGTTGGCAAGTTATGATCGAATCGATTTCAGAAAATCTTGAACTTCAAAGGGCCATATCTCCCAAACCGTTTGGCCAATTTTGGTGGGGTTTTTTCCTACAAGTCACATTTGATCCCCTCTTTCCAAAAATATAAATTTCATGAGCCAAAACTTCACCAATCAAAATGGCATATTTTGACCTTTTTCATTTAAATGCAAGTTTGACCAAGAGTTGACTTTTTGATTTAAACATTTTTTCAACATTTGGCCAATTGGAACAGCTCATAAATGTCATTTAGAATGTGTTTGCAAAGTCAAATTATGCAGCACATGTGAATCTATACTTGGTTGCTTGAATTATAAGAAAGGTACAAATGCACCATACTTGTCCATGCTTCCACAACCATGCCTTGTACCAGCATCATTATGCAGCATTCTTGATCATTCTTCTGTCACTTTTGAGGCCTTGTAGTGCAGCCATGCTCCAATAGTACATATGGCCATGTTTGCTTACTTGAATCTTGGAAGAAAAGTACAAAGCAACCACACCCTCCATGCCTCACCTTGTACTGTCCAGCAATGCAGCAGGTTCTATCATTCTTTGAATCCCAATAGCAGACACAAGGCATAGGAGGTAGAAAAAGAAATCAAGAGAACTACTGAGGCATGACCACAAAACCCTTGGCATTTTTCTCTTCTAAAAAGCTGTCACAACACTGCAGCAGACAAAAGAAAACTTTGGCAATTGCTCAAAACCAAAACCCTGCTGCAGCAGCCCAAAACCACAAGACCATAGGCCATGCTTTCACTCAAACCTTGTTTTGGCATTTAGAAATTTTCTTTCAAACTCCACAGTGGAAGGACAGTACCTTGCCACTGAAGCAAGACTCAACAGCATATTTTAGGGGTGTATTTTCCTGTCATTAAACAACCATTGGCAGTAACAGCAAGGGAGGTAACCTAGCAGCAGGCAAAAGGACCACATTTTTTCCTGTCATCAAAACCAGTAGGACAGCCATACCTCCAGGCCATACTTGTATTGTCCATAGCAGACTTTTCATCCACCTTTTTTTTGCTGTCAAGGACAATAGCATTAGCAGTAGCATGGCATACAACTTACTCCCTCAAGAATCATCTCATAGGCTTGGCTAAAAATCTGAACACAACAATGCCTTGGACAGAAAACCAACCAAGCTTTCATTCATCTTGTTGGACCTCACTTGCATTTTAGAAAAAAACTGTCAAAAAACTCAATAACCTCAAAAGGACCAACATAACACTGCAGCAGAAAGTTTGTTTTAACCTTGCCCTCACCCTGCTATTTCCTGTCCAAACAAAAGAACAAAATCCTCTAAATACACTCCACTCAAACCTCACCCTTGCTATTTGGCATTTGTTTTCTCTGTCAAAAAGAGAATGATATAAAACATCATAGAGCAGACAAGCAAAAACCCTCCACCACCTTGCTTTGCATTCTCCCTTTCCTTTTCCAAGCTTCCAAATGACATAAATCCTGCTATTTGGCATATCACTCCTCCTGTCCAAAACAAGTAGACCTAAACCTAACTTGCCTTGCCTTGCACAATGCTCCTCACTATTTTTCTGCCATGAACAAACAGTAGCAGACCAACCAAAGCCTTTGCTTACTTGCAAAAACCAAGCCAAGCCATGGAAACCAATAGAAAATTGATTCATGCTCACTCATCCACAAGAACTGCAGTAACCTTGCTTGCTTAGCATTCATCAAATTGCTGTCAAACACCAAAACCTCACCTGGCCATTTTGCTGTACATTTCAAAAAAATCTGTTACCACATCCAAACAAAATTTCAGAACCTCGATGTTCTGTCATAACAGACCAACAAAAAAAACCAACCCTAGCATCATCTTGCATTGATTCACTCATAACACCCTGCATTGCATTCATTCCAACCCTGCCTTGCAACCAACAAAACCAAGCCTTGCATTTGGACCATATTCCCTCATCTTTTTCTGTCAAAACCAAGCACTAACTGCAGCCACATGTGACAGCAGAAAATTGGTTAACACTGCACACAAAACTGCATTGATCATTTGCCTTGGCATTCCAAACTTTTCTGCCCAAAACTTCAAAAGGGACAAAGCCTAGCCATTTGCCTTTTCACCATCATCTTCATCATATTACACTACTAGTAGCCACCAACAAACCAATAGAACCAACCACCCTCATCCCTCTTCCAAAAAACTCACTTTCTACTTAAAATCCAAATTTTCAAAATCATATTTCCCCCAAGTCCCTTGCAAACCATCCATTCAAACACCTTCCATATAACATATAGAAGCAACTATAGGCAGAAAATCACATCTGTAATCACTAAATCATCATATCCAAATCTCACATTTTCACACTTGCAACTTGAGTTGGCCAGAACATTTGAGGAGGTTTTAAGGCAAATTCTCGATGGCATTACATTCCTGGAGCATCAAAGGTACTAAAGGGATCATCTAGCACCATTAAAAGCACCTCCAACATCACATTTAACATTGCCCTGTTCAGGTTAGCAACTTGCTTTCGAAATGCTTGATAGAATGGTTTTCATGACTTAATGTGTGAATGAGAAATGCTATATTCAACCCCCTGAACATGATTGAATGCCTATTTTTATCCAATTTTGCTTGTGTGTGATTTTGAGTTTTGCTGCTAGGGAGTTAGGGTTTCTATGTTCATCATGATGTATCTTTGTACACAGTGCACCATTTTGAATTTCATGACCATGGTTGTTTTAAGCACATGAAATAGATGAACTTTGGTTTTTATTTCATTTGATTTCGTGCACTATAGAGGAAGATATATGTTGCTGAAGTTTGAAAAATGTGTTTGATTTTGGGGAGGAAGATGGTGCCAGGGCGCGCGCATTTTAGGTTTAAAATTATTGTTTGCTTTATTTTGATTGGAAGCAACAAAGAATCACCAAGTGACTCACAGCCCAGTGGTGGGCGCGCTGAGTTGAATTGCCAAGGGGAGGGGTTCGAATCCCATCTCCCCCATTTGTGTTTTTTTTTCTTTCTTTGTTTAAAAAGTGCATTTTTTTTTAATGTTTTCTTTTAACAATTTCCATTTTGATTTTCATTTTTTCTTGTTTTACTTAACATGAAATAAATATGTGAACATGAAAAATGACAAAAATATGAGTATTTGACTTTGTTGACTTTTTTTAGACCATTTTGTGAATTTATCCCGATTTTATGAGTTCTATTGATTAAATCTCATCTTGTGTGTTTCATGTGGTTATTTTGATCTTTCAGACCTGGGATTTTTATGTGAAATCAATTTAGGGTAGGAACATGTCCCCTTAGACACTTAGGATAATTTTTCACACAGTGCTCGATTTAATTCTGACAAAGTCCCGATTAAATGTTTTTGACCTCCTAAACTTGTCCAAGTGAGATGGAATTTGACATGCTTACCATGCTGTGGGTTGTGTTTGGTCATGATTTGTTTGGTGATTTTTGGAAAATGTTTAGTTTGCTTTTGAGTTAAGTCTTGCTGTTGACTTCTGTGAGCTTCTGATTGCCATGTTTTGACCTAATCTGTTCATGAAATGATGATGATTGATATGAGTGTGAATCCAATTGGTTGTGTTTCCTAGTGGTTTGAACATGATTTTGGATACTTGACCCTTGCTGTCTTGACTTTCTCATTCACTTTTGACCCTAGGCTTGCCCTAGTGGTCCTGCTACTCACCTTTGAGCGTGTGTTTTCAGGTTGACCATCAAAGGGCCATTGAGACCAATTCTTTTGATTGAGCTTGCTTAAATATCATTGTCTAACTTGTTTGTTTTGTAGGTGGCTTGGCTCACACGCCTTAAGCCTTGTGCCTTGCACATCCATGTGCCTCTAATGGACAGTTGTTGTCTGTTTCTGTGTGTTTTATTTGAAGTTGCATACTAACATCTGCTTGACTGTTTCAGGTGCTTTAGTTGCTTAGTTCCTTGTGAACTTTTTGCTTTGCTTTTCTTGTATAAGCAATTCGCATTGAGGTATGCTTCTAGTCTCCATGTAGTCTGGAAGACCTGGCCTGTTACTTGGCCAGGCAACTGTCTGAAGTCCTCCTTAAGAGGCAATGTTTGTGGATGTTTAACTTTGTCCTTGCATAGAGTCAAAGTCCTCCTAAGTGAAGAGGCAATTGGTGGAAGGTAGGGATATGCAATCTATCCCCCACTATTCAGTGTGTCATCTGTTTTGCTCACACCACTGTGTTGATGCATTTCAGATACAAACCCAAGATCTTGTACAATTGTACAGTTGAGTCAGTTTTAAATGTGTAGAGGGGTTCCCACTTTCTGAACCCACACATTCCTGTCTTGAGCTCTCCCAGGCCAGGGATAAGAGCTGTGAGGTCTCATCCTCACTTCATCCTTTCATCTGCTTCACCTTAGCCCCTCAATGGCAAGGTTAAGAGCACATTTACCCAGTTCCAGAGGTTTGTTTGTCGAGGTTGATATGACCCCTTGACTAAAACCCAACCCTTGTTTGAGCCACTTGTCTGTGTATAGCGTGTGCTATCTGTGCTTGTAGGATTGTTTGACTTGCTTCCTGTGCAAGATAGGATTGTTTGACTTGCTTCCTGTGCAGGTTAGGATAGTTTGACTTGCTTCCTGTGCAAGTAGGTTTTACTTGGCTTGCTCCCTGTGCAAGTTAAGTGTGTGTGTGGCTTGCTTCCTGTGTGAGCCATGCTTAGGATAGGTTGGCCCGCGTGCCATTTAGCTAGAAACCTTAACTTAGGGTTGATTTTGCATGACAACATCTAGGCTCGAGTCGTAGTCTCCCTAGAGTTGTGTCTCCCTCTGTTATCTGGTTAGGCTAGTCCTTTATCCCTCTGTAGGGGAACTACATCGCCCTGATCTTCATACCAGATGAAGTATGTAGGCAGGAGATTGAGCTGATCTCTCCGGGCGCGCCCTTTCTTTTCTTTTGTGTGTGTTGTCTGACCTATGTTAGGCTCGAGTCCCTGACTCCTTAGCATGTGCTGTCTGTCTGTTTGTGTGTGCTTAACAGTTGTAGGCTGAGTCCCCGACTCCCTATCAACCTGTTGTGTTGTTGTGTGCTTGGAAGCCGATGTAAGTCCATCGAGTGGCATTTGGGTTCCAGTGTGCGTGCGTTTAGGTTCGGATGTCAATGTAAGTCCAGTGATTGGCATTTGGGCTCCACGTTTGCCTCTTTGCGTGTGTTTAGGTTCGGATGTCAATGTAAGTCCAGTGATTGGCATTTGGGCTCCACGTTTGCCTCTTTGCGTGTGTTTAGGTTCGGATGCTGATGTAAGTCCAGTGATTGGCAGTCAGGCTCCACGTTTGCCTTTGCCTGTTTCTTTGTTTGTGTGCGTGTCAGCCGAGCTACGAATGCTCTGATTCTTCTCTCGTCCGAGAAGATACGTATGCATAGGATGCGATATCCTAGCGAGCATGTGTCGTCTCCCTAGTCCGAACTACTTCGACTCTGATGTCTATGCCTGATAGACTAAGTAGGCCCAGGATGCGACATCCTGCCGAGTTCAGTTTCAGTCAGTCTCTTTCTTTTCTTTCAGCCAGTGTGTGTGAATGTTTGAGCAGTGTTTAGCAACCAATTTCCTTTCTAGTGTGCGTGGATCCCGTAGAGTACTACGGATGCATAGGGGTGCTAATACCTTCCCTTCGCATAACCGACTCCCGAACCCATTCTCTTTGGTCGCGAGACCATGTTCTTTCCTAGGTTTACTCTGAGCGTTTCCTTTCCCTCTTTTGGGATAAATAACGCACGGTGGCGGCTCTGTTGTTCTTCTTTTCCCGCCGGTTTTTCGCGCGATGCGACAGCTGGCGACTCTGCTGGGGATATCCGAGAAGTTGACCTGTGCTGGTCCATCTTCCCTGAGCGAGTCTCTCCTAGCGCTCTCTAGGTTAGGGTTTGGTTGCTTTGTGCTGTGTTTATTTATTGCATTCATTTGTATATATTTGCATTTACTGTTTGCATTTATTGTTTGCATTAATGTTTGCATTTATTCATATTCATCTGCTGGCTGTGCTGTGTTTCTCTGTTTGGGGTGGGAGTTAGTCGAGGTAAAAGGTCCAATACCCAGACCATGAGTGAAAATCTAGGATGATTAGGAATAGAGTGATTCATGGGAAGCGGGTGGTATGGCGCCACTTAGCGGAACATTGATATCACGAGCAGTTCAGACCCTGGTGGGGCATTATCGTTACATACTTTGGGTGTGTATATGATGATGTTCTGCGAAAGGTTATTTATGCTGCGTTTCTCTCGACTTTACCCTGGCCTAGATAACACCCGTGAGTGGGGAAGGTTTGATCATTACAGGTACAGTTGCTGATTGGTTGGTGTTTTGTTGGTGACTCTTGGTACTGATGGCGACTGTGAATTATGGGGCATTTATTTCTGGGACGCCAGAGTTCTGTCCGTGGTTTATCAGCGGGTTCCGTTTATTTCGGATCCCCGGGCTGAGCTGAGAGTACTTGTTCAGAGGACCCGTTTGTCACCCGTTCAGTGGTTGTTCCTGTAAAGATAAGTGATATAATCTCCGGTTCCGTTTATTTCGGAACCCCCCAAGTTGGATTTATGGTGACTTGACCCCACAGATTGACTGATTCAGAAAAGCAGAGGGCCTACAGTTGACTTGGTGGCACAAGGGCCTGCATTCATGCATTTGCATCATATCATCTCGCATTCATCTGCATTCAACTCATGTCTGTCCGTACTCAGGGTCCATTATTTTTAAATTAAAAACCCCGGTTGAGAGACATCCAGATGTCAAAATGTTGTTGATGAAATTTTATCTGTCTCAATGAAACCAGAAAAAAAAGAGGACTGAATATTCCTAGTATGGACAGACATTGCATGTGTGAGTCATACTAACCCGTTTGCTGTTTTGTAGGTTTCAATATTCAACCGGAACGCATAGCTCGTCTGTTCAGATAACTTGCTGGGGGTCAACAAATTCAAGCTGATGGATCTTCCCAACGCCGACATCCTTGAACTGAAAGAGATAATGAGGGAGTTGTTCAGTGTTGTGCAAGGACTTGCCTTGGGGCAGAAAGCCGTGTCTGAAAGATTGGAAAGGATCGAGAAATGGCTGATAGTGGAGAAAGTCCAGGGGAAGGCTCCGTCCTCCGAAGTGAACAAACCTTCTGGTACTGTAGCAGAGAAACCCTCCGACAGTGGTCCATTCAAGAAGAAGGTTGAGCCAGTTGGTGTGCCCGCAAAGAAAGAACGTAGCAAAGATCGTTATCATCCTTATGCTGCCACTGTAACCACTCCTGTCAGTAATCCACCTGCTCAACAGCAACAACTGTCACCTCAACAGAAGACACCGAGAGCTGAAAGCCAGGTGAAGAAGAAGAAAGAGGATCGTCAGTTTGAGGAACCACCCGTGACTTACGCCCTTCTGTTCCAAAGGTTGATGGATCTTGCTTTAGTACGGCCAAGGATATTGATTCCCATAGAACGGCAGAAGAGGCCACCAAACTATGATGAGAATGCCAAGTGCGAGTTTCACTCTGGGGCACCCGGACACAACATTGAGGGCTGTAGAGCTTTTAAGCATGTCGTCCAGGACATGGTGGACTCCGAGACCATTAACTTGGCCCAGATTATGAAGGGGGATGTCAACCCTGTGCCCAGAAAGGGTCCTGTAAAAGTCAAGATGGTGAAGAAGGTCAAGAAAGGAATAGAAGTGATTGAAGAGGGTCAGCTAAAAGGTCCTATGGCTGTGGTTCCAAAACTTCTGCTACGGGATGGAGCCTTCCCTGCTGTTGATAATGCTTGTGTGACCGTCACTACAGAAGAGTGTGTGTTGATGAAGGACACAACCCAGAGGATGAAGAAGGTAGAAGTGGATAATGTAAGATGCAGAGCATCCGGTCTGACAGTTGAAACCATCCAGGTAGAGAACGCCCTTGCTGCCGAGAAAAAGAAGAAGCTGTCCATTTCTTCTTATAAACAAGCTCTGGAGGTGGTGAAGAACCAAGAAACCCAAGGCTGGGGAAGGATCATTGACATCGTGGCAAAAGCAGACATGTTTGGAGTCGGTTATCATCCGGATTTAGAGTCGTCTAGACCAGACAGAGGATGTCGTCCACTGTACGCCTTCGTCAGTGCAGGAATGTTGGATCCTGGTCATGCCCGTTCAGTGGGTGAAGATGTTGACAGCAACCGCGAGCTTGAGGCGTGGATAAAGTCGTGCGTACCAGGCAACTGGAAGGCCTCCAAAAGCACCACTTTCACTCATCCAGGAGTGTAGTATTTCTGTGTTTTAATCTTGTTTGCATGAAAGCCATACGTTTTGCCCGAAGCGTACTGGTCCATTGTAAGGGCCACCTCATGTGTTTCATTTTGCAACATTTTGCATCAGTAATAAATGGATGTTTTTTGTAATTAAAAGCGGCGTTCCCTGTTTTTCACTTTTTGCAGTTTTAAAAAAATAAAATAGAAATGGCAATGTTTTTATTCTCTTTCCTTTGGATTCATTTGGTTCCGACCTTAAAAGTGATTCTCTTGAGCTCATCGATAACGATTTGGTTACACCTCTATATGACTTCGACAATCCAAGCTATCATGCCAAGAGAAAAAGACGAAGAAGATTGGGATTTGCTGGAATTAGCCAGGTCATTGAAACAAGAGGAGAAGGTGATTCAACCGCACGAGGAGCGATTCAAGATTGTTACTCCAAGCTCCACCGAGGTTAGAAAGCAAAAGCTGAGGCCGACAAAGGATGAGAAAGAGAGAAGATGTGAATAGACTATCAAGATGCGAGTAGAGCTAATCAGAAAGATGGATTCCCGGTACATCACAATGAGGTATTGGTTGATCATATGGCTCAGGTCTCAGTGTTTATCTTCATGGATGGCTTCTTGGCCAAGACCAGATTGAATTGTTGCCAGATGATATGAAGTAAACCAGGTCCATCACACAAGGGGAACCTTCTTGTTCTGAGTTGATGTCGTTCCGTCACATGAGGCCGGTGCCACGTATCAGAGGTCTACGGTGATTTTGTTTCGTGATATGATTCATCGTGAAAGCAAATGCCATGTTGATGACATGATGGCAAAGTCCCAAGCAGAACAGGGGCATCCGGTAGACTTGGGGCAAGTTGTTTGACCAGTTGAGATAACTCATACTTTTAAGTCTGAATCAGTGCACTTATGGAGTGTTGTCCATCAAGCTACCGAGGCTTGTTGTGAGCGAATCAGAGGAATCAAGGTCGATCCTGCTGAAAAAAAAAAAAAAAAAAAAAAAAAAAAAAAAAAAAGGGTAAGTCGTAGGAACCTCTGATTCCGATACCTCAGTGAAAGAAATAACTGCTAATCCGGTACTTGATAACCCTCGAGGGGTCTACGAGGTGCGTATTGAGTCAGCGTGACTAGTCTTGTCGAAAAGAGTATGCAATTTACCTAAGCAAAAAGTTTATCGACTGTGAAACAATACACTCACTGTTCGAAAAAACTTGCTGTACTTCGGCATAGGCTGCTCGCCGACTGAGACAGTGTATGTTGATTCATACCACTTTGTGGATGTCCAGAATGGATCTGCTCAGATATATGTTTGAGAGGCTAGTAGCAACCCGTGGAAGGTCATCAACCAAGGAAGTTTGAGGTCCCTGATGAGGACATCTCGAGGTACTCAAATCGAAAGATTGAGAGTGACCGATCCCGGAGGAGGGGTCTGACCCCGAATCCGAACGGATTTCGATGTCTAAGGGGGAATGAGATGAGGCGAATAAGTTAGTGCTTCCCGGATCACAGTTGGTGGCACCAACAATGGTGGCTGAACATAAAGTCTGTATCCTGGATATTGAACCTAGGGATGTGTATCTACCTGGGGCAGTGTCTTCCTCACAGAAATATGGAAAATCAGAGAAGACTGAATGGATAAGGACTCAGAATGACCCGTTGAATCCAACTGAGGAAAGAGGGCTGACAGTTACTTGTCATGGGGGCAGTTGTGCTCAGTAAGCGAAGCTTATTGTTGACCGAGAAGTGTGACCTTGGGCGTATCACCTGGAAAAGTTGGTTGAAAAGGATCTTTCCTCCTCAAGACAATTATGGGGCAAAAGGATAAACAATTATGAGTGTCTCATCCGTGATCAAGAAGGTTTTCTCAGACTAGAACCTTGTTGTCTACGGCCACGGATGACGACGATTTTCCATCCACTGTGAATGCGGACGCAGTTAGAAAATACTTCGTGAAAGAAACCCGCTGGACAAAAAAAAGAGAATAAAGAGTCCAGGCAAAAAATGGGCATCCCGGCGAACCAAGAAAAAGAGAAAGGTTCGGGCAAAAGTTAGGGATAAAAATAAAAGAAAAGAACTGTACACCCGGCAAGTTGAAAACCCGTAAGGGCGACTTGGGCAAAAAAGGGTATCCCGGTGGACTGAAACCCGAAAGGGCGGTCCAGGCAAAAGAGGGAATGAAACGAACAACTGCGTCCAGCATGATCATTTGTGCTCATGATAACTTGGATAATCTCCGACAGAGACCAATCGAAGGCGTCTTGTTCAGAAGACAGAAGGTGCGGAAAGTCCTGAGGACATATGAGGTGTAACTGAGTTGGAACCCGATGAGATCGCAGTTTCACGTTGCCATTAGGATAGATTTTTCTTTTATGTGCAATCACCTCTTTCCAGGGTTTGCTTCCTGTGTGTTGCTCAATTGTGAGCCATCTTTTATTCCAGTCAAATAAAGCGTGTGTTCGATCAAGTAAATTTTGTTTTTGTGTCATTACTGTTTTGATTACGAAAACATCTATTCGTTTTGATAAGAATATTTGCCTTTTGAAACATAGAGGTCCCTTCTGATGCATGCTTGTGAGATTGAAATCTGGAAATCTTACTTGGAAGTCTGAGTGACCTAAGTGTTGAAATATCAGAACACCTGGGGCATACCTGGGGCACGTTTTTTATCTGACGATCTCTTGTGCAGAGCCTGATTAGGGGCAACGGATAGTTGAACCGTGAAAAGACGGTGAAGGATTACGACAACGATCCTGGAAAGTTAATCAAGAAGACTCTTCAAAGTCTGATGATTGGGAAGTTTGTATGAATACCAGGAGTTCGATCCCCGTGGAGTACGGACGAGATTTGGAATACAAGATGATGGAGCAGAAAAGTCCAGAAGAGTATGAGAGTTCTTAAAAGTGGAAAGCCAACACTATGGGTGGATGATGGATACTAGTGTTCGACGAGTCGACCGACATCCCTGTCAAACAAGCTGTATCTCCCCAGAGGATTGAGAGTGTGATCTCCCTGGCAGATTCGAGATCGTTGTCTCCTCAGCAAGCCTGAAGGTTATCACGTCCCCAGCCCAAGTCAGTATTGAAGCTATCAGAGTTATTTCCCCTGCAGAGATGCCTGTAGACAGTACCTTCTTTCCCCAGCAGATCTGAGGATTGTTTATCCCCAGCAGGCTTATGCTTGCAAATTTCCCCAGTTGAGAATCCCCGCTGAGCGCCTGGCAGCTATTTTCCCCGGGAGTCCCCTAGTGGAGTTTATCAGTAGACTGTAGGTGTGTTCCCCAACAATTGGTTTTGTGATGCTGTTACCTCCGGTATGGCTGTGAGTGCTTATCCCAAGCAGGTTTGGGGAATTCATCTCCAGTATGATACGACGTGCTATCATCCTCGACAGAGTTGTTACTCTCACTGCTACGGTTGTTGTTCTCTCTACTAGGATCGTTCTCCTCAGCAGAATGGTGTGGTTTTTCCTCAGCAAGTTCCCCGAGTGGAGCGGGTCTCATGAAATACATCTCCAGCAGTGATTCTCCTACATATGGATTGGTTGGGTCGTCCCTAATAGAGTAGCATTTATTTCCCCAGCAGAGTTCATCCTACCAGTGGATTGGACGGGTTTCTGTAGTAGACTGATATCGGCATCCCCAGCGGAGTTGTGATTGTTTTCCGAGTCTGAAGTTGTCTTCCCAGCAGAGGTTGTGCTGATGGTTCTTCCCCAGCAAAAGTTTGTCTTTCCCCAGCAGGATGGAAGTTGACATGGTTATAGGATCCCCAGCACAGTTCCTGGAAGTCCCCGGTGTTGTCTCTGAAGGAGACGCGTGTTTATGCATTCATCATTTAGATAAGCATAGCATATTGCATCATTAGTGCATAAGCATTTCCATGATCATGGGGCATTGTGTAAAACAAGAAAAAACTCATGCATCTGCATAGCAAGCATATCCATTAGCCCTAGGCCGTGGTGACCAGCCGAGCTCGGGTTGTTGGAAAGAGTTTAGCATCGCGCCATTGGATCGGCTTCAGAATTGGGTTCATCAGCATGGTCGAGGGGTTGGTGTTTTCCGAACAAGTGATTCCTCGGTCGAGTGGGTATCCCCATCAGTGTTACTCCCAATTGTTAGCATCTTGCCAGCTTGGATCTTTTTTTCCTTAAGCAGATATGGGTGTGTCTGATCTCTCCATGTAGAGTCTACCCCTTAAGCAGAAAGTGTCAATCTTTTCCTGCCATTTCCCCACTGAGATACATCCTCGTGGATGACGGTTGCTTCCGTTCCCTCCCTAATGGGATGGGTTTTCCCTATTGAGTTCTTTCCTCATTAGGATGAGTCTTGATTCAGTCTGCCTTTTGGATCGATCCTAAATTGGCTTCTTGTTGACTATCTCTTGTGTTGCCCTGGGGCATAAATGAATAGTCGTTCACTAACCGGCACTCATTCATTTCATCCTCAGCGGAATTTGTGGGCCTCTACCACCAAACCGGTAGTTGTAAGTCCTATCTTTGTGGTTTTCTACCTACTAGCTGGTAGTTGTAAAATCCCACTTTCATCCCCTTGTTGGAGTTGACCGTTTGTGCTCATCCTATTGATGACTAGTTACTTTTCCGTGGTTTTCTGCCTACAAACCGGTAGATGTAATCCCCTCTTTGTGGTATTAATGGTCTTGTCCCCTTTGGATACTTGCCTTGATCAAGCAGTATTGTCCCCATTGGGTCTTCCCCTTCTTTTTGGATACTCGCTCCGAGTTAGCAGCTTTATCCCCTGTTGATTGGTCATCTTTTGCATACCTAGTCTGGTACCCAGATGCCTTTCTTTTCGGTCGATTATTCATTTAACAACCTACAACCCGGTTATGGATAATCTTCCATGCGAGTGTATTATCTACGTTTTGACGGCTATAGATAATGTGCACTTATGATTTCCCGGTATTCAGACCGAAGGAGTTTCCGACGATCAGGTCGATGTACTCATGGCACAAGGCCAATTTTCCGGTATTCAGACCGAAGGAGTTTCCGACGATCAGGTCGATGTACTCATGGCACAAGGCCAATTTTCCGGTATTCAAACCGAAGGAGTTTCCGAC